>NC_057797.1:451864548-452559859 GCF_018294505.1 Triticum aestivum
CTGTAAGTGTCTCTGGTCGCCGGCTTCTCCGCCGACTTCCAAGGCCCACCGCCTGGTGGGCCCCGCCGGCTGGTCTGGTACGGAGCCGACAAGCCGCTCTCGCCGCTCGCGGGTCTTGTCGGCTGCTGGTTACTGTAGCCGTAACACTAATGACGCGTACTTGGTCAGGGGAGCGTGGCTACTGTCCCGCCGCCTGGTGGGAGATCATGGTAGCCACGCCATGTCTCATCTATTTAATGGTGCATGGACCTCGAGGGAGGAGGGGGCGCCTGCTAGAGGCCGGCCTCCCTTGGGTCCGACTGGTCTGGCTTCCGCCGTCTTCCAGGCTCTCGCCGCCCGGTAGGGGCCCCCGCCTGCAGGCCGTACCGACAAGCCGTCGTGGGAACAGGGCTCTGCCTGTTAGGAGTGACGTCAAGGGTGGAGTGGCAACAATACCGCGTTGTGCAGAGATCCCCGCCTGTACGGGGTACTGTGGCCGTACCTCGCCTTGGGTATGGGGGACATGGGCTACGCTGTAGCCACATCCTGTCTTGTCTTCTTAACGGGGGCGCAGACTTTGAGGACGCCGTGGGCCGCCTGCTAGGAGCCGGCCTCTCTGGAGGCCGCCTTCTAGGAGTCAGCCCATCTCGGTGTCGCCTTCTTGAGCTTGGCCGTCTTCTAGCAGCCAGCCGTATGGGTCAGACGGCCATCAGAAGGCGGCGCTTCATTCCGGTCGTTTGTGTGGCGCGGCCGGCCCCCTACTGTCTTGAAAGGTTCAGGGACCCGGGTTAGACTACCCGTGGCCCATTACTCCGACATCGTATGAAAACCAAGGTCAACAAGAGGCCCGCCAAAAGGAAAACCGCTGAGTCCACCGAGTTAAATATTGACGATGATGATGATAACCATGAATCAGAGGTAGAACTTGATTCACTTGGCTCCCTTTTCATACATCTCATTGACAATGATCATTATCAGGATGATGCAGAGGCGAGCCATGCTGGTGACACAGAGGTAATTATTCTTTCCTCCGGCTCAGAACCTCTGCCAACACAGAAAACCCGTCAAGCAAGCCGGAAAGTAAGATTTTCTCACCCTGTAGCTTACATGGATCCCAACTTTCTTTTGAAGAAACAGCAACATGAGGCTCGCCGCACGACCCGGCATAGTGGCAATGTGATCACCTCTTTTGGTTTACCAAACACTCCACTTCGCAAACGCCGTCCAGAGGCTCTACATCTTTCTGACATACTTCACCCCAAGGCGGGTTATTTTTGACAACCTCTTAACCCATCTGATTCGAACTATCAGGGGACTTCACATTCCTCTTCTTGCGAATCAACAGGAATAGAGATTCCTGCTTTCAATACTGTACCTGGGTAAGTTTATTTCCAACTATTCCAACTTGCATATTTGATCATCCTCTTGACTTTCCTTTGTGGTTTACTTTTCAGGGCCCAAGATAAGCCTAGCAAGAAGGCCAGGTTAAATAAACCGGTTGATGACTCCAATCCGCTTGAGCCGGAACAACAACCAGAGCTTTCTCAGCCAATCATTGACAACATTGTTGACGATTTTCCACCACAGGATCATAATGTTGATATTGACTCAATGAATGATAACCCGTCTGATGCTAATCCGCCAAGTCCTATCAAGATAACCAGCCCTGTTAAACCGGTGGACGAAAAAGATGCTGATGTCACCATTACTGGCCATGGTTTCACAGCTCCGGGTTGTCCTACTACCTTATCCAGGCTCGACGCCAAAGAAGAACTTACTGTTGAAGATAAGGGTAAGTGGAAAGTGGACCTGGAAAGCTACACTCATTTCAGTGCCCAAGACCTCCACTCTAGCTACTTGAATCGCCTATATACTAGCCGTGACTTCGAAGCCGGCTTAGTGAATTTGATGAAGGAACATTATGAGGTAAATATTGCAATCCCTTTCATATAAGTATATTTCCCTTAGCCGCCAAGTTTACTGAACATGATAGAGCAGAATGTGCAGTGAACTTCAATAGTTGCATAGATAAAACTCAGCAGCCAGACTGATGATAATAATACTTCAACTCTGCATATGTAGCCCCCAAGGGTCAGTTTAACAATTTATGTTAAGTCGGGACTTTCTGAATAGTAGAGATAAACATTGCATCCGTAGCCACCAAGGGTCGGTTTAGTAGCTATGTTACACTGATACTTATCGCTTATAGAAAAGCAACAACCCAATCCATCGTCTTAATAAATCGGCTGACATTACTTGTGCGGGTCATAATTATGGCTGAGAACAAAGCAATATGCATTAGCCCTCAAGTGCCAAGGATGATACTTGCATTATGCTTGGGACTTTAAAAAAATCTTAAAAAGAGCAATATGCATTAGCCCCCAAGTGCCAAGAGTAATACTTGTATTGTGCTTGGGACTGTAAATAGTAAGCATGATCATAACTTGTCTGTTTGATCTCATATCACAGGCTGAATTGGCTGAAAAAGACTCATAGTTCAATGATCTTAAAACCAACATTAAAACTCAGCAATCAGAAGGATCCAAGGCTAAGTCAGAACTGAAATCTGCATTGGAGACTATTGAGCAGCTAAAACAGAACTTCAACTCGGAGAAAAGTAGCTAGGGAACTGATAAGGCAGCTCTATTGAAGAGAGCAGAAGCTGCTGAAACCGCGCTTAAACCGGTGACTGATGAGTTATCCGATTTCAAGCAACAAATCTATAATATGTCATCAGCCATCTTTGGTAAGAACATATCTATCTTATGTTGTATGAATCATACGAAAAACGTCTTCCGGCTTACCCATAACTTTATTGATACAGGTTCTCGGAGCGCTAAGTTGGGCTCAGATATGCGCATCTGGCTTAAAGCTGTCTACACTCTTGTGGAATAGCTATATATTAGTACACAGCAAACCATTGCTGCGAAAATGCATAACAAGACTCCTTCAACACTTATCCAAGACACGTTGAATCAATTGTCAGTACTGCCCAGAAGAATTGAGGACTTAAAGCAGGGAGCTACTAGAGCTGGTGCGTTAACTGCTTTAAGCCTGGCCAAAGCATGGCAGGCCGATCTTGACCCAGAGGATCTGGCCAATGGCTGCCTTAGTGTGAAGGAGGATGGATCGGTCTTCAGTGCTGATGACTTCGCAGAAATCGCAAGAGCTATGCATCCATTAGCAAGCAGACTAGCTGATGAAACCAGCTTATCCACGTATCAAGCGGCTTATGATGCCGACAACAAGAAGATTGGCGCGCCGGTTCATGAGCCAATAGATCTTATTCCTCTGATTCGTAAGCACACCTTTGCCCCTAACATTGATCCTTCCAATCTTATTGATGATGAGGTTGTGTTTAGAGCGTAACCGGTATCAACTAGGCTATGCCTGACTTCCAGCCAATGGGTAAGCAAGGAGTTGAGGACGAAGAGGAGGTGCAAGAAGATCCTGAAGCTTCGACCCGCCAACAATCATAAGCCGGTGTAGTTATTAGAATATTTTACTGTACTGATAACTTTGATGAACACTTTGGGCCATCAGGTGCCTTGTAATAGGCTAGCTTAAACTCTTGATTTGCTATGCCATCGCACATATTTTGCTGGGTATGACACTATTGATCCACCAAGTTAAGATCTGCCACTTCTTCTTGTGGTATTAGCAATTTAAATCTGTTCCTGCATATAAACAGATGACAAATATCCTGGCGGTTTACCGCAGGATGGGTCATAATGCCCAATATAAACCACTAGTGACTAAAACAGTTCATAACCAGGGTCGGTTTAACCATAACCATATGTAATCATAACAAACATATCATACCTTTGATGTTTGATTATGTTGCGGGCATATCATACCAATGCAATAAGGGTGATAACCCAAAAAATTGAACACATAATGTTCTTTCTCAATTGTCATATACTGTCGGCTTATAATGTCATAAACCAGAAGAGGTGATTTCCCAAACCTAAGAGCATAACGCTTCCAAGTAATTTAATATTATCGTATACTGGCAACTTATAGTCCAAAGCCAGGCCAGGTAATTAAACATTGGATATTTTCTTATCATATACTAGCGACTTATAGTCGAAAGCCAGGCCGGGTTATTAGACACCAGATATTTTCTTATCATATACTGGAGACTTATAGTCGAAAGCCAAGCCGGGTTATTAAAGACCGATGAATTGAAATCAGAAAGTATTATAAGCCTCATTGGATAAACCTCAAAAAATATGTTGAAGAAAAACAAACGAAAAAACAAGGCTTTTCATAGGCTGCCAGGCCTAAAAAAATCAAGGGCCGCACAACCACTGAGTTAAACCTTCATACAAACCTTATAAGCCGGACCTCACATAACCAATTGTCGTTTTAACTTTGACAAGTTCAGGGTCTGCATAAGATAGACTTGTCAAAAGTACGGCGGGTCATTCCAGGATTACCTGGGCGGAGTGGCAGACTAAAAATGGCAGGATAACCCGGGTTTTTAGGTGAATACACCTGGCTTCCAAGCCTGGCTTTTGAGCCTATTACAAGGGTCATAAAAACTCTTGTCCTTTAGAACAAAGAGCCCCCAAGCAATATTTTTGAGTTGTGCTCAATGGGTACCTATGTTTGAGTTGTGCTTTTGCAATAGACTCTCTTTGGTCCCTTTAACCTGGGTAGCAAGCCCCCAAGTCTTTTTTTATTGGTGTTTAAGCCGGTTCAAAGGGTAATCATAGCTTCGCCCATAAGTCGGAAGCCCCCAAGTAACAAAAGACTCATTATTTAAAAAGAAAATGACAGAGGCCCTGCTTTAGCAGGGATGCTAGCTTTATTACTTTTATCATAATATATACATTGTCAAAATATGTACATCAGAAGAGCCAGTGGCTCAGGTGTAGTAAGGCCGAAGATGAGCAATATTCCACGGCCGGCGGGTCTCTTCCTCCGACGTGCGTGAATCCTTGTGGTCTCGAACATCGATAAGGTAGTATGACCCATCGTTCAGATTCTTGCTGACCACAAAGGGTCCCTCCCAAGGTGGGGATAGCTTGTGCATATCAGTCTGATCCTGGATAAGTCGTAGCACCAGGTTGCCTTCTTGAAAAGTTCTAGTTTTAACCCGGCGGCTGTGGTTACGACGCAGATCTTGATGGTAAATTGCCGAATGAGCCGCCGCGATGTCACGCTCCTCATCTAACAGGTCATGTGCTTCCTGATGTGCTCTTTCGTTGTCAGCTTCAACATAAGCCGCCACACAAGGTGAGTCATGACGGATGTCACTAGGGAGAACCGCCTCTGCTCCGTAAACCATGAACAAAGGTGTGTAACCAGTAGATCTGTTGGGGTGGTATTAATGCTCCATAAAACGGAAGTTAACTCCTCCACCCAACAACCCGGCGTCCTCTGTAGGGGAACCATAAGCCGGGGCTTGATGCCTCTCAGGATCTCTTGATTGTCCCTCTCGGCTTGACCATTGGACTGGGGATGAGCCACTGATGATACATCAAGCCGGATATGCTCATGTTGACAAAATTCTTTCATAGCACCCTTGGATAGATTAGTGCCATTATCAGTTATGATACTATGGGGAAAACCAAAATGGAAAATCATCTTTTTAATGAATTGAACCGCCGTCACCGCCTCGCATTTACTGACCGGCTCTACCTCAACCCACTTTGTAAATTTGCCAACTGCCACCAGGAGGTGTGTTTTCTTATCCTTGGACCTTTTGAAAGGTCCAACCGTATCAAGCCCCCAGACCGCAAACGGCCAGGTAATTGGAATCATCATCAATTCTTGAGCCGGCACATGGGTTCGTCATGAAAATTTCTGACATCCATCACATTTACCGAACAGATCCTCAGCATCAGCGTGAGCCGTCGGCCAATAAAATCCATAACGAAAAGCTTTGGCCACAAGAGACTTAGAGCCAACATGATGTCCACAATCTCCTTCATGAATTTCGTGCAGAATCTCACAACCTTCTTCAGGTGAAACACAATGTTGAAATTCCCATGTGACACTGCGATGATGTAGCTCTCCATTGACAATAGTCATTGACTTGGACCGCCAGGTTATTTGCCTGGCCAAAGTTTCATCCTCGGGTAACTCGCCCCGGGTCATATAAGCCAAATATGGAACTGTACAATCAGGAATTACATGAAGAGCTGCCACCAACTATGCTTCCGGGTCAGGAATAACCAAATCCTCCTCTGTAGGTAATTTGACCGACGGGTTATGCAAGACGTCAAGAAAGACATTAGGCAGCACCGGTTTACATTGAGAACCCAACCGGCTTAAGGCATCAGCCACTTCATTTTCTCTCCAATCAACATGCTCAAGTTGATAACCCTTGAAGTGGCCTGCAATAATATCCACCTCTCGTCGATAAGCCACCATGAGTGGATCCTTAGAATCCCAAGTACCAGAGACTTGTTGAGCTACCAAATCTGAGTCACCAAAGCACCTTACCCGGCTTAAGTTCATCTCCTTAGCCATCCAAAGACCATGGAGCAAGGCCTCATATTCAGCTGCATTGTTAGTGCAAGGGAACATCAAACGGAGAACATAACAAAATTTATCACCTCGAGGGGAAGATAGCACAACTCCAGCACCCGAGCCCTCCAATTGCCTGGACCCATCAAAGTGAATAGTCCAATACGTGTTATCTGGCTTTTCCTCAGGCATCTGCAGCTCTATCCAGTCATTGATGAAATCCACCAGTGCTTGAGACTTGATGGCCATGCGAGGCATATATTTCAAACCATGAGGTCCAAGTTCAATGGCCCACTTGGCTATTCGACCTGTGGCTTCTCTGTTCTGGATAATATCCCCTAACGGAGCAGAACTAACCACAGTGATGGGATGACCCAAAAAATATTGCTTAAGCTTTTGACTGGCCATGAACACCCCATACACAAGTTTCTGCCAGTGCGGATACCTCTGCTTAGACTCAATAAGCACATCACTGATGTAGTAAACCGGCCTTTGAACCGGATATTCCTTGCCTGCCTCTTTCCGTTCCACCACGATAGCTACACTGACAGTCCGGGCATTAGCAGCCACATATAACAACAATGGCTCCTTATCAATAGGAGCGGCAAGAACAGGCTGCTCAGCCAGCTGCTTCTTCAAGTCCTCAAGTGTTGCATTAGCGGCATCACTCCAAACAAAATTAACTGTCTTTTTCATCATCTGATACATAGGATAGCCTTCTCTCCCAACTGGCTTATGAACCCGCTTAAGGCCGCAATGTGACCCGCCAAACGCTGAACGTCATTGACACACACTAGCTTAGCCAGGGAAGTGATAGCTTTGATCTTCTCCGGGTTAGCTTCAATGCCTCTGTTGGAAACCAGAAAACCCAAGAGCTTGCCTGTTGGCACACCAAAAACACACTTGGCCAGGTTAAGCATCATCTTTTAGCCGTAGAGATTATCAAAGGTCCCCCTTAAGTCGTCTATCAAGGTCTCTTTCTTTCTGGACTTCACCATAATATCATCCACATAAGCATGAACATTGCGCCCAATCTGATTATGAAGGCAATTCTGCACACATCGCTGGTAAGTCGCCTGAGCACTCTTAAGCCCAAAAGGCATAGATACATAGCAGAAGGCTCCAAAGGGAGTAATGAAAGATGTCTTCTCCTGGTCCTTAACTGCCATCTTGATCTGATGATAACTAGAATAGGCATCCAAAAAACTCAAACGCTCACAACCCGTCGTAGCATCAATAATTTGATCGATACGAGGGAGAGCAAAAGGATCAGCCGGACAAGCTTTGTTTAAATCCGTGTAATCCACACACATGCGCCAAGTGTCGTTCTTCTTAAGTACCAGCACTGGGTTAGCCAACCACTCAGGGTGAAAAACTTCAACAATAAAACCAGCCGCCAAGAGCCGGGCTACCTCTTCACCAATGGCCTTGCGCCTTTCTTCATTAAAACGACGAAGAAACTGCTTGACCGGTTTAAACTTGGGATCAATATTAAGAGTGTGCTCAACGAGTTCCCTCGGTACACCTGGCATGTCAGAAGGTTTCCATGCAAAGATGTCCCGGTTCTCACGGATGAACTCGATGAGCGCGCCTTCCTATTTTGGGTCCAGATTAGCACCGATACTAAACCACTTGGATGAATCGCCAGGAACGAAATCAACTAGCTTGGTATCATCTGCCGACTTAAACTTCAAGATAGGATCATGCTCTGTAGTTGGCTTCTTCAAAGATGTCATATCCGCCGGATCAACATTGTCCTTATAAAATTTTAACTCCTCCGTTGCATAAACCGACTCAGCATAAGCTGCATCACCTTATTCGCACTCCAAAGCTATCTTTCGGCTCCCATGCACTGGGATGGTCCTCTTGTAACCCGGCATCTTGAGCAGGCACCACGCCGTGAGAAACAGTGTTTGATGGTTTAACATTTTTATCTGTCAACCCCATGTGACAGAAGGTTTCATAATAAAGGATATTGATGTTGCTCCCTCCGTCCATGAGTACCTTGGTAAACTTATATCCTCCGATCTGAGGCGCGACCACCAAAGCCAAGTGACCCGGATTATCAACCCGAGGCGGGTGATCTTCCCGACTCCACACAATGGGCTGCTCAGACCAGCGCAAGTAATGGGGAACTGCCGGCTCAATGGCGTTCACCGCCCTTTTATGGAGCTTCTGATCCCGTTTGCATAAACTTGTGGTGAAGACGTGGTATTGCCCGATGTTCAACTGCTTTGGGTTACTCTGATACCCAGATTGTTGTTGTTGATTCCCCTGACCTGACTGCTGATGATAACTACCCTGGTTGCCTTGATTGCCTTGATTACCTTGGAATCCAGAGCTAGAACCGCCAACGCCACAACCCGGTCCATGAGAGCCAGATCCTGAGCCACCACCCGGCCCATGATTGTCTTGAAAAAGACTAGAATTTTTGTACTCCTTCATAATGAAGCAATCCTTCCAGAGGTGGCCAGATGGTCTTTCTCGTGTACCATGCCTTGGGCAGGGCTGATTTAGCAGCTGCTCAAGATTGAATCCTGACCCTCCAACCCATGGGGGCGGTTTACCCTTACGACGCTGACCATTATTATGTGCACAAAGTCCAAACTTTCTCAGCTTTGCGCTTACCGTTGCTTCCATGGCTTGCCGGGTTATGTTGTTGCCCTCTGGTGCTGCTACTCTTCTTTCCCTTTCCCGGCTTTTCATCATCAGACTTGGGGTCCTTGGTACCATCATAGTCAGCATACTTAACCAGAGCCGCCATCAGTTCCCCCATGTCACTTCAGTGGCGCTTGAGCCATCCTAACTTCTGCTTAAGAGGCATAAAATGACAATTCTTCTCCAACATTATGACTGCTGAACCGGTATTGATGCGATCCGATGAATGTAAGATGGTCAAGACATGGCGCACCCAATGGGTTGTTGACTCACGCTCTTCTTGGACACGGGCATCCAGATCCACAATTGACATAAGCTGCTTACACGTATCTTTGAAATTCTAGATAAGCCGGGCCTTTAACTCGGCCCATGACCCAATGGAGTTGGCAGGGAGCCCCTTCCACCAAGTGCGGGCCGTTCCATCTAACATCAGGGGGGAATATTTAGCACACACAGCATCGCTAACATCTAGCAATTCCATGGCCATCTCATAACTCTTGACCCATGCTTCAGGGGGTAAGTCGGTTGTATAGTTAGGCACCTTGCGAGGACCCTTGATATCCTTGGGCAGATGCTCATTACGTAAAGCCGGCACTAAACACGGCACACCCAAATTCCTAAAGGTTGCACCTGGCTCCATCGAAGTTGTCAGGCGAACCGGAGAAGGTTGACGGGCCGCATACTGAGTCGCCAGCTCAGCCTCCCGACGCACCCTACCTTGATCCACTACATTCTGTGCATCAGCTCCATCACATGCCAGGTTATGTCCACGGGGTAGATTGCGGTGTCGCCCGCTGCTTGACACAGCCGGCTCATCGATATGCATGTTGTAACTCCGGCTCGGGCGAGGGGTGGAATGAATCCTGTCACGACTGTAAGAATAAGCATGTTGTTGAACCAATGTTGTCTGAAGGAGCTCTCTGGCCCTCCGCATTTCAACCGTCGTCGAAGACTCCCCTTCGACTAGGAGAGCTGCCAATCGTGACGCTGCAGCGATCATGTTATCAAAAGGGTTAGAGTAATGACCCGGTGGTGTCGGTATATGCTACGACGGGATATTGTTCTGACGAGGCGGGTCCGTTGTGCGCGGCTGAACCGGTGTTCCCGTCCCAGGCGCTTCAACCCGGTCTACCACTGGCGGGTTACTGGCTCCCGCTCCTGGCGTGTTAAAAAGATTTCTTGCCTCGTAGACCGAAGGCAGACGAGTTTGATGCCTCCTCCGCATGACTTCGTTTGAAGCATTCTGATCTAGCATGAGTCGGTAAGACTCCAACTGAATCCGGTGCACCTGAGCATCCAATGTAACCCGCTCCATGGCCATCCTGGCATCTTCAACCGCCAGGTCTTCCTTAGCTTGGGCTATCTGATCTCGCAATTTTGCGACCTCCGCGTTATACTGATCTCGGTTATCCGGGTTAACCTCCATCGTCAGTGGTGTTGCCAAGGTGTCTAGTAAGTCGGACAAGACTTGAGCCGGCGGGTGCGCAGGGCCTCCTGCCCTGGCTACCGTCGCCGCTGCTGACCCGGAGATTAGTGCCGCTGCAGTTGAAGAATGTTGTACCGGCTGCGTACCGGCCATGAAGATTGCGACCCAGTTCGGCGGCTCGTAGGGGTCCGGAATACTGTCGCCATCGGAACAACCCCCAAGCCAGCCGTCCTATAGTTGATACAATGACTCGGTCTCACCGGTGGATGACTCACCATCAGAGTAAACAATTGTCTCACAACCACATACCGATCTATCCTCAGATTCCGCTCAATGGATGAATCCCACGAAGGCACGATTCATGGCGGGCTAAACTCGGGCGGATCTCGCACGTTGAGCCTTCTCGATGATGTCGGTGCAGATGTCCGGCTCAGGGCCCGGTTCGTCGATCTTGCCGATGAAGACGTGAATTCCATCGAAGGGGACCCGGTACCCGTACTCAGTTGAGCCGGCCTCGGGGCCCCATCCTGCATCGTCGATGTAGAGCTTGCCGTGATGACTCTTGGTCATCCGACCCACGGCGTATCCCTTGATCCCTTTGAAGTTGCCCTTCAAGAACTCGAAACCACCGTGCGCTGGCCCCATGGTGGGCACCAACTGTCGTAGGTTAGTCACGGCAGATGTCCTAGTGTGAGGACTTAGTCGTGGAGCCATCGCACTAGGTTAGCTTAAAGGGGTTAAACGGGACAAAGGAGACGGAGGTTTTATACTGGTTCGGCCCCTTGCGGTGAAGGTAAAGGCCTAATCCAGTTGAAAGTGGTATTGCTAGATCTCGATTACCAGGGAGCAAATACGCTTGACCTAGTTCTCGGCTTGTTGTCTGTTGTCCTTAACTTGCCGCCGGGTCGTCCCTTTATATAAACAGGTTGACGCCCGGTGGCCTACAGAGTCACGGCCGGCTTACAAACGTATCCGGCTCGGTGACCTAATTACAGCTACCTTATAGCACAAGTCACATACATATGGCGGTTTACACCTACGAGCCTTAAGCCTCATGTGGGTCTTTGGGCTCTTCATAAGTCATCATCATGAACCGCCATCTTCAACTCCTTCCTGGGCCTTGTCCTATGAATCGCCAGGTGTATAACCCGGCCCCTCCTGGGCGGGTTAACTCAGTAGCTATATCCCAACAAGGTCCGAGTAGGACAGACCCAACTATGAGACGCAGCGATATGTCATCTGTGAGCCTCTAGTACAACATACATACTATGTCCTAGGACCTGAGTTGGCACATGAACTCAGGATGGTAACATACCTGCTTTGGGCCGACGAAACGCTACTTCGTAACTGGGTGGTTATAAATGTAGGTTTCGGGCTTGTCCGGGCCCATGCCATGAGACATGGTCGAGCAAGATGGTATTTGCCCCTCCGATCAAGAGAGATATAATATGGGCCCCTCGTGTGATTCGACCAAGATAAGCATGGCCATGCGACAAGGATTATGAGATAATCTGGTTTGTGGTCGGCATCACTGAAATGGGAAAGAGGCCGGGCTAGCATAAGGATGACATACTCACCTTGATCCCAACAACATATATCGTGTGGAAAAGGGAACAGAAGTGTGGCATGTTGTACAAGTTCGCCAACCGGTTTCATTGTCTACTTGGTGGTTGGCACGCCTTGCTAGTGGCCACTACCAGCCCAGTAGGTCGGAGGTGATCTGACGTGCGACCAAGACGACTTGAACCTAAGGGGTCGCACACTTAAGGGAAGGAACCTGTGAGGTTGGATACGACTCCACAAGTTAGATTTGATCCTACTCGGAGTTGGATCCAGGTCAAACAGACTTTGGGCTTTAGGGTCCATTTGGGGCCCAAGTGTTGAGCCTGTGATGGATGCCTATAAATAGTGGAGGTGCGGCACACTCATTCAGTTGATCGCTTGGGCGCCCTCACTAGGGTTTTGCATTGCAACTAGCCACCTCCACTCGCCGCTGGTTGTGTGATCGGACCTAACAGTCCGCTGCACGATGTTCCTCCTGCACGTGTGGATACCGTTAGAGGCGGTGCACTTGCGCCGCTCCGCCGAACCTGTTCATGGGATCCGACTACCGGCTATTTGAGGGAGATCGAGCGAGGAGGAGACGAACCCCACGGACGCGCTGCCCTAACTCTACTTCCGCTGCACGGCACTGCGCGTCTACTAGTAACGATCTATGATCCATCTCTGCTAGTATGTTCCTAGATGTTCTACGGGGAGGAAAATTTTAATTTGCAATCGACGCACCCTACCGTAGAACCGAAGAGCGGTATCAGAGCATGTGCTATAGGATTTGGATTTAGATTGGATGCATATTGGATATGTGGAGGTAGTAGATGAAATCTATTGTCGATTATGAGATTGGCTATGTGCATGGTTGATGAGATCAATTGGACATGGGGATCGTTGTAGCTATGTTTCCTGTCAATCGGAGTCGATGAGGTCCTGACACAACCTCCCCTACCGGTCGGTTTCCACCACCAAGGTTAACAATGAAACGTAAATCCAAATTGGATTCACGATGATCGATGAGATCGGTCAGATCAGGAAATTCGGCGTGATTGGAGTACAGATTCCATCTGTGATTTCTAAAAACGTCGGGTGTTGCCCTCACCCACGAGGGCCTTCGAACCCCGCCTGCTAACCAGCTAGCGGTACCGCCGTGTGCGTAGCATCATATATTTGGTACATGATCATTCAATCCAGTAGAATGCGATTATATGCATAACTTTGTTTTGCAGGTTTGATGTGAATAGTATGGTTCATATGTATGTGATGCATGTGTGTAAATTATAAATGGCCAACGGGTCATGATTTGTCAGCCGACAAGAGCCAAAGTGTTGTCATTATAATGTATAACGACATGCGTGTTGACTTGTTATTCTTTGTAAAATTCATTGCTAGTTGTAGTACTTTGAGGACAGATATCAAGTTCGAGGCTTTGGCATCCCGGCGTGACAAACAATATGGAGTGCCGACCTGGTCATCAGAGCTGGAGCCGCCATGGAAGGACGTCCATGAAGGAGCCATACTATTTCACAATATATGTTTATTTGTGATTGTTGCCCTTCTTGGTTTCTATGCATGTTAAAATGGTAGAAAGATACCTCGTTAATATCAAACAAATTAACATCCCAGATGTTGCACCTTCACAGATCAAGTACGTCTAGTAGTGGGCTCATAAAATTGGGGTGTTACTAGGTGTCCTTGAACCGAAGGGTTCGTGTCGGACACGGACATGCACTACATCAGGTTGAGTTGACAAGGCTATCAAAACAGTTTTGGGCCTTGTGGCAAAGAAGGTTGGGAGCCAGGGTATGAGATACCTACCCAGCCGCTAGGAGTCGTATAGAGATACGATTAGAAATGAGTTGCTTACCAGATAGGCATGTTGGCTAGCAGTGAAGCTAAAGCTCACTAGTCGCATGTGCTAGTCGAATCCTGAATCACTGAGAGTCTAGGGAGGGATGCCGACTTTAGTGGGAGTATTTCTGTTTAAGGCTTGAATTACTCTACATAAACACATTGCTTAGAGATTGCATATTTTTCTGTTGTAGATCAATGGCACCACCTGCTCAAACCAACATTGCATTGAAAACAATTCTGGAAAAAGGATAAAATGAATGGAACAAACTTTACCACCTAGCATAGAAATTTGAGAATTGTCCTCAAGCACGATAAAAAGGAACATGTTCTAGAGGATCCACTTCCAGAGGAACCAGCCGATAATGCTAATGCCACAGCCAAGAATGCCTACCAGAAACTCGTTGATGAATCAAACGAGATCAGTTGCCTCATGTTGGCTTGTATGGAGCCCGCTTTGCGGCAGCATTTCAAAGATATTGGGGCTTTTGATATGATTGAGAGTCTCAAGAACATGTTTCAGGTATAGTCTAGGACCAAAAGGGTCAACGTCTAGCGATCCTTGATGGATTGCAAGCTGAAGGAAGGTGATCCACTAAGCGTGCATGTGATCAAGATGATCAGATATGTGCAAGCTTTGGATCATCTAGACTTCCCACTCTTGGATGAGCTGGCTACTGATGCAGTTCTGGGTTCTCTTCCAGCTAGCTATGTGACATTCATCTCGAACTGTCATATGCACAACATGGATAAGAAGCTCACTGAATTGCATGGGATTCTCAAGGTGGCAAATTAGGATATTAAGAAAGGAACGCAACAAGTGTTGATGGTGCAGAAATCGACTAAGTTCAAAAAGAGTTGGTCCAAGAAAAAGGCAAAGGGCACAGAGAAGCTTGATACGTCTCCAATGTATCTATAATTTTTTATTGTTCCATGTTATTATAGTATCAATATTGGATGTTTTATATGCATATATATGTCATTATATGTATATATATCATTTTTTGGGACTAACCTATTAACTTAGTGCCAAGTGCCAGTTGTTGTTTTTTGCTTGCTTTTGGTTTTCCAGAATATCAGTACCAAACGAAGTCCAAATGCCACGAAACTCTTTGGATATTTTTTCTAGACATAAGAGACCCTGGAAGGTTCGGGAGAGGGCCAGAAGATGAAGGAGTGGCCCATGAGGCACCAGGGCACGCCCAGGGTGTAGGCGCCCTGGTGGCTTGTGGGGCCCACGAGCATGCGTCTGACCTAATTCTTCCTCTATAAATTCTCTAAAATTGGAAAACCAACAGAGAATCACCCAAAACACTTTTTCCGCCGCCGCAAGCCTCTGTTCTTGCGAGATCCCATTTAGAGGCCTTTTCTGGTACTCTGTCGGAGGGGGAATCGACCACGAAGGAGCTCTACATCAACCTTGCTACCCTTCTGCTGATGTGTGAGTAGTTTACCACAAACCTACGGGTCCATATCTAGTAGCTAGATGACTTCTTCTTTCTCTTTGATCTTCAATACAATGTTCTCCATGATGTTCTTGGAGTTCTATTCGATGTAATCACTTTTTGCGGTGTGTTTGTTGGGATCCGATGAATTGTGAGTTTATGATCAGATTATCCATGAATATTATTTGAGTCTTCTATGAACTCTTTTATGAATGATCATTATAGCTTTGTATTTTTTTCTCCAATCTATTAATTTGGTTTGGCCAACTAGATTGATTTTTCTTGCAATGGGAGAGGTGCTTTGTAATGGGTTCAATCTTGCGGTGATCTATATCCCAGTGCCAGAAGGGGACAAGACAGGTATTTGTATTGTTGCCATTAAGGATAAAAAGATGGGGTTTATTCGTGTGTGAGTTTACTTTGTCTACATCATGTCATCTTGCTTAAGGTGTTGCTCCATTCTTTATGAACTTAATACTCTAGCTGCATGCTCGATAGCGGTCGATGTGTGGAGTAATAGTAGTAGGTGCAGGTAGGAGTTGGTCTACTTGTCTCAGACGTCATGCCTATATACATGATAATTGTCTTGGATATCATCATGATTATTTGCTTTCTATCAATTGCCCAATTGTAAGTCATTTACCCATCGTATGCTATTTGCAAGAAAGAAGCCTCTAGTGAAAACTATGACCCCGGGTCTTATTTTTATCATATATTAAAATCCCAAAAATAGTTTGCTGCAATTTTATTTACTTTACTTTATTTTGTGTTTTTATCTATCTATCTATTACTACGAGATTTTACCCTTGCTATTACTAAAAGATTTTACCCTTGCAATTAACTGTCAAGGGATTGACAACCCCTTGTTCACGTTGGATGCAAATATTTGTTATTTTGTTTGGAGATATTGCTAACGAGGTGTGCTTGGTTCGCCTACTGGATTGATAACCTTGGTTATTAACTGAGGGAAATACTTATCTCTACTCTAGTGCATCATCCTCTTCTCTTCGGGGAAATCCCAACGCAGCTCACAAGTAGCAGGAAGAATTTCCGACGTCGTTGTCGGGGAGACATCATCAACATACCATCGCATAAACATTCATCTCCTTGCATTTACATTATTTCTCATTTGCCTCTCGTTTTCATATCCGCCACTTTTAAAACATTTTCACAAAAATACAAAAAAAATCGTTCGCCTTTTTGCTTGTCTGCTTGTTCGCCTTTGTCGCGATGACCAATATCACTATCCCTCCTTTGTCTCCAGACTTTGAAGTTCTTTACTTCAAACAAAAGCAAGGAGAAAATTTGAAAGATTCTTGGTATGGAATGATGGAATCTTATCACATTTTCACTATAAAAGGGGGTATGAAAATTTTGCTTCGAAATTTTTACGTACGGATCACCATGTCTAATAGACAACTTTTGGATTTTGCTACAAAAGGGAATTTTATTGAATGTGATTCCATCATTGCTTATGAAATAGTGGAAGGAATAGTGGAAACCCCTACCCCACAAAAGGGATTTAACTACACTCAAGAGGGAATTCAAATCTTGGAAAAAATAGGTGATATGCAGAAAAATTTGGTTGAATTGCAAAAATCTAGTGAACCTCTCAAAAATATTAGTGGGAATCTCAAATGCAGAAATAAATTGATTACTCTTTGCAATAAGTGCCTAGATGCTTTAGATATACAAATTGCTTCATGTTCTTAAAATAATGAGAAGCATAAGGAACCTCCGGGGTTTGAGAAAAGCCCCATCAAGAGTGCAAAAACTAAAGACGACAACACTTGAAACTATGCATTACGCCTAGCTAGGGGCGTAAAACAATAGCACTGGTTGAGAGGCAACCCAATAGTTATCTTAATTTTCTCATTTCTTTTTCTGGTTTTTTGTGTCCACACTATTATGCTACTGTTATGGTTGTGTTTTTGTGTTTAAATTAGTGTTTGTGCCAAGTAAAGCTTTTGGGCGGATTTGGATGATAATTGCTTTGATTCTATGCAAAAACACAAACTTTTGTGTCTAGTAGTAGAATGTTGAGATTTGTTGGAGTGTGATAAAATTCTGAATTTTTTACATATGATATACAAACTGCCCATGTTGTCCTAATTTTTGAAAAAAATTGGAGTTACAGAAGTATGGTCATTGTTTGAATTATTACAAATTATTATGTTTTTGACAGATTCTATTTCGTTGCGTTGTTTGCTTGTTTTGATTAATCAATGGATTGTATCGGGGTATAAGCCATGGTGAGGTTATAATACAATAGGTGTAATGCAACGATAAAATATGAATGGGTTTACAACAGTACCTAAAGTAGTGATTTGCTTTGTTATACTAATGGATCTCAAGAAGGTTTTTGTTGAGTTTTGTGTGCTAAAGTTTTCAAGTTTTGGGTGAGATCACGATGGATGAAGGAATAAGGAGTGGCAAGAGCCTGAGCAAGATACAGTGGCCGATTCAACCACAGAAGTCGAATACATTGTGGCTTGTGAAGCTGCAAAGGAAGGTGTTTGGATCCATAACTTTCTGAATGATCTTGGTATTTTTCCCAACCTTGGTAAAACCGTTGGACATTTATTGTGATAATTCTGGTGCCATCGCACAAGACAAGGAGCCGAGGAACCACCATAATACTAGACATATAGATCAGAAATAGCACCCGATATGAAAGATTGTAAAGAGTGGTGATGTAGAGTTATGCAAAAATCACACGGATGCAAATTTTACAGATCCGTTGACTAAGTCGCTTCCACAACCCAAGCATGAGGGGAACGTTAGATTTATGGGCATTCGATGTCTATTTGATTGACTATAATGCAAGTGGGAGATTGTTCGAGATATGCCCTAGAGGCAATCATGTATGATGATATTTCCTATGTGTTTATGAATAAAGATAATCCTTAGACATTGTCAATGATGTGTATCAGGAAGTACTGACTTGTTTGTGGGACTATGCATTGTATGATGACTATCCTAAAAGGTCCTTAGTCGAAAGGGTTGTGTGGACGCGCAGCCGACTAGACTAGCATATGACACGGTGGATGGCTCGGTCTCACTGGCCATGAAGCATGGGATGCTAACCGGATAATATAGACTCGAAAGGATCTGGTCGGATTTGACATAGTTGGATCCGAGTCGAGAAAAGGTCCGAGTAGGACAGACCTAACTATGAGACGCAGCGATAGGTCATATGTGAGTTTCTAGTACAATATATGTTCTATGTCCTATGACATGAGGTGGCGCATGTAATCAAGATGGTGACAGACCTGCTTTAGGCCAACCAAACGTTATTCCGTAACTGGGTGGTTATAAAGGTAGGTTTTAGGCTTGTCCAAACTCATGCCATGAGACATGGTCGAGCAAGATGGCATTTGCCCCTCTGATCAGGAGAGATATACTATGGGCCCCTCATGTGATCCGACCAAGATAAGCATGGCCATGCGACAAGGATCATGCGATAATCCGGTTTGTGGTCGGCATCACTGGAACGAGAAAGAGGTCGGGCTAGCGCAAGGATGATAGACTCGCCTTGAGCCCGACAACATATATCGTGTGGCAAAGGGAATATAAGTGTGATATGTTGTATAGGTTCACCAACCGGATGCATTATCTACTTGGTGGTTGGCATGCCTTGCTAGAGGCCGCTACCAGCCGAGCAGGTCGGAGGTGATCTGACGTGCGACCAAGACGACTTGAACCTAAGGGGTCGTGCGCTTAAGGGAAGGAACATGTGAGGTTGGATACAACTCCATGAGTCAGATGTGATCCTACTTGGACTCGGATCCAGACCGGACATACTTTGGGCTTTAGGGTCCATTCAGGGCAAGTGTTGAGCCCGCAATGGATGCCTATAAATAGTGGAGGTGCAGCACACTCATTCAGATGATCGCTTCGGCGCCATCACTAGGGCTTTGCATGTGTTGCAACTAGCCACCTCCACTCGCTGCTGGTTGTGTGATCGGACCTAGCAGTCCGCCGCACGATGTTCCTCATGCACGTGTGGATATCGTTAGAGGCAGTGCACTTGTGCCACTCCAGTGAACCTGTTCGCGGGATCCGATGACCGACTCTTCGAGGGACATCGGGCGAGGAGGAGACGAACCCCGCAGATGCGCTGCCCCAACTCTACTTCCGTTGCACATCACTGCACGTCTAGTGGTAACGATCTATGATCCATCTCTGTTAGCATGTTCCTGGATGTTCTGTGGGTAGGCAAATTTTCATTTGCAGTCAACGCACCCTACCATAGAACCCAACAGACGTGATCTCTCGATGGTGTCCACGCATGTTCAATTCCGTAGAGGCGTTTACTAGATTGGAAGGGATGGATATCTACCACGCTCGTTCAATGCTCATGCCTCCATCTGCCGCTATTAACCAGGCTCGCCACCTAAGAAACCAACTCCGGCGCCCGCACATTGACGCACCCAGACACTTGGCTTCACCGACATCCACTATTTAAAAGCGGCCACACCCGGCAAGGAGCACACCACAACCCATCTGCTCCACATTTTTCTCTTGTGCACCACATCTTCCACGACCACGAGCGGGAATGCTATGTGAGATAGCCCGTCGACGGAGATGGAACATGAGGTAGCCGCCTGGTAGAGCCGTCGTGCCAGGAGGATAGAGGCAGGCGAGACGTCCAGCTCTCCTGAGGTCTCCGACGATGACGACACCACAATGGAGACTGGCTCGGACGACGACTTGGCACCGGCGCCCACACCATTCTATGCTGATTTGACCATGGAGCAGGCGCAGGCACACTTCAACGCCGTCATGGTGGAGCAGGAGCCTACACTCACATCTACGTCGGTGTTCTGGCAGGCGCAGGAGGAGGAGGGGTACAACGTCTTTCTCCTCGAGAAGCACCGACTGGTGGAGGGTCATATCTACGATGAGCCGCGAGCGAGGAAGCCACGGCGGCCATGGCCGCGGTGAACCCCAGCTTCGTCACCAAGCAGCGGACGCTCTACAAGGCCACCCATGCTGAAACTGCCGCTTGCAATGCACAAGCGGCACAACCAGACACAGAGGCAGCGCTAGCTACACATGCAATCATGGACGAGAATGTTGCGAGTTGCACATCCTAAGCGCGGCCAAACTCTGTTTGGTCGTGCCAATGGGACGAGGAGTGCCAACCCCTCACATCCACCGGCGATAGATAGGTGCGGAGGTAGCGCCAGCTGCATAGGCGATCACGGACAAGAATGTTGCGAGCTACACGTCCTAAGCGCCGCCAAACATTGTTTGGTTGTGCCAGTGGGACGAGGAGTGCCAACCCCTCACGTCCACCGGCGACAGATAGGTTGCAGACTCCGACGAGGATGAGTAGGACATGGGAGGCGGTAGTGCGCTCTGTCCCAAGTGGACCGGTCCGTCTTCCATGTTCTACTCTTCCACGCTGGCGATCCTACCTTCACTTCGCGTGTCTTATCACCACCACTCATGGGGCGAGATGAGCCTGGTGATCGTCGGACGGAAACAACGACTTGGATGACGGTCCCCGCCATAGAAGCTAGGTTAGGTCCAGTCCATTTTTTAAATGAAATTTGTTTGAATTGTAATGAATTTCATTCGTTTTGCATGAAAAACATCTGGTTTCCATGTAATCCGTCGGGTTTGTTCAAATCCAGCTTGAAATGTATGCGGCTAGTTTTGGATGACCACTGGCTGCCCGGTCCGCGGACGGATGGAGTGTCCGGTTTGCGGGTCGGCAACGGAGATGTCCTAAGAGCATCTCCAGTCGTCCCCCCCCCCCCACCCCACGGGCTAGAAAAAGCGCCGCTTGGGGGTGAACCGACGATATTTTCGCCGTGGGGGCGATCGGGTTCCCAGTCGCCGCCTAGGTCACCCCCAGATGCCCTTTGTGTAAAAACTTTAAAAAACATTCAGCCAAAATTCGGCAAATACGACATATATTCGGCAAACATGACATAAATTCGGCAAACACGACATAGATTAGGCGTTCCACGGTTCTTTTACATATAGAAAACATAAAATCTACTAAAAACAAAGGGACACGCCTACAGGCCGAAGAACTGGCTGAACGCGACGTAGTCACCATCGTCGTCCTCCTTCTCCTTCACACGGCCATCCTTGTTGGACCCTGCCCGGGGTCGCCCTGGCGGTCAGGTTTGGTCGGCGGCGGCGCGTCGTCCTCGTCGCTGTCCTCTGATACGTCTCCAACGTGTCTATAATTTATGAAGTATTCATGCCATGTTTACAACAGTTTTATATGGTTTTGGTATGATTTGCATGGAACTAAACCAGACTGACGTTGTTTTCAGCAGAACTACCGTGGTGTTGTTTTTTGTGCAGAAATGAAAGTTCTCCAAATGAGCTGAAACTTTTTGACAATTTTTTTGGAACAAAAGAGACCCCCCGAAGCTTCATGGAAGGACCAGGAGGTGAAGCAGTAGGGCACAAGACATCGGGGCGCACCTGGGCTCTTGTTCGTGCCCCGGTGGGTTGTGCTCACCTCGAGGCCCATCTTCGCGTGAAACCAACGTCAAAAAATCCTATAAATAGAGAAACCATCAGAAATAACCCTAGATCAGAACTGCGGCCACGAGAAACCAATCGAGACCCCATTCTGGCACCCTGCCGGAGGGGGAAATCATCACCCTAGGGCATCTTCATCATCCCGGCGGCCACCATGATGAGGAGGGAGTAGTCCACCGTCGGGGCTGAGGGTTTGTACCAGTAGCTATGTGTTTAATCTCTCTCTCTCTCTCTCGTGTTCTTGAGATGTCACGATCTTGATGTATCGCAGGTTTTGTTAATATAGTCGGATCATATGGTGTTTCCCCCTCTCTATCTTGTGATGAATTGAGTTTTCCCTTTGAGATTCCGTTCTTATCGGATTGAATACTTTTACGGATTTGAGAAACACTTTATGTATGTCTTGCTATGAATACCCGTGGTGACAATGGAGTATCATATTGATTCACTTGATATATGTTTTGGCACTCAACTCGTGGATTCCCGAGGTGACATTGGGGTAATCTATGCATAGGGGTTGATGCACGTTCTTGTCTTTGTTTCTCCGGTAGAAATCTTGAGGCACTCTTTGAAGTTCTTTGTGTGGATCGAGTATTATGAATCTGAAATTGTTTGATGCATATCGTATAATTAACTCACGGATACTCGCGGTGACATTGGAGTTGGTTGATATGTATCATATGGTGTTATTTTAGTACGAACTCTTGATAGATCGGTCGCAAAGAATAACCTGGTGTTATTTTAGTACGAACTCTTGGATAGATCGATCGGAAAGAATAGCTACAAACAATTTATTCTTATGTTCTACGCTAGATAGGAACTTTGGAGTGATTCTTCATTGCACGTTGAGGGATGGTTATGTGATCCAATTAGATTAGCATTGTTGAGAGATTGCACTAGCGAAAGTACGGACCCTATGCCTCATTTTCAAGCATTGCAATACCATTTGTGCTCCATTTTATCAATTGCTACCTTGTTGTTTTTATTGTTCTTATTACAAAAACCAATATCTACTATCCATATTAGACTTGTATCACCATCTCTTCACCGAACTAATGCACCTATACAAATTATCATTGTATTTGGTGTGTTGGGGACACAAGAGACTTTTTATTATTTGGTTGCAAGGTTGTTTGAGAGAGACTATCTTCATCCTACGTCTCCCACGGATTGATAAACCTTAGGTCATCCACTTGAGAGAAAATTGCTACTATCCTACAAAACTCTGCGCTTGGAGGCCCAACACGTGTCTAAAAGAATAATGTTGCGTAGTAGACATCATCTTCGAGCATGATCACGCCTCCTTCCTTGTGTCCACGGCGGCGCGCGGGGATCTCCTCCAGGGCGCGGCGCTGGCGCTCCATATCCAGCCTGGCCCAATTCTCCCGCACCCACTTCATGGCGGCCTCATTGTCGAGCGTGTCATCGGGCTCGCTGTTCACGACGGCAAGCCCCGGCTCCGTCTTCGGCTTAATGAGGCGAGGGGGCGAGGAGGAGGCACGACCACCCTTGTTGATGACGATGCCGGTTCTACGGGTGCGCCGGCCAAGGGGCGTTTCCACGAGCTCGGCCTTGACGCTGACGATCGCCGGCGACCCGGATGAGTGGGAGGAGGAGGAGGACCCGCCCAGCATTCTCCTCGGAAGCCATGCGTCGTCACTCCGGCGGGGCGGCGGGGCAGCCGAGTACTCGAGCGGCGGATCCTTGCCGTCCTTGAGGTACTCGAGGACGGCGTGGAGCGTGCGGTCGGGGACGCCCCACCACAGGCGGCGACCATCGCTGTTGTTGCGCCCCCGCACCACCGGCGTGTTGTTGATGGAGGCGAGTCGCTCCGCCTGCCGGCATTCGAAGTACGTCGCCCACGCCTCATGGTTGCCGGCGTCGTACTACGGGAGGGCCCGGTCCTCCTCCGGCAGGGAGGCCCGCACACACTCGATCTCGGTGTGGAAGTGGGCGGGGTGTTCGACTTCAGGGAGATGGGCGCCGGGTAGTTCGCCTCGTGGAGGAGGTAGGCTTCCCACTCGTGCAGGAGCGGCAGCTGAAGCCGTTGGCCGCCGCCGCGTCGCCGGGGGACGTTCACCCACCTGTTGTGCGTGCACGCGCTGGCTAGAGGAGGAGGGAGGGAAAGAGAGGGCGTCGGTGGCGAGAGAGGGGGGCTGCGGGCGAGTGCTTCCACTGGCGAGGGAGGGCGGCTTTTATAGCGACCGGGGGGCGGCAATGTGTGTATGCGTGGCAAGAAGAGGCGCGTCGCCGCACTACGCCGCCCGTGAGGAATCAATGAAAGACTGACCAGCGGCAGCCTTAGTATTGATTCCTCGCGGGAAACCGAGGCGATGAGGACGACGAGGCGTGGCGGTCGCTGACTCAGCAGGCCCGCTGCCCTTTCGCGCCAAAAACGATTGCCACGGCGCCCCCAGCGCGTCAGGTTCGGCCTGGATCCACCGGCACCAGTTTCAGGCTTAACCGGTGAAAATGGACCTCCAGGGGACGCGACTCGGCCGAGACGCTAAAAAATGGCCCTGGGGGGCTGTTGAGGCGCGACTGCAGATGCTCTAATGCCGCTTTCACCGGGTGGAGATGCTCTAATGCCGCTTTCACCGTCATACTTTATTCGTGAACATTTTCATTATCAATGTCGTGGTATAAACTTTTGTAGAGTTGCTACTCCAATGTACACCTCCCACAAGTAATGATGGACGTTCGGTTCATGTGTGATGCTAGCGGCAGCGGGTGCAGGAAGCAGCAACATGAAAGATGGGCGCCAAGGGCCACCGTTCACTCCCTCGTGCGAGCAAGATGAACGTCGCGTCGCAGCCATGTCCTTTTGTATATTACTAGGCAGGTGAAGCATTACTCTTAACGTACACTACGTACATAAATTTGACGCATGTTTCCTGGTACACAATCCATTTTATGAGCAACTACCACCACAAGCACGCATACTGCAGAACATACTTGCATACTACGTTTGATGCTGACAGAACTACAGACAGGAAATCATCGCAAAAAAAAACTACAGATAATAAATTAATCTGCAAAAGATACTTGGCATACTACGTTTAATGCTGATCAAACTACAAATAAGAAATTAATCTGCACACAAAGTACACAATCAGTTTAAGACAAACATATGGTTACAAGCACTCAGTAAACCTCTATGTACATTTTTTTTTTGAACGGTCACCGAGGGGGAGAGCTTCCCCACCTGAATATATTACCACTCAAAAGGAGGAGTCGAGAATTACAATAGTAGTTTGGTTACAACATGATCATTAGGGTACAGCTGAAGAGAGGAAGTGAAGCCATTGTCTAGCGGAGATATTGTCTTCTTTCTTTTTGAACCGAAAAACCCATAGAGAGAAGTCAACAACAATGTTCCGTATGGTGGTTCTGTGTGTATGATCGTCATTCCTGAAGACGAGCGCGTTTCTGGAATCCCATAGCTTCCAAGAGATAGTCAGAACCACCGAAGGCCAGATATTGGGGTTGAGGCCATGAAGCGTTGGGTGTTGGAGCAGAGCAGCAAGGGAGGTCGGGGCCGGCAGGCCCAGGGAGGACCAGACCTGTGTAGCGTAAGAACAGTTGGAGATGAGGTGGAGTGCATCTTCATGAGGGTCTTGACAACGCGGACATGCGGCAGATTGGGCAATGTGTTTGTGGAACATGTTTGCCTTCGTGTTGAGCCGGTCACGGAGGAGGAGCCATGCGAAGATCTTGACTTTGATCGGGACTTTGGAAGACCAGACAAAGTCGTGGTGAGGGTCTGTATCATCTTCAGCAGTAATGGAGGAGTAGGCGTTCTTGGCAGAGAACGGTAGTCCGTGGGTGAGGGATATTTCGTCAGATTGGTCCGTTTGCTGGAAATCCTACAACAACAACAGCACGCAATCCAACTCGCGAGCAGCAGCATTAGATAGACGGTTCCGTAGGTTCGCCAACAAGCTGGTTTGCCAAACAGTAGCCACTAACACCTTGTCATCAATGGAGTGTGAGAAGAGGTTTGGGAAGACGTTTTGGAGGGGAGACTGCAGTAACCATTTATCAAGCCAAAAGAAAGTGGATAGGCCATTGTATGTGAGCACAAATGAGTGCTAAATTAGCAGTGGCAAGTTGTTGTTAATGATCTTCCAGAGGAAGGAGGGTTTTGAGGTTTTTGCTGCAATGCCAAGAGGGTATTGGTGGTGGTACCATTGGGTCCAGGGGATGTTTGGGTGTTGTAGAATTTTGGAGGAGAATTTCATAAGCAAGCAGCGGTTTTGAACTTCCAGATTTTTAATGCCTAGACCACCAGTATCTTTAGGTTTGCAAACATTTTTCCACGCGACCAAGCAGCTCGCCCCAGTGCAGGTTGGCTCGTTAGACCAGAAGAACGCCCTCCGGATGGCGTCTAGTTTGGCTCTGATCGATTTTGGTAGGCGAAAGACGGACATAAAATAAATTGTTAAGGAGTCAAGAACCGCAGTTAGCAGGGTGAGACGTGCCCCCCGAGAGAGCAGGCGGGCCACCCAACCGAAGAGGAATTTTCGAAAGCTGTCTATGATTGGGTCGAAAGCTGTGAGAGGCAGTTTGGTGGGGGAGAGTGGTAGACCTAGATACACTAGCGGGAAGGAGGATAAGGAACAACCAATCGTTGTGGCAATGTTGTTTTGCGTGGAAGAGTCGGTGGCTATGGTGAGAAGAGCCGTTTTTTGGAAGTTGATGACTAGCCCCGTTGCAAGGGCGAAGTCATGAAGGGTGTTTTTGAGGATGATGGTGGCGGCGTCGCTAGCCACAGCAATTATCAGTGTATCGTCAGCGTATTGAAGTGTCACAGGTGGTTCATTAGGCCGTAACGGGTGACAAAGAACGTTGGTTTGGAACGCTTTTGCAATTAGACGTTGAAGGACGTCGGCAACGATGATGAATAAGTATGGCGAGAATGGATCACCTTGGCGGAGGCCACATCTACATTGAATCCAGGATCCTGGAACGCCATTTAAAAGGATAGTTGTTTTCCCAGTGAGAAGGATATTTTGTACCCAAGAACAGAAGTCAGAGGGAAAACCGCGGGCTTGTAAGATTTGTATGAGGGAGGACCAGCATATGGAGTCAAAAGCTTTCCTGAAATCGAGCTTGAAGATCATGGTCGGGGCTTTACGGGAGTGGCATGCACTGAGGATATCGGCAGCGTATATAAAGTTTTCAGCAATGCTACGTCCATGAAGGAAGCCAGTCTGGTCATAATGTATGAGCAGTGGGATGAGAGGTTTAACTCTACTGGTGAGGACTTTGGCAACTGCTTTTGGCGTGCAGTTTTGAAGAGATATGGGTCTAAACGCGTCTGGGGTTGTTGGTGCCTGAGATTTTGGAAGAAGGACCATGTAGGCCCGGTTGAATCGTTCTAAAGAAGCGGTTTGATCATGGAAGGCGGCGAAGAAGGTTAGGATGGGTTTTTTGATATCATTCCAATATTTTCTGAAGAAGATGGGTCCAAAGCCATCTGGTCCAGGGCTAGCATTGGTGTTCATAGAGAGGAAGGCTTGGTATATTTCGTCATAAGAGAAAGGTTGTGCAAGATCACTGAGCTGGGGGAGGGGTGAGGGGTACAGTTGTTGCAAGCTGAAGTTCCATGTTGCATTTTTTGAGGTCCCGATGAGCTGTTGGAAGAAGTCCTTTAAGATGTCAGCTTTTTGTTCGTGCAGAAAAACTTCGGAAGTGTTGTGTAAAAGCATGGGAATCTTGTTTGATCGAGAGCGTTGCGTAGCCGAGGCATGGAAGAATCGAGTGTTTTCGTCACTGTCAATGGCGACCCTGATCTTTCCCCTCTGTTTCCAGAAGGCGATTTTTTGTTTGATGGTATGTTGTAGCAAGTTGGAGAGCGTAAGCCTCAGTTTTTGTTCGATCGGGAAGAGAGGAGCGAATTCCTCGTTTAGGTCAAGGGCCTGGAGAGCGAGTTTGCAATTTGTTTCCCGTTGATAGATGGGCCGCAGCGACTTGGCCCAAGTCTTCAGGGCCGATCTTGTACCTTTAATTTTTTGAGCGAGCGAAGCCGCCGGATCAATGAAACGCCCACCGTGGCGCTGTGGGCCGGGCTGCCAGCAGCCGCGCACAATGTTAGAACAGGCTGGGAAGGAGGTCCAAAATTGTTCAAATCGAAAAAGGCGGGAAGATGGGACGGATGTGGATACGGTAACGAGGAGTCGAACATGATCAGAGACAAATCGAGTGAGGGAGGTGAGGTGTGAGTTAGGGAAAAGAGCATCCCAAGATAGATTGATCAGTACCCTATCTAGGCGAATCAGCGTGGGGGGTAGTCTTTTATTTGACCAGGTAAATTCTCTATCAAGGAGCGGGAGCTCTAAGAGAGCAAGTTGGTCGATGGTGTCGTTAAAGGCATCAGCCTCCGATCGTCTAAAGTTGTCGGTGTTGCGTTCATTGGGGAATCGAGTCAGGTTGAAATCACCTATTAGGAGCCAAGGAGATTGAGGTGGTGGTTCGATCTGTTTCAGTTCGTCAAGGAAGACTAGTTTTAGCTCTCGTTGCGAGGGGGCGTAGACATTAGTGATGAAGATATTATGTGGCGATGCAAGACATGATAGCGTTAATGTGGAAGTGAAACGCATGTGTTGGCAGTTGAGAAGCGAGAAGCAACGTGAGTTAGAAGCCGAGAGAATGCCGCCCGCCGTTCCGATTGCGTCGAGGTGGTTATTAGAGTCTAGGAAGCGCGGCAAGATCGATCGTAGTTTGTTTGTGTCTGGTTTTTGTAATTTGGTTTCTTGAAGAAGGGCAATGGATGGGGGTAGGAGATTGATTTCAGAGAACACATTGGAGCACTTATCATTATCTCCTAGACCGTGAACGTTCCAGGACACGATAGAGTAGGTAGCGTTTTTCATAATGGAAACTTAAGTTGACACCTTACATAGGGGTATTGACCCAACAAGCAACCATTTCGGGTCAAGGTACAGTACGACAAACTGATAGAAGCAGGCATGAGCACCATTACAAGTAGATTAAACCTAACACAGCGACTACAGGTCGGAGCGAGGCCCCGGATACATGGCCAGACATGGCCGCCACACCCGTGGCCGCGGAGAAGAGAGCACATCATGGCGATCCCAGGCCACCAAAACCGGAAGCGAGGTCCGCCGGCATCTCTGGCGTGGCGCCGCAGGCAGCAGCGACGGCGGCCGGGTCCTCAGGCGAGGCAGGACCGTGCGCAAAGCCGTCGATGAGCCCAGAGTCGTCACAGAGCCGAGCGTGGATCAGGGCGTCGGAGAGGTCCTTGGAAGTAGTAGATAGGTCGAGCTTCTTTGCCTTGGAGCGCATGGCCTTGGAGGTCATGGAGTAGATAGGCGGCTCTATTTCAGCCAGCCTAGCGCTGCGTCTAGCCTTGATGCCGGAGTCAGCAGCCATCTTGGCGCGCCTGCTGATGCGCCTGGCAAGGCACTCGTGCGTAGGCTCTGGGGGCAGATCCAGTGGCTGGGCGGAGAGATCCACAGGAAGGGGGAGCGGCTGAAGGGCAGGTGGGGATGGTGGAGGAGGCGGCGTAGGTGGCAGAGGAAGTGGAGATGGTGGGGCTGGCAGTGCAAGCAGGGGACGTGCATGGCGCGAGCGAGCGTGCAGCTTCTGTGGAGAGGGGGAGCGAGCGGGAGGGGTCCATGGGGCATGAACAAGCATGGCAACAGGCATGCCGTCAGCCATGACTGCGAGGATTGGGATGTCGTCGAGCGGCCTGTTAGCAGTAGGAGATGGGGGAGGGCCCAAGGGCGACTCCGGGGTGCATGCAAATGGTGACATGGCCATGGCAGTGTTCCTGATTTGAGTAACAGTGGAGGGAGAGAGGCGAGGGTTTGATGAGAGGGAGGATAGGGAGCCGTCGTCCCCGTCCTCAGAGCTGAAGGGCGATGCCCCGGAGCCGTGACGGAAGAGCGCGCGGCTCTCCAACTTGACAACGACGATGTCGTTGTCAGGGAGACGCACCGTGAGGCATGGAGGGAGGACAAAATCGCAGGCAACCATGACGAGCGCGTGAACGCTAGAGTGGTCACCCTGGAAGCAGTGTTGGTCGGCAGAGACAAAGTCACCAAGGTGGGAGAAGAAGTAGTCTGCCCCCTCCGGGTGCCAGAGCTCATCGGGATAATCGAAAGCCTCGATCTCAGCCATGTGAACGAAGATGGCCGTAGATCTATTGTCAGCGTGTTCAGGCCTTTCGAAGAACAGGGTATTGCCCTAGTGGTGGATTGGCCCATGGCCAGTGGCCGCGAGGCGCTCGTCTACGTTGGCAAAGGAGAGACGGCCGGCGCCACGTGCGGAGGAAGTGAGGCCGAACGTGGGATTGTTGCGGTGTTGAGCGAGGGCCTGGCGGATGAACCTAAATGGGTTAGGCATAGGAGTGGCAAGGTGTACGTAGGCAAGGTTGTCCACCTGGCGGACTAGGCAGCTTGGAAGGACAAGGAGAGGGATGTGTGGTGCCGGTGGAGGGAAGCATGATGTTGCGGTGGGAATGGTGACTGGGGAGGGGGTGGGGGTGGAGCGAAGGACGGCGTCGGGGGGAGGATGAGGAGGTGCGCGGTCCGAAGATGAGCGGGAGACGGAATGGCGGCAGATCGTTGGTGAGGACGCAGTGGGAGCCGAACCAGATTGGTGCGCCATCGGAGCGCGTGGAGCCGGCCGACGAGCCGGAGGCGGTGTGGGTGCCCGTCGTGTGTGCCATAGAGCTGCATGGCGGTCGCACAAAAGCAGGGTTAATACGCGGTGAAGGGGGCATAGGAGGGAAGAACGGGAGGAAGCGGATGGCCTTGCACCTGTAGCTCCGGTGGCCGGAGCACCAGCAGCGAGAGCACCGGACGGGGTCGCGACAGTCTGCGATGGTGTGGTCGCTAGCAAGGCACCGAAAACACCTAGTCTTCTTCTTGCGGCTGTAGTGGTGGTGGAAGTGTTTGAGGCTAACCATCTGGGAAGGAGGCGATTTATAGGCTGGAGAGGGCGATGGATGGGGGAGAGGGGATGCAGGGGCCCGAGGCAGGGAGCAGAGCAAAACCTCCCGGTAGTTGCGCGGGTCTTGCAGCAGCGTGGAGATCGAAGAGCTTAGCGGACTGGCAGCGGTGGCAGGGGCGTGGCACTGGGTAATGGCGATCTCGGGATGGAGCTGAGGGGACTGGGCGGAGAGTAGGCTGACGGAGGTAGGGGAGGCAGGTGGTGGAGTAGACGTGATGATGGTCGCATGCGTGCGCATGCATGCGTTGGTTTTGTCGCGCGGTGAGGATGAGCGGGGGTGCGATTGTGGGACCCGTGGATTAGTGGCTGTTAGGTAAGATATGGGGTGCGCGTTGGAACCTGGGGGATCGAGCAGGCCGAGCGGCCGACCGGGGGGCGGTTGTGGCGACGCAGGTGGGCCGGATGCGTGAGTGTCATGTGATGGGTGGCGTGAGGTCGGGTGGTCTAAGGTTGGATTGTTTAACGAACTAGGCTGGTCGAGGGGGTGTACGGTGCGGTCGTCTACACCGTCTTGTTTTCTCTCTGGAGAAAGGATGCAGGGATACTTGGCGGGGGAGGCCGAACCAGATGAGCGGCACACGTGTCCCAGGCCATCGATTGCGTTCCGGTCAACCGAGGCAGCAGCAGTGGAATCCACGCATGGAACGGTGTGTTGTATCTTGGTATGTAGGTGAGAAGATCTTGCGGTAGTTTTTTAGTTGACGGGTGCGGTCCAAGCAAGGATGTGCGGTGAGTGGGCAGGATGGGTGCGAATGGATCGATTGAGTCCGGTTCAAACACTACAGGCAATGGTACCGATCGCACTATTTGAGATGCTTGGTCAAACGAGTCAAATAGTTGAAGTTCAAAATTTGAAAAAAGGATGGGCGCGCAACGGAGGACCTCAGATCTGACCTTGACCGAGTACACATGCACTAAAAGCAAGTTCGGAGCAAGCGTGATCGCATGGAAAACCCGTTGGAACGAAAACTGGTGGTCTAGAGCATTATTAATCAGAGTTTCATTAGCGCAAACTGACTTAGAAGAGAACACAATCCAGATAGGAGTATTTGGTTGGTGTGTTAGGCATGTGGTAGGAGTAGTGACAAGGCAGTGGTACTTAGAAAAAATCAGCTTATTGAACGAAATGCCAGGCCGGAACGGTCGTACCTTTGCATGCGATCGCAGAGTGGAGCTAGTTGCGGGAGTTGCAGTAGGTCCAGCAGGCAGCCGACCGTTGGCGAGAGAATGGCCCACCTACATGGAGGCCATGCACGGAGAGGAGCGTGCTGAGTCGTCGACGACTACGCGAGGAGGCGCCAGCGCATCATGTAGCGGCGGGGATGGCCGCGCCGCCAGCATGGCCGGCGAGGCATGAGGCGCCACGGTGATGGTGGCGAACATGCGAGGCGCCACAATCGGGGAGCAGGCCGCCATGAGCGTGGCAACGTGGTGGGAGGCGACCGGTACATTGAACGCAGCGTTGGAGAGGCGTTGAACTTCGATAGAACACGCAGGTCCACCAAAGCGGAAGGAGAGAAGCGAGGCGACGAGAGTTTCATCGACCATAAAATCCGCTTTATGGACGAAGAAGATGATTGAGGTGGGCAAGGCCGAGGCAATTGGCGCTGCAAAAACTTTGGACGAGCAGAGATCATGAATGTTGCGCGCGAAGTCGACGCCGGGAGAGGGGAAGAACCCGAGCTGAGAGCGCAGGAATGCGTCGGCATGGCCGAAGCGGTCGCCGATGTCAAGGGGCTTTGTTTGGTGGATGGGTGGACGGTGTGTGAAGGTGGGTGGCGGTGGAAAGGGGGGAAACTGGATGGAGTGGCTTGTGGCAACGAGGATGGGCTCGGCAATGAGAGCTTGAACGATGCGCATATCGGATACAGAGATGCGAAAGAGTTGATCATGGAGGCGAGTCACCTGGAAAGCGGGGGCGTTGCCGCCCAGGCAGGCTTGCATGAGGACGGCCACCAGTTCTTCGTCAAGGACGAGCGAAGAATGGTGGACATGCACGGAGAGGAAGAAATGGTGGACATGCACGGAGAGGAAGCAGGGATGTTCATGGCGACGCGGGTTGATATGCTTGGAAAGGCACCGCCAAACTTGTGCCTGGAAGTCGTCACCCATAGCGTCGCCGACGCCGAGCGCGGCCCGCAAGGCTTTGGCGGTGGGGGAGTCATGCCGTCGGAGAGGGTCATTGAAGGTGGCCGTCGTAGAAGGCGGGGGAGGGGTGGAGGCGGTGGGTGGGGCTGGGACGCCGGAGGGGAGAGGGGAGCGAGGGGGGACGGGAGCCATTTCGTATGTGTCATCCATCTGCACTAGTAGTCCGGGAACACCTTAAGAATCCTCTATGTACATTTGCATCATTAGGTACTATTAATTTGAAAGAACAAACAAACCTTAAGGATGTAATGCCGAGAGGAGAGACTACAAACGAAAACAAATATCTACAACATCAACCGTGCCGCCGTGACAAAATATGCCTGTCCTGCAAGAATATAGTGGCAAAAATAAAACTTCAAGTAGATATGTCCGAAAAGGAAAAAGAAACAGTTCCGCTTCCAGTGGTTCTACACAACACAGGTGTAAGAAGTCGCTTTATTGTGCAACATATATTTATGACTAAAGCCAAACTATTGTCCTACTAGTAAATGCACACGTGCTTTGGATGTTCAACTAATATAACTAAAACATGATAAATCATTTCTCTCAATGTTCACAAGTGTATATACTTGCATATTCTACATGATTTCATACCTTGCAATATTATTGCTGAGGTGGAAGAAAACTGTAAAAAAAAATGTTACTATGCACGCCACACTTTTTAAGAAAGGCAAGTACATATGAAATTAAACATTTATTACAAGCACAAGAAAATATTAAGCCTACGTATGCTCTAAAATTTAAATGGCATGCATTTCCTTAGTGGCAAGGATGATTTGCTCCAACATACTTGACCAAAGGGCTGTTATATAACTCAATGTTTCTATAAATGTTTTGTAAGTAATTCAACAGCCGATTTGCATCCAATGATGGCAAGCATTAGTTGTTTTGGTTGAATGAAATGAAATGCTATTGATGGTGGCCGAGTTTTCTTTCGCATCAGGTGTTCCTGAATAACTAAGAATGTAATAACTGTTCCAGGCTGAATGTGTAAAGAAAAAGGTTAATTGATGTGTCGTAGAAGATTTATGGCATCTCCAGGTCATTAGCATTTTGGACAATTAGCAACGCAACAAACAAGTATTCAAAGCAATCTGCCAGGGAATTAGGGCAGTAGAGTTGCAGTTTAATAGTTATTTCAATTGTGGCTATTAGTTTTGAAGGGCAGAGATGCAAAACTTTACAACTTTCATCAGATATTGCTATTCATGGGTTTGTTGCAAGAATTTTGTAATGGTGATTTACAACTCACAAAAGAGGGACCAGCAATTTATTTGTTTGGACAGTGACCAAAATAGCCCTAAGATACTTTGCCAAGAGAACGACATTTACCAATTTGGTCATTACATGCCCATGAATTGACATAAATTTCTGCTAAAAGAACTAAAGAATGACAATGGAACCTTACGGAAGTTTGGCAATATGCCAAAGGCCAAATCTAATCAAAGATACCAAATTTCTGAAAGGCAAACTTGGGCATCCATGTAATCCAAACCAAACACCACGCGAGGATAGCCAACCAGTGACACACAATGCTAAGGTCATGAAACAAACATACACGACTTATTGTTTTGTTTCAAGAACTATGGCATAGGCCCTGCAAGGAGTGCATAACACTGATCTCCAGATAGACCAATCAGAAATGCAATCTCTCATGCAACAAGCACTTCTTACAGATTCAGCAACTATGTGCCTATCAACCTAAGTAGTAAGTAGACCATAGAAACATGGTTTATTACTAGTGTACAATAAATATAAGTTATATTTACTCGTTATCCTAGTTAGTTTAAAAGTTGTAGTCCATTGTGCAAAGTGTGGTCGTGAACCCAACTAGTTAAAGTAAGTTCTGCAAAATGACACTGCAACAGCCTGGTATCAATTGCAACACGGTATCATAATCAAGCTCTGGCATATTCTTGATACCTATCTATCATACTATAAGTACCAGGACATGCGAAAATGCATATAAACAATATTATCTGTAGTGCGCTACAATCAATAAAAACACAATGAAATGTCTTAATTTACTACCATCTCCCCAAAAGAAACAAACAGGGTTAGAGAAAAAAGAAGTCCCAAAAACTTATGCCTTCTTATCATGCATGAAGTACGGAGCCTGATGATATACATCAGCATATGTGGGCTTAATGAGGCTCCATAGTGGAATTAGTCATATATTGGAAAACTTAGGATCCGATAATAGTTTGTATATATTGCCTAGGTATGTTGTGATCCTGCGGCACCATCAGAAATGCTGTATTTAAAGAAAACAACTAGAGGAACTTCCATTCATACCTAGCTTTTCTTTGAAATTTTAGGAGAAATACAGTGTAAGTGTCGCCCTGCATCTGCAACATCTTTGATTTCTTGAAGTTGGTCAGCTATATCCTCTAAGAGTTGCAACTGTAATGATTGCCTCCTTCCACTTGCTGCAAGCCTCATCTTGTTTTGTGCACCTTCGATCGCATTCAGACTTTTCCCCAGGAGATCATCTGCGGCAGCTCGATTCTGCAACTTGTCTGCTTGCATTGTTGCATCAGAGAAGCTTCGACCAATCAGGCCTTTAACTGCATAGGAACATCTCAGTTTCAGTACCAGTTTCAAATGATTCTGCAACTATAATAGTTTCTTAAAATGTGTTGACTTAGGTATTCAACATGTCATGCTGGTGAAATAACTAAAGTACAGCCAAAATACAATAGGGGTTAAGCATGTCATGCCAGCACACATGGAAAAATATTCGAAAGTAGTTAACAAAATTCAAGAGGATGCAGGTACACATGTATATATCAATATGAGAAATAAGTTGCAACACTTTTTGTTTGGTAAATCTGATAAATAATATCCAGTTGACAAAACGAAATTATGCAAGGTAGCATGTGAACTCAAAGCAAAATATCCAATAACCAACATGGTTTTAATAAACTAGCATAGCAGCATTTAGGCAAACCAATAAATGAATTGATTGAACCTAGATCAATAAAGATCCAACAATAATTATCAGCAATCAGGAGAAGTACGAACAGATTTGCAGCATTATGTTTATCGCAATAGAAAAGAACTTAATCCTGTCACATGCTAGATAGTATAGCAAATATCAACCGAGTGTTATTTCTCCATCTGCAGTCTGCACATACCTTCAGTGGAGAAGCAAATATCATCAACAACATGCACATCAAATATATTTGCATCATTGTCGCTTGCCATAAAATCATGGCAAGTCTTGTCTAGCCGCCCACTGTCCTCCTCCTGAAATTCATCAGCAGTCAGCTCTTCCATACCTTTCATACCAGCTGCAGCATTAACTTCAACATCACCACCTTGATCCAGACATCGTGCAGATTGGGGCAAGCACAAACTCCGGGCAGATAGGGGGAGAATTACCACCGTCTCCGTGCCATCATCTTCGCATCTATCTGCCCCCAATTTCGATCCGGCCACAGGAACTTCTCCAAGTGCCTGAAAAGGCAGACTGTCCTCATTCCCATCCTTAACACGACCCACACGAATGGGCGACACTTGTTGGCGCGCGAAGTGCTTCTGGAAGCTGAAGACAGAATTATTCCCAGGCTGAACCCCCGCATTCTTATCAAGCGATCTGGAAGAGCTTGGCTCGCCCTCTAGAAAGTAACTGTGCGGCGTCATCATCTCCACCTCCTCGTCATCATTATCCCCGGTGAGACCAAGCATCCGCCGGTAGGACTCCACCTCTTTCTGCAAAGACCTGGTCTCGCGCTCCCTCATGAGCAAGATGTCCTTGAGCTCCTCCACCTCATTCTCGTAGAAGGCGCAGCGCTCATCAGAGGTGCGGCGCTGCTGCCGCACCTCCATCTCCAAGGACGATTTCTCCTTCTGCAGACGCAGGATCATCGCCATGGCCTCCTCGGCCGCGGATGCTGCGGCGCTGCGTTCCTTGTCCAGCTCCTGCTGCAGCGCCGAGACGTCATTCCCCTCGTCCACCTCCCGCTTCAGATTCACCTCCTCCTCTTCCTCATCGACGGACTCGGCTTTGCCCTCCCCCTCGTCCTGGCTGTCGTCGTCGGAGTTGAAGACGAAGGGGAAGCGGGAGCGAAGGGAGAGGAGGAGGGACTCGAGGACGCGGGAGGGGTAGCGGAAGAGGAAGGCGAAGAGGCAGGGGAGGTGCGGGCGGGAGCAGGTGCAGGGGAGGCGGAGGCGGAAGAGCGCGAGGAGGGCGGAGGCCGCGGACGCGGCGGCCGCGGCGCAGAGGAAGGCGTAGACGATGGCGAGGTCGAGGAAGGCGCCGGCCAGCGCCCGCGCCGTCCAGCGCGCGTGCACGCCCGCGACGCCAGGGCAGGGCGCCATCAGCGCATAACGATCGCCCGCCGAATCTGAGAGGATTCCCCCGCCGATTCCTCCACCGGATTCCGGGTGGTTGTTGCTGTTCGGTGGGGAAAGGTGGAGGAGTCCTGCCGTGCCGGGATTTGGCTCCCTTGGCCTCGTCGTTTCCAAGGCGGCTGCGCTGCGCGGGCGGTTGCCGGGCGGGCGGCGGGGAAACGGTGGGGGCAGTCGGTGGAATCGCCCGCGCCGACGTGCGGGGTCCACGTCGTGCACCTCGTGCGGCAGGGCTATTTGTTTGGTATCCCGGCGGCCCGGCGCTTCGCTTCGCTTGGCGTCGTTGTTCGGTTGGGCGTTGTCCGGCAGGCCAATTCTGTCAAGCTATACGCGAGCCGCTTCATTTGGCAAAACCAGGCAGGCAGGGCAAGATTACTGACCTGTACCAAACGTCCAAACTCCAAACCACGGGCCACGGTGTTTACTTGTTTAGAATTAGATAGACTTCGGGGATGGGAAATGATCGCGTAGAACAGTCCACCGCGACGTCAGTAATGCTAACTGGCAAACATTTGTTGGGAAGGAACTCCCAGCGAACACTCCCATAGCCGTTTGATCGCGATCAAACAATGATTTTTTCTTTTTCGAAAAATTGCCTTCTATAAGGAACCCATGCTAGTCTGAACATTATCACCCACTATAAGTAAAATTGTAATAAAAATCGTTCGCAAATGTCATCCTCCACTATAAGTAAAGTGGTTGCCGATTGCGAATGTTCGTACAAATAAGGGGTTTAGCCCAACAACCTTGTAGTCTGATGTGAGGTTTGCATGGAATCTGGCCAAGGAGGTCCATTGGTGCAATAATGAAGACAATATTTTCATGGTTCAATTCGGGTGCTTGGGAGATTGAAATACTTCTATGAATATGCGACCCTAGTTATTTCATAATCAAGATTTACTCATTGTGGAATATGGTGGGTTCACTAATCTGAGGTATGTGGTATTGCATAAGATTACAGTCTGGGCAAGAGTGCTTAGGTTGCCGGATAACTTTGTGATCACAGCGGCTATCAAAGGAATTTGTCGTAAGATGAGTAAGGTGTTGGAGGTCCAATCTACCTTAGCACGGATTTTGCTAGGAAGTTTGTTTGAGTTAGAGTGGTGCTAGACGTGACCAAGAAGCTCATCAAGTTTGTGTCCGTAACAAATAATGATGTGACTGAATTCTATCAAGTGCAATATAAAAAAAACCCACTTTGGGAATTGTGGTATGGTAGTCCACTAGTACTAGGAATGCGACACCGTCGAGCATGATGTGTCAAAACTCGAGTGCGGTGATTTCATGTTAGCTGGGTAGAGGTCGTGGTACTAGTCAATGTTTTGCTTGTGGACGAGGTGATCTGGATGGCCATGGTAGCGCCCCTCCTTTTGGTAATGGTCGAGGGAGAGGAGACATTCCTTTCGGTTATGGTCGTGGATATATGACAGCTGGTGGCATAATGCCTTATTCAATCGGGATGGAGCAGCCGATATGGATGATACGTGTCTCCAGCGTATATATAATTTTTTATTGTTCCATGCTATTATGTTATCCATATTGGATGTTTTATATGCATTATTATGCTATTTTATATCAATTTTCGAGATTAATCTATTAACCTAGTGCCTAGTGTCAGTTGTTGTTTTTTCCTTGTTTTATCTTTTACAAAAAAATCAATACCACACGGAGTCCAAATAGAACGAAACATTTTGATGTTTTTTCTTGGACAAGAAGACACCCACGAAGCTTTGGGAGGAGGCCAGAAGGCCCACGATTGAGCCACAAAGCTAACCAGGCGCGCCCTAGGGGGCGCCCTATGAGCTTGTGGGCCCCCCATGGCTCTTCTAACCCTAATCTTCGCTCTATAAATAACCAAATATTCCCCGAAGACCAGAGGGCAGACCAAAAAATACTTTTTCGCTGCCGCAAGTTTCTGTCCTCGTGAGATCCCATCTTGGGGCTTTTTTCGGTACTCTGTCGGAGGGGGATTCGATCACGGAGGACCTCTACACCAACCTTGCTGCACTGCCGATCATGTGTGAGTAGTTTACCACAGACCTACGGGTCCATAGCTAGTAGCTTGATGGCTTCTTCTCTCTCTTTGATCTTCAATACAATGTTCTCCTTGATGTTCTTGGGGATCTATTCGATGTAATCTTCTTTTGCGGTGTGTTTGTTGAGATCCAATGAATTGTGAGTTTATGATAAGATTATCTATGAATATTATTTGAGTCTTTTTTGAACTCTTTTATGCATGATTAAGATAGCTTTGTATTTCTCTCCGACCTATTGATTTGGTTTGGCCAACTAGATTGATTTTTCGTGCAATGGGAGAGGTGCTTTGCGATTGGTTCAATCTTGCGGGTGTCCTCGCCCAGTGACAGAAGGGGTAGCGAGACACGTATTTGTATTGTTGCCATTAAGGATAAAAAGATGGGTTTTTTACCATGTTGATTGGATCCATTCCTCTACATCATGTCATCTTGCTTAAGGCGTTACTCCGTTCTTCTTAACTTAATACCCTAGATGCATGTTGGATAGCGGTCGATGTGTGAAGTAATAGTATTAGATGCAGGAGCCAGTCTACTTGTCACGAACGTGATGCCTATATTCATGATCATTGCCTTAGATATCGTCATGATTATTCGCTTTTCTATCGATTGCTCAACAGTAATTTGTTCACCCACTCTATGCTTTCTTTCAAGGGAGAAGCCTCTAGTGAAAACTATGCCCCCCAGGTCTACTTTTACCATATTATTTTCAGATCTATAAAACCAAAAATACCCAAAAATACCTTGCTGCAATTTATTTACCTTTACCTTATTTTGCACTTTTATTTAGCTTTTATACCTATCACTATTAGATCTCATCCTTGCAAATAACCGTGAAGGGATTGACAACCCCTTTGTCGCGTTGGGTGCAAGTATTATTTTGTTTGTGAAGGTGCTATCATTAGAGACTTGTGTGTTTCTCCTACTGGATTGATACCTTGGTTCTTAACTGAGGTAAATACTTATCTCCCTTTGCGGCATCACCCTTTCCTCTTCAAGGAAAATACCTTGGTTCTTAGCAGGAAGAAATTCTGGCGCCGTTGCCGGGGAGGTTCTACATCAAGCCTGAAGGAAATATGCCCTAGAGGCAATAATAATGTTATTATTTTATTTCCTTATATCATGATAAATGTTTATTATTCATGCTAGAATTGTATTATCCGGAAACATAATACTTGTGTGAATACATAGACAAACCAAACGTCACTAGTATGCCTCTACTTGACTAGCTCATTAATCGAAGATGGTTATGTTTCCTAACCATAGACATGTGTTGTCATTTGATTAATAGGATCACATCATTAGGAGAATGATGTGATTGACATGACCCATTCCATTAGCTTAGCACCCGATCGTATAGTATGTTGCTATTGCTTTCTTCATGACTTATACATGTTCCTATGACTATGAGATTATGCAACTCCCGTTTACCGGAGGAACAATTTGTGTGCTACCAAACGTCACAACGTAACTGGGTGATTATAAAGGAGCTCTACAGGTGTCTCCAAAGGTGAATGTTGGGTTGGCGTATTTCGAGATTAGGATTTGTCACTCCGATTGTCGGAGAGGTATCTCTGGGCCCTCTCGGTAATGCACATCACATAAGCCTTGCAAGCATTACAACTAATGAGTTAGTTGCAAGATGATGTATTATGAAACGAGTAAAGAGACTTGCCGGTAACGAGATTGAACTAGGTATTGAGATACCGATGATCGAATCTCAGGCAAGTAACATACCGATGACAAAGGGAACAACGTATGTTGTTATGCGGTCTGACCGATAAAGACCTTCGTAGAATATGTAGGAGTCAATATGAGCATCCAGGTTCCGCTATTGGTTATTGACCGGAGACGTGTCTCGGTCATGTCTACATTGTTCTCGAACCCGTAGGGTCCGCACGCTTAAGGTTTCGATGACAGTTATATTATGAGTTTATGAGTTTTGATGTACCAAAGTTAGTTTGGAGTCCCGGATGTGATCACGGACATGACGAGGAGTCTCGAAATGGTCGAGACATAAAGATTGATATATTGGATGGCTATATTTGGACACCGGAAGTGTTCCGGGTGATTTCGGAGAAACCGGTGAGCCGGAGGGTTACCGGAACCCCCCCCCCCCCCCGGGATAAGTAATGGGCCATATGGGCCTTAGTGGAGATCACAAGCACAAGATGATGATGGCCATATCATATCACTTATATTGATTGCATGTGATGTTTATCTTTTATGCATCTTCTCTTGCTTTGATTGATAGTAGCATTTTAAGATGATCTCTCACTAATTATCAAGAAGTGTTCTCCCTGAGTATGCGCCGTTGCGAAAGTTCTTCGTGATGAGACACCACGTGATGATCGGGTGTGATAGGCTCTACGTTCAAATACAACGGGTGCAAAACAGTTGCACAGGCACAATACTCAGGTTATACTTGACGAGCCAAGCATATACAGATATGGCCTCGGAACACAGAGACCGAAAGGTCGAGCGTGAATCATATAGTAGATATGATCAACATAGCGATGTTCACCAATGAAACTGCTCCATCTCACGTGATGATCGGACATGGTTTAGTTGATTTGGATCACGTAATCACTTAGAGGATTAGAGGGATGTCTGTCTAAGTGGGAGTTCTTTAGTAATATGATTAATTGAACCTAAATTTATCATGAACTTAGTACCTGATAGTATCTTGCTTGTTTATGTTTGATTGTAGATAGATGGCCCGTGTTGTTGTTCCGTTGAATTTTAATGCTTTCCTTGAGAAAGCAAAGTTGAAAGATGATGGTAGCAATTACACGGACTGGGTCCGTAACTTGAGGATTATCCTCATTGCTGCACAGAAGAATTACGTCCTGGAAGCACCGCTGGGTGCCAGGCCTGTTGTTGGAGCAACACCAGATGTTATGAACGTCTGGCATAGCAAAGCTGATGACTACTCGATAGTTCAATGTGCCATGCTTTACGGCTTAGAATCGGGACTTCAACGACGTTTTGAACGTCATGGAGCATATGAGATGTTCCAGGAGTTGAAGTTAATATTTCAAGCAAATGCCCGGATTGAGAGATGTGAAGTCTCCAATAAGTTCTATAGCCGCAAGATGGAGGAGAACAGTTCTGTCAGTGAGCATATACTCAAAATGTCTGGGTATAATAATCACTTGATTCAATTGGGAGTTAATCTTCCAGATGATCGCGTCATTGACAGAATTCTCCAATCACTACCACCAAGCTACAAGAGCTTTGTGATGAACTATAATATGCAAGGGATGAATAAGACTATTCCCGAGCTCTTCGCAATGCTGAAAGCTGCGGAGGTAGAAATCAAGAAGGAGCATCAAGTGTTGATGGTCAACAAGACCACTAGTTTCAAGAAAAAGGGCAAAGGGAAGAAGAAGGGGAACTTCAAAAAGAACAGCAAGCAAGTTGCTACTCAAGAGAAGAAACCCAAACCTGGACCTAAGCCTGAAACAGAGTGCTTCTACTGCAAGCAGACTGGTCACTGGAAGCGGAACTGCCCCCAAGTATTTGGCGGATAAGAAGGATGGCAAGGTGAACAAAGGTATATGTGATATACATGTTATTGATGTGTACCTTACTAATGCTCGCAGTAGCACCTGGGTATTTGATACTGGTTCTGTTGCTAATATTTGCAACTCGAAACAGGGACTACGGATTAAGCGAAGATTGGCTAAGGACGAGGTGACGATGCGCGTGGGAAATGGTTCCAAAGTAGATGTGATCGCAGTCGGCACGCTACCTCTACATCTACCTTCGGGATTAGTATTAGACCTAAATAATTGTTATTTGGTGCCAACGTTAAGCATGAACATTATATCTGGATCTTGTTTGATGCGAGACGGTTATTCATTTAAATCAGAGAATAATGGTTGTTCTATTTATATGAGTAATATCTTTTATGGTCATGCACCCTTAAAGAGTGGTCTATTCTTATTAAATCTCGATAGTAGTGACACACATATTCATAGTGTTGAAGCCAAAAGATGCAGAGTTGATAATGATAGTGCAACTTATTTGTGGCACTGCCGTTTGGGTCATATCGGTGTAAAGCGCATGAAGAAACTCCATACTGATGGGATTTTGGAACCACTTGATTATGAATCACTTGGTACTTGCGAACCGTGCCTTATGGGTAAGATGATAAAAACACCGTTCTCCGGTACTATGGAGAGAGCAACAGATTTGTTGGAAATCATACATACAGATGTATGTGGTCCGATGAATGTCGAGGCTCGTGGCGGATATCGTTATTTTCTCACCTTCACAGATGACTTAAGCAGATATGGGTATATCTACTTAATGAAACATAAGTCTAAAACGTTTGAAAAGTTCAAAGAATTTCAGAGTGAAGTTGAAAATCATCGTAACAAGAAAATAAAATTCCTACGATCTGATCGTGGAGGAGAATATTTGAGTTACGAGTTTGGTGTACATTTGAAGCAATGTGGAATAGTTTCGCAACTCACGCCACCCGGAACACCACAGCGTAATGGTGTGTCCGAACGTCGTAATCGTACTTTACTAGATATGGTGCGATCTATGATGTCTCTTACTGATTTACCGCTATCGTTTTGGGGATATGCTCTAGAGACGGCCGCATTCACGTTAAATAGGGCACCATCAAGATCCATTGAGACGACGCCTTATGAGCTGTGGTTTGGCAAGAAACCAAAGTTGTCGTTTCTGAAAGTTTGGGGCTGCGATGCTTATGTGAAAAAGCTTCAACCTGATAAGCTCGAACCTAAATCGGAGAAATGTGTCTTCATAGGATATCCAAAGGAAACTATTGGATACACCTTCTATCACAGATCCGAAGGCAAGACTTTTGTTGCTAAATTCGGAAACTTTCTGGAGAAGGAGTTTCTCTCGAAAGAAGTGAGTGGGAGGAAAGTAGAACTTGACAAGGTAAATGTACCTGCTCCCTTATTCGAAAGTAGTACATCACAGAAACATGTTTCTGTGACACCTACACCAATTAGTGAGGAAGCTAATGATAATGATCATGAAACTTCAGAACAAGATACTACTGAACCTCGTAGATCAACCAGAGTAAGATCCGCGCCAGAGTGGTACGGTATTCCTGTTCTGGGAGTCATGCTACTAGATCATGATGAACCTACGAACTTTGAAGAAGCGATGGTGAGCCCAGATTCCGCAAAATGGCTTGAAGCCATGAAATCTGAGATGGTATCCATGTATGAGAACAAAGTATGGACTTTGGTTGACTTGCCCACTGATCGGCAAGCAATTGAGAATAAATGGATCTTCAAGAAGAAGACTGACGCTAACGGTAATATTATTGTCTACAAAGCTCGACTTGTCGCAAAAGGTTTTCGGCAAGTTCAAGGGATTGACTACGATGAGACCTTCTCACCCGTAGCGATGCTTAAGTCTGTCCGAATCATGTTAGCAATTGCCACATTTTATGATTATGAAATTTGGCAAATGGATGTCAAAACTGCATTCCTGAATGGATTTTTGCAAGAAGAGTTGTATATGATGCAGCCGGAAGGTTTTGTCGATCCAAAAGGAGCTAACAAAGTGTGCACGCTCCAGCGATCCATTTATGGACTGGTGCAAGCCTCTCAGAGTTGGAATAAACGCTTTGATAGTGTGATCAAAGCATTTGGTTTTATACAGACTTTTGGAGAAGCCTGTATTTACAAGAAAGTGAGTGGGAGCTCTGTAGCATTTCTGATATTATATGTAGATGACATATTACTAATCGGAAATGATATAGAATTTCTGGATAGCATAAAAGGATACTTGAATAAAAGTTTTTTAATGAAAGACCTTGGTGAAGCTGCCTACATATTGGGCATCAAGATCTATAGAGACAGATCGAGACGCTTAATTGGACTTTCACAAAGCACATACCTTGACAAAGTTTTGAAAAAGTTCAAAATGGATCAAGCAAAGAAAGAATTCTTGCCTGTGTTACAAGGTGTGAAATTGAGTAAGACTCAAAGTCCGACCAATGCAGAAGATAGAGAGAAAATGAAAGATGTTCCCTATGCTTCAGCCATAGGCTCTATCATGTATGCAATGCTGTGTACCAGACCTGATGCGTGTCTTGCTATAAGTCTAGCAGGGAGGTACCAAAGTAATCCAGGAGTTGATCACTGGACATCGGTCAAGAACATCCTGAAATACCTGAAAAGGACTAAGGATATGTTTCTCATATATGGAGGTGACAAAGAGCTCATCGTAAATGGTTACGTTGATGCAAGCTTTGACACTGATCCGGACGATTCTAAATCGCAAACCGGATACGTGTTTACATTAAATGGTGGAGCTGTTAGTTGGTGCAGTTCTAAACAAAGCATTGTGGCGGGATCTACATGTGAAGCGGAGTACATAGCTGCTTCGGAAGCAGCAAATGAAGGAGTCTGGATGAAGGAGTTCATATCCGATCTAGGTGTCATACCTAGTGCATCGGGTCCAATGAAAATCTTTTGTGACAATACTGGTGCAATTGCCTTGGCAAAGGAATCCAGATTTCACAAGAGAACCAAGCACATCAAGAGATGCTTCAATTCCATCCGGGATCTAGTCCAGATGGGAGACATAGAGATTTGCAAGATACATACGGATCTGAATGTAGCAGACCCGTTGACTAAGCCTCTTCCACGAGCAAAACATGATCAGCACCAAAGCTCCATGGGTGTTAGAATCATTACTATGTAATCTAGATTATTGACTCTAGTGCAAGTGGGAGACTGAAGGAAATATGCCCTAGAGGCAATAATAATGTTATTATTTTATTTCCTTATATCATGATAAATGTTTATTATTCATGCTAGAATTGTATTATCCGGAAACATAATACTTGTGTGAATACATAGACAAACCAAATGTCACTAGTATGCCTCTACTTGACTAGCTCGTTAATCGAAGATGGTTATGTTTCCTAACCATAGACATGTGTTATCATTTGATTAATGGGATCACATCATTAGGAGAATGATGTGATTGACATGACCCATTCCATTAGCTTAGCACCCGATCGTATAGTATGTTGATATTGCTTTCTTCATGACTTATACATGTTCCTATGACTATGAGATTATGCAACTCCCGTTTACCGGAGGAACACTTTGTGTGCTACCAAACGTCACAACGTAACTGGGTGATTATAAAGGAGCTCTACAGGTGTCTCCAAAGGTGAATGTTGGGTTGGCGTATTTCGAGATTAGGATTTGTCACTCCGATTGTCGGAGAGGTATCTCTGGGCCCTCTCGGTAATGCACATCACATAAGCCTTGCAAGCATTACAACTAATGAGTTAGTTGCAAGATGATGTATTACAAAACGAGTAAAGAGACTTGCCGGTAACGAGATTAAACTAGGTATTGAGATACCGACGATCGAATCTCGGGCAAGTACATACCGATGACAAAGGGAACAACGTATGTTGTTATGCGGTCTGACCGATAAAGATCTTCGTAGAATATGTAGGAGCCAATATGAGCATCCATGTTCCGCTATTGGTTATTGACCGGAGACGTGTCTCGGTCATGTCTACATTGTTCTCGAACCCGTAGGGTCCGCACGCTTAAGGTTTCAATGACAGTTATATTATGAGTTTATGAGTTTTGATGTACCGAAGTTAGTTCGGAGTCCCGGATGTGATCACGGACATGACGAGGAGTCTCGAAATGGTCGAGACATAAAGATTGATATATTGGACGGCTATATTCGGACACCGGAAGTGTTTTGGGTGATTTCGGAGAAAACCGGAGAGCCGGAGGGTTACCGGAACCCCCCCCCCCCCCGGGAGAAGTAATGGGCCATATGGGCCTTAGTGGAGATCACAAGCACAAGACGATGATGGCCATATCATATCACTTATATTAATTGCATGTGATGTTTATCTTTTATGCATCTTATCTTGCTTTGATTGGCGGTAGCATTTTAAGATGATCTCTCACTAATTATCAAGAAGTGTTCTCCCTGAGTATGCACCGTTGCGAAAGTTCTTCGTGCTGAGACACCACGTGATGATCGGGTGATAGGCTCTACGTTCAAATACAACGGGCGCAAAACAGTTGCACACGCAGAATACTCAGGTTATACTTGACGAGCCAAGCATATACAGATATGGCCTCGGAACACAGAGACCGAAAGGTCGAGCGTGAATCATATAGTAGATATGATCAACATAGCGATGTTCACCAATGAAACTGCTCCATCTCACGTGATGATCGGACATGGTTTACTTGATTTGGATCACGTAATCACTTAGAGGATTAGAGGGATGTCTATCTAAGTGGGAGTTCTTTAGTAATATGATTAATTGAACCTAAATTTATCATGAACTTAGTACCTGATAGTATCTTGCTTGTTTATGTTTGATTGTAGATAGATGGCCCGTGTTGTTGTTCCCTTGAATTTTAATGCGTTCCTTGAGAAAGCAAAGTTGAAAGATGATGGTAGCAATTACACGGACTGGGTCCGTAACTTGAGGATTATCCTCATTGCTGCACAGAAGAATTACATCCTGGAAGCACCACTGGGTGCCAGGCCTGCTGCTGGAGCAACACCAGATGTTATGAATGTCTGGCAGAGCGAAGCTGATGACTACTCGATAGTTCAATGTGCCATGCTTTACGGCTTAGAATCGGGACTTCAATGACGTTTTGAACGTCATGGAGCATATGAGATGTTCCAGGAGTTGAAGTTAATATTTCAAGCAAATGCCCGGATTGAGAGATATGAAGTCTCCAATAAGTTCTATAGCCGCAAGATGGAGGCGAACAGTTCTGTCAGTGAGCATATACTCAAAATGTCTGGGTATAATAATCACTTGATTCAATTGGGAGTTAATCTTCCAGATGATTGCGTCATTGACAGAATTCTCCAATCACTATCACCAAGCTACAAGAGCTTCGTGATGAACTATAATATGCAAGGGATGAATAAGACTATTCCCGAGCTCTTCGCAATGCTGAAAGCTGCGGAGGTAGAAATCAAGAAGGAGCATCAAGTGTTGATGGTCAACAAGACCAGTAGTTTCAAGAAAAGGGGCAAAGGGAAGAAGAAGGGGAACTTCAAAAAGAACAGCAAGCAAGTTGCTTCTCAAGAGAAGAAACCCAAACCTGGACCTAAGCCTGAAACAGAGTGCTTCTACTGCAAGCAAACTGGTCACTGGAAGCGGAACTGCCCCCAAGTATTTGGCGGATAAGAAGGATAGCAAGGTGAACAAAGGTATATGTGATATACATGTTATTGATGTGTACCTTACTAATGCTCGCAGTAGCACCTGGGTATTTGATACTGGTTCTGTTGCTAATATTTGCAACTCGAAACAGGGACTACGGATTAAGCGAAGATTGGCTAAGGACGAGGTGACGATGCGCGTGGGAAATGGTTCCAAAGTCGATGTGATCGCAGTCGGCACGCTACCTCTACATCTACCTTCGGGATTAGTATTAGACCTAAATAATTGTTATTTGGTGCCAACGTTAAGCATGAACATTATATCTGGATCTTGTTTGATGCGAGACGGTTATTTATTTAAATCAGAGAATAATGGTTGTTCTATTTATATGAGTAATATCTTTTATGGTCATGCACCCTTAAAGAGTGGTCTATTCTTATTAAATCTCGATAGTAGTGACACACATATTCATAGTGTTGAAGCCAAAAGATGCAGAGTTGATAATGATAGTGCAACTTATTTATGGCACTGCCGTTTCGGTCATATCGGTGTAAAGCGCATGAAGAAACTCCATACTGATGGGATTTTGGAACCACTTGATTATGAATCACTTGGTACTTGCGAACCGTGCCTTATGGGTAAGATGATAAAAACACCGTTCTCCGGTACTATGGAGAGAGCAACAGATTTGTTGGAAATCATACATACAGATGTATGTAGTCCGATGAATGTTGAGGCTCGTGGCGGATATCGTTATTTTCTCACCTTCACAGATGACTTAAGCAGATATGGGTATATCTACTTAATGAAACATAAGTCTAAAACGTTTGAAAAGTTCAAAGAATTTCAGAGTGAAGTTGAAAATCATCGTAACAAGAAAATAAAATTCCTACGATCTAATCGTGGAGGAGAATATTTGAGTTACAAGTTTGGTGTACATTTGAAGCAATGTGGAATAGTTTCGCAACTCACGCCACCCGGAACACCACAGCGTAATGGTGTGTCCGAACGTCGGAATCATACTTTACTAGATATGGTGCGATCTATGATGTCTCTTACTGATTTACCGCTATCGTTTTGGGGATATGCTCTAGAGACGGCCGCATTCACATTAAATAGGGCACCATCAAAATCCGTTGAGACGACGCCTTATGAACTGTGGTTTGGCAAGAAACCAAAGTTGTCGTTTCTGAAAGTTTGGGGCTGCGATGCTTATGTGAAAAAGCTTCAACCTGATAAGCTCGAACCTAAGTCGGAGAAATGTGTCTTCATAGGATATCCAAAGGAAACTATTGGATACACCTTCTATCACAGATCCTAAGGCAAGACTTTTGTTGCTAAATTCGGAAACTTTTTGGAGAAGGAGTTTCTCTCGAAAGAAGTGAGTGGGAGGAAAGTAGAACTTGATGAGGTAACTGTACCTGCTCCCTTTTTGGAAAGTAGTACATCACAGAAACCTGTTTCCGTGACACCTACCCCAATTAGTGAGGAAGCTAATGATAATGATCATGAAACTTCAGAACAAGATACTATTGAACCTCGTAGATCAACCAGAGTAAGATCCGCGCCAGGGTGGTACGGTAATCCTGTTCTGGAAGTCATGCTACTAGATCATGATGAACCTACGAACTTTGAAGAAGCGATGGTGAGCCCAGATTCCGCAAAATGGCTTGAAGCCATGAAATCTGAGATGGGATCCATGTATGAGAACAAAGTATGGACTTTGGTTGACTTGCCCACTGATCGGCAAGCAATTGAGAATAAATGGATCTTCAAGAAGAAGACTGACGCTAACGGTAATATTACTGTCTACAAAGCTCGACTTGTCGCAAAAGGTTTTTGGCAAGTTCAAGGGATTGACTACGATGAGACCTTCTCACCCGTAGTGATGCTTAAGTCTGTCCGAATCATGTTAGCAATTGCCACATTTTATGATTATGAAATTTGGCAAATGGATGTCAAAACTGCATTCCTGAATGGATTTCTGCAAGAAGAGTTGTATATGATGCAGCTGGAAGGTTTTGTCGATCCAAAAGGAGCTAACAAAGTGTGCAAGCTCCAGCGATCCATTTATGGACTGGTGCAAGCCTCTCGGAGTTGGAATAAACGCTTTGATAGTGTGATCAAAGCATTTGGTTTTATACAGACTTTTGGAGAAGCCTGTATTTACAAGAAAGTGAGTGGGAGCTCTGTGGCATTTCTGATATTATATGTAGATGACATATTACTAATCGGAAATGATATAGAATTTCTGGATAGCATAAAAGGATACTTGAATAAAAGTTTTTCAATGAAAGACCTCGGTGAAGCTGCCTACATATTGTGCATCAAGATCTATAGAGACAGATCGAGACGCTTAATTGGACTTTCACAAAGCACATACCTTGACAAAGTTTTGAAAAAGTTCAAAATGGATCAAGCAAAGAAAGGATTCTTGCCTGTGTTACAAGGCGTGAAATTGAGTAAGACTCAAAGTCCGACCAATGCAGAAGATAGAGAGAAAATGAAATATGTTCCCTATGCTTCAGCCATAGGCTCTATCATGTATGCAATGCTGTGTACCAGACCTGATGTGTGTCTTGCTATAAGTCTAGCAGGGAGGTACCAAAGTAATCCAGGAGTTGATCACTGGACAGCGGTCAAGAACATCCTGAAATACCTGAAAAGGACTAAGGATATGTTTCTCATATATGGAGGTGACAAAGAGCTCATCGTAAATGGTTACGTTGATGCAAGCTTTGACACTGATCCGGACGATTCTAAATCGCAAACCAGATACGTGTTTACATTAAACGGTGGAGCTGTTAGTTGGTGCAGTTCTAAACAAAACATTGTGGCGGGATCTACATGTGAAGCGGAGTACATAGCTGCTTCGGAAGCAGCAAATGAAGGAGTCTGGATGAAGGAGTTCATATCCGATCTAGGTGTCATACCTAGTGCATCGGGTCCAATGAAAATCTTTTGTGACAATACTGGTGCAATTGCCTTGGCAAAGGAATCCAGATTTCACAAGAGAACCAAGCACATCAAGAGATGCTTCAATTCCATCCGGGATCTAGTCTAGATGGGAGACATAGAGATTTGCAAGATACATACGGATCTGAATGCAGCAGACCCGTTGACTAAGCCTCTTCCACGAGCAAAACATGATCAGCACCAAAGCTCCATGGGTGTTAGAATCATTACTGTGTAATCTAGATTATTGACTCTAGTGCAAGTGGGAGACTGAAGGAAATATGCCCTAGAGGCAATAATAATGTTATTATTTTATTTCCTTATATCATGATAAATGTTTATTATTCATGCTAGAATTGTATTATCCGGAAACATAATACTTGTGTGAATACATAGACAAACCAAATGTCACTAGTATGCCTCTACTTGACTAGCTCGTTAATCGAAGATGGTTATGTTTCCTAACCATAGACATGTGTTGTCATTTGATTAATGGGATCACATCATTAGGAGAATGATGTGATTGACATGACCCATTCCATTAGCTTAGCACCCGATCGTATAGTATGTTGCTATTGCTTTCTTCATGACTTATACATGTTCCTATGACTATGAGATTATGCAACTCCCATTTATCGGAGGAACACTTTGTGTGCTACCAAACGTCACAATGTAACTGGGTGATTATAAAGGAGCTCTACAGGTGTCTCCAAAGGTGAATGTTGGGTTGGCGTATTTCGAGATTAGGATTTGTCACTCCGATTGTCGGAGAGGTATCTCTGGGCCCTCTCGGTAATGCACATCACATAAGCCTTGCAAGCATTACAACTAATGAGTTAGTTGCAAGATGATGTATTACGAAACGAGTAAAGAGACTTGCCGGTAACGAGATTGAACTAGGTATTGAGATACCGACGATCGAATCTCGGGCAAGTAACATACCAATGACAAAGGGAACAACGTATGTTGTTATGCGGTCTGACCGATAAAGATCTTCGTAGAATATGTAGGAGCCAATATGAGCATCCAGGTTCCGCTATTGGTTATTGACCGGAGACGTGTCTCGGTCATGTCTACATTGTTCTCGAACCCGTAGGGTCCGCATGCTTAAGGTTTCGATGACAGTTATATTATGAGTTTATGAGTTTTGATGTACCGAAGTTAGTTCGGAGTCCCGGATGTGATCACGGACATGACGAGGAGTCTCGAAATGGTTGAGACATAAAGATTGATATATTGGACGGCTATATTCGGACACCGGAAGTGTTCCGGGTGATTTCGGAGAAAACCGGAGAGCCAGAGGGTTACCGGAACCCCCCCGGGAGAAGTAGTGGGCCATATGGGCCTTAGTGGAGAGAGAGGGGGGCAGCCAAAGGTGGGCCGCACGCCTCCTCCCCCTGGTCCGAATTGGACTAGGAGAGGGGGGCGGCGCCCCCTTTCCTTCTCCCTCCCCACTTCTTTCGCCCTCCTAGTAGGAGTCCTACTCCTACTAGGAGGAGGACTCCTCCTTGGCGCGCCATAGGGGCCGTCCGGCCTCCTCGCCTTGATCCTTTATATACGGGGGCAGGGGGCACCCCTAGATACACAAGTTGATCCACGTGATCATATTCTTAGCCGTGTGCGGTGCCCCCTTCCACCATAATCCTCGATAATATTGTAGCGGTGCTTAGGCGAAGCCCTGCGACGGTAGTACATCAAGATCGTCACCACGCCGTCGTGCTGATGGAACTCTTCCCCGACACTTTGCTGGATCGGAGTCCAGGGATCGTCATCGAGCTGAACGTGTGCTAGAACTCGGAGGTGCCATAGTTTCGGTGCTTGATTGGTCGGGCCATGAAGACGTACGACTACATCAACCGCGTTGTGCTAACGCTTTCGCTGTCGGTCTACAAGGGTACGTAGATCACACTCTTCCCTCGTTGCTATGCATCACCATGATCTTGCGTGTGCGTAGGAATTTTTTTGAAATTACTACGTTCCCCAACAAAGCCTACCAAGTACTTATCATAAACTCTCATCTCTTGCATTTACATTATTCGCCATTTGCTTCTCGTTTTCCTCTCCCCACCTTCTAAAAAGTTTTCAGAAAAACTCAAAAATATTTTCCTTTTTATTTGCCCTTTTTTGTTCGTCTTTTTGTTTGCTTCTTGTTTAATTGTGTGCTAGATTGCTTGCTTTGTCACGATGTCTCAAGAAAATATTAAGTTGTGTGACTTTTCCAACACTAATAATAATGATTTTATTAGTACTCCAATTGCTCCCGCCACTAGTGTGGAGTCTTGTGAATTAATGTTGCTTTGTTGAATATTGTTATGAAAGAACAATTTTCTGGTAGTCCTAATGAAGATGTTGCATCCCATCTAAATACTTTCATTGAATTGTGTGATATGCAAAAGAAAAAAATGTGGATAATGATATTATTAAATTGAAGCTATTTTCATTCTCACTATGAGATCATGCTAAAACATGGTTTTCTTCCTTGCCTAAAAATAGTATTGATTAATGGAATGAAAATAGTATTGATTAATGGAATAAGTGTAAGGGTCGCCCAATCACTCTTACGAGGGAGCAAGCATGTGGTTTGTTAGAGGAGGAGATCAACGTTTGTAGCAACATGACCGATGCGATGAAGGGGGTGGCATCCGACATCAAGGAGAGCAAGCATGTAAATGTCATGGACCAGGGTGGCTTCAGCCAGGAGGCTTTGACGGTGGCTCTTAGCCTCCTGCTAGATACATGGTACATGGTGTTAGGTTCGTTGGGATGGATGTGTAGAATAGGGTCATTTGGCTGGACAAGCACTAATTTTAGTGTTAAGGTCCGATGGTGGTGACGGCGTGCATGGTGATCGATGATTGATGATTTACATTTTGTTGCAACTGGGACTTTAAAATACTTCATAGCCTATACATTTTGATAAGATGGTATATACTAACCCCTTCAACTGATGTTGAATTTGCAGTGGTGTGATTACACCCTCTTTTGAATGTGGTGGTAGGATGACACCATAATAGCTAGAACAAACTTGTGTTGCCTTTTGGGTATATGCCCATGCATGCCTATGTTGCTTTTTGTTTCCTATGTGTGTGTTACTTTGCCTACTTACTGCTTTTCTATCTTGATAGGTGAAGTGGTATGTGGTTTATTTAGAGGGTTACATGAGTCTACGATCACGATATACATGCCAATGGTTTAGGTAGGCAGGAGACATAGGATGATTACTCTAAGTTTGTGCTCAATAAGAAGAGGCATCTTGAAGTGGCAAGGGTGCATATCAAATTGGATTGTGTGGGGTGAAAACCTTGATCACAATCATCCAATTCGTCGTCATTGTGGTATTGCTTTCATTTTATGATCGTATGTAATGTACAATGAGCACTGGGTTAGGGCAGTGATAGCCACAACACAGATGTACAAGACTTTTTTTCTTCAAAAAATAGGATTACCCCGCCCCTGCATCGAGCGATGCACACAACAACCTTTATTAATAGAGTCTAACAAAATAGATACATGGATCAACCCAAAGCCACCTTCATGGCGACCTCAATCCCTACACCTACAAGTCTCTGGAGTGCCCTGGCGCATCCACTCACACCATCTAATCCAGTGGCCACCCCAGGCTGCCACGAGCCGAGATCATCAACCGATGTAGCAGACCCTCAGCACACACCGCATGCGCACACTGAAGCATCCTCCACCGCCATCTTCCACCATCCCATATTCAAGAGAGATCAATGCATATGCCTTGCCAGGCTCAACTGCCATCGACGCCAGGCAGCGCCACCATCCTGCGCACGTCCATCAACACATGACCACTGCCGAGATCTCGTTGCCCCATGCCGCTGAGACCCGCCGTTGTCGACGTGTCAAATGCCATGCCGCTCCACCGCTGTAGTCGTCTACTGGCCCTCTAGCCGATGAACCCCTCCAAGAATGATGCCCCCAATGGAGGAACGACACGTGACCGCCGCCATCATCCGATCGACTGATCAAGGGTTTCCCTTGGAGGTAGCGGAAGGAGGTGGGAGCTTCACCTCGATGATGCCTTCAAGAAGAAAACGACGCCTGGGGCATCACTATCACTGGCTCCAGCCACCGGCCGAAGACAAAGTTTTCACCCGGATCTTGTCCCGTGAGAATCCATCTGACATCTTGTGCATCGGCCGAAGACAAGGAGTATAAGATTATTACATCGAACCAAACATGTGCAACTAAATGTCATGTAGCGCATGAGTCAAATAAAAAACACAAAACATGGAGAACCAAACGCTTGAAAAGTTGCTACCAGGCAGTTTGCAGGCAACATACTATAAAATATGGCCCGACTTATGAGTGAGGAACAAAACGATGTAGGTGACCAAACGATACTTCTAAACAATTCCGAATTCAAAAATATCTCTGTTCTAGCTATGAATCCAAACATCTTTCTTAACCGATAAAATCCTACTCCCTTCGTAAACTAATATAAAGGCATTTAGATACAGATGGAGTAATTCGGAGGGCTCAACTCAGTCACAGAACCGGACTGGTTTAGAGTCCGTCCGTTCGTGATGGTTCAGTGCGTTTCTCATGACTTCTGTGGCGACTCCACAACGACCAGTGTTGGCAGCTCTTGTCATCAATCTTCAGACTCAAATCCACCAAATCTCTGAGATTCAAACGCGTTGTGCTGGTCCGGCAAAGCATCAACGAGATCTAAGCAAGTTCTTCACGCCCCTGACTATCTCTCTCCATCCCATCCCAAGCCCTTTATTCAAGGCACCGCAGGAGCCACTCTAGGTTCTTGCGGCGGTGGCAGCGATGGAGGGGCGATTAGCGGTGTTTGGTGTGGTGACACAAGCCCAAAATCTCCAGCTAGGCGGGGTTTCCATGGGCGACAGGAAGGCCCCTATTTTGGACGGGGTAGAGGAGAAACTGCAGAGTTTGAAGTTGTCGGATGTAGAAAAGAGAAGCATAAAGATTGGAAGGAAACACACTTGCTCATCGATGGTGGGCAAGCTCCAGGTTGTGGGTAAGCTCTTCTATGAAAGACTAACTAAAGCAGAATATTTAGGAAGAACGCTAGGCAGCATCTGGAGCCCTTTCACTAGAGTGGATTGTAAGGATTTGAATAGAAATCGATTCCTTTTCTCGTTCCATGAAGAAGATAGTAAAAGGAAGTCTCTAAATAACGGACCATGGTCGTTTAATAAGGAGTTACTAGTGATGGAAGATTTTATGCCAAGCAAAACAATTGATGAGTATGAATTTAAGACTATCCCCATATGGGTTAGAGCATATGGTATTCCTTTGGGAATGATGAACACAGAGGTAGGGAGTCTGGTGGGAGAACAAATTGGAGAGGTCTTGGATATAGACATGGATGATAATGGAAATGCAATGGGTGAATTCATGAGAATCAAACTATGGATGGATATAACAGTCCCTTGAAAACAGACAAGAAAACAAAATTGGGTCTGGTGAAGTAAGGAAGCTGACGTTTGAGGATAAAGCACATGTACCAGGGACAAAGTGTAAACAGGTAGAATCTGGCACTGAGTCTAAAAATACAACTACCACAGAAACGCATCTGATGCTACAAGCTAAAGAGACTGCTAATAATAAGTATTTGGTAGTGGATAATTTACATGAAGACAAGGGGGGCAACAGAAGGAAGATGAAGGCTCGAAGAAGGGAAGGAGTGCAAAACAAGGAACCTTCAAATGCATTGTGAGAACAAACAACAAGCAGCAACAAGGACAAATATTTGAATCTGAACCAAAGAAAAGGAATGCTTTAGTGATGGAGGTGGACACAGAAGGAGAGCCTATGAAGAGAGCCAGAATGGAGATTGATGGTGAGGTCCTAGAAGGTGAAAATACAGAAAACAACAATTCTGATATTGTGAAAGCTGGGCTACAAGGACAGCCCGACGAATCAAAATGAAAATTATGGTTTGGAACCATCGGGGTTTGGGGAATGGCCCGACAATTCGGGGGCTTCTAGACCTCTAGAAGTGTGAGGATCCCGACATCCTCTTCTTATCTGAAACAAGGATGGATGAGAGAAGGATGATGTGGTTTAAGTACTTGTTAGGGATGACAAGCATAGTGGTGAGGGATTGTGAAGGAAGACGTGGAGGGCTTGCTATGCTATGGAAGAATCATGTAAAAGTTGATCTGCACAACTACTCAAGAAATCACATTGATGTGGTGGTAGTGGAGCATAATGGCTTTAGATGGAGATTTACTGGCATATATGGCGAGCCAGCAACAAATAAAAAGGAGAAAACATGGAAGCTCTTGAGAATTCTTGATCAGCAGCTCACGCTCCCATGGCTTTATGCTGGTGATTTCAACGAGGTCCTGTATAGTCATGAAAAGATGGGAGGGCCAACTCAGGCCCCTCGACATATGGAGGAATTTAGAATGGCACTCTCAGATTGTGGTCTAAGAGATCTGGGTTCTCTTGGAGACAAGTATACCTGGAGAAACCAGAGCCATGAAGCGAGCAGATATGTGCTACCTCTTGAGCACTGTGTTGGTTTTCCCTTGAAGAGGAAAGGGTGATGCAGCAAAGTAGCGTAAGTATTTCCCTCAGTTTTTGAGAACCAAGGTATCAATCCAGTAGGAGGCCACACACGAGTCCCTCGCACCTACACAAACAAATAAAATCCTTGCAACCAACGCAATAAAGGGGTTGTCAATCCCTTCACGGTCACTTACGAAAGTGAGATCTGATAGATATGATAAGATAATATTTTTGGTATTTTTATGATAAAGATGAAAAGTAAAGAAACAAAAATAAACGGAAAATGAAATAGCTTGTTGACGGAAGATTAATATGATGGAAAATAGACCCGGGGGCCATAGGTTTCACTAGTGGCTTCTCTCGAGAGCATAAGTATTACGGTGGGTAAACAAATTACTGTTGAGAAATTGACAGAATTGAGCATAGTTATGAGAATATCTAGGTATGATCATGTATATAGGCATCACGTCTGAGACAAGTAGACCGACTCCTGCCTGCATCTACTACTATCACTCCACACATCGACCGCTATCCAGCATGCATCTAGAGTATTAAGTTCAAGAGAACAGAGTAACGCTTTAAGCAAGATGACATGATGTAGAGGGATAAACTCATGCAATATGAAATAAACCCCATCTTGTTATCCTCGATGGAAACAATACAATACGTGCCTTGCTGCCCCTACTGTCACTGGGAAATGACACCGCAAGATTGAACCCAAAGCTAAACACTTCTCCCATTGCAAGAAAGATCAATCTGTTGGGTTTCGTAGTAATTTCAAAAAAATTCCTACGCACACGCAAGATCATGTGATGCATAGCAACGAGGGGGAGAGTATTGTCTACGTACCCTACGCAGACCGACTGCGGAAGCGATGACACGACGTAGAGGAAGTAGTCGTACGTCTTCACGATCCAACCGATCAAGCACCAAAACTACGGCACCTCTGAGTTCGAGCACACGTTCAGCTCGATGACGATCCCCGGACTCCGATCCAGCAAAGTGTCGGGGAAGAGTTCCGTCAGCACGACGGCGTGGTGACGATCTTGATGAACTACAGCAGCAGGGCTTCGCCTAAACTCCGCTACAGTATTATCGAGGAATATGGTGGCAGGGGGCACCGCACACGGCTAAGGAATCGATCACGTGGATCAACTTGTGTCAACTTGTGTGTCTAGAGGTGCCCCCCTGCCCCCGTATATAAAGGAGGGAGGGAGGAGGAGCCCGGCCTAGGGAGGAGGCGCGCCATAGGGGAGTCCTACTCCCACCGGGAGTAGGATTCCCCCTTTCCTAGTCCAACTAGGGATCCTTCCATGTAGTAGGAGTAGGAGACTAGGAAGGGGAAGAGAGAAGGGAAGGAAGGAGGGGGTGCGGCCCCTCCCCCTAGTCCAATTCGGACTAGGCCTTGGGGGGGGGCGCGCGGCCTGCCCTAGGCAGCCCCTCTCTCTTTCCCGCAGGGCCCAATAAGGCCCAATACTTCTCCCCGGCGAATTCCCGTAACTCTCCGGTACTCCGATAAATACCCGAATGACTCGGAACCTTTCCGAACTCCGAATATAGTCGTCCAATATATTGATCTTTACGTCTCGACCATTTCGAGACTCCTCGTCATGTCCCCGATCTCATCCGGGACTCCGAACTCCTTCGGTACATCAAAACTCATAAACTCATAATATAACTGTCATCGAAACCTTAAGCGTGCGGACCCTACGGGTTCGAGAACAATGTAGACATGACCGAGACACGTCTCCGGTCAATAACCAATAGCGGGACCTGGATGCCCATATTGGCTCCTACATATTCTACGAAGATCTTTATCGGTCAGACCGCATAACAACATACGTTGTTCCCTTTGTCATCGGTATGTTACTTGCCAGAGATTCGATCGTCGGTATCCAATACCTAGTTCAATCTCGTTACTGGCAAGTCTCTTTACTCGTTCTGTAATACATCATCTCACAACTAACATCTTAGTTGCAGTGCTTGCAAGGCTTATGTGATGTGCATTACCGAGAGGGCCCAGAGATACCTCTCCGACAATCGGAGTGACAAATCCTAATCTCGAAATATGCCAACCCAACATCTACCTTTGGAGACACCTGTAATGCTCCTTTATAATCACCCAGTTACGTTGTGACGTTTGGTAGCACCCAAAGTGTTCCTCCGGCAAACGGGAGTTGCATAATCTCATAGTTATAGGAACATGTATAAGTCATGAAGAAAAGCAATAGCAACATACTAAACGATCGGGTGCTAAGCTAATGAAATGGGTCATGTCAATCAGATCATTCAACTAATGATGTGACCTCGTTAATCAAATAACAACTCATTGTTCATGGTTAGGAAACATAACCATCTTTGATTAACGAGCTAGTCAAGTAGAGGCATACTAGTGACACTTTGTTTGTCTATGTATTCACACATGTATTATGTTTCCGGTTAATACAATTCTAGCATGAATAATAAACATTTATCATGAAATAAGGAAATAAATAATAACTTTATTATTGCCTCTAGGGCATATTTCCTTCACAATCTAGTAGGCCAAACCAAACTGATAATTCGAAGAGACTTGCAAAGATAACCAATCATACATAAAAGAATTCAGAGAAGATTCAAATATTGTTCATAGATAAACTTGATCATAAACCCACAATTCATCGGTCTCAACAAACACACTGCAAAAGAAGATTACATCGAATAGATCTCCACAAGAGAGTGGGAGAACTTTGTATTGAGATCCAAAAAGAGAGAAGAAGCCATCTAGCTAATAACTATGGACCCAAAGGTCTGAAGTAAACTACTCACACTTCATCGGAGAGGCTATGGTGTTGACGTAGAAGCCCTCCGTGATCGATGCCCTCTCCGGCGGAGCTTCGAAAAAGGCCCCAAGATGGGATCTGGATCTCACGGATACAGAAAGTTACGACAGTGGAATTAGGGTTTTGGCTCCGTATCTGGTAGTTTGGGGGTACGTAGGTATATATAGGAGGAAGAAGTACGTCGGTGGAGCAACATGGGCCCCATGAGGGTGGAGGACGCGCTTGGGGGTAGGCGCGCCCCCCTACCTCATGCCCTCCCGGTTGCTTTCTTGACGTAGGGTCCAAGTCCTCTAGATCATGTTCGTTCCGAAAATCACGTTCCCAAAGGTTTCATTCCGTTTGGACTCCGTTTGATATTCTTTTTCTGCGAAACTCTGGAATAGGCAAAAAACAGCAATTCTGGGCTGGGCCTCCGGTTAATAGGTTAGTCCCAAAAATAATATAAAAGTGTACAATAAAGCCCAATAATGTCCAAAACAGGATATAATATAGCATGGAACAATAAAAAATTATAGATACGTTGGAGACGTATCAAGCATCCCCAAGCTTAATTCATGTTCATCCTCGAGTAGGTAAATGATAAAAACAGAATTTTTGATGTGGAATGCTACTTGGCATAATTTCAATGTAATTCTCTTAATTGTGGTATGAATATTCAGATCCGAAAGATTCAAGACAAAAGTTCAATATTGAGATAGAAATAATAATACTTCAAGCATACTAACTAAGCAATTATGTCTTCTCAAAATAACATGGCCAAAGAAAGTTATCCCTACAAAATCATATAGTCTGGCTATGCTCCATCTTCACCACACAAAGTATTTAAATCATGCACAACCCCGATGACAAGCCAAGCAATTGTTTCATACTTTTGGTGTTCTCAAACTTTTTCAATCTTCACGCAATACATGAGTGTGAGCCATGGACATAGCACTATATGTGGAATAGAATGGTGGTTGTGGAGAAGACAAAAAGGGAGAAGATAGTCTCACATCAACTAGGCGTATCAACGGGCTATGGAGATGCCCATTAATAGATATCAATGTGAGTGAGTAGGGATTGCCATGCAACGGATGCACTAGAACTATAAGTATATGAAAGCTCAACAAAAAGAACTAAGTGGGTGTGCATCCAACTTGCTTGCTCACGAAGACTTAGGGCATTTTGAGGAAGTCCACCATTAGAATAAACAAGCCAAGTTCTATAATGAAAAATTCCCACTAGTATATGAAAGTGATAACATAGGAGGCTCTCTATCATGAAGATCATGGTGCTACTTTGAAGCACAAGTGTGGAAAAACGATAGTAGCATTGTCCCTTCTCTATTTTTCTCTCATTTTTTTATTTGGGTCTTTTCTCTCTTTTTTATGGCCTCTTTTTATTTATTTATTTAGTCCAGAGTCTCATCCCGACTTGTGGGGGAATCATAGTCTCCATCATCCTTTCCTCACTTGGGACAATGCTCTAAAAATGATGATCGTCACACTTTTATTTACTTACAACTCAACAATTACAACTCAATACTTAGAACAAAATAGGACTCTATGTGAATGCCTCCGGCGGTGTACCAGGATATGCAATGATGCATGAGTGACATGTATGAAAGAATTATGAGCGGTGGCTTTGCCACAAATACGATATCAATTACATGATCATGCAAGCGATATGACAATGATGGAGCGTGTCATAATAAACGGAACGGTGGAAAGTTGCATGGCAATATATCTCAGAATGGCTATGGAAATGCCATGATAGGTAGGTATGGTGGCTGTTTTGAGGAATGTATATGGTGGGTGTATGATACCGGCGAAAGGTGCGCGGTATTAGAGAGGCTAGCAATGGTGGAAGAGTGAGAGTGTGTATAATCCATGGACTCAACATTAGTCATAAAGAACTCACATATTTATTGCAAAAATCTATTAGTCATCGAAACAAAGTATTACGCACATGCTCCTAGGGGGATAGATTGGTAGGAAAAGACCATCGCTCGTCCCCGACCGCCACTCATAAGGAAGACAATTAACAAATAAATCATGCTCCGACTTCATCACATAACGGTTCACCATACGTGCATGCTACGGGAATCACAAACTTCAACACAAGCATTTCTCAAATTCAAAACTACTCAACTAGCATGACTCTAATATCACCATCTCCATATCTCAAAACAATTATCAAGTATCAAACTTCTCGTAGTATTCAACACACTCATAAGATTTTTTTATTAATCTTGAATGCCTAACATAATTAAAGCAAATTACCATGCTGTTTTGTAGGACTCTCAAAATAATCTAAGTGAAGCATGAGAGAAAAATAGTTTCTATAAAACAAATCCACCATCGTGCCCTAAAAGATATAAGTGAAGCACTAGAGCAAAAACTATATAGCTCAAAAGATATAAGTGAAGCACATAGAGTATTCTAACAATTTCCGAATCATGTGTGTCTCTCTCAAAGGGCGTGTACAATAAGGATGATTGTGGAAAACTAACAAATAAAGACTCAAATAATATAAGACCCTCCAAGCAAAACAGATATCATGTGGTGAATAAAAATATAGCTCCAAGTAAAGTTACCGATGGAAGTAGACGAAAGAGGGGATGCCTGATGACCCACAAGTATAGGGGATCTATCGTAGTCCTTTCGATAAGTAAGAGTGTCGAACCCAGCGAGGAGCAGAAGGAAATGATAAGCGGTTTCCAGCAAGGTATTCTCTGCAAGTACTGAAATAAATGGTAACAGATAGTTTTGTGATAGGATAATTTGTAATGAGCAACAAATAACAAAAGTAAATAAAGTGCAGCAAGGTGGCCCAATCCTTTTTGTAGCAAAGTACAAGCCTGGACAAACTCTTATATAGAGAAAAGCGCTCCCGAGGACACATGGGAATATCGCCAAGCTAGTTTTCATCACGTTCATATGATTCGCGTTCGGTACTTTCATAATTTGGTATGTGGGTGGACCAGTGCTTGGGTACTGCCCTTACTTGGACAAGCACCCCACTTATGATTAACCTCTATTGCAAGCATCCTCAACTACAACAAAAGTATTAAGGTAAACCTAACCATAGCATGAAACATATGGATCCAAATCAGCCCCTTACAAAGCAACGCATAAACTAGGGTTTAAGCTTCTGTCACTCTAGCAACCCATCATCTACTTATTACTCTCCAATGCCTTTCTCTAGGCCCAGACAATGGTGAAGTGTCATGTAGTCGACGTTCACATAACACCACTAGAGGAGAGACAACATACATCTCATCAAAATATCGAACGAATACCAAATTCACATGACTACTAATAGCAAGACTTCTCCCATGTCCTCAGGAACAAAAGTAACTACTCACAAAGCATAAACATGTTCATAATCAGAGGGGTATTAATATGCATATAGGATCTAAACATATGATCTTCCACCAATTAAACCAACTAGCATCAACTACAAGGAGTAATTAACACTAGCAGCAACCTACTAACACCAATCCCGGACTTGGAGACAAGAATTGGATACAAGAGATGAACTAGGGTTTTGAGAGGAGATGGTGCTGATGAAGATGTTGATGGAGATTGCCCTCTCCCGATGAGAGGAGTGTTGGTGATGACGATGGCGATGATTTCCCCCTCCGGGAGGAAAGTTTTCCCGGCAGAACAGCTCCGCCAGAGCCCTAGATTGGTTCCGCCAAGGTTCCGCCTCGTGGCGGCAGAGTTTCGTCCGAGAAGATGGCTTCTGATTTTTTCCCATCGAGAGACTTCATATAGCAGAAGATGGCCACCGGAGGGCCCACGAGGTAGGGGGGCGCGCCCAGGGGGTAGGGCGTGCCCCCACCCTCGTGGGCAGGGTGTGGCCCCCCTGGTGAAGTTCTTGCTCTTAGTACTTTTTATATATTTGGAAAACGTCTACCGTGGAGTTTCAGGACTTTTGGAGCTGTGCAAAATAGGTCTCTAATATTTGCTCCTTTTCCAGCCCAGAATCTCAGCTGTCGGCATTCTCCCTCTTTATGTAAACCTTGTAAAATAAGAGAGAATAGGCATAAGTGTTGTGACATAATGTGTATTAACAGCCCATAATGCAATAAATATCGATATAAAAGCATGATGCAAAATGGACGTATCAATGCCTTCTGGGGCATCCCCAAGCTTGGGCTTTTAGGTGTCCTTAGATTATCTTGGGGTGCCATGAGAATCCCCAAGCTTATGCTCTTGCCACTCCTTGTTCCATAATCCATCAAATCTTCCACCCAAAACTTGAAAACTTCACAACACAAAACTTAAAGTAGAAAATCTCGTGAGCTCCGTTAGCGAAATAAAACAAAACACCACTTCAAGATACTGTAATGAACTCATTCTTTATTTATATTGGTGTTAAATCTACTGTATTCCAACTTCTCTATGGTTTATAAACTATTTTACTAGCCATAGATTCATCAAAATAAGCAAACAATACACGGAAAACAGAATTTGTCAAAAACAGAACAGTCTGTAGTAATCTGTAGCTAACGCAAGTTCTGGAACCCCAAAAATTCTAAAATAAATATCTAGACATGTGTAATTTATCTATTAATCATCTTCAAAAATAATTAACTAAATATCACTTTGAAAATAAAAATGGCAGCAATTCTCGTGAGCGCTAAAGTCTTTTTACAGCAAGATTAAAAAGACTTTCCCCAAGTCTTCCCAACGGTTCTACTTGGCACAAACACTAGTTAAACACAAAAAACACAACCAAAACAGAGGCTAGATAAATTATTTATTATTAAACAGGAGCAAAAAGCAAGGAATAAAAATAAAATTGGGTTTCCTCCCAACAAGCGCTATCGTTTAACGCCCCTAGCTAGGCATAAAAGTAAGGATAGATCTAGGTATTGCCATCTTTGGTTTTAGGGAAGAAAAGATCAAACTTGTTATCTATAGAATTAATCTTTCTATTTTGGCAAAGCACGTGGCTATTTATTGTATAAAAAAGTAAGTTCCGGAAATTGGCATCTAGGCTAGCTTTTATTTCTTTGATAGATTCGTTCTGGTAAGAGAGCAAAAGAGATGTGGTTTCAACTTTCTCGTTAATGGGGTGCCCAAATATAGTTTTCATCTTTTCATAGGTGTCCATGGGCCCCCCTTCAAGAAAACCCTCTTCAAAAGTAGAATTTAAAACTTGTTTGAACGGAGCGGACAACCCAACATAAAAGCTTTTTAGGTAAACCTCAATTTGATATTGGGGTACATAGCTAGCCCGGATCCTTAATAGCCTATTCCAAGCATCTTTCAAAGATTCATCAAGTAAATGACGAAAAATTCCAGAATCATCTTCATCAAAATTATTAAGACTCTCATTGACCACTCCAGAAGGTTTTTCCATAGCTTTATTTATGAGTTTAGATATAATAGAAGGATCGTCCAAGCTCGGGAGAGAACCCCAACTCTTTTTGGTTCCGACATGGCGAGGGAAAACGAGGGAAAAGAGGCAAACAGAAAAGAGAGAGGGCGAATAAAACGGCAAGGGTGAAGTGGGGGAGAGGAAAACGAGAGGCAAGTTAGAAACAATAAGGGCATGTACAATGGTGCTATCTTATGATTGCCACATAAGATAAATGATGAGGTGGAGGAGAGAGAACTCATAAAAAAAGGTTTGTCTTCTCTTATTTAAGAGAAGACAAGAGATGATCTCTTAGCACAATATGTCTCACCATGTTTTTAGGAATAACTAGTTATTTAAGATAAGGATAAGAGATGATCCATTGTAGACAATTTTTTTATCATCTCTAAATTACATGCAAGACTTAAGATAAGACTATCTTATCAACCATTGTATAAGGTGTGCATCAAGCTAGTGCGCTCGCGACTGCCGCATCATCCCAGGCGTACTGTTTGTTGCGACCAATCGGGAGATAGCTTTGGGCTGGCCAATCGCGTGTGGGGCATCGGAGGTCCCTGGTTGGCGTGAACGTGTGCGCGACCGAGTTCAGTGGCTGCAGGTGGTCCCTTCTTTGTCGCCGGGTGCGTCGAGCCATCGGTCCCGTGCTTGTTTCCTCATTCTCTCTCTCCGCCGCCCTCAGCACACAACCTCTCCTTTCCTCTTTCTCCTCCGCGGCTCCGCCTGGTGGTGTCTCTCATCCCACCCAATCTCCCCTCTCCCTCACTCTTCCATGGCGTCTAGGGTTGCGGCCGTCAGAAGCGCCGCTGGGAAAAAATCTTCGGCAGGAAGAGGGCATCTCCAACTCAATGACGTTTCATCGCGTGCTCCGCGACGGTGACGGCTACGGCAAGGGGAGGAGATGAATCCAAAGCAGCTCCGGGGCCTCCTGGGGGCCTGACCAAGTTCTCCTCCGTCGCCCCCCTCTCCATCCTTCTCCTCTCTCATTCTCTCCCCATGCTTGTGGCAGTTGCAAGGAGGTAGACGATGGGGTTCAGCGACCGCACGAGGGCAAGGGCATCGAGCTCCCTCCTTCTGCTCCCAATCATCGGCGTGGGCACCATCTGCTAGATCTTCACCACCTTAGGTACGTTCACTCTTTCCCTCTCTGCATCCCATGGATTCCTACACTCATGCCCACTATATGTTTGTTGAAATGTTCATGCATCTGGTACTGTGCAATATGGAGATGTAAGCCTTGCCTTGAAGATGTTGATGTTGTATTTAGTCGTTCAGATGTAATTTGATCTGTATTCTTTTCATGATTGCTGTTGAATTACATAGTATCCCTGGAAATATTATGTTTAAAGGCACCGTTTGATGTATTGTACTTCCCTTTTTTACTATGTAGCACCGTGGTCCAGCTGATATGGTGCCACGGTTCTGCTCGGGCGCCATCGCCTGAAACCATCTACAGATTTGTCTTCTCACTAGCTGTGGGTTCTGTTTCATGCTAATCTATGTGGTTATCCCAGGTTTCTACTCTCATACTTTTCTAATAGATCATTTGCTGTTATAGTCAACTTCTTCTGCATATATTCCCATTTTGATCATTTTCTGACATTAGTAATGGAAAACTCTGTTACCTTGTAGCAATTGAAGGATGGATAATAATTGTCTCAGGAGTCAAAGAAGATGCAGAAGAAAGTGATCTCTATGATGCTTTTGCTGAGTTTGGTGAGGTCAAGGACTTGCATTTGAACCTGGAGCGCCGCACTGGATATGTCAAGGTAAATTTGATAGTCTTATTAAAATAAAGGAGGTCCCTTCTTTGCTGGTGGTGCAATTCCGGATGAGCCACACAAAAGCAAATGTACTGATAATTTGGTACTTGAAGCTATGCTTACCGCTTACCAGTCTATACTGAATTATGTCTTGAAGTGGTCATGTTTAGGAATTTGGATCAATGTTAGTGGTTGGATTACTGCAAAACCGTGATCAGAAAACTCTAAAGGACATGAAATTGCTTGATATATGCTGTGTGCAATGCTGCAAGTTCTTGAATACAAAGTCAGCTTCTAAGCTTTACTATCTTTACTTTCATTTTAGCCATGCCTTTTTCTTCTCACCAATTTGTGCAAGTATCATGGGGTGTGACAGGCAGTTCTGTCGAAATAAGCACCAAGAGTTTGCTCAGAATTGCATTCATCTTACTGTAGTGGCACAAATGGTCGAGATTATTGTTTACAGTTGCGAAGAAAGTTTCTTGCCTACATATACAACTGAAGATTATGCCAAATATGTTTTTTTTGTTTGTGAAGAAGCTCTCTAATTTCTCACACCTGTGTTTATCTGCTCAACACAGGGATATGCATTGGTTGAATATGGAATTTTTGAGGAAGCACAAACTGCAAACAGAATAATGAATGGGACAGAGCTGTTAACAAAGACTATCCATGTTGATTGGGCATTCAACAGAGGTCCTATACAGAACGTCACGAGTGCAGGGTGCGAACTAAACGTGTTTTCTCCTGCATTTCCTATGGTTGATAAATCTTTGTGCCAATTTGATATGATACTTAATTTGGACCACATGCTTGTTACTGATAGTGTCTTCTTTGTGTGATCTGTGTTTACATTCTATAATTGTATACTTGTCCTTGCCATTGCCCTGTCCTGAAATTCTTGCAAGCTAGATCTATTGTTTTTCATTTGCTCGCTACTACACAACAATATTACTTCTGTAAACCTAATAACCTCAAAGATTATAACGTGATTAAATAGTATTTCCTGGAGAAGGTTCAACATTGGTGCTCTTCCATGTCAGCTAGAGGAGAAAAATGAGGAGGAGCCGCTTCTCTGGCCAGACCTGGGGTCGGGACCGGCACGCCACTGACATATCTACGCCTGCGACCATGGCCACACGCATGGGCTGACGCCGCTAATGAAGATGCGTACCCTTAGCCACGAATTTGTCCCTGATCCCATCCATGCAGGTGTTGATCATTGCAACTTCTAAACACTCCTTGTCTGTTTCAATTAATTGGCTTCCTGCTTTGTTCACTGATGCAAAGCATTTGTGCAGGTGGGCTTCGCTGCCATGGAATGACACCTCTGATCTTCCATGTAGATGAGCTCGGGTTCATGGAAGCCATGTCCAAGCAAACTGAGTGCTTTGAAGGTACTGACTAATTAACTCACTCATGTGATCAACAAGCAAGATTTCTTTAACGACATGAATCAGCATATCTGATTTTTTGTTGATTGATTTCTTGTCCTTGACCATGTACCTGAGCTTTAGCTGAAGTAAGATGTTTCGGATTTTGCAGCATCAGTTGTGTGATACCGCTATTTGATTCTTCAAACACTCTATCTCTTATTCCCCTGTTTCGTATTCTAAAATCCTGATTGTGATGTTTAATCTGTACAATTACTTCTAAGTTTGGCAAGTTATATATGGATCTTGACCCATCTCTTGTGGAAAAGGTTTTATAGAAAAGGAATCGGAAGCTCGGAGAGACCTCACGTGAATCAACAGGTTTGACTCCTTTTAGTCTTTGGTTATATTCAAAGTGGAAACCCATGAAATGTCGGGATCAAAATCCCAGGTCGGATGGGACTGTGGGCATTCATGATTACTGTACAAGTAACTGATTTCATGGAACATGCTTCTTACTTTCTTGTCTGAATGCTTAATAGTATATTACCCTTGCAATGTGATGGAACCAGTAGACATTATACCATTGAGTGTATGAAACACTGCACATATTTTTCTATTTTTTACTCAACAACAACCAATGAGTGGCAATGAAGGGTATCTTACATTTATTAGCAGTTCCAACCATTTCCGGAGAACATACAAACCAGAAAAGTGGAAGCAAAACAAAATGTGGATCACATTTTAGATCTGTTGTTGAAAACAAAGTTTCTATCAGGCTTTCGATATGTTATTTCCTTGTTCTGATCGGCATAAACTGAATTCTCTTATTTGATTGTGCGGTGCAGGCAATTCCCTATGGGCAAGCCTTAAATCATTATCTTGAACAGATAGTTTCACTTTTTCGCGACAGAATATATGCTGTGAATGAAATCGGCCTTGATGACCGCTATTTAGAATTTAGGCAAGTGGAAGGAGATGGGGAGTGTTTCTACAGGAGCTTCATATTTTCCTACCTTGTAATTGTCCTTCTCCTTGTCCCTTAGTATACTACAGGATTCATGTTCCCTGATCTAACTCTCTTTGTTTATGCCAATGTACGACAGGAGCAAGTTCTTGATAGGAAAGACACAAATGAGGAACGCCGCCTCCTTGCAGCTATCCAAGAGTTGGCTGAGGAACCTGCACGTTTTGGATGGGCCTCTGAATTTTCTAGGAGCCATGATGTAAGTTCCTGCCTTTTTCCACATTTTTGTTTTTTCCTTGGATAAACATATTTGTAAGGGACGAATACAATTCTCTTCAAGTTATTCTACATGTCAAAATGAATTCAGTTGTCTAACCATCAACCATTTGAGGGAGATGCACAAATGCTTAGCAGTAGTGGCATGGCATTGCAGTTTACGCCCTGTTGACGCAAGCTCAAGTCTGAAGCTTATTGTTATGTTACAATTTACGACCCAATTTAGCAAAAATACACCTTAAGTTTACTGCAAGGGATACTAGTGTGACATATAATTCTATGCTTCATTGAACACTGAAATGCTTCAGACCAGCTGCTTCTTATCATGTAGATATCTCACCATTCCTTTACTCTTTAACTATCTTATAGTAGATCATTATTAACTGAAGTTGTTCATGCGAGTATCCTAATTATGAGTTAATGTCTTGGTATTGAATATCAATAGTATGCAAGCACTTTTGTGACCGAAGGTATCGCCTTACAGAGCTGTATATGGAATGGTTCGAAATGCATTTATTAACTCAGGGATTGTTTCAGGCATTAAGGAGTTGATGAAGAAAGTAAAGAGATGGAAGAAAAAATGCAGATTGATCCCCGTATTAACTGACAGGGTTTTGATATGTTTGGTTTGCTGCAATTCCGGGAAGTGTTGCTGATTAATTGAATTATTGCTTCACTTTCATACATGTATGAAAAATTTGCATAATTTTACTTTAAAGGTGACGCCGGAGCTGGCGAATTTGAGTGCAGGGCTTTTTTGGCGGCTTTGCTCCTCTTTTAAAGAAGATACCTTCAGAGGATAATGGTAATTAAATACCCATACCGCAACATCATCAGTAGTCATTAAGAGTAATTTTCTATCTTGATGATTTCATCCATGACTGTGAGATATATTAACTCTTCAACCTCAGTTTTAATCAAGGACAATTGAAGCCTATTGATTTTGAATTGTTGACACATGGTTTGCTTGAGACAAGTGAAGCTGCCGAGGTGATTTGTACACCTAAACTGCTTCAAGTATTCGCCCGATTTGCATGGCAAGAATAGTAGGATTATACAGGTTTGTTCTATTTCATTTATCATCCCATGATTTATCCCACTGCTAAGTGTGACAACTAATGATGTCCCTAGATTTGATTTTTGTCGCTTTGCATGAATTCAGGTTAATGTCAAGGGCTTGAAAGGTGTGAGGGAAGTAAACATGGATCTGATGGTGATGGGAATCTTTCTTATAAAGAAAGATACATAGGGTGTATGATCTGGCGCATATTAGATAATCAAAGTTGATGCATTGTGCACCAATCTGGTTGATGTTTACATAATCCAAGCAGATTTACCAATTTGAAGAGCCATGTATTATTGTAGCTTCCTCTCTACATCAAGTACACATAAATATAATGCCGAAGAATGTAGTTTATTTTATTGGTCTACAGATCTTCCCTGCGAGGCGCTACAGATCAGATGGGCGCTGTTGTGAAGGCCGCGAAGGCGTGGCAGGTGGCATGGGTTAGCATGTGGGTGGTACCACCATGCTGCTCTGGACGTGCATTGTGGTGCTGCTCGTGGCGGCTTTCGGAGGGAGACAGAGTGGTATGTGCTTTTCTAAACATATATATTCCTGAAGAACCTTTTTGTGGTCCTGATGAATTGAGCGATCTGTTCTCTCGTGTCTCTTCTCCTTCATTTCTACCCTGATGCAGCAGAACATAAAGAATTTGGGAGCTACTTGGGTTTGGATCAGCAAGCCATGTCCGTTTGGTTTGGCAAAGGAAGGCCTTTTATCCTTTTTCTATAATGCCATGAACATCTCTGAATTTTTACACTGGTTCCAGCCGATGCTTAATATTTTTCCAACATTTTTGTGACTGGAGCCCACACATACATAGTCATGGATCTGATTTTGATTTTTGGACCTTGCTATTTCACTGATTTGGAACATTTATATGCAGTTCTAGGCTTCTAGCTAGATGGATTAATAGATATGTTGGACCTATGCATTTTATATTACCCGCATGGATCTATGTTTATTATTTGATGCTCCTCTTTATCCTGGAGAAGAATTTTTGCAAAGAGTTGTCATTTTTGGAGATATGGATTTGTTGTCACTTCAGCAGTATGCTTTCAGTGCTACAAAGTATGCAGTGAATTAGATTAGATTGATGATAGAACTATTGGCAGCACCAGTTTAACATATGTTGATTTCTGGCCCATCTTTATTTGCTTCCGAGTTAAACTATGAATTTGAAAACAAAAAAATTATACATTTGTTGATGCTAAATTTATCAGTCCTTTTGTTTTGATAATCACCTCCTGCATATGTGTTCCTGGGTAGTTTTCTTACTGCCACAGCTTGGTTGTTCTAGCAGGATAATGTATTTTTTTATGGAAAACACGGATGAGTAATTACATGATATGTTATTAATATTAAACTATGTTGTTTCTCTGAAACTAACTTTGTATTTCAGCTTTGGAAACTGTGTTCTAACCTTAGTTCTGACAAGAGGGCCACTATAATCACCAACTGGTTTGAGTTTTGTCACCGCGCCAAAATTCGTGAGGGAGACATCTATGCATTTGTTTCAGGATCACTTCAAAGCGCAGCCTGGTTTTCACACTGCACCGCCTCTAGATGCACCATCGACGACACTGCAGGCCCTGTGTCAATATAATCTAACACTAAGTACTCTTAATTATGCTCTATCCTGTGACATCCTATGGTTTGCTTTTGGTCCTTTTATCACATGCTTTTCAAGACACTAAATTTATGTTATTGCTTATGTAAAGTGCACTATTCTTAGTCAGATGTTTTATGTTCAGATCCATAATGCCCTTTCTCTGTGTGTGTGTCTATATATATATATATATATATATATATATATATATATATATATTTGCTGCTAAGTTTGTTAATTAAAGCAATCAACCCAAACGTTAATTGTAATAGGAAAGAGCGTTAAAGGGTTGACTACAACCAGACACTGTCCAGCTCTCCCTCAAAAGGCGCGCCACGGGTGTGCCCCAACACCTAGTGACAAATAATGTAATGCGGGAGATAAGGGTTTGTGATGGGTACTTGGTATGTTGACTTTTGCGTAGACTCCCCGGCAACGGCATCAGAAATCCTTCTTCCTACCTCTTGAGCACTGTGGAGCAACGTGGGCCCCATGAGGGTGGAGGGCGCGCCTGGGGGGAGGGTAGGCGCGCCTCTACCTCGTGCCCTCCTGGTTGCTTTCTTGAAGTAGGGTCCAAGTCCTCTGGATTATTTTTGTTCCGAAAATCACGTTCCCGAAGGTTTCATTCCGTTTGGACTCCGTTTGATATTCTTTTTTCGTGAAACTCTGAAATAGGCAAAAAACAACAATTCTGGGTTGGGCCTCCGGTTAATAGGTTAGTCCCAAAAATAATATAAAAGTGTATAATAAAGCCCAATAATGTCCAAAACAAGATATAATATAGCATGGAACAATAAAAAATTATAGATACGTTGGAGACGTATCAATATGTCAAGGAAAGACTTGATAGAGCCGTCGGGTCCCGGAGCTGGTGCATAAGATTTCCATCATACAAAGTGATAACAGGAGATCCTAGACACTCAGACTATCGACCTGTGACTATACATATGGAAGGTGCATATAGAACCATGAGACCTCAAAGAGGGAACCATGGCTTCAGATTTGAAGCAAAGTGGTTGCAGGAGGAGGGATGTGAAGAAATAGTCAGGAATGCATGGTCTAACGCGTCTTTTCGAGGCGAAAATGATTTATCTCAGATACTAAGAAGAATCGCGGGAGATCTAAAAAATTGGGACACTAATGTGTTAGGGGATCTAGAGAAAAGAATTAAAACAATAAAAACTGAGCTGGAACATGTAAGGAGAACATCGATTGACGAGAACACGGTGTCTCGAGAGCATCTATGGAGGGAAAAACTGGACAGACTGGAACACCAACAGGACATATTCCAGAGACAGAGAGCTCATGTTAAGTGGTTGCAGGCTGGGGATAAAAACACAACTTTTTTTTCATGCTTATGTGTCAGAAAGGAAGAATAAGAATACTATCAAGAGACTAAGGAGAGAGGATGTGACATGGGTGGAGTGTGAGGAACAATTGAAGGAGCATGTTGCTAGCTATTTTTTTAATCTGTTTACTTCCTCGACAGGACCAAATAGGGAAGAAATCTTGCATGCAGTCTCTCCAAAAGTGACTACTCAAATGAATCATAGTCTATGTGCGGAATATACAAAAGAGGAAGTGAAAGAAGCTCTGTTCAATATTGGTGACCTGAAGGCGCCAGGACCAGATGGAATGCCTACAATATTCTACAAGCAGTTCTCGCAACTGGTGGGCAATAAGTTAACAGGGGAAGTGCTGAAGTTCCTTCGAGGTGGAGAAATGCCGGAAGGATGGAACGGTACCACAGTGGTGTTAATTCCAAAAATTTCAAACCCAGAGACCTTGAAGGACCTAAGAACAATTAGCCTCTGCAATGTCATTTACAAGGTGATCTCTAAAGTAATTGCTAATAGATTGAAAAATATTCTACCTTATATTATATCTCCGAACCAAAGTGCATTTGTTTCAGGTAGAATAATTTCAGATAATATCTTATTGGCCTACAAACTTAACGATTTTTTGCAGAGAAGGAGAAGGGGTAAGGTAGGATATGCTGTTGTAAAGCTCGACATGAGTAAGGCTTACGGCCGAGTAGAATGGACATTCTTGAAGGAAATGATGTTAAAATTGGGGTTTGATAGTGAATGGGTAAACCTGGTGATGAAGTGTGTTGCAACTGGGAGGTACCAGATCAAAGGTTAATAGAGATACAAATAGGTAATTGAAAGTGCTAGTGACCGACTAGAGGGGGGGGGGGTGAATAGGCGATTTTTATGAAAGTCTTCAAAACATGGAAGTTTCGAAGACAAACGATAGAAATAAACCTATTACCATGCAGCGAAAGGTAGACTACACTAGGCAAACCATAGTCAAGTATTCAATGAAGTGAAAGCGCAATGACTAATAGCAGCTAGGCAGTAAGGATCAGGTAGGAAGATATTGTGAAGCCAATCAGAACAAGTAATCACTCAGTGAAGCCAAATGGTGATGCAATCATACAATGACTTCACAAGGACCAACAGTAAGTAAAGGGAAGGGAAGGATGAAACCAGTGACTCGTTGAAGACAATGATTTGTTGGACCAGTTCCAGTTGCTGTGACAACTGTACGTCTGGTTAGGGAGGCTGAGATTAAACTCAGAAGACCTCGTCTTCACCTTATTCCCCTTGAGCTAAGGACACCCAGTCCTCGCCCAATCACTCTGGTAAGTCTTCAAGGTGGACTTCCAAACCTTCACAGACTTCGTTCACCGGCGATCCACAATGACTCTTGGATGCTCAAAACGCGACGCCTAACCGGCTGGAGGATTCACAATCCTCAAGTGTAATAAGTCTTCAGATCACACAGACAGGAAGACTTAAGTGATGCCTAACACTCTTTGGCTCTGGGTGGTTAGGGCTTTATCCTCACAAGGAATTCTCTCTCAAAGGCTTCGAGGTGGGTTGCTCTCAAATGACAAAAGCCGTACTCTAACTCTGAGCAGCCAACCGTTTATGGTTGTAGGGGGTGGGCTATTTATAGCCACTAGGCAACCTGACCTGATTTGTTCGAAATGACCCTCGGTCACTAAGGAACTGACACGTGTTCCAATGGTCAGATTTCAAACACACATGGCAACTTTACTTGGGCTACAAGCGAAGCTGACTTATCCAGCTCTAGACAAGATTTGCTCTCATAGTCTTCACTCGAAGACATAGGATTTTGGTTAAGCGTCACTTCAGTCATTCTGACTAGTTCTCTTGGACCCCACTTAACAGTACGGTGGTTCCTATGACTCAACAAAAAAGAAAAAGAACGATGAAAGAACTAAGTCTTCACGCTCCATAGTCTTCATGCGATGTCTTCTCTTGTCATAGTCTTCAATGTGAATGTCTTCACATACCACCTTTGACTTCAATGTCTTCATTCATTTTTAGGGGTCATCTCTGGTAGGAAAACCGAATCAATGAGGGACTTCTACCTGTGTTATCCTGCAATTCTCACAAACACATTAGTCCCTCAACTAGGTTTGTCGTCAATTCTCCAAAACCAACTATGGTTGGCACTAGATGCACTTACAATCTCCCCCTTTTTGGTGATTGATGAAAAACTAGTTGAAGTTTTCAACGGGGAATATAATATGTGAAATTGTAAAGGATAGGGAATTGTCTTCATAAGTTGCAAGGGCTCCCCCTGAAGATGTGCATATAAGTAATTTGCTTTTGGAATGCAAATGCACATGGCAGGTTGTACTTATGGAGATCCTCTTCAACTTATGATGACAATTCATCATGCATGAAAAGTATGTGAAGATAATGACATGCATAATGAAAAATGGACGTGTGCAAAATGATCTAAGTGCGAAATTTATCGTCGCACATGCAAAATTTATCATCGCATCACAGAATGGCAAATAAGTAGCAGACGACCATCGAGTTTAAGTGTTACAACTCAAAAAACCAAATGTATCAAAACGAGAGTTGTAAACACTAGGCAAAATATAAAGCAACCGCCCATATGGACCCGCTTGAAGACTATCAAACTCATATGCTTCTCCCCCTTTTGTCAGTAAGGACCAAAAAGGTTTGAAGACATAGAGCATCTACTCGTTCCCATGAGGAGTAGGTGAAGCAGCAAGGTCGTCGGTGTTGTTAGGCGGTGCAGACGAACTCAGGCCAGTGTCGATGCGTGCAGAAGTAGGGGCGGTGAAGTAGCATCGTCTTCATCATCGATCACTCTAGCATTCACAGTTGCCGCGGAGGAAGAGAACTCAGAGTCTTCAAGAGACGGAGTTCGTCGCAGCATAGTCCTTCTTGGAGGTGTTGAGTCAAACTTGAAGCGTTCAGAGAAGCCATCCTCTTGAAGATCATCTTCAGAACACATAAGCGTCAGCCCTTTCCATGTACGCCGACAGGTTTCATGGGCAACAAAGGCATTCTTGGTGGCAAGATTGTGAATCCTGTTTACGTCCACCAAGAGGCTTTGCATTTGGCGCTTCAGCCAGTCATGATGCCTATCCTGTTTCTGATGAAGGGCAACCAGAAGCTCTCGGTCATTGAGAACACGGGATCGCTTCTTGGGCCGTTGGGCAATGGTGCTGTCAGTGGCTTCAGTGAGGGCACGGTGAGGTGCACGTGTAGTGCCAGCCAGAGGATAAACACGAGAAACTGCTTGAACTCCTTCAATGTTTTGAGAGAAGCTTTGATTCTCAGCATTCTGAAGACTAAGAGGCTCCTTGGCAGGCTCTGGATAGATGGCTTCAACTGACATATCAACGTCAGGCAGAAAGATCCGATGATTGCGAGCAGAGGGCTGATAGGTGACAGCTGAGTGTAGTTTGATCAGCCGCATAATCCATGGAGCGTAAAACTTCAAGCCAAAGAGATCAGATCCTGATGCAGCAAGTTGGCGAATAAAGAAGTCTTGTGCATTGAAGCTTTTGCCATGAAGAATATGAAAGACCAACGTCTTCATTGCACCTTCTAGCTTGGCATGTGGAGAATGTCCTTTGATGGGCCAGAGAGTTCGCCTTATGATGTGATAGATAGTACGTGGCAGATACTCAAGGTCTTCAACATAGAACTCCTTAGGATATTCAGCATCTGGAGGTAAAGGCTTCATCATGCTAAGCATCTGACTCATATTGGGCTCAGGCTTGTGGAAGATGCTTTCCATAGCAGCACTGTGAAGCTGACAACCAGGTTCATAGAGATCGCCTGGAGTGGGCAGACCAGTAAGCTCAATGATATCAAAGGCTTTGGCTTCATGATGAACATTGCCTGTCATCCACTCAAGGACCCAAGTCTTCGGATCCCTGTTGTAGCCACGGATATGAAGAGTGGCATAGAATTGGAGCAGCAATTCTTCATTCCAGTGCTCTTTGTCAGCGACGAACGACAACAATCCAGACTCTTTGAAGCAATCCAGAGCTTCTTCCAAGCAAGGCAGACCAGTTATGGCTTCAGTGTCAAGACGCATATGTGGGAAAATGCGACCTTGATTGTACAGAATGCATGAGTAATAACTGCGCTGCTGATAGCTGCAGAACCAAACAGAAGATATTCTTGCCCTTGAGTAGGGGTTCTTGGCGCTATTGAAGAAGGTGTCGTGTGCCTTGAAGCCATTGATATTGAACGATCCGGATGCAGATGCAGTGCCTGGAAACCTGGGCAACCTTGGTATTGGCTTCTGAACCTGAGGCATGTGCTCAACGTGATAGTCAAACTGAGGACCAGCAGCAGGCGGAGGAGTCAGAAAAGGCCATTTGACAGTGACAAGTTGGCCATAGTTGAATGCTTGCTCGATAGTGTGTGGCCTTGGTGGCGGAACAGGAGCAGTGGCATCAACAGAGGCGTCAGGCTGCACATCTGTTGCAGTTGCATCATTGGCTTCATTGGCCTCTGGCACATTGGTTGGTGCAGGCTCCACATTTGCTTCAGCCATGACTACGTCATTGGCTTCATTTGTGTTGGTGGTGGCAGCCTCAAGATTCTCAACCTCCACTTGATGAGCTGGAGGGTCGGGCACAGACACGTTCACTTCAGGAACAACTTCTTCAGAGTTTGGGGGTGTAGGGACACGATCTTCTTCTTGTTTGTCATCGGCTGATGCAGCCGGATTGTCTTCAGCACCTTTGGCTTCAGACTCAGAGACAGTCACAGTAGGAGTGGCATCTGGAAACACTTGACATGCAACAGATTGGTGGTGCACTTCTCCTTCTGGAACGCTCGAAAGAGGGACTTGAGACCTTGGTCCTTTGCGAAGCCTGCGTAGGGCTGGTGACGCCTGTGGAAATGGAGTTGGCTGGGCCTCAAAATCATCCTCTTCTTGCATTGATGGGGTTGCTTGGGGAAAGCTTGGAGTGTCTTGTCTCTGTGGGTGATCAGCCCACGACGCATCCTGAGCAGTTGGCGTCAGAGGACGACCAATGCTGATGAGTTCGTTGTGCGTAAGCATAGGCGATGATACCAGTTGGTGCTCGATCTGAGGAAGGACTTCATCATCTTCAACATTGTCATGGTGACCAATGTCTTCAGCAGCGGTGGGGTCAACTGCTGGAATGTCTTCAGCATCAGGAGCCTCTGTGGAAGCAGGCTCACGAACAATCAGTTGGCGCTTGTGGTGTTCAGATATAGGGCGAACCATTGAGATAGGTTCAACAACTAAGGGCTCTGTGGGAGCAGCCCGATCCTTCTTGGTTTTGCGCTTCTTCTTAGAGGGAGCGACATCAGAAGCTTCAGGATTTTTCCTTTTTCTGGCTTCAGCCTCGGCAGTCCTCGTCTTCTTCAGTTCTGAAGCGGTTGACCTGACCTTTGGCTTCGAGCCAGTCATGCTGCTTGGGAAGACTATGCGAGGTTCTTCCTGCCTTGAAGGTGCAGATTGGTCAGTTGAGGGCTTCTTCTTCTTTGCAGCCATTCTTGGGTCGATGCCAGGACGACCAAGAGCCTTGCGCTTCTCAGCCTCATTGTAGGCTTGCACACACTTGTCAGCCAGGCTCTTCATGCGTTCACGAGAACCTTGAGCTTCTTCACGCTTTTTGAGAAAGGCTTCCTTGAGCTCGTGCAGCATAATCTTGAAGTTTTTCACATCTTGCACGCTGAGCTTGGCCATGTGCTTCTTGAACTGAGCTTTCTCATAGTCGATCTTTTGCTTCAGTTCAACGATGCGCTGAGCTAGAGATAGCTCAGAAGCAATGGCGCCATGGAAGGCGACACTGAGGCCAATTGGAAGTTGCAGATCTTCAAAGCTGAGGTTGGGCGTGTCAAACCACTCATCAATGAAGTTATGGAGGATTGCCACATCAAAGAGAGGCAAATCATTGAAGATCTCTGCTTCTTCCTTGCTCTTGATCAGTTGCTCAAGAGCGTCATCTGCAAGCTCTTCATCGCTGGACAGATCAATGGCGTCATTGCGCAGAATAGCAGCAGCAGTCAGTGCCTGATCAGTATTCTTTCTCATCTCAGTCTTCTTGGAGATACGTGAGAGATCTTCAGACTGCACACTGTCTTCAGGAGGTGCAGTAGCCAGTGGCTTCGCCCGTAAGATTTTTGGTGCTGAGGCAGACTTTGAAGCTTTAGCCTTCTTCTGCTTCTGCGGCTTCGGTGGTGCAGGTGCTTCGTCAGATTCAGCATCATCTGCAGGTTGAGCCACGACTGCCCCTTGAACCATAATATGAGTGATGAGACCTTCTAGGTTGTAGAAGGGCCCAACCAGATTGGGTTCAGCTTCTCGTGTGCCATCAGCACGTGGCGCAGAGGGGCCTGGGTTGAAGTCTAATCCCAATGACTTCTTGTTTTCCTTGGCAGAGTTCTGTGCAAACTGATAGTTGCGCTTGAAGAGATTGTCTTCGCGACACCATAACAGAGAGGATGGGTCGGCATTAGCAGGCTGAGGTCCACGAAGCATGCATGGGTAAAAGCCTTGAGCAATAGCTTCGGACTGTGATTTGGGCTGAAGACCTTTGTATGTGATATCTCCCCATGGTCCCTTGATGGCACTCTTCTCAGCATATTCGTCGGTGACGAATCTGTACTTGAACCATTCCTCTGCCCAATGTCTTCGAATCCATTGGATTCGGTTCTTGCGTTCTCCATAGGTTTCTTCTGGATCTGACTTGTATTGCTCATATAGATCTGGTGGCAGGTCCTTAGCAGTGTTTCCACGGCGCTGTCTGCCTCCCTTCCTTGTAGATTTCTCTGTAGCCATGAACTTCAAACTGAATGGCTTCAACACGTTCAAAGGTTTCAAAGGCTTCCGCCTGCGGGTCAAACAGGAACTGTCTTCGGGAGAATTTATATGATGCTGTAAGAATTCTGCAAATGAATGCAGACTATGAGAACCAAGGGATTCTCCCACGGACATGTACCTGTGACAGCATTAAGGTGCGAGGGAAGGGGAAGAGGTCATATGCATTCTCAGAAGATTTTGAAGATAAATCAGTTTAGAAGACATTGACCTCATCGTGCGAAGACATTCACTCATAGATAAAGAGTTGGTTCCAGATTTGTACGAATCCACGGATCAGTACAAGTGAGGAATCTAACTACTTTGTGAAGCATAAGTGAACATACTAGGCATATTATGAGATGCAGTATGAAATAGATCCAACTTGTGTGAATAGAAACTTCTTGTGGCAGAAAGTGATGAATCTATAGGATCAAAGGGGCCGTAAAAAGGAAGTTTTATTTACCACACGAAGAACTGCTAGACGAGTGGAAGAGGAGGCCGAGCAGTTCGATCGTCCGTGCCCTAACTTGGCGACGGAGGACACCTACGGCGACGGCGGAGAAGACGATGTCCGCGGCCGGCGTGAAGACGGCGTCGGAGAGGTCGCGGCAGCTAAGCGCTTCGTCGCCGGCGTCGACGAGGGCTAGCGGTGACGCTAGGGTTTGTGCGAGAGTGGAAGAAAGGATAATGACTGCGGTGAGGCGTGTATTTATAGAGACAGGGACAACATAGTGTTATTACACAGGTGCCCTGGCGATTCACATCTGAAGGACACGTGGCCATCATGCAACATATCGGAGGTTGTTCCACGTTCCCACGCACGCCTGGATTGTCGGGTGGTCGTTCCCACTTCTCCGGGTTTCAGGTGAAGGAATTAGCATTGAAAACAGACTTAATGTTTGTCTTTGTATCTTCTGCTGACAAGAACGCAGAGAGGACATTCGACAGTTTCAAGAGAATGCATATGATTTGGACAGATAGAGTTTGAGATAGAAAGCATAGAGAGGTTAGGGTCCGATCACATTCACTTAGTTCAAAAGATTCAACAAGAAGACATAGCTATAAGTGAATGCTGTAGAGGACAGAACACTAGTATATATATATATATATATATATATATATATATATATATATATATATATATATATGAGAAAGACAATCAAATCAACATAGTGACGATAATCATGAAGACAAGTTGAAAATGAAGACAAACAAAATGTGAAGACATAGCAAATGTAACGCCTTAGGTAACACACTTCAAACAGAAGAATTTGGTGGTGGAATTACCCACCGTATAGGAAGTATTAGACCCAGACATGGCGCACAATTATCGTGGCGCTCCGAAGTCAAATTCCACATTAATGTATTCACACTTAGAATGTAAGTCTTCATTGATTGAAGATATACTTTACTTCGTGTGTTGCACATCTAAGTCATCAATATGCATAAGTGTTAGGATGTGTGCCTGATCACAAGACATTTGAGGATTCCAAGATATTTAGCTCACACCGTAACTTGCAAAATCTCTTCTCATCCAAGGGCTTGGTGAAGATATCTGCCAATTGCTCTTCAATGTTGACGTGTATGATATCAATATCTTCCTTCACAACATGATCTCTGAGAAAGTGATGACGAATTTCAATGTGCTTTGTCTTCGAGTGCTGAACTGGGTTGTTGGCAATCTTGATGGCGCTTTCGTTGTCGCAGTAGAGTGGCACTTGCTTCAGATGAATGCCATAGTCTTTGAGTGTTTGCTTCATCCACAGAAGCTGAGCGCAGCAAGATCCAGCAGCAATGTATTCAGATTCAGCAGTGGAGAGAGATACACAGTTCTGCTTCTTTGAAGACCAACATACAAGTGATCGTCCCAGAAAATGACATGTGCCTGATGTAGACTTGCGATCCACCTTGTCACCAGCATAATCAGCATCCGAGAATCCAACCAGATCAAACTCTGAGCCCTTTGGATACCATAATCCTAGTGTTGGGGTGTAAGCCAAATATCGAAGAATTCGCTTCACAGCTAAGTGATGTGATTCCTTTGGTGCCGCTTGGAATCGAGCACACATGCAAACACTAAGCATAATATCTGGCCTAGATGCACATAGATAAAGTAAAGAACCAATCATGGAGCGGTATACCTTTTGATCGAACTCTTTACCATTGTCGTCGGGACCCAGATGATGTTTGGCTGGCATTGGCGTCGTGAAGCCTTTGCAGTCTTGCATCCCAAATTTCTTCAGGCAATCTTTGAGGTACTTCTCTTGAGATATGAAGATGCCGTTGCGTTGCTGACGTATTTGAAGACCAAGGAAGAACTTCAGCTCACCCATCATGGACATCTGATATTGCTCTTGCATCATATATCCAAACTCTTCACTGTATTTCTGATTGGTGCAGCCGAAGATAATGTCATCCACATATATTTGGCACACAAACAGTTCACCATCATATGTCTTCGTGAAGAGAGTGGGGTCGAGGGAACCAGGTTTGAAGCCTTTGCTCTTCAGGAAGTCTTTGAGTGTGTCATACCAAGCCCGAGGGGCTTGTTTGAGGCCATACAGTGCCTTGTTGAGCTTGTACACCATGTCAGGATGTTTTGGATCTTCAAAGCCAGGCGGTTGTGCAACATACACTTCTTCTTCAATCTTGCCATTGAGAAAAGCGCTCTTCACATCCATTTGATATAGAAGAATGTTATGATGATTTGCATAGGCCAGCAGTATGCGTATGGCTTCAAGTCTAGCCACAGGAGCAAATGTTTCATCGAAGTCAATCCCTTCAACTTGAGTGTATCCTTGAGCAACGAGACGAGCTTTGTTTTTGACAACTTGACCATGCTCATCTTGCTTGTTGCGATATATCCATTTGGTGCCTATTATATTGTGCTTGCGAGGATCAGGACGCTTAACCAGTTCCCATACATTATTTAGCTCAAACTGTTGAAGCTCTTCTTGCATAGCTTGAATCCATTCAGGTTCCATGAAGGCTTCTTCAACTTTCTTGGGTTCAGATATTGAGACGAATGCGAAGTGCCCACAGAAATTTGCTAGCTGTGTTGCCCTTGAACGAGTGAGTGGACCTAGTGCATTGATGCTATCAATTATTCTCTCAATCTGTACTTCATTTGCAACACGAGGATGTACAGGACGAAGATTTTGCTCTTGCTGATCATTGTCATCATTAGAAGGAATGTCTTCAAGCTGAGCATTGTCTTCAGGTTGATCATTGTCTTCAGGTTGATCAGGTGCGGAGATGATAAGTTCCTCTTCAGGCTGAGCTTTAGAAGGTATGATTTCTCCAGTTCCCATAAGTTTGATTGATTCACTGGATGGAACTTCATCTAGCACATTTGGCAGGTGCTCTCTTTGCGAGCCGTTAGTCTCATTGAACCGCACATCCACTGTTTCAACCACTTTATAGTGAAAAAGGTTGAAGACTCTGTAGGAGTGCGAATCCTTTCCATATCCAAGCATAAAGCCTTCATGTGCTTTTGGTGCACATTTTGAAGTGTGATGTGGATCCTTGATCCAGCACCTGGCACCAAAGACTCTGAAGTAACTGACATTTGGCTTCTTGCCAGTGAGGAGCTCATAGGATGTCTTGTTCAGAAGCTTGTGAAGATAAACACGATTGATGATATGGCATGCAGTATCAATGGCTTCAGGCCAGAATTTTCTTGGAGTCTTGTATTCATCAAGCATCGTCCGAGCCATCTCAATAAGTGTTCTGTTCTTGCATTCGACGACGCCATTCTGCTGTGGCGTGTACGGAGCTGAGAATTCATGTGTGATGCCTAAAGTATCAAGATATGTATCCAGGCCAGTGTTCTTGAATTCAGTGCCATTGTCACTTCTGATGTGCTTTATCTTGACGCCATAGTTGTTCATTGCTCGATTGGCGAAGCGTCTGAAGACATCCTGCACTTCAGTCTTGTAGAGGATTATATGCACACAAGTATATCTTGAATAATCATCAACAATGACAAAGCCATAGAGACAAGAAGTAGTAGTAAGAGTTGAGTAATGAGTGGGACCAAAAAGGTCCATGTGGAGCAGTTCGAAGGGTTGAGTCGTTGTCATGATTGTCTTCGAGGGATGCTTGGCCCTCGTCATCTTTCTTGCTTCACAGGCACCGCATAAGTGATCCTTCTTGAACTTGACGCCCTCGATGCCTATGACATGCTTCTTCCCTGCAAGGGTGTGGAGGTTCCTCATGCCAGCATGCCCTAGCCTCCGATGCCAAAGCCAGCATTCAGAAGCTTTTGCTAGAAGACATACTGCAAGCTGTGGTCCTGCTGAGAAATCTACCACGTACAAATCATCTTTCCGATACCCTTCAAACACTAGAGACTTGTCAGATTCCATTAGAACAAGGCAACGATATTTTCCAAACATCACAATCATGTTTAAATCGCAAAGCATTGAGACAGACATTAAGTTGAAACCAAGGGATTCAACAAGCATGACTTTATCCATGTGTTGATCCTTTGAGATTGCAACTCTACCTAGACCCAATACCTTGCTTTTACCAGTGTCAGCAAATGTGATGTGACTTTTGTCAAATGGACGTAAGGTTGAGTCCATGAGAAGGCTTCGCTTGCCAGTCATGTGATTGGTACACCCACTATCAATAATCCATTCTGAAGCAGCTGGTGTCGTACCCTACAGTGCAGTTAGGGGGATAGGCTTCACGAAGAGAATTGTGAAGCAAAAACATTTGATGAGCCGGTGGATTATGAAAGCTTAGATCGAGATTAGGACTGATAGGGCAAGTAGCAAGCGACTCAGGAACAAAGTACATAATAAGACCATTTGGGCATTTGATCTTGCGCCCTACAAGATGTTTAAGGTCCCCAACAATAGCGTCAGACGATTTTGGTTTTTGGCTGGAGACCTTTCCCTGCAAAAGAGAGTTAAGCTTTCTTAGCCACCCACATCTTCAAGGGTGGCTTCGAAGCAATGAGTCTAAGTGCAGCATCTGAGAACTTTGGCTTTGGAGCCCTAGCAAAAAGTCTTGCAGGTGGACAATAGTACTCATAAGAATAAGTAGAATAGTTCTTGGTCTTATGAACATGGCGGTTTGATGAACCGCGCTCATATTCATAGGCCTGAGTATGGCTTCCCTGCAAAACATTTGCATTAGTGCGACTCAGGTGAGTCCTCTGTCTATATGAAGCCTTTGGGCCGTATGAAGCCTGTGGTCTGGGTTTTGTCTTCTTCACTTGTGTTGTCATGAAGACATTCACAGGAAGATTCTCCAAACACCTTTTCGGCACCCAGACCTTCTTCATAGGTGGCCCATTCCTGCAGTTAGTACCAATATACCTGGCAAACACTTCACCATTCTGGTTCTTAAACAGTTTATAGTTTGCATCAAAGGATTCATCAAGAACAATGGGATTAGCACAAGTGAAGCCAGATAGAGTGGATGGATCCACTAAAGGTCCCATTTGCAGCAACCCATGTGGTTTTGGGGTACTGCTCAGGTTTCCAGTAAGAGCCATCAGCATTCATTTTCCTTTTGAACCCAACACTGTCTTTCCTAGGGTTTCGGTTCAGGATCTGCCTCTTGAGGACATCACATAGTGTCTGATGTCCTTTGAGACTTTTGTACATCCCTATTTCAAGCAGTGTCTTCAACCTAGCATTCTCATTAGCAATAGCAGTGGTATCCTCGGCAGAGGGGTTAGTTACCACATCAACAGTTGAAGATATTGCAATAGTAGCAGCAGTAAAACATTCAGCAACAAAAGTAGAGTTATCACACTCAATGCATTTAAGACATGATGGTTCAAATCCTTCCTGAGCTGAACTGATCTGTTCGGCGTGAAGTGACTCATTTTCCTTTTGAAGATCTTCATGAGCCGCTCTCAATTTCTCAAGATCTTGCTTCCTTTGAAGATAATCATAGGAAAGCTTTTCATGAGTTGTTGAGAGCGTTTCATGACGACTTTCATGTTCCTCATACTTAACGTGAAGATTTTTTATGTCTTCAATTAAGGACTAAGATCGAGTCATTTCAGCGTCTAACAGATCATCGCTTTTGTCTAACAGTTTTTGAATATGTTCCATAGCTTTCTGTTGTTGAGTTGCAATTTTAGCAAGTGTTTTGTAGCTGGGTTTGGAACCACAATCAGAGTCATCGTCACTAGATGTTTGATAGTGAGTAGTGCGTGTGTTTATCTTGGCACCGCGTGCCATGAAACAGTAGGAAGGAGCGGAGTAGTACTTGTCATTTGCATCGGTGTCGGTGATGAAGTCATTGTCTTCAGTGTTGAAGATGGACTTGGCAACGTATGCTGTAGCCAGACTCGCAACGCCAGAATCCGACTCCTCCTCAGACTCCACCTCCGCCTCCTCAGAAGCGGACTCCTCCTCTGAATCCATTTCCTTGCCAACAAACGCACGAGCCTTGCCAGATGAGCTCTTCTTGTGTGATGAAGACTTTGAGGAAGACTTGGAAGAAGACTTTGAGTATTTCTTCTTCTTCTTGTCGTCAGAGTCATTGTAACACCCCGGATGTAACTTTCCCAATTTGTACTCCAACTCTTGTCGTTTCCGGTGTTAAGTTATATTTATTTCTCGGGTTTGGGTCTTTGTCTCCGTGTGTTGTTGTCTTTGTCATGCATCTCATATCATGTCATCATGTGCATTGCATTTGCATACGTGTTCATCTCATGCATTCGAGCATTTTCCCCGTTGTCCGTTTTGCATTCCGGCGCTTCGTTCTCCTCCGGTGGTCATTTCTACCTTTCTTTCGTGTGTGGGGATTAAACATTTCTGGATTGAACCGAGACTTGCCAAGCGGCCTTGGTTTACTACCGGTAGACCGCCTGTCAAGTTTCGTATCATTTGGACTTCATTTGATACTCCAACGGTTAACCGAGGGACCGAAAAGGCCTCGTGTGTGTTGCAGCCCAACACCCCTCCAATTTGGCCCAAAACCCACCAAACTCTGCTCCATGTCCTAGAGCGTTCGATCACGATCGCGTGGCCGAAAACCGCACCTCATTTGGACTCTCCTAGCTCCACTTATGCCTATAAATAGACCCCCAATTTTCGGATCTTCTCCTCCCACGAAACCCTAAAAAATCCCCTCGCGCCGGCCGGACATTGTCCGACCCGGCCGGACGCGTCCACCGCCGCCACCACATCACCCCGACGAATCAGGGGCCGCCACCTCAGCCGTGCCACCCCTCCGGCCCAGTCGGACGCCGCCACCTCAGCGCGCCTCCTCTCTCTCTCCTTTCACGCCACCGCCGGCCCGCGGAGCCCAGGGCAGGCCGCCCGGGCCCCGATCCGCTCCGCCACCGCACGGTCGCCGCAAGCGCGCGCCGCCGCCCCGCGCCTGGTCGGCCTTGCCGCCTCGGCCGCCCCGTGCCACCTCGGGCGCCCCGCGCCGTCGCAGGCTCCGGTCGCCGCCGGAGTTGCCCACCGGCCACGGCGAGCCACCCCGCCGTCCTCCACCGCGCCTCCTCGCCATGGTCGCCTCTCCGCCCGGCCGCCGACATCGCCGTCCGGCGAGCTCCTCCAGCCGGCGAGATTTCCTCTCCGGCGAGCTCCTCGACGAGCGCGCCCCCGCCGGCCACCTCTCCGTCGTCTTCTCCGGCGTACTCCGGCGAGATCCCGAAGATTGGATCAGATCCACCAATCCCGCGATCCAAACGTCCCCCCTCATTCCGGATCTCGTCGTCCCGCACCACCTCATCCCGCGTTGACTTTTCGCGGAGGTAAAAATTCCACTAAGTCCCGGAGATTGCAGATCCATGTTGCCCTGTTCGAGGCCTCGTAACTTTGCATCCGTAGCTCCGATTCATGCATATAGCATATCAAAATGTTCGTCTCGACGAGTACATCATTTCATTCCATTGCATCATTTGCATTTGAGTTCATCTTGATGCCCGAAATGCTGTTAGAAGGAGGCTTCGTGAGTTAATTGTCAGATCTGCTAGTTCATCTTAGACTTTTGTCATTTTTGCCATGATTATTGTGTGCATGACATGCCTGTGAGTTCTTCATATGTTTTGTTAAGAATTTTGTCTTCTTTCCAGAGGTGTAACCCATGCATTTTTAGGATGTGTGTGGTGACTTGTGCAAGCTTGCAAAGTGATGCACCCAGTGAATCTGTTTTCAGGGACTTAGTAGTTTTCACTAAGTCTGGGATTATTTAGTTCATGATGCCATATGTTCAGCTTGTTTCCTAGTGATCCGTGCCTCTTTTGAGGATGATCAGTAAAGGAGTTTTGTTAATCATGTTATGCTCTATCCATCCGTGTCTTTACTTGCAATTATGGAGCATCCTAGCTTGAGTCAATCGAGCTCTACTTTTGCTTCGTTGTGAATCTGCAGATCGTCAACTTGTTTGCGATTTTGCCGATGTTATTGTAGTTGATCCGTGCACGCTATGCCATTGTTCTCGCCATGTCTAGCTTGTATTTTGTGCCTTCTTATTGGATGTATGCTTTCCTTGCCATGACTTGCACCGTAGTGAGTGCATCGAGCTCGTTTACATGCCTTCGTGAGTTATATTTCAGCATGTCTCAGTTTTCACCAAGTCTGAAAACTGATTGTGTTTTAGCTATGTTCGTGTGCCCGTTAGTATATTTTGTGAACCCTTTTGGCCCCAGGTCACTTTGTGTCTTTTTTTAAGCTTGTTGAGTAGCTTCGTGCCATGTTCTTACTTGTCTTAATCAGTTCTTGTATCATGTTTTTTTGCTGCTCCGAAGAGGGCTTCGTGATCTGAAATTTTAGACAAGTGTTAATTTCACTAAGTCTGGAATCTGTTTTGCATTTGCGTTTTTGCCATGCTTGTTTGAACCTCATAATGGATGAATTGGCCGTAGCTCAGTGCTAGATTTTTGTTAAGCATCTTGTGTACATCCCTGCCATGCATTTTGTTGTCATGTTTGGTGGTTGTAGCATGTTCATCTCATTGCATTTAGACGCCTACTTGCTGTAAATCGCAGACCGGTGTCAATTTTTGAATCGCTTGCCATTTCCAAACCGTAACTCCGATTCCGATGATCTTTATATCATTTTCAAGCGATTTCATCTCATTTTTCCAGTGGCACCCTTGGAATTCCAAGTTGAGGCCAGGTTCATGCATTTCCTGTCATATCTTGCATTTTGCATCCCGCATCGCATCTCGCATAGCATATCATCACTTCATCATATTGCTTGTTCTTACACGTGGTTGATTGTATCCTTGTTGCTTGTTTGTCTTGTTTGGGTAGAGCCGGGAGACGAGTTCGCTACCGAGGAGCCCGTTGAGTTTGCTTTCGAGGATCTAGTCAACTCTGACAACTGTGCAGACAAGATGATCATACCCTCGAAATCACTACTATCTTTGCTATGCTAGTTTGCTCGCTCTCGCTATGCCAATGCTACGATGCCTACCTTTTGCTTGTCAGCCTCCCAAATTGCCATGTCAACCTCTAACCCACCATGCCCTAGCAAACCGTTGATTGGCTATGTTACCGCTTTGCTCAGCCCCCTCTTATAGCGTTGCTAGTTGCAGGTGAAGATTGGAGGCCGTTCCTTGTTGGAACATTTATTTACTTGTTGGGATATCATTATATTGCTATGTTATCTTAATGCATCTATATACTTGGTAAAGGGTGGAAGGCTCGGCCTCTCGCCTAGTGTTTTGTTCCACTCTTGCCGCCCTAGTTTCCGTCATATCGGTGTTATGTTCCCAGATTTTGCGTTCCTTACGCGGTTGGGTTATGATGGGAACCCCTTGACTGTCCGCCTTGAATAAAACTCCTACAGCAGTGCCCAACCTTGGTTTTACCATTTGCCACCTAGCCTTTCCCTTGGGTTTCGCAGACTCAAGGGTCATCTTATTTTAACCCCCCCGGGCCAGTGCTCCTCTGAGTGTTGGTCCAACCTAGAGCACCGTGCGGGGCCGTCCCTCGACAACTTGGGTTACGTTGGCTCCCGTACGCTTAGCTTATCTGGTGTGCCCTGAGAACGAGATATGTGCAGCTCCTATCGGGATTTGTCGGCACAGCGGGTGGTGTTGCTGGACTTGTTTTATCATTGTCGGAGTTGTCTTGAATTACCGAGATACCGAGTCTAATCGGAACGTCTTGGGAGGAGGTCTATTCCTTCGTTGACCGTGAGAGCTTGTCATGGGCTAAGTTGGGACTCCCCTGCAGGGATTGAACTTTCGAAAGCCGTGCCCGCGGTTATGGGCAGATGGGAATTTGTTAATGTTCGGTTGTAGATAACTTGAACCTTAATTAATTAAAATGAATCAACTGAGTGTGTTACCGTGATGGCCTCTTCTCGGCGGAGTCTGGGAAGTGGACACGGTGTTGGAGTAATGCTTGCGCAGGTTGTTCCTCTAGCTTTTCACGCTCGCGCTTTGCCTCCTCTTCTCGCTCTCTTTTGCGTATAAAATAGCCACCATATATGCTAGTCGCTTGATGCAGCTCCACATATATTTGCCTTACCCTTCCTATAAGCTTAAATAGTCTTGATCGCGAGGGTGCGAGATTGCTGAGGCTCACAGATTCCTACTATATCAGATGCAGGTCCAGGTGATTCCGCTCCAGGAGACGCGTATGAGCTCAAGTGGGAGTTCGACGAAGACTCTCAGTGATACTATGTTTCATTTCCCGACGATCAGTAGTGGTGCCTAGTTGGGGGTGATTGGGACCGTGTCGCATGTTGGGTTCTCTTCTATTTTGGCGCCGTAGTCGGGCCATGAGTGTTTTGGATGATGTAATGTTATTTATGTTCTTGATTGACGTGGCGAGTGTAAGCGAACTATGTTCTCCCCCTTATTATTCATATTACATGGGATGTTGTGAAGATTGCCTAACTTGCGACATATGCCTTCAATGCGATTATGTCTCTAAGTCGTGCCTCGACACGTGGGAGCTATAGTCGCATCGAGGGTGTTACAGTCATACTCCTTGCTCTTCTTCTTCTTCTTCTTGTTCTCATTGTCCCACTGCAGACACTGAGAGATGTAGTGGCCAGGTTTCTTGCACTTGTGGCATGTTCTCTTCTTGTAGTCATGAGCAGAAGCTTCATCATTCCTTGAGCTTGATCATGAAGACTTTCTGAAGCCTTTCTTCTTGGTGAAATTTTGGAACTTCTTCACAAGCATAGCAAGCTCCTTTCCAATGTCTTCAGGATCATCAGAACTACTGTCAGATTCTTCTTTAAATGAGGAGACAGCTTTTGCCTTCAAGGCACGAGTTCGCCCATAGTTGGGACCGTAGATGTCTCTTTTCTCAGAAAGCTGAAACTCATGTGTGTTGAGCCTCTCAAGTATGTCAGACGGATCGAGTGTCTTGAAATCAGGACGTTCTTGAATCATCAGGGCTAGGGTGTCAAACGAGCTGTCAAGTGATCTTAGGAGTGTCTTGACGACTTCATGCTTGGTGATCTCAGTAGCGCCGAGGGCTTGGAGCTCATTTGTGATGTCAGTGAGTCGATCAAACATGAGCTAGACATTCTCATTGTCATTTCTCTTGAAGCGGTTGAAGAGGTTGCGAAGGACACTGATTCTCTGATCTCTCTGGGTTGAGATGCCTTCGTTGACCTTGGAGTGCCAGTCCCAGACTAGCTTAGATGTTTCCAAAGCACTCAGGCAGCCATACTGTCCTTTGGTCAGATGACCACAGATGATGTTCTTGGCAGTAGAGTCCAATTGAACAAACTTCTTGACATCAGCAGCGGTGACACCTTCTCCAGCCTTGGGAACGCCATTCTTGACGACATACCATAGGTCGACATCAATGGCTTCAAGATGCATGCACATCTTATTCTTCCAGTAGGGATATTCAGTTCCATCGAAGACGGGGCGCGCAACGGAGACTTTAATTATCCCTGCAGTCGACATAGCTAAAACTCCAGGTGGTTAAACCGAATCACACAGAACAAGGGAGTACCTTGCTCTGATACCAATTGAAAGTGCTAGTGATCGACTAGAGGGGGGGTGAATAGGCAATTTTTATGAAAGTCTTCAAAACATGGAAGTTTCGAAGACAAACGATAGAAATAAACCTATTACCATGCAGCGAAAGGTAGACTACACTAGTGTGACGCCCCAAGATCGATGTGCCAGGTGTCCTCCAGTTATTCGCTGTCCTTGCCATGTCATTCGCTTGCGTGTTGCATATTTGTCATGTCATCATGTGCATTGCATCATCATGTTTTCAAAACTTGTATTCGTTCGGGTTCCCCCAGTCCGTCTGTTGTCCGTTCTGAGCCCAGACACACTTGCACGCGCCCGCGACATGTCCGAAATAGTATTTTATAAGTGGCCGGAAAATGTTCTCAGAATGGGATGAGAGTTGGCGTGCGGTCTTGTTATAGTGTAGGTAGACCGCCTGCCAAGTTTCATCGCAATCGGAGTTCGTTTGACGCCCCAACGATTAACTACAGCGGCAGTATAGCCGGTCTAACGTCAGATGTTTTTGGTCTCTGGAAACAGTCGCCGGGCCTCTCCTCTTCTCTCTTCTCAGCCCTTTTCCTTCTGCACTACCTCTCACCACTAGGCCCTACCTAACCTCTCTCGTCGGCCTGCGACCCTCCTCGCGCGCGTGTCCGAAAATTTGTCCCGAACCCGACCCGGACAGTCGTTACCGTTGTGTCCGGATCATCCCCAAACATCTACAAAATGTCTCATTTTTCTTATTTGGGTGCCCTAGCCTATTTTTTCTGACCGTCCGATTATGATCGGACGGACGGTTTAGCCCCTATCCAAAATTCCCCTGCTATATATATAGTCCATCCTATACCTAATTTGGAAAACCCTAGAAATCCTCCTCCTGTCCCGTCGCTGCGCCGCCACCCACTTCTCCCACCGGGATCCGCTCCAAACCAACCACTGCACCCCTCACTCCCCTCTCGATTCACCAACTCCTCCCAATCCAGATCTGCACCAAATCGCCGTTGCCACCAGCCACTGGACCGATCCCCTCGGCCTCCTCTCCTTCCCTGGCCCCTCCTACTCCTTACCTTGCTCTTCCAGCAAGTCAGCGCCTCCTCCCGTCGCCGGCGACCGCTTCACCAGGACCCTGCACCTGCAGCCTCGCGCACAAGCTCCTCTGCTTCCTCACGCGCCATGGCAAGAAGCAGCACCACCGGGGCCCTTGAATCATTGAGCACCACCAGGACCAGCCCCGCTGCCACTCCGGCCGCCTGAGCACCTCGTGCTTCTCCTCGTCGCCCTCAACCCCGCCTCGACTTGCCTGAGACCCTATCCGCCCGAGCAAGGCTCGATCCATCGCTTCAGCGTGCCCGTCGACCACCGCCGCTACTAGGCCGGAGCTCTGTCACCCTTCTCGTCCTCCTTCCCCGCGTTTTCTTCTCTCTCGCTCGCTCTCATATCACTCCCTCTGTCTTGGGTCGTCAACAGGAGGAGTGTAGCGACCAGACCTCAAACAGTCTGATCTCTGTGCTCCGGTGTCATCCCTGGATCAGTAATGCTGACACCACACAGTACTCGGAGGATTTATAGCAGAGTAGCAATCACACACTTATTACATCGAGTGTCTCAAAAGAGAACTTATTACAATAAATATGGCTTAAGTCCATCTAATAATAATAACAGCGGAAGGCTTGGAAGATAAGTGAGTCCATCAACTCCAACAGCATCACTGAGTATAGAACCACGACCTAAAACTCTTAATCATCGTCTGAAAAGTCTGCAACATTAACGTAGCAGCCCGAAAACGGGTCAGCACATGGAATATGCTGGCAAGGTAACACATAGAGAGTAATGGAATGCAACAGCTATACTATATGCATATTTGGCTGGTGGAAAGCTCTATGGTTACAGTTTTGCATAAAGCCAATTTTTCCCTACTTCAAAAGGAATAAATTTAATTACTATCATCGTGGTTGTTAAACATTGAGAATGGTTGACAACATTCTCAATCCCAATTAAGCATCATCATTAACCCAACAACATTAATTTTAGAGTAACATGTTGAGATTCACATGATAATCCAGATACTAGATACTCAAGATGTCCATAACCGGGGACACGACTAATCATGATTAGTTTGTTACACTCTGCAGAGGTTTGCGCACTTTTCCCCACAAGACTCGATCACCTCCGTTGGATTTCTCGCACTACATGGTGTTTGAGAAACGGATGACCGAGACACAGTCTTTCAGAAGCGCTAGCACCTTACGATGGATAGACCAGTACACCTACTTTCCCCTACATCTACTAGTCTACCCTGTAAGAGTTCACACTACTTAATCAACTATGCCAGAGCCCATAATGGCTTGTGGCTGCACATGGAAGTTTCTAGTTTGAAAAATCTCATGATCCCTTTGAGTCTGGGTGGCGGTCCAAAAGAAAACAGGCATGTCCTGGAATACCCAGGTGCCTCAATCCACCCAGATGTGTGTTTAAGTTGCCACCTTAGATAAACCATTAATTATCAATCTCACATCTGTCATGGATTTCACTCACCCAATCCACGTCTACTAGCATAGCATGGCATAATAAGCAAACGTAGAAGTAACTCCCAAAGGTTTGATAATAAACAGGTAATAGGTACTACCTCATATACTTCCCATCCCATAGTTTAATTAGATCCTAATCATGCAATGTGTGAAGATTGATCTAATGCAAAAAAACTGGGTTGTAGAAAAGGTATGATCAAAGTGTTACTTGCCTTGCTGATGATCCGTGAAACCTAACGATTCGAAGTAACAGGCGGCGCACTCCGGGTACTCTATCACAGGCAAACAAACAAGCATACAATAAGTACTCATCTAATGCACAGGTAAAACTCAGATAAGAGATCTAACCAGAAGGTTCAACTTAAGAACTCCGGTTGGCAAAAGGAATCAAATCGAACGAAGCAAAGAAAGTCAAACGGCGAAAGAAAACAACTTCGTTCTAGTAATCTGAACCTAAGTCAAATTTTACAGTAGCAAAAACTTGTTTAAGTTGATTATTTGGATAGAGGGTTTTGAGACGAAACTCCAGGCGCTTGAATCGCCTGATTCCGATAAACAAGCGAAAAGAAAAACTAAAACGAAAATCGGATCAGAAATCGCGATCAGAAAATAACCGCGGAAAAATCCGATGAAAAAGAAAAACGACGAACGGATTTTTTTTAAACGGCACAGAATTCGAGGTGCGGCGAACCTCGGGCGACGCGCAGCTCCGGCGGATCGGCGGCGGGGCGGCGGCGGTGGCGGGGGGGCTAGGGCTGGGCGCGGCTAGGGTTTCGGGGCGGCTGGGCCTTCGGGCTGGCTTGCCCCGGCTTATAAAGGCCCCGGCCAGGCGGAGTCCTGGCCGAGTACGGCCCATAGTCGGTTCCTTTTTTTTGCTCGGAAGAAAAAATAAAAAGAAATACTAAACGGACTCCAAAAATCCCGAAATAAATTTTCCCGGGCTTCTAAAATCAAGCCCAACAAAGTGAATATTTATTTGGGCCCTAAATGCAATTTTGAAAAACGTGCATTTTTCCTAATTCAGATAAAAACAACAACAAAACTCCGAAATAAAACTATTTGATTTTTTATTAAATCCTCAATATTTCTATATTTTGGGAAAGTCATTTTATTCCCTCTCTCATATTTTTGTAATAGAAAGAATTGATGATAAAATAAATAAAATCAAATGATCGTATTCTCAAAATTTGAGAAAAACTCAAATATGAAAATAACGAAATCCCCAACTCTCTCCGTGGGTCCTTGAGTTGCTTAGAATTTTCTAGGATCAAAACCCAAAGCAAATAAAATATGATATGCATGATGATCTAATGTATAACATTCCAAATTGAAAATTTGGGATGTTACAAACCTACCCCCCTTAAGATGAATCTCGCCCTCGAGATTCGGGTTGGCTAGAAAATAGGTGAGGGTGGTCTTTGAGCAAATCTTCCTCTCGTTCCCAGGTGGCTTCATCCTCCGTGTGTTGGCTCCACTGAACCTTGCAAAACTTGATAACTTTGCTGCGAGTAACTCGGCTGGCAAACTCGAGGATCTTAACTGGTTTCTCCTCGTAGGTCAAATCGTTATCCAACTGAATAGTTTCCAAAGGCACTGTGTCTCTCAATGGTATGTCAGCCATCTCCGCGTGACACTTCTTTAACTGAGAAACATGGAACACATCATGAATTCCTGACAATCCTTCGGGCAATTTCAACTTGTAGGCCACTTCTCCCATACGCTCCACAATTCGATATGGTCCTACAAATCGTGGCGCTAACTTCCTTTAACTCCAAAACGCTTTGTTCCCCGAAGTGGAGATACTCGAAGATAAGCTCTGTCTCCAACTTCGTAAACTGTCTCCTTGCGTTTAGAATCTGCATAACTCTTCTGTCTGGACTGGGCTACCTTGAGCCTATCGCGAATCAACTTCACTTTCTGTTCAGACTCCTTAATCAAGTCAGGTCCAAACAACTGGCGGTCTCCGACTTCGTCCCACGACAGCGGTGTCCTGCACCTCCTTCCGTACAAAGCTTCGAAAGGGGCCATCTTCAAACTGGTTTGGTAACTGTTGTTGTAAGAGAACTCTGCATATGGCAAATTATCGTCCCAACTAGATCCATAATCTAGCGCACAAGCTCTCAGCATATCCTCCAAAATCTGATTGACTCTCTCGGTCTGTCCATCTGTCTGCGGATGAAAAGCTGTACTGAATTCTAGCCTGGTTCCCAAAGTTTCGTGCAACTGCTTCCAGAACTTTGAGGTAAACTGGGTTCCTCTATCTGATACGATACTCCTCGGAACTCCATGCAGACATACTATTCTGGTCATGTATATTTTTGCCAACTTAGCACTGGTATAAGTGGTCTTTACTGGGATGAAATGAGCTACTTTCGTCAATCGATCGACTACAACCCAAATCGAGTCATAGCCTGAACGAGTCCTGGGCAATCCCGTGATAAAATCCATGCCTAACTTATCCCACTTCCATTCGGGTATCGGCAATGGTTGTAACAATCCTGCTGGCTTCTGATGCTCTGCCTTTACTCTCTGGCATACATCACAAACTGCTACATACTCTGCTATTTCTTTCTTCATTCCGGTCCACCAGAAAATATCCTTCAAATCCAGATACATCTTGGTATTCCCTGGGTGAATCGAATAGGGTGAATCATGGGCCTCTTGCAGAATTAACTTCCTGATCTCCGGGTCATTGGGCACATAGACACGGTCTTCAAACCATAGGGTATCGTGCTCATCCTCACGAAATCCTTTAGCTTTTCCTTCTTTCATTTTCTCCTTTATGGAAGCAATCTCCTTGTCAGTCTTCTGAGCTTCCCTGATTCTGTCCATCAAAGTTGACTGAATTTCCAACGTTGCTACATAGCCTCTCGGAACTATTTCCAAACATAGTTCACGAAGATTTTCTGCTAACTCCTTGGGTATTTCTCCCGTCATTAACGTATTGACATGGCTCTTGCGGCTTAATGCATCAGCTACTACATTAGCCTTCCCGGGATGATAATGCAATTTCATATCATAATCCTTGATGAGCTCCAACCATCTCCTTTGTCTGAGGTTCAACTCCTTCTGTGTGAAAATGTACTTCAAACTCTTATGATCCGTGTACACCTCACAATGATTTCCGATGAGGAAATGTCTCCATGTCTTCAAGGCATGCACTACGGCTGCTAACTCCAAATCATGCGTAGCGTAATTCAACTCATGGGGCTTCAGTTGTCTTGAGGCATATGAAACAACTCTCCCTTCCTGCATAAGCACTGCTCCAAGTCCTCGACGTGAAGCGTCGCAATACACCTCATAATCCTTGGTCTGATCTGGCAAAATCAACACTGGTGAGGTAACCAAGCGTTTCTTCAACTCCTGGAAACTAGCCTCACACTGCTCAGTCCATTTGAACTTGGTATCTTTCTTCAACAACTCCGTCATAGGCTTCGAAATCTTTGAAAAAAATTCAATAAACCTCCGGTAGTATCCTGCGAGTCCAAGAAAACTCCGGATCTCTCCAACGGTAGTTGGGGCTTCCCACTTGGTCACGGTATCAACTTTAGTGGGATCAACAGCTATACCTTCTCCAGATATAGCGTGTCCGAGGAATCCTACTTCCTTCAACCAAAACTCACATTTGCTGAACTTGGCATATAATTGATGTTCTCTGAGCTTTCCAAGTACCAAACGCAAATGCTCCTTATGTCCCTCTTCATTCTTTGAATAAACCAGGATATCATCAATGAACACTACGACGAACTTATCCAAAAACTCCATAAACACTTTGTTCATCATGTTCATAAAATAGGCAGGCGCGTTAGTCAGACCAAATGACATAATGGTATACTCATACATCCCATACCTGGTGGTAAAAGCTGTCTTCGGAATATCATGTTCTTGAATCTTCAACTGGTGGTACCCTGATCGCAAATCGATCTTGGAAAACACTTTAGCTCCTTGCAATTGATCAAACAGATCATTGATCATTGGTAGCGGGTACTTGTTCTTGATTGTTACTTCATTCAATCCTCGATAATCAACAACCATCCTTAACGATCCATCCTTCTTCTCTACTAATAGTACTGGTGATCCCCAAGGTGAAGAACTTGGGCGAATGTAACCTTTATCCAGTAATTCCTTAATCTGTTTCTTAATTTCCACCAAATCCTTTGCTGGCATCCTATATGGTCTCATGATATTGGCCCTGTGCCTAGCAATAGCTCAATCAAGAACTCAATATCTCTATCCGGTGGCATGTCTGGCAACTCCTCTGGAAATACATCAGGGAATTCCCTTACCACTGGTACTTCCTCCTGCACAACTCCTGTTAATGAATTTACTTGTGTCTTGTTTGGCGCATGCCGGGATACATACTTGATCCTTCTCCCTTCTGGGGTGGTAAGCAAAATTGACTTACTAGCACAATCGATGTTTCCTCCATACATCGACAGCCAATCCATACCAAGAATCACATCCAGACCTTGGGATTCGAGAATAATTAAATTTGTTGGGAAAACATGTCGTCCTATACTTAATGGCACTTGAAAGCATCCTTGACTGGCCATGTACTCTGCTCCTGGTGAGCTTACTAGCATAGGTGTTTTGAGAACCCTAGTGGGTAGGCTATACTTTTCCACAAATCCCCTTGATATGTATGAATGCGATGCACCAGTATCAAAAAGAACGAGTGCAGTAAATGACTTAACCAAAAACTTACCTATTACTGCATCGGGCTGAGCTTCAACCTCCTCCACATTAACGTGGTTCACCTGTCCCCTGTTGAAAGGGTTCGGCTTCTTTCCAGAACTTCCATTGCCGTTTTGGCCTTCAGGACATTCATTGGCATAATGTCCGGTCTTGGAACACTTGAAACAGGTGACTTGACTCAGATCTCTCTTGGCTGGGGTTGATGGGGTGCTGCGGTTCTGGCCATTGCTTCCTCCATTCCCATTACCATTCTTGGTGCCATTGTGATTGTGCGAGCTACCTACTCCATGGGTATGCTGAAAATGTCCTCCCGGTCTAGGGGTAAAACGTGGCTTCTGCTGAGCTCCTGAATTATACTTTCCTTGTCCATACTTCCTCTTGCGGTTCTCAATTTGCTGCTGCTTCCCTTCAATCATAAGAGCACGGTCTACCAACTCCTGGTAGTTGTTGAAGGTGGCTACCATCAACTGCATACTCAACTCATCATTCAGTCCTTCCAGGAACTTCTCCTGCTTAGCTGCATCCGTAGCAACGTCATCTGGGGCATAACGTGCTAGCTTACTAAACTCCTCCACATACTGGCCAACTGTCCGTCCTCCTTGGCGCAAGTTACGAAACTCACGCTTCTTCATGGCCATAGCTCCTGCTGAAACATGGGCAGTACGGAAAGCCTGCTGAAATTGATCCCATGTGACAGTGTCGACTGGAAAGGTGGCTGTGAAATTCTCCCACCATGATGCTGCGGGTCCTTCTAACTGATGTGCGGCAAACTTAACCTTCTCCGCATCTGTGCATCCTGCTGTGGTCAACTCCCTAGCTGTCTTGCGGAGCCAATCATCTGCTACTATCGGCTCGGTGCTACTGGAAAACACCGGCGGATTCAGCCTAAGAAAACGGGCTAAGTGGTCAACAGGTGGTGGTGGTGGTGGGTTGTTGTTGTTGTTCCCCTGATTCTGATTCTGGACTAGCAACTGCATCAAGGTGTTCTGCTGCTGGATCAACTGGGTGAGCTCCGGCGGAAAGGCAAATCCGGGGTCACGTCTCGGAGGCATCTGAGGGTTTAGAAAAGATGAGATATAAGAATAGAGGGGGTCTAAAGAGAAAACACTACCCATATGCACATGAGGCAAAAGCAAACAATTCACTTCATTCAAACAAACAAAGGCATACAATCGATCTAACTATCGCAAAGTGCTCGGACTACTATATTTACATGGTGGACTACTACTACTGATGAGGTGGTCTACTAGAAATATTCTACGGTTGTAGACTCCATGATATCTGCTCCTGCTTCATCAACATAGTCATCATCGCTACTATCTGCTTCCGAGTCGGTGCCGTCGATGATGATGTAGTCTTCCAGGCTAATCTCCTTGGGTTCTTCGTCTTCATCTACTGGTGTCGGGCCTCCCATAAATACTGCTAGCTTCATAGTTAGGTCGGCATTCTTCTCCACCAACACTTCAATTTCTTCTTCATAATCTTCGCGTGTAGCCTTGAGTTCTTCCTCCAGTTCCTTGATTCTAGTCTTAGCCTTCTTCAGATCTATCATGTCGGCGCACATCTGATTCTCCTGTCGTCGAATGTGCTGGTTTAACTCCTGGATAAAAGCTGCGATTGATCTATCCTTCCTGGTGTTAATCATCTCCCAGTGTTCATCTCGGCGCCCACAAATCTGGTAGATAGTATCCTTGAGATCCTTGTGGTAGACTTCTCCAATGCGTCCCATGGCGATGTGAGCTGCCATACTCTTTCCTAGACTCCAAGTTGGTGCATCAAAAGAAAACTCTATGGGCTCAGTGACTGGCATGAACGTCCTTCCTGGAACTTGAACTTGAATCATCCAGCGCTCTTCTTCAGGTAAAGTGGCGTTGTAGGTTCCCGTGAAGCTTGGTACTCCTATGTTCAGGTATCTAGTGACTTCCTTCAAGTGGCGTCCAAAGGGTGTATCTTCATCCGGTTGGGTGAACTTGTTCCTTACATCCGCCATCCTAAAGAGTAGAAAAGATGAGAGGTCAGAAGAGAAGAGAGTGAGTAGTGATCTAGGTCTTTAGCTTAGTGGTCGTGTCCTACAGTCAGCGTGTGCTCTGATACCATCTCTGTAGCGACCAGACCTCAAACAGTCTGATCTCTGTGCTCCGGTGTCATCCCTGGATCAGTAATGCTGACACCACACAGTACTCGGAGGATTTATAGCAGAGTAGCAATCACACACTTATTACATCGAGTGTCTCAAAAGAGAACTTATTACAATAAATATGGCTTAAGGCCATCTAATAACGATAACAGCGGAAGGCTTGGAAGATAAGTGAGTCCATCAACTCCAACGGCATCACTGAGTATAGAACCACGACCTAAAACTCCTTAATCATCATCTGAAAAGTCTGCAACATTAACGTTGCAGCCCGAAAACGGGTCAGCACATGGAATATGCTGGCAAGGTAACACATAGAGAGTAATGGAATGCAACAGCTATACTATATGCATATTTGGCTGGTGGAAAGCTCTATGGTTACAGTTTTGCATAAAGCCAATTTTTCCCTACTTCAAAAGGAATAAATTTAATTACTATCATGGTGGTTGTTAAACATTGAGAATGGTTGACAGCATTCTCAATCCCAATTAAGCATCATCATTAACCCAACAACATTAATTTTAGAGTAACATGTTGAGATTCACATGATAATCCAGATACTAGATACTCAAGATGTCCATAACCGGGGACACGGCTAATCATGATTAGTTTGTTACACTCTGCAGAGGTTTGCGCACTTTTCCCCACAAGACTCGATCGCCTCCGTTGGATTTCTCGCACTACATGGTGTTTGAGAAACGGATGACCGAGACACAGTCTTTCAGAAGCGCTAGCACCTTACGATGGATAGACCGGTACACCTACTTTCCCCTACATCTGCTAGTCTACCCTGTAAGAGTTCGCACGACTTAATCAACTATGCCAGAGCCCATAATGGCTTGTGGCTGCACACGGAAGTTTCTAGTTTGAAAAATCTCATGATCCCTTTGAGCCTGGGTGGCGGTCCAAAAGAAAACAGGCATGTCCTGGAATACCCAGGTGCCTCAATCCACCCAGATGTGTGTTTAAGTTGCCACCTTAGATAAACCATTAATTATCAATCTCACATCTGTCATGGATTTCACTCACCCAATCCACGTCTACTAGCATAGCATGGCATAATAAGCAAACGTAGAAGTAACTCCCAAAGGTTTGATAATAAACAGGTAATAGGTACTACCTCATCTACTTCCCATCCCACAGTTTAATTAGATCCTAATCATGCAATGTGTGAAGATTGATCTAATGCAAAAAAACTGGGTTGTAGAAAAGGTATGATCAAAGTGTTACTTGCCTTGCTGATGATCCGTGAAACCTAACGATTCGAAGTAACAGGCGGCGCACTCCGGGTACTCTATCGCAGGCAAACAAACAAGCATACAATAAGTACTCATCTAATGCACAGGTAAAACTCAAATAAGAGATCTAACCAGAAGGTTCAACTTAAGAACTCCGGTTGGCAAAAGGAATCAAATCGAACGAAGCAAAGAAAGTCAAACGGCGAAAGAAAACAACTTCGTTCTAGTAATCTGAACCTAAGTCAAATTTTACAGTAGCAAAAACTTGTTTAAGTTGATTATTCGGATAGAGGGTTTCGAGACGAAACTCCAGGCGCTTGAATCGCCTGATTCCGATAAACGAGCGAAAAGAAAACTAAAACGAAAATCGGATCAGAAATCGCGATCAGAAAATAACCGCGGAAAAATCCGACGAAAAAGAAAAACGACGAACGAATTTTTTTTTTAAAAACGGCACGGATTCGAGGTGCGGCGAACCTCGGGCGACGCGCGGCTCCGGCGGATCGGCGGCGGGCGGCGGCGGCGGCGGGGCTGGGGCTGGGCGCGGCTAGGGTTTCGGGGCGGCTGGGCCTTCGGGCTGGCTTGCCCCGGCTTATAAAGGCCCCGGCCAGGCGGAGTCCTGGCCGAGTACGGCCCATAGTCGATTCCGTTTTTTTTGCTAAGAAGAAAAAATAAAAATAAATACTAAACAGACTCCAAAAATCCCGAAATAAACTTCCCCGGGCTTCTAAAATCAAGCCCGACAAAGTGAACATTTATTTGGGCCCTAAATGCAATTTTGAAAAACGCGCATTTTTCCTAATTCAAATAAAAACAACAAAAAAACTCCGAAATAAAACTATTTGATTTTTTTATTAAATCCTCAATATTTCTATATTTCGGGAAAGTCATTTTATTCCCTCTCTCATATTTTTGTAATAGAAATAATTGATGATAAAATAAATAAAATCAAATGATCCTATTCTCAAAATTTGAGAAAAACTCAAATATGAAAATAACGAAATCCCCAACTCTCTCCGTGGGTCCTTGAGTTCCTTATAATTTTCTAGGATCAAAACCCAAAGCAAATAAAATATGTTATGCATGATGATCTAATGTATAACATTCCAAATTGAAAATTTGGGATGTTACAAGGAGTCCCGCCGCCAGCGACCTCCCTGCTGCCGGAGCCCCACGACCCCGCCTCAAGACGTGTCCTTTCCGGACCCCGCGAGCGCCAGCGCACCTTGACGCCAGCTCGTCTCTACGGCTGGATCCCGCGCCGTCCCGGCCCTGCACCGCCCTTGCGTGTTCCCGCGGCGCCCTGAACCTGTCGCTGCCTTTTCTCTTTCAGAACGACGACCAGCGCCACCGACCGCTCGACCATGTTGACTCGATCGAGTCAACCGCCAGATCCACCGCGCCTAGACCCGGCCTCGTCGCGATTCCAGGCCCAGCGGCCCGCCTCTCCTCGGCCTCGTTCTGCCCCGCATCTTCAGTGCCCTGGCCCAACTCCGCCCGAGCGAGCCGGCCTACCCCCTCCCCCTCAAACGGGCTGAAGCCCATGGGTGAGGCCACCCACAGCGCCCCTCCTTTTGTCTTATTTCTACTGTTGGGCCAGCCTGCAGTTTCGGCCCGATAGCATTTTTTTTCCCTGACCTGCGAATTTCCTAATTACCAGTGCACCGCATATTTACAGATTGAACTCTATACTTCATGCATATTATAACTCTCAAACCATGCATCATATGTAAAAACTTAATATATGAAAGTTGCTTAGAATTTTGTGTAGGATAATAATATCCAACTTTCTTGCATGTTCGAAATGATTAAAATGATGTTTGTTTAAATTTGCTCCTATGTCATGCTAAAATGCTTTAATTCATAACTAAATAACCGTAGCTCGGTTTTAAATAAACTTTATATGTAAATCGGGTAGAAAAATGCCTAATTTAACATGGGGGCATCACTTTACATGTTTAACAACTCTAAAATTGTGTTTAGGGCAGATCAGTACCAAGCCTAAAATATGCACATGAGGATTTTCCGGACTTGTTGTTTTGTTGTTCCGGCCTCATTTAAACTTGCCTAGATAGGTAGTTTCATTATGCTTCACCTCTTGCCATGCTAACAACATTTAATCTTGTTGGGTATATAAGCGAGATCGAATTAAATAACTTGAATGTGGTGTTTCGTCAATATGCAACTCGTTGCATATTGATCTCCACTTAATTTGTAGGATTGCTTGTGCACTTTGCCATGCCATGCCTCATTAAACCGGACATGCATCATACTTGATTGTGCATCATGCCATTATTATGTGTTGGTTGTTTACTATGTTGTTTGCTTCTTTTCCGGTGTTGCTCCTTCGGGTTAGTTCCGTTAACGTCGCGTTTGTGTGGACCCGTTCGACTATGTCCGTTTGTCTTCTTCATGGACTCGTTCTTCTTCCTTGCGGGATTTCAGGCAAGATGACCATACCCTCGAAATCACTTCTATCTTTGCTTGCTAGTTGCTCGCTCTTTTGCTATGCCTATGCTGTGATACCTACCACTTGCTTATCATGCCTCCTATATTGTTGAACCAAGCCTCTAACCCACCTTGTCCTAGCAAACCATTGTTTGGCTATGTTACCACTTTGCTCAGCCCCTCTTATAGTGTTGTTAGTTGCAGGGGAAGATTAAAGTTTGTTCCTTGTTGGAACATGGAGATGTTGTTCCTTGTTGGAACATGTTTACTTGTTGGGATATCACAATATATCTTATTTAATTAATGCATCTATATACCTGGTAAAGGGTGGAAGGCTCGGCCTTATGCCTGGTGTTTTGTTCCACTCTTGCCGCCCTAGTTTCCGTCATATCGGTGTTATGTTCCCGGATTTTGCGTTCCTTACGCGGTTGGGCTATAATGGGAACCCCTTGACAGTTCGCCTTGAAAAAACTCTTCCAGCAATGCCCAACATTGGTTTTACCATTCGCCACCTAGCCTTTTCTTTCCCTTGGGTTCTGCAGACTCAAGGGTCATCATTATTTTACCCCCACGGGCCAGTGCTCCTCTTAGTGTTGGTCCAAACTGTCAGCTGCCGGTGGCCACCAGGGGCAACTCTGGGCTGGCCTACCCGTACCTAGGACAATCTGAGTGTGCCCTAAGAAAGAGATATGTGCAGCTCCTATCGGGATTTGTCGTCACATTCGGGCGGTGTTGCTGGTTTAGTTTTACCTTGTCGAAATGTCTTGTAACCGGGATTCCGAGTCTGACCGGGTCTTCCCGCTAGAAGGAATATCCTTCGTTGACCGTGAGAGCTTGTGATGGGCTAAGTTGGGACACCCCTGCAGGGATTTGAACTTTCGAAAGCCATGCCCGCGGTTATGGGCAGATGGGAATTTGTTAACGTCCGGTTGTAGAAAACCTGAAGTTGACCTTAATTTAAAATACGTCAACCGCGTGTGTAACCGTGATGGTCTCTTTCCGGCGGAGTCCGGGAAGTGAACACGATGTTGGAGTAATGCTTGGCACAGGTTGTTCTCTAGTTATTCGTTCGCGCTTTGCCTTCTCTTCTTGCTCTCTTTTGCGAACAGGTTAGCCACCATATAAGCTAGTCGCTTGCTGCAGCTCCACATATTACCTTGTCTTACCTATAAGCTTAAATAGTCTTGATCGCGAGGGTGTGAGATTGCTGAGTCCCCGTGACTCATAGATACTTTCAAAACCAGCTTGCAGGTGCCAATGAGTCCGTGCAGATGACGCAACCAAGCTCAGGAGGAGCTCAATGAAGATCTTGTCCTTTGTGTTGTTTCGTTCTAGTTGATCAGTAGTGGAGCCCAGTTGGGGTCGATCAGGGATCTGTGTAGCATTTGGGGTAGTCTTCTTTTATTTTGGCTCCGTAGTCGGGCCTTGATTGTATCTAGATGATGTAATGCTTTATTCTTGTATTTGTGTGAAGTGGCGATTGTAAGCCAACTATGTATCTCTTTCCCTTATGTATTACATGGGTTGTGTGAAGATTACCTCACTTGCGACATTGCTTTCAATGCGATTATGCCTCTAAGTCATGCTTCGACATGTGGGAGATATAGCCGCATCGAGGGCGTTACAAGTTGGTAATCAGAGCCTTCCCCGACCTTAGGAGCCCCCTGCTGGATCGAATTAGCGGACGAGTTGAGTCTAGAAAAAAAATGTTTTGAGTCATTTAGGAATTATATATCGGAGAGTTTAGGAATTCTTTTTACTCCCCAGTCCCTTCATCGCTCTGGTAAGGCATCCTGACGTAGAGTTTTGACTCTTCTCTTCTCAAATTTCACTAAATTTTTTTTAGGATCACGCGGGTATCTTGGAATCGTTCCGATCGATTTGTGACGAGAACATTGTTCTTGGTGCCTCCTGTCATTTAGGGGTTGTGGCAGTGTCCCGGGGAGTTGAGCTCCGAGGTGTTGTCATCACAAATTTATCGTTGCAGTTCTAGAATACCTGAGATTAGTTTCGCCGACATCGAAAATCTCTTTTATGCAGTTTGTTGGTGAGATAACCTCGACGCCACCTAGTACTGGGGCGGGAGTTCAGGAGTATTGCCATAACTCATATAACGGATGCTTTTCGAAGGTTGAGGTAGATGATTTCCGAAGGTTTCTCGGTTATGTGTTGAAGGATGGATACAGCTGGATGAAGGATTTGCTAGTTTTGGGTGAGATATTATGCTTCCCTTGTATCCCCAACACCTGATTGCATAACCGAAAAGTTTCGGGAGTTTATAAGTGGGAAGTCAAGTAGCTCTTAGGACAACTTTCCGTCAGATGTATGATATGAAATTGGGGTTCGATGTCTAGTGGTCCGCCTATTCACGGTTGGTTTTACAGTGGTCTCGTTGTGTCTTAAAGAGTCCTTGGCTATGCCGACTCGGGGACGCTTCATATGTCATGTGCACTGCCTTGTACATGATGGTGTTGTACGATCGAGCCCGTGTAGGCCCCACCACGAAAACTTCGAACGAAATCTCTATCATATGTTTGTTCTGGCTTATTCTGCAAGCCAATCCTTTTGTTTTGTCTTGAGTTGTGGTATTCGAGTTGCTTCAATGTCAAATGTTGATTCCATACCTTTCCTAAATGGTGTTCTCATATTCCTATGGGAATACTAATCCTTCATGATAATCGAGATTGTCATGCCAATTTCTTTTCACCGGCGTGTTTCTCTTCAAGTGGATCCGATCATTTCAACAACCGCAAGATCAAGTATCAGTTCTTCTCAATGGTGTTTGTTTCATCCGTCTGCAAGTTGCCTTTGTTTTCCCGCCCACCCACCCTTTTTCTTCAAGGAATCCGATGTTTTAATCAAGTATCCTTTATATTCTTGTGAAGTCTCTCTTCTTTCTTTTCTTTCAATATTCTTATCCGGTGATTATCAGGAAGATTCTAACGGAGCTTCAAATTCGTCACTCATTCTCTTCTTCGGTGGATTCAAGTCAAGCTTTGTTGATCATACCCCTTTTTACTTGTTTCAAATGTTTTTCTTGCTGGTGCACCTCTCTATCATCCATTTCTAGCTAATCATTTGTTCCGGAGTGCTCAGATATCTCGAAGATTCATGTTTCCACTCTGCTTTCGTTCAAGATCTTTCGAGGATGTTATCTCATTCAAGCCTTAACCCACAGGTCTTTTCCCAGGATCTTACCTGACTCTTCTTATTTGTCCGGAGCTTCTCAAATTCTTTTCTAAAGTTTGATGTGAGAATGAAGTATCATCAGTCAAATGTCTTTCTCCAAAATCTTTCAAATTTTTTCACCATTGGTTCAACCTTTCTAATTTTTTATTTCGGTGTGCCTCAACAATCCATGGTGGTCTTTATCATCGTCATTCTCTGCAGTTGAAGACCGAAGAAGAGTTTCTTTTAAATCATGCTCCATTCTCTGCCATCCTCTCATAATTGTTTTTGATTGTGGGAATTCTTTTCACCTATCCGGAGCAATTCAAGATTCTGTTCAGTTTGTTCATCCGGAGTCCATCATCTCAGATTTATTCATTCTCAGCTTTCAGCTCTCTTTCTTGAAATCTTACCGGTGCATCATTCAAGTTTTCTCTAATCAGCTCTTGATCTCTTCGTTCTCATGGATCTAAATTCCCTCAAGCACCTTCGTGCATTTGATAATTCTTCCCGGTGTTTCTTTATATTTTTCATTGTTCATTTTCAATCCTTACGGTGGTTCGTGCAAGATTCCTCTTCTTTCGTTATCATATAAATTCATTCGTTGTTTCGATTCCACCGGTGGTTCCATCAATACCTTCTCAAGTTGGCGCTATATCTCTCTTAATCTTTTCTAAGAGAATAAGTAGTATGCCAAATCCATTTGCTTGTCGTCAATTTAATTTGTGAAGGTTAAGCATAATGTAATTTTTATTCTTGTTTTCATCGAGTAAATTTAATTCCTTATTCCGGAGGTTCATCTTATCTCACTCTCAGTTCAAGATGCTCCATCTTTCTTTTCCGGAGTTCCTAGCTTTTCCGCATTATCTCATCGCGAAGCTCCTTCTAAATCTTTACAAGGTTTCACCTTGAGTTCTCAACTTCTCCTTCCTTTCGTTATCCTTTTGTTTACCGAAGTTCTTCTTGAAGGTTCTACATGATGGTCCATCAAGGATCTAATTCCTTCTCAAAGTGTTCATCAAAATTCTTTTCAGAGGAACTCAAGTATTTCTTCATCTTGCAATCCGGAGTGCATTTCTGTCTACCATATCATTGGAGGTGGTTTTACGTCATTCTTGATAATTTGAGTTCATGCTTCATGATTCACACATTGTTTAGAATGAGGTATTTTAAATCCATCAATCTCTTCATTGGAGTTATCTTGGGTTATATTTCACCTAAAACCTTCCCTAAGGATTGTTGCTATTTATGGTGCTTATAAAGGACCCAAGTTCTTCTTTATCCTCCTGGTGAAATACGTTCTCGTCTCCTTGGTCATACCAATCCAATTATTTTTCCCGTGAGTGGCAGGTTGTCACCTCATAGTTTGAGATGTATCCATAAGCCCACATCAAGATTTTCTTTTCATTGTTGGTTTTCCAAAAACTCCGTTCGACCCTTCTCCTAAAGATGCCTTTTCAAGCTCTTTTGTGGCAGAAGTTGGCATTTTTTCTCCATTCTTCTTATTCAATTATCTATCTTTCATTCTTTCGTTCCGAGGCATGGTGATGTTGCTCTCTTCACTCATTCTCGAATTGTAGGTCATGTTCTTTTCATCTTATCCATTTGAAGTTGTCCTTGCCAGTTCTTTCGTCTTTTCAAGTCTTCATCTCTTTCAACCGGAGCTATCCAAGTTTTCTTTCACTTTCTACAGGTGTTCAACTCGTTTATCTCTATTTCTCGAAATGGTTTAACCTTTCAAGGTCTTTGGTTTCACTCTTTGTCAAAGAAGCAACTTAGTTTTACCTCCTTCTCTTCCTCTTCCGTTTTCCCTCCGGTGCCATTCTAGATCTTGGGACGAGATCCTCTCGTAGTGGTGGAGTGTTGTGACGCCCCAAGACCGAATGTGCCAGGTGTCCTCCAGTTATTCGATGTCCTTGCCATGTCATTTGCTTGCGTGTTGCATCTTTGTCATGTCATCATGTGCATTGCATCATCATGTTTTCAAAACTTGTATTCGTTCGGGTTCCCCCAGTCCGTCTGTTGTCCGTTCTGAGCCCAGACACACTTGCATGCGTCCGCGACATGTCCGAAATAGTATTTTATAAGTGGTCGGAAAATGTTCTCAGAATGGGATGAGAGTTGGCGTGCGGTCTTGTTATAGTGTAGGTAGACCGCCTGCCAAGTTTCATCGCAATCGGAGTTTGTTTGACGCCCCAACGATTAACTACAGCGGCAGTATAGCCGGTCTAACGTCGGACGTTTTCGGTCTCCGGAAACAGTCACTGGGCCTCTCCTCTTCTCTCTTCTCAGCCCTTTGCCTTCTGCACTACCTCTCACCGCTAGGCCCTACCTAACCTCTCTCATCAGCCTGCGACCCTCCTCGCGCGCGTGTCCGAAAAGTTGTCCCGAACCCGACCCGGACAGTCGTTACCGTTGTGTCCGGATCATCCCCAAACATCTACAAAATGTCTCTGTTTTCTTATTTGGGCGCCCTAGCCTATTTTTCCTGACCGTCTGATTACGATCGGACGGACGGTTTAGCCCCTATCCAAAAATCCCCTGCTATATATATAGTCCATCCCATACCTAATTTGGAAAACCCTAGAAATCCTCCTCCTGTCCCGTCGCTGCGCCGCCACCCACTTCTCCCATCGGGATCCGCTCCAAACCAACCACTGCACTCCTCGCTCCCCTCTCTATTCACCAACTCCTCCCAATCCAGATCCGCACCAAATCGCCGTTGCCACCAGCCACTGGACCGATCCCCTCGGCCTCCTCTCCTTCCCTGGCGCCTCCTACTCCTTACCTCGCTCTTCCAGCAAGTCAGCGCCTGCTCCCGTCGCCGGCGACCGCTTCACCAGGACCCTGCACCTGTAGCCTCGCGCACAAGCTCCTCTGCTTCCTCACGCGCCACAGCAAGAAGCAGCACCATCGGGGCCCTTGCATCGTCGAGCACCACCAGGACCAGCCTCGGTGCCACTCCGGCCGCCCGAGCACCTCGTGCTTCTCCTCGTCGCCCTCAACCCCGCCTCGACTCGCCTGAGACCCTGTCCGCCCGAGCAAGGCTCGATCCATCGCTTCAGCGCGCCCGTCGACCATCCCTGCTACTAGGCCGGAGCTCTGTCGCCCTTCTCGTCCTCCTTCCCCGCGTTTTCTTCTCTCTCTCTCACTCTCATATCAGTCCCTCTGTCTTGGGTCGTCAACAGGAGGAGTCCCGCCGCCAGCGACCTCCCTGCTGCCGGAGCCCCACGACCCCGCCTCAAGACGTGTCCTCGCTGGACCCCGCAAGCGCCGCCGCACCTTGACGCCAGCTCGTCTCTACGGCTGGATCCCGCGCCGTCCCGGCCCTGCACCGCCCTTGCATGTTCCCGCGGCACCCTGAACCCGTCGCTGCCTTTTCTCTTTCAGAACGACGACCAGCGCCAGCGACCGCTCGACCACATTGACTTGATCGAGTCAACCACCAGATCCACAGCGCCTGGACCCAGCCTCGTCGCGATTCTAGGCCCAGCGGCCCGCCTCTCCCCGGCCTTGTTCTGCCCCGCATCTTCAGTGCCCTGGCCCAACTCCGCCCGAGCGAGCCGGCCTACCCCCTCCCCCTCAAACGGGCTGAAGCCCATGGGTGAGGCCACCCACAGCGCCCCTCCTTTTGTCTTATTTCTACTGTTGGGCCAGCCTGCAGTTTTGGCCCGATAGCATTTTTTCCCTGACCTGCGAATTTCCTAATTACCAGTGCACCGCATATTTACAGATTGAACTCTATACTTCATGCATATTATAACTCTCAAACCATGCATCATATGTAAAAACTTAATATATGAAAGTTGCTTAGAATTTTGTGTAGGATAATAATATCCAACTTTCTTGCATGTTCGAAATGATTAAAATGATGTTTGTTTAAATTTGCTCCTATGTCATGCTAAAATGCTTTAATTCATAACTAAATAACCGTAGCTCGGTTTTAAATAAACTTTATATGTAAATCGGGTAGAAAAATGCCTAATTTAACATGGGGGCATCACTTTACATGTTTAACAACTCTAAAATTGTGTTTAGGGCAGATCAGTACCAAACCTAAAATATGCACATGAGGATTTTCCGGACTTGTTGTTTTGTTGTTCCGGCCTCATTTAAACTTGCCTAGATAGGTAGTTTCATTATGCTTCACCTCTTGCCATGCTAACAACATTTAATCTTGCTGGGTACATAAGCGAGATCGAATTAAATAACTTGAATGTGGTGTTTCGTCAATATGCAACTAGTTGCATATTGAGCTCCACTTAATTTGTAGGATTGCTTGTGCACTTTGCCATGCCATGCCTCATTAAACCGGACATGCATCATACTTGATTGTGCATCATGCCATGATTATGTGTTGGTTGTTTACTATGTTGTTTGCTTCTTTCCAGTGTTGCTCCTTCGGGTTAGTTCCGTTAACGTCGCGTTTGTGAGGACCCGTTCGACTACGTCCGTTTGTCTTCTTCATGGACTCGTTCTTCTTCCTTGCGGGATTTCAGGCAAGATGACCATACCCTCGAAATCACTTCTATCTTTGCTTGCTAGTTTCTCGCTCTTTTGCTATGCCTATGCTGCGATACCTACCACTTGCTTATCATGCCTCCTATATTGTTGAACCAAGCCTCTAACCCACCTTGTCCTAGCAAACCATTGTTTGGCTATGTTACCACTTTGCTCAGCCCCTCTTATAGCGTTGTTAGTTGCAGGGGCAGATTGAAGTTTGTTCCTTGTTGGAACATGGAGATGTTGTTCCTTGTTGGAACATGTTTACTTGTTGGGATATCACAATATATCTTATTTAATTAATGCATCTATATACTTGGTAAAGGGTGGAAGGCTCGGCCTTATGCCTGGTGTTTTGTTCCACTCTTGCCGCCCTAGTTTCCGTCATATCGGTGTTATGTTCTCGGATTTTGCGTTCCTTATGCGGTTGGGCTATAATGGGAACCCCTTGACAGTTCGCCTTGAAAAAACTCTTCCAGCAATGCCCAACATTGGTTTTACCATTCGCCACCTAGCCTTTTCTTTCCCTTGGGTTCTGCAGACTCAAGGGTCATCATTATTTTACCCCCACGGGCCAGTGCTCCTCTTAGTGTTGGTCCAAACTGTCAGCTGCCGGTGGCCACCAGGGGCAACTCTGGGCTGGCCTACCCGTACCTAGGACAATCTGAGTGTGCCCTAAGAAAGAGATATGTGCAGCTCCTATCGGGATTTGTCGGCACATTCGGGTGGTGTTGCTGGTTTAGTTTTACCTTGTCGAAATGTCTTGTAACCGGGATTCCGAGTCTGATCGGGTCTTACCGCTAGAAGGATATCCTTCGTTAACCGTGAGAGCTTGTGATGGGCTAAGTTGGGACACCCCTGCAAGGATTTGAACTTTCGAAAGCCATGCCCGCGGTTATGGGCAGATGGGAATTTGTTAACGTCCGGTTGTAGAAAACCTGAAGTTGACCTTAATTTAAAATACGTCAACCGCGTGTGTAACCGTGATGGTCTCTTTCCGGCGGAGTCCGGGAAGTGAACACGGTGTTGGAGTAATGCTTGTCGCAGGTTGTTCTCTAGTTATTTGTTCGCGCTTTGCCTTCTCTTCTCGCTCTCTTTTGCGAACAGGTTAGCCACCATATAAGCTAGTCGCTTGCTGCAGCTCCACATATTACCTTGCCTTACCTATAAGCTTAAATAGTCTTGATCGCGAGGGTGTGAGATTGCTGAGTCCCCGTGACTCACAGATACTTTCAAAACCAGCTTGTAGGTGCCGATGAGTCCGTGCAGATGACGCAACCAAGCTTAGGAGGAGCTCAATGAAGATCTTGTCCTTTGTGTTGTTTCGTTCTAGTTGATCAGTAGTGGAGCCCAGTTGGGGTCGATCGGGGATCTGTGTAGCATTTGGGGTAGTCTTCTTTTATTTTAGCTCCGTAGTCGGGCCTTGATTGTATCTGGATGATGTAATGCTTTATTCTTGTATTTGTGTGAAGTGGTGATTGTAAGCCAACTATGTATCTCTTTCCCTTATGTATTACATGGGTTGTGTGAAGATTACCTCACTTGCGACATTGCTTTCAATACGGTTATGCCTCTAAGTCGTGCTTCAACACATGGGAGATATAGCCGCATCGAGGGCGTTACAACTAGGCAAACCATAGTCAAGTATTCAATGAAGTGAAAGCGCAATGACTAATAGCAGCTAGGCAATAAGGATCAGGTAGGAAGATATTGTGAAGCCAATCAAAACAAGTAATCACTCAGTGAAGCCAAATGGTGATGCAATCGTACAATGACTTCACAAGGACCAACAGTAAGTAAAGGGAAGGGAAGGATGAAACCAGTGACTCGTTGAAGACAATGATTTGTTGGACCAGTTCCAGTTGCTGTGACAACTGTACGTCTGGTTAGGGAGGCTGAGATTCAACTCAGAAGACCTCATCTTCACCTTATTCCCCTTGAGCTAAGGACACCCAGTCCTCGCCCAATCACTCTGGTAAGTCTTCAAGGTAGACTTCCAAACCTTCACAGACTTTGTTCACTGGCGATCCACAATGACTCTTGGATGCTCAGAACACGACGCCTAACCGGCTGGAGGATTCACAGTCCTCAAGTGTAATAAGTATTCAGATCACACAGATAGGAAGACTTAAGTGATGCCTAACACTCTTTGGCTCTGGGTGGTTAGGGCTTTATCCTCGCAAGGAATTCTCTCTCAAAGGCTTCGAGGTGGGTTGCTCTCAAACGACAAAAGCCGTACTCTAACTCTGAGCAGCCAACCGTTTATGGTTGTAGGGGGTGGGCTATTTATAGCCACTAGGCAACCCGACCTGATTTATCTGAAATGACCCTCGGTCACTAAGGAACTGACACGTGTTCCAACGGTCAGATTTCAAACACACACGACAACTTTACTTGGGCTACAAGCAAAGCTGACTTATCCAACTCTGGACAAGATTTGCTCTCATAGTCTTCACTCGAAGACATAGGATTTTGGTTAAACATCACTTCAGTCATTCTGACTGGTTCTCTTGGACCCCACTTAACAGTACGGTGGTTCCTATGACTCAACAAAAAGAAAAAAGAACGATGAAAGAACTAAGTCTTCACGCTCCATAGTCTTCATGCGATGTCTTCCCTTGTCATAGTCTTCAATGTGAATGTCTTCACATACCACCTTTGACTTCAATGTCTTCATTCATTTTTAGGGGTCATCTCTGGTAGGAAAACCGAATCAATGAGGGACTTCTACCTGTGTTATCCTACAATTCTCACAAACACATTAGTCCCTCAACTAGGTTTGTCGTTAATTCTCCGAAACCAACTAGGGGTGGCACTAGATGCACTTTCAGTAATTATTCCCCAGAGAGGATTGCGCCTGGGAGACCGCCTCTCACCTTACTTATTTTTGTTGTGTGCGGAGGGTTTCTCAGCAATGCTAAATGAAGCTGAAAGAAATGGGAGTATGAGAGGGATTAAATTATGCAGGGAGGCGCCAAGTGTGGGTCATTTACTCTTTGCAGATGACTCATTATTGCTCATTGAAGTAAATGCAGAGAATGCTCAGGTTCTCAACGACATATTGCACAAATATGAAGCTTTCTCAGGACAGGTGGTAAACAAAGATAAATCAGCCATCCTATTTAGTAAGAATACAAGTAGAGAGGAGAAAAGAGAAATAATGGAAATCATGAACATATCAACAGAAGGGATAAAAGGAAGATATCTTGGATTGCCACCTTACATTGGAAAGGCAAAATCAAGTGCTTTCCACTATATAAAGGAAAAAGTGTGGAAGAGAATCCAAGGTTGGAAAGAGAAGTTATTATCGAAAGCGGGAAAAGAGATCTTAATCAAGGCAGTAGCACAGGCAATCCCAGTATATACAATGGCTTGTTTCGACCTAACTAAGCCCTTATGTGATGACCTTAGTCCCATAATATGCAGATTTCGGTGGAGCCATATGGATAAGGTCAATAAAATCCACTGGACAAGTTGGGAGAAACTATCTAAACCGAAGAGAGTGGGAGGTTTGGGATTCAGAGACCTGCACTCTTTTAATATGGCCATGCTTGCAAGACAGGGATGGCGGCTACTGCAAAACCCTTCCTCTCTCTGTGCATGAGCACTTGAAGCGAAATATCATCTCGGCCGCAGCATAATTGAAACAACACCAAAGAATGGGATGTCTTATGCATGAGGCAGTATTTTGAAAGGTGTACAACTCCTAAATAAAGGCATAATTTAGCGAGTTGGAGATGGAAGAAATATTAATATTTGGAAAGACCCCTGGCTTCCAAGAGGCATCACCAGAAGAGTTATCACACTGCAAGGACGAAATTTAGTCACAAGGGTGGCGGAACTTATTGATCCAATAACTAATGGTTGGGACCAAGACCTAGTGTGCCAAACTTTCAATGCAGAAGATGCTAAGATAATCCTACAAATCCCCTGAGCATACAAAGGACTGTGTGGCTTGGCACTTTGACAAGAAAGGGATTTTTCTGTGAAGTTGGCATACAAAGTAGCAGTAGATTGGGAAGAAAGGAAATCAAGATATGGCCAACCACATCTAGCTCTGCAAGCAGAGGAGAAACAACTAATTTTGAATGGAAGAAAATATGGGCCTTACCTCTACCGAATAAAATTTTGCACTTCCTATGACGTATGGCAAAATACAGCTTACCTTTAAGAATGAAATTGAGGAATAGAGGTATGAAAGTGGATATTAGATGTCTAGTTTGTAACAGATATGATGAGGATGGGGGCCACTGCTTTCTGAAATGCAAGAAAGTGAGGAAGCTTTTCTAGCTAGCCAAAATGAAAGAAACTAGACAGAAACTTCTAAAAAGCAGTGACCCAATAAATATGTTTGATGAGATATTTCGCCTGACCGTGGAAGATCGCATGAAGGTGTGTATTCTGTTCTCGGTGTGGTGGCATGAGAGAAATAATGCCAATGCCGGAGATCAGATGAAATCTCTAGATGATATAAATGCTTCTATTAACTACCATGTTCTTGAATACAGGAACCTTAAGAAGCAGAGCAGCAGCCAGAAACAAGATTCTACCATCTGTTGGTCTCCTCCCGCAAGTGGGATCCTAAAAAAAACTGATGGTGCCTTTCATGAATCATCTTTGTCTGGTGGATGGGGTTTTACTGTCAGAAATGATAGTGGTGTGCTTATGGCAGCAGGAGCAGGAAATCTGGAACATGTATCCAATGCTCTCCATGTCGAAGCCCTTGCCATGTTATATGCAATCAGCACTACTACACAAATGGAATGTAATCGTGTGATATTTGAAACAGACTCTGTGGTGTTGAAGCATGCGATCTCAAACGAGGAGTATGGCTTGTTGACTTTAGGTGCTGTGTTTCAGAAAATAAAATTTTAGTTGAATGTGGCTTTTGATGATGTAAATGTTAATGTTTGTTCAGGATCTTGTAATGTAGCAGCTCACGGCCCTAGCAGCACATGGTGTAAAATTAGGAGATGGTGAATATGAAACTTGGCTAGGCTATTTCCCTTGAGTTCTGTTGTAAACTCTGTAGCCGGCGATTCGGCCAGTCTAACTTTGTAATGGAATACAAGGTTGTTCCTTAAAAAAAAACTCAGTCACAGAAAACCTCCCCAAATTCAAGGGTTTACACATAAACCGCACACCGCCGCCGCCGCCGCCCAGACTCTCGTCTCCCGGTCGCGATGATGGTTCCACTCGATCCATGCAACAAGCCCACCTCGCAGCGCCGCATCACGGAGGGCGACACCGTCGTGGTGTACGAACGGCACGACTCGATGCGCGCAGTCACCGTCAGCGCCGCCGGCGTACTGCAGAACCGATTCGGCGTCTTCCGCCACGCCGACTGGCTCGGCCGCCACTTCGGATCCAAGGTATTCAGCAGCGGCGGTGTTGGGGGCAAGGGCGGTCGCAAGGCCGGCGGCGGGTTCGTCCACCTCCTCGCGCCCACCCCGGAGCTCTGGACCCTCGTGCTCAGCCACCGGACACAGATCCTCTACATTGCCGATATCAGCCTCGTGGTGGCATACCTCGAGCTCGTCCCTGGGTGCGTCGTGCTGGAGTCCGGGACGGGCAGCGGTTCGCTCACCACCTCGCTAGCCCGCGCCGTCGCGCCGCACGGGCGCGTGTACACGTTTGATTTCCACGACCAGAGGGCAGACTCGGCAAGGTAAGCAAACACCTGAGGGCTAATTAACATCTCAGAGGTGATTGTCTGCTTGCTTCACAAATCAAAGCTCAGGAGTCTCTACGAGATTCGATTTAGACTACTATGTGGAAACTAACAACCTTACCTGTGCAGCATAGTTTTTGGATCTGTTTTTACATTACAGAGCATGGGAACAATGCACAAGAAGGATGATTTTGATATTATTTCCTGCATGGGTTTTCTGAACTTGTTTTGCAGTATATAGAACTATTAGTTTGTAAATGAACAAGCTTAGATATGAGAACAGATACAGTCAGAAACAATCTATCAAACATCTGTGACATGGTATTGGATACAAACATACAATAGATTGGCCTGCAATTACAAATAAGATATACAAGATTTAAGAAAACCCATGCTTTGTTGCCTAAAAACTGTCCATGTCTTTGCAACATCTAGGGTTTTATCAAACTTTCAAGGGTGACCACTTAAACGGCACAAAGATATGACTTCAGTATCACTTCTTTTTCAAGCAGCACTTGCAACTCAGAGTACAGTGACATCAATTGAAGTACAATTGTATGATTTCATAGGGGGCAGCCCGGTGCACATAGCTCCCGCTTGTGCACGGTCCGGGGAAGGGTCCGACCACTTTGGGTCTAGTACGCAGCCTTTCCCTACATTTCTGCAAGAGGCTGTTTCCAGGACTCGAACCCATTACCTCATGATTTCATAAATAATGCAAAATATATTTTACAAGAGCACAGAAGCCTCTGGCTAGCTACTACCTATCTTTGCGGTAATAGATAGTATTTGTGATCATTTAACATGTGAGCGCAGTAGCCTCATGGAGCATCTGGAAGGAGAGGAACCGGGGAATATTCATGGCCCAAAAGATGTTCCACTGTGAGGTGGCGCATCTTGCTTTGGGAGATTTCTGTATGCATAGACCTAGTAGGTTCCTCTTGCGTGAGTAGTCCGCATGTGGTTTCTTGGTATCTTAGCTTTACCCTTCAAAAAGCCCGGTGTAAATACCCCTAACAATTTCTTTTCTTCTATTTGAAAGGCAGTGCTCCTGCCGGTTACTCGGAAAAAAAATGTTGCTACAAGGCTGAATGTTTTTGTCAGTCATGTGGTTTAATTGATATATGCTTTGTGCTATTGTGACTTGAGCTCCTTTGGTAAATAGGGAAGATTTTGAGAAGAATGGCCTAAGCAGCCTTATTACAGTTGCTGTTCGGGACATACAAGGACAAGGATTCCCAGATGAGTACTCTGGAGCTGCTGATGCTGTGTTCCTGGACTTACCCCAGCCTTGGCTGGCAATACCGTCAGCTGGTACAATGCTACGACAAGATGGTGTTCTATGCTCCTTTTCACCTTGCATTGAACAAGTACAGCGTGCTTGCGAAACTATGAGGTCTTGTTTCACAGGTTGGTTTGTTGCTCTGAATTTGTTACTTACGCGAGAAACTTTATAATGTTCTGGTACGAGTTCACATGATTCACAGACTCATATAGTTACTTCAGTTAGAAACTTTATAATGTTGATATGAGTTCACATGACTCACGGACTCGTATAACTTCTGTTGTTGCGGAAGTTGACACTGAATGGAGTTAGGCTGTACTTTTCCCAGCTGGTTCTTTTCCAATGATCTGCCTGAGACTGTCATTTCTCACAAGGGCGGGTCTGGCGCAGTGGTAGAGTCTCTCCACTTGTGTGTGGCCTGGAGATCCTGGGTTTGAACCAACCTCCTTGCAGAATTATTGTGCAAGGGGTAAGGCTGTCTAGAAATTCCCTTCCCCAGACCCACCTTGTGTGAGAGCGCCCTTGTGATGAACGCGCTTGATTGATTTGTAATATAGCTCAATTTTTGTATGCTTATTTCAGACGTACGATAACATACATAATTGTAAGTTCTTGTGCATTTGCAGTCCAAGCATACGGCTGTCTAGAAATTCCCTTTCCCAGACCCCACCTTGTGTGGTAGCTTTCAGCACTGGGCATGCCCCTGTGATGAACTCATGTCATTGATTATTTTCGTATGCTTATTTCAGAGATACAATAACATACATAAAATTGTAAGTTCTTGTGCATTTGCAGTCCAAGCATAAGCCTTAAGAGTGTTCAAAAATCTTGATGTGATCATCTAAAGTTGTGTGGTTTCTGAAGTCTATTGGAGACCTGCATACATAAAAATGCTCTGAATTAGTTATCAAAGCAGATTCATTGACTCGAGCATCATTTTAATCTCATTTCTACTGCTTTCATATAGTCTCTTTTGGAGGCACAGATTGCCACATCTCTATCATCTCCCATGTCACGCATATAGTTCTAATTTGTGTATGTGTTTTAATGGTTTCTTTAATGGACTCACCATGATTTTGTGCTCAAGAACATTAGATCTCTTGGAGTTCTTCATTTTGTTTCGAGATAAATGATCTAGAGTTGATTGAACCGTGAATGATAAAATGATCATAGTTTGCCCTGTTTAGGGGAAAATAAATAACTACAGAACTTACCTAAAAGTATGGTGATCTTTTATTCCTGAGTTACTCCGTTTCAAGAAGAGTGGTCGGGCGGAAAGTTTATTTTCATACTGTTGTGTTGTTGTGCAGATATTAGAACTTTTGAAATTCTTCTTCGCACCTATGAAGTACATGAAGGTGCTCTGAAGAGTGCAACCGTCAACGAAGCCTCTAGCGAGGGTTGTTCACTTCCTGGGAAGAAACGGAAAATTCGGTCAGCTGGAGAAGCCTTAGACAGTACTCAGACATCCTCTGTTATTGCTAGGCCTTGCAGCACAGCTAGAGGACACACTGGCTACTTGACATTTGCAAGGAAAAGTGTGCATGGGAGCCAAACTGGGGCCGCTGAAGTTTGCCCCACATCTTAGACCAGTAAAAATGCACATTGGTGCCCGAATTTTTCCCATCCGAAGTATGCGCTGTTATTCCTTCATTCATAGTGCACACCGCTGCAGAATTTCTCTAACCTGTACTGAGTTGTAACCATTTGGGGACGTGGTAAAGAGAATATTATTGCCTTCATAAGGGAACAACAAAGTGTGGACGACGCAAGCAAAGTCGTGGCCAGTGGATCTACCTGATGAATTAGGATATGCTCGTAGCCAATGGGCCATGGTACCTTGAGATTGTTGTGAACGGCGTTGTAGTAACTATCGAACTTAAATGATTTATATATCTATCTTTGTCTTTGTGATCTCAACGTATATCTGTAACGTCATCTCTGTATGCAGGCCTTAACTTTTTTATGCTATATCTGTAACCAAATTTTGGCCATCTTTCATTTGGTTTGGTGTGTTGAGCTTGACATCGTGTTGTGCTTGATAGAACTATGCTACACACATTGTCGAGAAAACATCGTCCTGCTCTCTCGTCTCCTTCGTGGAGTTGCATCGAACTCCAATCGAGCTAGATGATTTCTAGTATGATTGATTATAGTAATCGCATGGAAATCGATACGTGCAAGATTCTTGTGACAGGTCAGGTTGCTTGAGAAGAAAAGCAAAGTAAAGCGGAAGCATTCGCTGAGAGATAAACCACGAAAGGGTAATTAATTTAGACTACGCCAAGCGGTGAACAAGTTGATGAAACAAGATATCCAGTGTGCTTGGGTTCTCGGGGACGACACCGTGACAAGGACACAGGGTTACAAGGAACTCCAGATGACCAGCAGAGAACTGATCGCATGGCCCTCAGGTTCAGGGGGAGAATATATACTGCTTGTCATGGTGGGTGCACGGCAGATACCAAAGGATGGCTAAAGAGAGGAGGAGGCTCGAGGGCACCGGTGGGCTTCAGAGGCGAGGTCGGCATGAGCGAGCGAGAGACGCAAGACATACCCAGGTCCGGGGCTCTCCGGAGAGATAACACCCCTAGTCCTGTCGAGTGTGGTTTATATGTGGATGTTACAAGCTTGCTCCTAGAGCTGTTTTGGGGAGGAAGGAAGACTGACAAGAGCATAGGCTGCTCCTTCCCCCGGTGTGTGTTCTACTGATCATGTGAGTGCGTGGTCTGTTGTATGCGTGCCCGTGTACATGAGGGCTCCTGGGGGGTTTTATAGGTCAACCCCCCAGGGTTACAATGGTAAAGTTATAGGACCGTTGGGCCGGGTTGTCGGCGTTCGGGAAGCCGATGCTGGGACCCGACGGGTGCCGGGGCTCGCTAGGCTCTCCGGGCGTGGGCCCCGTGCGCCAGGAGTCACTGTTCTTCGTCTTGTCGATCGTCACGGAGTGGCCGGGTCGAGTCCGCTACAGTGGTGCACCGTCTGGTCGCCGTCTGCTGGCGTCAGCAGTGACGACGGGTGCGCTGTAGCCACGCCGGCCTCGGTCAGCGGGGTAGGTGGGGCACTGTTGCCACGCCTCTGTCGGTCAGAGGAGTTGGTGGGTTACTGTGGTCATGCTCATCCCTTTTATGAAGACTCGTCCCATTGCACGCCTTGGATGGGACGGGAGTTGACCCGTGGCTGGGTTGAGGAACACGCCACGGGGGAGCTGGCTTGCTGGGGAAGTCTCGGTTCGCCGTGATTGGCCGGCTTGCACCAGCCATCATAGCCGGGTTGCCGTCTTGACCGGGTCGAAGGATTCGGCCGGGTTGGAGGGCTTGGCCGGGTCGACGGACCCGGCCAAGTGCGAGCCAGATTGAGGGGCGATGCTGACCCCAATGTTTTTGAAAAGGATCCGGGTTTCGTTGCTTGCCCGGGCTTCATCCCGTCGACAGTAGTCCCCGAAGCTAAGAAGGCTTGCCGGCTTCAAGCAGGGGGCCTTCGCAGTTTCCCCCCCTGAGAAGGCGGCTGTTGGTGAAGCTTGCGACCGCCGAGTCCGGCAACACCCACTGTGTGCCGGCTTCCAGAAGCCGATTCGTGGCATCCTGGCACGGGTGGGAAACCGAGGAGTCCGTCGAATCTTGGGCATGATCTCTTGGGCTCGGTGCTGGAGCCACGTGGCGTCTGGGAGCTGAGGAGGCATGACAGGCCACGCGCGCGACGGGACAGGACGACGGGTCGGGGCCCGCCACTTTGCACCCTTGGCGCGGTGGGTCGGTTGCCATTCTCGAGAAAGTTATTGCGCGTGGTACGTGTGCACTTATTGCGGGGAAGTGGGAGGGGCGGGCGCAAACGATCCCACTTCCCTACATTCGGGCTGCAACTTATAAATTGGGAGGAGGGGGCGGCGGAGATTATTCTCACTCGCGCCCCCATCTTATTCCTTCTCCTTCTCTCTTGCTCTTGTGACCGCCGCGCTCTGCGACGCTCCTCCGTTCTCGAGCAAGACTTCACCACCATTCTCTTCTTGCCTTCTCTGCTCCGCCCCGAACCATTGATGGCGCTACCATCGGGCTCGTGGATGGGATCCACCATCATCGAGGAGGACATCACGTACTTGCGCGACACGAAGCGCCTGCTGAAGGAGACAGAGGTGGTCGTGCGCCTGCCTGACGACGAGCAGGAGCCGCGGCCGGAGGGGACCGAGCGCATGGTCTTCTACACGCACTTCAAACGCGGGTTCGGTCTTCTCGCGAGCGATTTCTTTCGTGCATTCCTGGAGTTCTTTGGGCTCCAGCCGCATCATTTGGGCGCGAACGCCATTCTGCAACTGTCGGGGTTTGTTACCCTGTGCGAGGGGTACCTGGGGGTCGAGCCCACAGTCGACCTTTGGGTGCGCTTCTTCTTCCTGAAGCAGCAGGGGCCGGGGGCCGGGGAGATGTCCTCCTGCGGGGCCGCCGTCATCTCGACGCAGTCGCGCGGGGGGTGCCCCAAGATGCCGCTGGAGGATTCTGCCAAGAAGTGGTAGAACTCCTTCTTCTACATCCACAATCTCGACGCAGACCACATCAACCTGCCGCCCTTCATCGACGCGACACCGCAAGGGAAGACCAACTGGACTTACTTCCCCAAGCATCCGTCATAGGAGGTGCTGAACTTGTGCGCCCGGGTGGCGGAGATGGTGGTCCGGGAGAGGCTCACCAGCACAGACCTCATCGCCGCTTTCATCATGCGCCGGGTGCTGCCGCTGCAGCGCCGCACCAACATCATCGACCAGATGACCGGCCTTCAAGACCCCAACAGGATGTCGCCCCGGCGCCTGCTGCCGGAGTAGATTGCCAGTCGGGTCAACGATATCTCCAAGGCCGGACTGAAGGAGGAGTAGCGATGCAGGAAGCCTCCCTACGGTCAAGGGAACCCGACATCGGTGGTGAGTCCTTGTACTTTGCTGCTTCTCATCTTCTTCTCCGTCCTGATGCGACGAAGGAGGTGCTGCTGAACGCCATCCGGCATCCGTATGACGGAGCAACGACATAGGTGGTGCGGGCCGGCTCGAAGGAGGCGTTGGTCCTGGGCGAGGACCTGGAGGGGGCCGATGTCAAAGCCGGCGCGGGGCACCGCACGGGTAAGCTTATGTGTTTTGATTTCTTGTGATGCCGGCCGAAGGGCGGCGCGGGGATGCTGACGCGAGTTGGTGATGCAGCGACACCGAGGGAAGGAGGCGGCGACGCGGCTGGGGCCGGGTCGTCCTGTACGTCGGCAGCAGCTAGTCGGCCGCACGGAAAGGGGGATGTTGCGCCCCGGAAACCGGCTGCTAAGTGTGCGGCGGACCCAGCGGCCGGCACCAAGCCGCCCACTAAGAAGAGATGCCGCGCTCCGTAGGTGGCGCCGGCGAGACCCCCCGTCCCGCTGGTGGTTGGGTACGTTTTCTTTCGCTGACTTCCGGCGAGCCGCCGAATGACTTCTTTTTTCCTTATTCTCTTATTTCGTTGTGCTTTAGGTCGTCGATGTTGTTGGCGCTGGCGGCGACGGAGGCCGCGTCCAGCGGTGGCGCCGTTTTCCAGAGAACCCAGTTCAGCGTTATCGACCAGGATGAGGAGACGGCCGACCCGGACCTTGGTCTCGACTCGGACGACACCATGGGCCTGGCCTGGCAGGACCGGAACATAGCCGAGCTGGATATTGAGGTGGCGTCAGCCCAGGTCAGGGCCAGGGCTGTAGCAGTGAGGGGGCGGGCCGCCGGGGAGCCGGCGTGGCCCGAGATGCCGACAGGCATGGATCTGGCGGCGACGGTTTACATGCTGTTGTCGGAGGGGCAGCGCGACCAGGATGGCCGGGTGGAGGTGGAGGTGGACGACCGGGAGGTCATGGATATCGAGAACAACACCCTGTCGTGAACCGACGTGGTTGAGCGGGCGGACAAGGCGGGAGGAGGCGCCGCGGGAGACGCCAGATAGGGCACCTCAGGCGTCGACGGGTGGGGCGCTGCAAGACATGGCGCCGCAGGCGACACTGGCCACCTTGCCGGAGGGGACGCCGGCCGAGGAGGAGACGGCGAGCGGCGAGCACACCCTGGTGATTAGGCAGGGGAGTCGTTAGGCCGCTGGGTCGCAGCCAGCTTGGGCTGGGCCCAGCGAAATCTTCTTCAGGCCTCTGACATAGGAGGAGGCGGCGATGGCCGCCATGAGCCAACGTCTCCGCGGGTGCGCGGGGCAGGTTCAGGCCTTCACCCAGGCCGAGGCTGAGCGGGCATGGGAGCTGGAGCATGTTGTGATGGTAAGTTCTTCCTTTCATCTTATGCATTTCTTCTTGCAGCTAGTTAGTGGGGGTGCGCTAGCGCACCCACTGGGTGTAGCCCCTAAGATTCGGGCCAACTATGTTGCAGTTGTGTCAAATCTTAAATGCTCCATCTTGTGCTGATCTCTGCTCTCCTCAGCAACTTGATGCCTACTGGGTCGGTGTCTTCAACCGGCTTCTAGAGAAGCACCGACAGCTCAAAGTGCGGCTCACCGCCAGGGAGTAGGCACTCCGCGTCGCCAAAGGTAAGCTTCTCGTGTGCTCTTAGTGGGGACGCGCTAGCGCACCCACTGGGTGTAGCCCCTGAGATTCGGGCCAACTACGTAGTAGTTGGGTTGAATCTTAAAGTAGTCTTGACTTGATTTAACTCCGAGTTCTTGTTGTGCAGCCGAAGCAACCGCGGTGCCAGTTTGGTGAACTTGGCTGATTCCAGCTGGCCACCAGCGCGACCTGGCCATTGCTTATGCCGGTCGGCTTCCGGTCGAGGTGGCAGAGCTGAAGGCGGAGGCGGCGGGGGCCCAACAGGCGCTTGCCGAAGCCGTCCGGTTGTAGGAGCAGCTGGCTGGTGACAAGAGCCGGTTTCAGGCCGAGGTGGACCGCCTTAAGGCGGAGGCGGCCAAGGCGGCGGAAACCTAGCTGGCCCTTGTCGAAGCCGGTCAGCAGTGTGACAAGCTGGCCGATGACAAGGGCCAACTCCCGGCCAAGGTGGAGTATCTGAAGGCGGCGACCGTCACGGCGACGAAAGCCCATCAAGCGGAGCTCCTCCGCCTCAGGGAGGAGTGTGAGAAGGCGGCCGCTCCCAAGGACGTCGAGCTGAAGGTGGCCGTCACCAAGGACGCCGAGCTGGAGAAGGTGCTCCAGGACCATGACCGTGGCAGTAACAGGGTGCGGCACGGTATGTTGCTCGAAGCACAGCACCTAGATGAGTCCTTCGCCAGTAAGTGCTTTCTTTTGATTCTGCCGGATTGCGAAGCTGGCTTCCTTTCCTTTTTATTGCTGACTTGTCTTGCTCTCTTTTGTCGACGGGGCACTTCCCGGAGACGCACAGGGTGGCGGAGGAGGCAGTTTGCTTCCAACGGTCGCCGCAGGGAGTCGCGGGCTGATGTCGCTTGAAGCTAGGTCGGTATTTACCCAAAGAGGAAGGGATGATGCAGCACATCGAAGGTAGGTATTTCCCTCAGATATGAAACCAAGGTAATCGAACCAGTAGGAGAACCAAGCAACACAACGTAAACAGCCCCTGCACACAGATAACAAATCCTCGCAACCCGACGTGCTAAAGGGGTTGTCAATCCCTTTCGGGTAATGGTGCCAGAAATTGCTGCGTGACGGGAAAAATGCTATAATAGATTGGATAAATAGACCGCAAATAAAAAAAGTGCAGCAAGATATTTTTGGGTTTTGGATTAATAGATCTGAAAATAAAAGCAAATAAAAATAGATCGCAAAGGCAATTAATAAGAGAAAGAAGACACGGGGCCATAGGTTTCACTAGTGTCTTCTCTCGAGAAAAATAGCAAAGCGGCGGGTGAACAAATTACTATTGGGCAATTGATAGAACTTCAAATAATTATGATGATATCCAGGCAATGATCATTATATAGGCATCATTCCAAGATTAGTAGACCGACTCCTGCCTGCATCTACTATTATTACTCCACACATCAACCGCTATCCAGCATGCATCTAGTGTATTAAGTTCATGGAGAAACGGAGTAATGCAATAAGAACGATGACATGATGTAGACAAGATCTATCTATGTAGAGATAGACCCCATCATTTCATCCTTAGTAGCAATGATACATACGTGTCATTTCCCTTTCTGTCACTGGGATCAAGCACCGTAAGATCAAACCCACTACAAAGCACCTCTTCCCATTGCAAGATAAATAGATGAAGTTGTCCAAACAAAACCCAAATATCAGAGAAGAAATACGAGGCTATAAGCAATCATGCATAAAAGAGATCAAAGAAACTCAAATACTTTCGTGGATATAAAAAGATAGATTTGATCATAAACTTGAAGTTCATCAGATCCCAAGAAACACACCGCAAAAGAGTTACATCATATGGATCTCCAAGAGACCATTGTATTGAGAATCAAGAGAGAGAGGTGAATCCATCTAGCTACTAACTACGGACCCGAAGGTCTACAAAGAACTACTCACGCATCATCGAAGAGGCACCAATGGAGGTGGTGAACCCCATCCGAGATGCTGTCTAGATTGGATCTGGTGGTTCTGGACTCCGCGACGGCTGGATGAATATTTCGTTGACTCCCCTAGGGTTTTGGAAATATTGAGGTATTTATAGAGCAAAGAGGCGGTCCGGGGGGCACCGGAGGTGGGCACAACCCACCAGGGTGCACCTGGGACTCCTGGCGCGCCCTGGTGGGTTGTCCTCTCCTTGGGACTCCCCCCAGGTGCAACCAGGGCCCTACATGTTCCTTCTGGTCCATAAAAAATCTCCGTAAAGTTTCGTGGCATTTGGACTCCGTCTGATATTGATTTTTTGCGATGTAAAAAACACGGAAAAAACAGGAGCTGGCACTTGGCACTATGTCAATAGGTTAGTACCAAAAAATGATATAAAATGACTATAAAATGATTATAAAACATTCAAGATTGATAATATAACAGCATGGAACAATCAAAAATTATAGATATGTTGGAGACGTATCAGCATCCCCAAGCTTAACACCTACTCGTCCTCGAGTAGGTAAGTGATAAAAACAGAATTTTTGATGTGGACTGCTGCCTATCATGTCACACCATATTCTTTTCTTTATAGCATGGACAATTGGACTTTTAGTTGTTCAAAGCAATAGTCTAGTTTTGACATGATAATTTAGATACTCAAGCATATCAACAAGCAACCGTGTCTTTCAAAATATTAATGCTAAAATAAGTTATCCCTAGCCCATCATGCTCAAACATTGATCCATTCATAAAACACACTTGAATATTAGCTACACCCAATACTTAAGTACGATCATATTGCCTCCTACTTGGTGCTTTTATAAGAGAAGATGGTGACTGAAATTCAAAAATAAAAATTGTATAAAGTAAAAGAAAGGCCCTTCACAGAGGGAAGTCGGGATTTGTAGAGGTGCCAGAGCTCAAAGCGAAAAACTTAGAGATAAAAATATTTTGAGAGGTGTATCCATTCCACCAACGAAAACGATTTAGAGTTCACAATACTTTCCATGCATAGATATACCATAGGAGATTCCCATACAGAAAATAAAGTTTATTCCTTTTTCCACCATACTTTAACTTTCCATGGCTAACCGTATCCATGTTTGCCCTCCATACCAACACTTTTCAAGGAATTTATTATTTGACAACATAAAGTAAATTCATTTTTTTTTGCATGTCGGGACTGGGCATCCCCAATACCTTTGCTTTACTCTCGTGCAATGACAAGTGAATAAACACTCGTCTTGAGAATAATACATCTAGCATGGAAAATATTGCCCACCCCTCACCGCTCCGTGAGCGAAACAAACACACAAAAGATAAGTTTATTTTGAAAATTAGAGATGGAACATGCATATTTGCTTAGAACAGCAAGAGAATAATGCATATAGGTAGATATAGTGGACTCATGTGGCAAAACTGGGTTAAAGGTTTTTTGGATGCACAACTAGTGATCATACTTAGTGCAAAATGAAGGCTAGCAAAAGATTGGGAAGCGACCAACTAAGAAACGAATAATCTCATAAGCAAGCATTAATCATAAATAACACCGAATAATGCACCACAAGTAGGATATAATTTCATTGCATGACTATTGACTTTCGTATTTGTATAGGGAATCACAAACCTTAACACCGATATTCTTACTAAAGCATAATTACTCATCAAGATGACTCACATATCACATCATCGTATCTCAAAACTATTATTAAGAATCAAGTTTATTTTGTCCACTGATCTTCATGAAAGTTTTTATTATATCCTTCTTGCATATCTATCACTTTGGGACTAATTTTCATGTGTTGCTTTTGACAAGCTCCAACAAATATAAGTGAAGATCATGAGCATAATATAATTTTCTTTCTCTCAAATTAATTTAAGTGAAGCAAGAGAGAATTTCTTGAAAATTTTACTAACTCTCAAATAAATCTAAGTAAATCAAGAGAGCATTTCTTCAAAAATACTAAAGCACACCATGCTCAAAAAAGATATAAGTGAAGCACTAGAGCAACTCCATTGCTCATAAAAATTTAAGTGAAGCATAGAGAGCAATTCTAACAAGTCATGACATAATTTTGGCTCTCTCAAATAGGTGTGACCAGCAAGGATTGATGACTTAAAACACAAAATAAAACAAGCAAATACACATATCATACAAGACGCTCCAAGCAAAACACATATCATGTGACGAATAAAAATATAGTTTCAAGTGAAATACCGATGATAGTTGGAAGAAAGCGGGGATGCCACTCGGGGGCATCCCCAAGCTTAGTTGGTTGCTCATTTTTGGATAATAGCTTAGGATGCCAGGGCATCCCCAAGATTATACTCTTCCATCCTTCCTTCATCCATCGTAAGATAACCCAAAACTTGAAAACTTCAATCACACAAAACTCAACAAAACCTTTGTGAGATCCGTTAGTATAAGAATAATAAATCACTACTATAAGTGCTGTATAAAACCAATTCATATTTTGTTCTTGTATTATATCTACCGTATTCCAGCTTTTCTATGGCAAAAACTCATAAAGAAAACCATAGAGCCATCAAAATAAGCATACAACACAAAGAAAACAGAATCTGTCAAAACAGAACATTCTGTAGAAATATGACTATTTCAAATACTTCCGTAACTCCAAAAATTATAAAATATTACGAAGACCTGAGAAATTTATATATTGATCTACTGCAAGTTGAATGGATATTTTATCACTCTCTGATAAAAAATGAAAATTAATTTCGTGAGCATAAAAGTTTCTGTTTTTTCAGCAAGATCAAACAACTATCACCCAAGAAGATCCTAAAGGCTTTACTTGGCACAAACACTAATTAAAACATAAAAAACACAATCATAATAGTAGCATAATTGTGTTAACACACAAAAACAGGGAGCAAAAAGCAAAAATAAAATTTATTCATTGGGTTGCCTCCCAACAAGCGCTATAGTTTTACGCCCTTAGCTAGGCATAAAGCAAGGATCTAAATTTTGTCATCTTTGGTTCGAGATCCATAAGATGCCTTCATGATTGATTCATAAGGTGGATTAATTCTAGTTCTAGCAAAGTGTTCCATACCCTTCCTCAAAGTAAATTGGAACTTAATATTGCCTTCTTTCATATCAATCATGGAACAAATAGTGCGTAAAAACGGTCTATCAAGAACAATTGGGCAAGATGGATTGCAATCAATATCAAGAACAATAAAGTCTATAGGCACATAATTCCTATTTGCAAGAACAAGAACATCATTATTTCTTCCCATAGGCTTTTTAATAGTAGAATCCACCAAGTGCAAATTCAAAGAATATTCTTCAAGATTAGTAAGACCAAGCACATCACATAAAGATTTCGGAATTGTAGAAACACTAGCACCCAAGTTACACAAAGCAAAACACTCATAATTTTTAATCTTAACTTTGATAGTAGGTTCCCATTCATCATGCAATTTTCTAGGAATTGAAACTTCTAATTCCAATTTTTCTTCAAGAGCTTTCATCATAGCATCAACAATATGTTTAGTAAAAGCTTTATTTTGTTCATAAGCCTGGGGTGAATTTATCATGGATTGCAACAAAGAAATAAAATCAATCAAAGAGCAACTACCATAATTAAAGTCTTTGTAATCAAAAATAGTGGGCACATCACTAGCTAAAATTTTGACCTCTCCAAACCCACTTTTATCAATTTTTTCAACAAGATTTTCACCCTACGAAATATTGGGACACCTTCTACCTAAAGTTGACTCTTCTCCAGTCCCTTTTTCATCAATCTTAACTTTACTAAACAAGGAATCAATAGAAGAAACACCAATCATTTTAAGATCTTCATCACTTTTATCTTCTAACGAGATTGGTTTAGCAGCCATTTGATTTACTAAGGTGGCTTGTGCATCGAATATTTTTCCTAGCAAACTTTCAGCAAAAGCATACTTATATTGGAGATTGCAAACTTCTCTACTGATATCATCAAGTTGTTTTGTAATAGCATCAAGCACAACAGAGTGCTCCTTAAGTTCTTTAGTGAAATACTTATTATGCTCAAATTGTGTAGTCATATATTCCTTAGTACTTTTCTCAATTTCAAGCAAAATATTTGGGTAAGGAACATCATAATATTTTCTTTGAGGCATCATGACTACGCAAACAAGACTGCACACAAAAACAGATCCGGCAAGAAAACGGCGAGCAAAAAAGAGAGGCGAATAAAATGGAAAATTTGTGTGAAGTGGGGGAGAGGAAAACGAGAAGTAAATGGAAAATAATGTAAATTGCAAGGAGATGAGATTTGTGATTAGGAACCTGGTATATGTTGAAGATCCTCCCCAGCAACGACGCCAGAAATTCCTTTTGATGTCGCTCGAAGCTACATCGGTATTTCCCCAAAGAGGAAGGGATGATGCAGCACAATGGCGGTAGGTATTTCCCTCAGATATGAAACCAAGGTTATCGGACCACTAGGAGAACCAAATAGCACATCATAAACATCCCTTGCACAGAGATAACAAATCCTCGCAACCCGACATGTTAAATGGGTTGTCAATCCCTTTCGGGTAATGGTGCCAGAAATTGCTGCGTGACGGGAAAAATTGTTATAATAGATTGGATAAATAGATCTCAAATAAAATAAAGTGCAGCAAGATATTTTTGGGTTTTTGGATTAATAGATCTGAAAATAAAAGCAAATAAAAATAGATCACAAAGGCAAATAATAAGAGAAAGAAGACCCGGGGGCCGTAGGTTTCACTAGTGGCTTCTCTCGAGAAAAATAGCAAAGCAGTGGGTGAACAAATTACTCTTGGGAAATTGATATAACTTCAAATAATTATGAGGGTATCCAGGCAATGATCATTATATAGGCATCACGTCCAAGATTAGTAGACCGACTCCTGCCTGCATCTACTACTATTACTCCACACATCGACCGCTATCCAGCATGCATCTAGTGTATTAAGTTCATGGAGAAATAGAGTAATGCAATAAGAACGATGACATGATGTAGACAAGATCTGTCTATGTAGAGATAGCCCCATCGTTTTATCCTTAGTAGAAACGATACATACGTGTCGTTTCCCTTTGTGTCACTAGGATCAAGCACCATAAGATCAAACCCACTACAAAGCACCTCTTCCCATTGCAAGACAAATAGATCAAGTTGGCCAAACAAAACCCAAATATCGGAGAAGAAATATGAGGCTATAAGCAATCATGCATAAAAGAGATCAAAGAAACTCAAATACTTTCACAGATATAAAAAGATAGATTTGATCATAAACTCGAAGTTCATCGGATCCCAACAAACACATCGCAAAAGAGTTCCATCATATGGATCTCCAAGAGACCATTGTATTGAGAATCAAGAGAGAGAGAGAGAGAGAGAGAGAGAGAGAGAGATGAAGTCATCTAGCTACTAACTACGGACCCGAAGGTCTACAAAGAACTACTCACGCATCATCGAAGAGGCACCAATGGAGGTGGCGAACCCCATCTGAGATGGTGTCTAGATTGGATCTGGTGGTTCTAGACTCCGCGGCGGCTGGATGAATATTTCGTTGACTCCCCTAGGGTTCTGGAAATATTGGGGTATTTATAGAGCAAAGAGGCGGTCGGGGGGGGGCACCCGAGGTGGGAACATCCCACCAGGGCGCGCCTGGGCCTCCTGGCGTGCCCTGGTGGGTTGTCCCCTCCTTGGGACTCCCCCAAGTGCAACCAGGGCCCAACATGTTCCTTCTGGTCCATAAAAAATCTCCGTAAAGTTTTGTGGCATTTGGACTCCGTTTGGTATTGATTTTCTGTGATGTAAAAACACGGAAAAAACAAGAACTGACACTTGGCACAATGTCAATAGGTTAGTACCAAAAAATGATATAAAATGATTATAAAACATCCAAGATTGGTAATATAACAGCATGGAACAGTCAAAAATTATAGATACATTGGAGACGTATTAGCGCTTCAGCAAGCACAAGCACCAGCCGGCTTCAGCACTACAAACCATCCCGATCACCTGGCCCTTTGCGGTCTGGGGACTCGACATGGTAGGACCTTTCAAGACCCACTTAGTTTGAGTTTATATGGAGAGTCTCCTATGTTGTCACTTTCATATACTAGTGGGAATTTTTTCATTATAGGATTAGATGCACACCCTCTTAGTTTTCATATTGAGCTTTCATACACTTATAGCTCTTAGTGCATTCGTTGCATGGCAATCCCTACTCCACACGTTGATATCGATTGACGGGCATCTCCATAGCCTGTTGGTGAGCCGCATCAGTGTGATACTTTCTTACCTTTTTGTCTTCTCTATATTTACCCCTATCATCATACTCTATTCCACCCGTAGTGCTATATCCATGGCTTGCGCTCATGTATTGCGTAAGAGTTGAAAAAGCTAAAGCGCGTTAAAAAGTACGAACCAATTGCTCGGCTTGTCATCGGGGTTGTGCATGATAAATACTTTGTGTTAAGAAGACAGAGCATGACAAGACTATATGATTTTGTAGGGATAACTTATTTTAGCATTGATATTTTGAAAGACATGGTTGCTTGTTGATATGCTTGAGTATCTAAATTATTATGTCAACACTAGACTATTGCTTTGAATCACATAAAAGTCCAATTGTCCATGCTATAAAGAAAAGAATATGATATGACATGATAGGCAACACTCCACATCAAAAATTCTGTTTTTATCACTTACCTACTCGAGGACAAGTAGGAGTTAAGCTTGGGGATGCTGATATGTCTCCAACGTATCTATAATTTTTGATTGTTCCATGCTGTTTTATTATCAATCTTGGATGTTTTATAATCATTTTATATCATTTTTTGGTACTAACCTATTGACATAGTGCCAAGTGTCAGTTCCTGTTTTTTCCGTGTTTTTTACATCGCAAACAATCAATATCAGACGGAGTCCAAATGCCACGAAACTTTACGGAGGCTTTTTATGGACCAGAAGGAACATGTTGGGCCCTGGTTGCACCTGGGGGGAGTCCGGATGAGGGGACAACCCACCAGGGCGCGCCAGGAGGCCCAGGCGCGCCCTGGTGGGTTGTGCGCACCTCGGGTGCCCCCCGGACCACATCTTTGCTCTATAAATACCCCAAAAATCCCAGAACCCTAGGGATGTCGATGAAATATTCATCCATCCACCGCAGAGTCCAGAACCACCAGATCCAATCTAGACACCATCTCGAATGGGGTTCACCACCTCCATTGGTGTCTGTCCGATGATGCGTGAGTAGTCCTTTGTAGACTGAGGGAGTCGTGGATTAGGGGGTCTCCGGACAGCCGGACTATATCCTTTGGCCGGACTGTTGGACTATGAAGACACAAGATTGAAGACTTTGTCTCGTGTCTGGATGGGACTCTACTTGGCGTGGAAGGCAAGCTAGGCAATACAGATATGTATATCTCCTCCTTTGTAACCGACCTTGTGTAACCCTATCCCCCTCCGGTGTCTATATAAACCAGAGGGTTTTAGTCCGTAGGACAATAGACAATCATACCATAGGCTAGCTTCTAGGGTTTAGCCTCTCTGATCTCGTGGTAGATCAACTCTTGTACTACTCATATTATCAAGAATAATCAAGCAGGACGTAGGGTTTTACCTCCATCAAGAGGGCCCGAACCTGGGTAAAACATCGTGTCCCCTGCCTCCTATTACCATCCGCCTTAGACGCATAGTTCGGGACCCCCTACCCGAGATCTGCCAGTTTTGACACCGACATTGGTGCTTTCATTGAGAGTTCCTCTGTGTCATCGCCGTTAGGCTTGATGGCTCCTTCGATAATCGATAGCGATGCAGTCCAGGGTGAGACTTTTCTCCCCGGACAGATCTTTGTATTCGGCGGCTTCGCACTGCGGGCCAACTCGCTTGGCCATCTGGAGCAGATCGAGAGTTACGCCCCTGGCCATCAGGTCAGGTTTGGAAGCTTAAACTACACGACCGATATCTGCGGAGACTTGATCTTCGACGGATTCGAGCCCCTGCCTAGTGCGCCACACGGTCACGATGAGCATGATTTAGCTCTGCCATCGGACAGTGTCCAGGAGATCGCGCCGACAACCGCTCCGACCCTCAATTCGGAGCCAGTTGCGCCATCCATGGGCGGGTGGATAGACCCCGCCATGGAGGCCGCACTCTCATTGGCGATCGAGCCGAGTATCGACCTTACCCTTCATGGGAGCCGTGAGGCCGAACTGCCGGATTCTTCTCCGGCCACGAACTCCGAACCGCCTGCGCCTGTGCCTATCGAATCCGATTGGGCGCCGATCATGGAGTTTACCTCCGCGGATATTTTTCAGCACTCGCCCTTTGGCGACATACTGAACTCATTAAGGTCTCTCTCCTTGTCAGGAGAATCCTGGCCGAACTATGTCCAGCAGGATTGGGATGCGGATGACGAAGAAATTCGCCGCCCACCCACCACCTACTTAGTAGCCACTGTCGATGACTTAACCAACATGCTCGACTTCGACTCCGAAGACATCGAAGGTATGGACGACGATGCGGGAGATGAAGAGGAACCACTGCCCACAGGGCACTGGACAGCCACCTCACCATATGATATATACATGGTGGACACACCCAAAGAAGGAAATGGCGACGAGACAGCGGAGGATGACCCCTCCAAGAAGCAACCCAAGCGCCGACGTCAGCGGCGCCACTCTAAGTCTCGCCAAAGCAAAAGCGGTGACCCCGGCACAGGAGATAATAGCACTCCGGACAGTGCCAAAGACAACAACAATCCCCTCCAGCAAGATTTAGGGCAGGAGGATGGAGAAGCCAACCCTCCCGAGAGAGCGATAGATAGAGAGGCGGAGGATGATAATTACATGCCTCCCTCCGAAGACGAGGCAAGCCTCGACAATGACGAATTCGTCGTGCCTGAGGATCCCGTCGAACAAGAGCGCTTCAAGCGCCGGCTTATAGCCACGGCAAATAGCCTTAAGAGAAAGCAACAACAGCTTCAAGCTGATCAATATTTGCTAGCTGACAGATGGACTGAAGTCCTCGCGGCCGAGGAATATAAACTCGAATGCCCCTCCAAGAGTTACCCAAAGCGTAGGTTGCTACCCCGACTGGAGGAGGAAGCACTCAAACCTACATCTCCAGCATATGATGCGGCTGACCGACCACCTCGTGGCCGCGACAGAGAGGCATTTCAGCCAAAAGCTCAGTCCGCACTTCGACGCCACTCAAATAAAAATGTCAAGGCATGGGGAAATACGCCAGACCCGCGAGACGTATTGGAGGACAAAGCAAAACATGCAAGACCGATCTACGGATCACGAGGGTGCGCCACTATGCGAGACGATAACCGTCACGCCGGATACAGTAAAAGTAAGTCCGGCCGGGCCGAACACAGCGGGCAAGACTCATTTGAGCTGCGTCGCGATGTAGCCCAGTACAGAGGCGCCGCACACCCCCTATGCTTCACAGACGAAGTAATGGATCACCAAATCCCAGAGGGTTTCAAACCCGTAAATATCGAATCATACGACTGTACAACAGATCCTGCGGTATGGATCGAGGATTTCCTCCTGCACATCCACATGGCCCGCGGTGATGATCTACACGCCATCAAATACCTCCCACTCAAGCTCAAAGGACCAGCTCAGCATTGGCTTAACAGCCTGCCAGCAGAATCCATTGCCTGTTGGGAAGATCTGGATGCCGCATTCCTCGACAACTTCCAGGGCACTTATGTACGACCGCCAGATGCCGATGACTTGAGCCACATAATTCAGCAGCCAGAGGAATCGGCCAGGCAATTCTGGACACGGTTCCTAACAAAGAAAAATCAAATCATCGACTGTCCAGATGCAGAGGCCCTAGCAGCTTTTAAGCACAACATCCGCGACGAGTGGCTCGCCCGGCACCTTGGCCAGGAAAAGTTGAAATCTATGGCAGCCCTCACGACACTCATGACCCCTTTTGTGCGGGAGAAGACAGCTGGCTGGCTCGCAGCAATAACATATCAAAGAACCATGGTACTTTGGATACCAAGGATGGCAATGGTAGGTCACGTCATAACAAACACTAGCGCCGCATTAATAACGACAATACCGAGGATATGGCAGTCAATGCCGGATTCAAAGGCTCTAAACCCGGTCAGTGGAAAAAGCCATTCAAAAGAAGCACTCCGGGCCCGTCCAGTTTGGACCGTATACTCGACCGCTCGTGTCAAATACACGGCACCCCCGACAAGCCAGCCAACCACACCAACAGGGATTGTTGGGTGTTCAAGCAGGCCGGCAAGTTAAATGCCAAAAACAAAGATAAGGGGTCACATAGCGATGACGAGGAGGAGCCCCGGCAGCCGAACATCGGAGGACAGAAGAGGTTCCCCCCACAAGTGCGGACGGTGAACATGATATACGCAACCCACATCCCCAAGAGGGAGCGGAAGCGTGCGCTAAGGGACGTATATGCGTTGGAGCCAGTCGCCCCAAAGTTCAACCCATGGTCCTCTTGTCCGATCACCTTTGATCGCAGGGACCACCGCACTAGTATCCGTCATGGCGGATTCGCTGCACTGGTCCTAGACCCAATCATTGACGGATTTCACCTCACTCGAGTCCTTATGGATGGCGGCAGCAGCCTGAACCTGCTTTATCAGGACACAATGCGCAAAATGGGTATAGACCTGTGACGCCCCCGATTTAATCGTACACTAATCATACACGCAAACGTGTACGATCAAGATCAAGGACTCACGGGAAGATATCACAACACAACTCTACAAATAAAATAAGTCATACCAGCATCATATTACAAGCCAGGGGCCTCGAGGGCTCGAATACAAGAGCTCGATCATAGACGAGTCAGCGGAAGCAACAATATCTGAGTACAGACATAAGTTAAACAAGTTTGCCTTAAGAAGGCTAGCACAAACTGGGATATAGATCGAAAGAGGCGCAGGCCTCCTACCTGGGATCCTCCTAAACTACTCCTGGTCGCCGTCAGCGGGCTGCACGTAGTAGTAGGCACCTCCAGTGTAGTAGTAGTCGTCATCGACGGTGGTGTATGGCTCCTGGGCTCCAACATCTGGTCGCAGCAATCGGATATAGGAAGGGGGAAAAGGGGGAGAAAAGCAACCGTGAGTACTCATCCAAAGTACTCGCAAGCAAGGAGCTACACTACATATGTATGCATTGGTATCAAAAGGAATAAGGGTATCATATGTGGACTGAACTGCAGAATGCCGGAATAAGAGGGGGATAGCTAATCCTGTCGAAGACTACGCTTCTGGCAACCTCCGTCTTGCAGCATGTAGAAGAGAATAGACTGAAGTCCCCCAAGTAGCATCGCACAGCATAATCCTAACCGATGATCCTCCCCTCGTCGCCCTGTGAGAAAGCGACCACCGGTTGTATCTGGCACTTGGAAGGGTGTGTTTTATTAAGTATCCGGTTCTACTTGTCATAAGGTCAAGGTACAACTCCAAGTCGTCCTGTTACCGAAGATCACGACTATTCGAATAGATTAACTTCCCTGCAGGGGTGCACCACATAACCCAACACGCTCGATCCCATTTGGCCGGACACACTTTTCTGGGTCATGCCCGACCTCGGAAGATCAACACATCGCAGCCCTACCTAGGCACAACAGAGAGGTCAGCACACCGGTCTAAATCCTATGGCGCAGGGGTCTGGGCCCATCGCCCTTTGCACACCCGCACGTTGCGAACGCGTCCGGTGAGCAGACCTAGCAACCTCCATTACAAAGGAAGTTGCATTACGCGGTCCAACCCGACGCGCGCCGCCCAGTCGCTGACGTCACGAAGGCTTCGGCTGATACCACGACGTCGAGTGCCCATAACTGTCCCCGCGTAGATGGTTAGTGCGTATAGGCCAGTAGGCAGACTCAGATCAAATACCTAGATCTCGTTAAGCGTGTTATTTTGAAGTAACCGCGAACGCCGACCAGGGCCAGGCCCACCTCTCTCCTAGGTGGTCTCAACCTGCCCTGCCGCTCCACCACAAAGTAACAGTCGAGGGCCGTCGGGAACCCAGGCCCACCTCTACCGGGATGGAGCCACCTACCCCTTCAGCCCCCAACTCCGAACAGTACCACATGTAATGTAACAGTGCAAAGTATATAGTATATGCCCGTGATCACCTCCCGAAGTGATCACGGCCCAGTATTATAGCATGGTAGACGGACAAGAGTGTAGGGCCATTGATGATAATCTAGCATCCTATACTAAGCATTAGGATTGCAGGTAAAGGGAACAACAGTAGTAGCAAGGACAGGCTATGCATCAGGATAGGATTAACAGAAAGCAGTAACATGCTACACTACTCTAATGCAAGCAGTATAGAGAAGAGTAGGCGATATCTGGTGATCAAGGGGGGAGGGGGCTTGCCTGGTTGCTCTGGCAAGAGAGAGGGGTCATCTTCAATGTAGTCGAACACACGGACATCGGCAGTAGTCTCGGAGTCTACCGGAAAGAAGTAACGGAGGGGGGACATAATAAATGACAGAGCAATCAAAGCAACACAAAGCATAACATGGTGATACGCGGTGCTAGGGGTGACCTAACGCAGTAGGAGGTGATACCGGCGAAGGGGGAAAACATCCGGGAAAATATCCCCGGTGTTTCGCATTTTCGAACAGATGAACCGGAGGGGGAAAGTTGCGTGTTTGCTAAGCTAGGGATGCGTGGCGGACGAACGGGCTATGTATCCGGGTTCGTCTCGTCGTTCTGAGCAACTTTCATGTACAAAGTTTTTCCATCCGAGTTACGGTTTATTTTATATTAATTTTAAAAGATTTAAATTAATTTTAGAATTTATTTAATTAGTTTAATTCAACATTATCCAGAACAATGTTCGCTGACATCAGCATGACGTCAGCAGTCAACATAGGTTGACTGGTTAACCTGACGTGTGGGTCCCACCTGTCATTGTCTAACTAACTAACTATTTGTTTAATTAGATTAGTTAGCAGGTTAATTAGGCTTAATAGTTAATTAATAGAATTAATTAAGTTAATTAATTAATTAATTAATTAATTACTTTTATTGATATTATTATTATATATTATTTTTATCCTCTTTTTTTTGTATTGTGCGCGGGCGCGCACAACAGGAAGCGGGCGCGGGCGCGCACAACAGGCAGCGGGCGCGATGCGGATGCGACAGGGGCTGCGGCGACGGGGTTTGGCATGGGGAGCAAGGGCGACGGCTGGACGGCGCGAGGCACGGCCGCGCGAGCGGGGGTCTGTGCCGGTGAGAGTTGCGGGAGGCCGGGGTCGGGGAGCGCCTGTGGCGCGGCCAGTGCGGTGAGGCGAGGAGCGGGAGCAGCACGGGTGGCGGTGAGCGTGGGAGATGGCCGTGGTGGGTGCAGGACGACGCAGATAGGCGCGTGTATGCGACAGCAGAGCACTGGAGCAGGGCTGCATGGGGGCGCGCAGGGTTGCGGCCGAGACGAGGAGGGTATGGCCTGGGCGGCGCGACCGAAGCCGGATGGACACGCGGGCGCATCACACGTGCAGAGGGGCGCGCGGCCGATGCGGCGGACGTGATGAGTGCGCGCGGGGGGTGGGGGGGGGGAGGAACGAAGCGGGGCGAGCGGGGCCGCGATGCGGCTAGCGACGCGTGAGGGCGGAGACAGAGGGCAAGAGGGAGGGAGGTGCGGCGCGGTGCTCACGGCGGTTGCAGGGAAATGGCAGTGGGCGCGGGGAGGAAGATGGGGACGACGACGACGAGGTCGGGGGTGGTTCGGCAACGGAGAGGACGACGGCGATGGCGTCCGGCGAGGTGGCTCTCCAGGCGACGGCGACGGGCGTCAGCAACGGCGGGCCGGCGATGCGCGTTGAGACGATGGGCTCGGGGCGCCGTTTCTCTCGAACCAGATCGGGGGGGGGAAGGAACGAGAGGGGATCGTGGGGGAGTGGGGTTGGGCTAGGGTTAGGTCGGGGGGGGGGGGGAGCCAGGCCATATAGGCCAGGGAGGGGTGTGGGAGTGGGCCGGCCAGGCGGCCTGGTGGCCTGCAGGGCCGAAGCCCAGTGAGGGGGAGGGGGTGTTCTCTCTTTTTTTGTATAGTGTTTTTCTTAATTTTTCTTTTACTGTTTTCATTTAAAGTTTCTTTTAATTTTGTCTTATAAAATACGAAGTGAGCAACTAAATTAGTATTATTAATTAGTCTATTGCCACAATTATTTTGGCACACTACTAAATTAGTTATATCAATGTAACTTTATAAAAGGCATTAAATTAATTATTATGCCCTCTATTTTGGTTGTTTTAGCGCATATAAATATTATAAGAAATGTTGGTTTCTCCAACATTATTACTCATGAATTTATTTGTCACATTTAGAACATTTTACTTTTAATGTTTGAAAAGTTTTATTGTTTAACTTTATTTTAAAAGTTGAATTCGAACGGGATTTGAATCTTTGCGAGATTAGCAACAGTAATTGTGGGGACGTGGCATCATTAGTAGAAGTTTACTGTAGCGTAATTATCCGGGCGTCACAATTCTCCTCCACTACAAGAAATCTCGTCCCGAGATTTAAGAGGGGTGTAAGGGGAAATATCTGGTTACGAAATTCTAACGAATCTTCTCGATCTTGGTTGGTCTTCTCGAAGAGGTCGATCCATTACGTGGATGTCTTCATTACTCTACTTCAGGTCATCATGATGAAGTCGGCATCCTTTCTTCGAGAACTCCATCGTACTTACGAAAAGGATAAGGGGTAGCTTTGGAAGAACAGAACTCTACAAGGTGGCTATCTTGGTTTATAACTCAAGGAATGTGGTAGAAAGTAACTCTCGAATGGAAACTTAAGACAATATCAAGAGCAAGGTAAGTAGGTACCATGAGAAGTTTCAAGCGGGTAGGCAATCGTTCGATGCCTGAAACAAAGTGTGAAAGGGGTCTAGAGCAACGAGAATAAGTATTGCGTGTGATACCAGAATAGTTCACTTGGCAGGTGGCCCGTGAATTACATATGAAGTCAAGCGCGAGGAATAACTTTGACAACAGGGTGTACAGGAGAGTCAGGTTTCGATCCTGTGGAACTGTGGGTTATGGGCCCACCATGTGGGTTAAAAGTAGGAAGGGTGGTGACATCTTGCATGGTCATGTAAGAAAGGCATGTCAGAGGATAGTCTGTCGGTTATGTCGGCAACAACATCGGTACCAAGGGCGAGGGACGAAGAGAACCATTTTCCTGCTCATTGAACGAGGCAGACCAATAGGCAAAGTTCTCGTCCATCAGTGGTTACCGGAATGCTATCAACAAAAGCAATAGGGTCTTACTGACATGGTTGTACACCAAGGCGTTTACATAAGAGGATGAACATTACTGCTTAGATCCATCAGGAACAACTTGTAGAATAAGTTTTACAATTTCCTCATGGAATAATGGTTATCCTTACTAAAAAGGAAGCTATAGCAATAGGTCCTCCAGCCAGGTGTGCTAGGCATGACACCACCTTATCGGTTCGTGTAAAGACCAATGTTATAACTCTTGGAAATATGTCCCAACGATCACATCTGACCGAGATTCAGATCTGATTGGTGTCAAACTACCTCAGACTCAGGATGCGTGAGAAGAAAAGGTGCAACACAATTTGACGAGATGACATTGTGAGATTCTCAGAAATGATCTATGGAAGTGAGCTCTGAAACAAGAGTTCATCAGTAAACCAAGGAGAGGATGAGGAGGTGGCTGATAGGCTCAGCAACAAATCATCGAGATTTCCAAAGGATTGATTTCCACAATTATGTGAACAAGGAAATATCATTTGTCGGATCAAATGATATAATGATGTATGCTTGAGGGAAACATACACAACTGAACAATGATAGAAGGGTGCACTTAGGAATCTGGACTAGGTAGCACGATCAATGTTCGAATGATGATTCAATAAGCAATAGACTTAGAATGAAACTGTAGACCAATAACTTTAAAGCAATAGGGTTGCTAGAAGTTTAGAATTTACACATCACAGACCATTTGTCGGTATTCCGGTTAGAAACAACACGGAGACCAAGAAATGAACGCAAAAGGCGGGAGATATTACTATATCAAGAATTCTCAAGAGGTGGTAAAATAACCACAACATTCTTGACATAAAAGGTGGTAACATTCCAAGGTAAAGAAGAACAAATGCTGGATAGCAAGGATCTCAAGGTATAACACAAAACACGAATAAGTTTGTGTTGAACGGAATGCAATAAAGTGGTCGGTGATAACACAAACCATTGAGGGGCGAGGATGCTATTTCTCATCAAGAATTCGATATATATCTTGGAAGAGCTCAGGATGTTGCTGATGACCACGACACATTTGTCGAGAGATTTCATGAAGATGTAATCGGTCGGTGATGACATCAAGTCAAATGATGATGCAGCGAAAGTCAAATAATACTTGAAGAAGAACTCATAAGAAATTATGCAATTCCGTGATAATCTCGAGATACCAGAGGGGGTAATACTCGATGACAGATCAAAGTAGAGGTTGGACTAGGGTATTGCTCTACAGAAGACAAGCGCTTAAACTTGCACGCGAAATGGTATTTAAAGGAGAACATGGTCGGAACCACGATTGCAAAAGGCCAGATCCCGGATATAAGATGAACCTATACCAAAGGAATAATTTAATTTAAGAGAAGCTTTAATGATAAGATCTACATCGTGTCCATGGGCATGAACACAAAGTTCAAGGTCGACTCCCACTTCTCCCATGCATAACCTTTCATTCACTTATCACTTTCGAAGAAGTTGTAGTGTTGAAATTTTATCTGGAAAGATACCAGAAGTGTATGACTCGTGAACACTTTCGGGTTCACACAGTTTAGAGAAGGCATATGTTCAACCCATAGGGGCTTCTTAGAAACATATACCACAAGTTTCAAGAGTAAATATCACAAGCTCGAAAGTAGAGCAATGTTGAGAAAGTAGATGATACAATTTACCAAAGGCATTATGTATTCGAGGGTAGGCTCACAAGGTTATTGAATATGAAGGATGCTGTCGGATAAAATCCATTAAAGGATCTGCCGGTCCATAACAGAGCTGACGTGAGCATCGCCACACAACCAGAGGAAGTAACAATGCAAAGGCATTGGATTATGGAAACAACTGACTAATCCAGAGCTCAAATGCAAAGGAATTATGATTTTCAAATCAAGGGATCAGAAGCAATGTTCTGATTAGGGATGGATAAGTTGAATAGCCTTAGGGGTACAATCGACGGCAATTGGATTTGTTGAGAACCAGCTCATGTTTAAAATGACGTCTGAGCCGGAAAGATAATTTAAAAGGATCAACTGATGATTGCGTGCATTCGCACTCATGCTGAATCGAAGGGATCAAAATGACGGTGCCTAAGGATACTAACGAATATTGCCAGACATATGGAAAGCATCCATCATGCAAGCAGACAAGTATTGCAGAGCAATAAGCTACTAAGGATTTTTGGAGGATCGAATAGTATTTCGATGACCATTGTGAAACACATGAACAACTGGGGGGATGAGCGGATACTCGATAAGTGCGAGAATTATCCGTAGGGGTATTCAGGTGACAAAGAACAGCAAGGCAGTAAGCTCAAAGGATTATCGAAACAACAACGAGTATTTCGGGGTATCTTGTAATAACAAGACCAACTAGGAATAAAAGTAAGAACGACAGGTGTAAGTATTTATCCATAGGGATTTTTCGGTGGTAGGGAATTGCAAAAGCAACAGGCACAAGGTATCGAGAAAATATCGGAGAGTATTGTCAGAATCTTCTGTTGAAGCAGTCGATCATCCGTAATGAAAGGGTTCTCCGGCAGGAAGTGGTAACGAGAACCTAGAGTTAGATTTTAGCAAAATCATTTAACCCGAATATAAGAGAGATCAGAGTCCCAGAGTATAGATCGAGGAATAAAAGATCCTAATAACACCCGATTGCGACGTGGGCCCAAGGGCCGCACAGCCAAGTTAGTAAAACAATTTTCATCGACTAGACTCAACTTCGGCCAAGGAGTGTGGAAGGGGGATTCCTACAGGCAGTCCACTCTAATACCAACTTGTGACGCCCCCGATTTAATCGTACACTAATCATACACGCAAACGTGTACGATCAAGATCAAGGACTCACGGGAAGATATCACAACACAACTCTACAAATAAAATAAGTCATACCAGCATCATATTACAAGCCAGGGGCCTCGAGGGCTCGAATACAAGAGCTCGATCATAGACGAGTCAGTGGAAGCAACAATATCTGAGTACAGACATAAGTTAAACAAGTTTGCCTTAAGAAGGCTAGCACAAACTGGGATACAGATCGAAAGAGGCGCAGGCCTCCTGCCTGGGATCCTCCTAAACTACTCCTGGTCGCCATCAGCGGGCTGCACGTAGTAGTAGGCACCTCCAGTGTAGTAGTAGTCGTCGTCGACGGTGGCGTCTGGCTCCTGGGCTCCAACGTCTGGTCGCAGCAATCGGTATAGGAAGGGGAAAAGGGGGAGAAAGCAACCGTGAGTACTCATCCAAAGTACTCGCAAGCAAGGAGCTACACTACATATGTATGCATTGGTATCAAAAGGAATAAGGGTATCATATGTGGACTGAACTGCAGAATGCTGGAATAAGAGGGGGATAGCTAATCCTGTCGAAGACTACACTTCTGGCAGCCTCCATCTTGCAGCATGTAGAAGAGAATAGACTGAAGTCCCCCAACTAGCATCGCAGAGCATAATCCTAACCGATGATCCTCCCCTCGTCGCCCTGTGAGAAAGCGACCACCGGTTGTATCTGGCACTTGGAAGGGTGTGTTTTATTAAGTATCCGGTTCTAGTTGTCATAAGGTCAAGGTACAACTCCAAGTCGTCCTGTTACCGAAGATCACGGCTATTCAAATAGATTAACTTCCCTGCAGGGGTGCACCACATAACCCAACATGCTTGATCCCATTTGGCCGGACACACTTTTCTGGGTCATGCTCGGCCTCGGAAGATCAACACGTCGCGGCCCTACCTAGGCACAACAGAGAGGTCAGCACGCCGGTCTAAATCCTATGGCGCATGGGTCTGGGCCCATCGCCCTTTGCACACCTGCATGTTGCGAACGCGGCCGGTGAGCAGACCTAGCAACCTCCATTACAAAGGAAGTTGCGTTACGCGGTCCAACCCGGCGCGCGCTGCTCAGTCGCTGACGTCACGAAGGCTTCGGCTGATACCACGACGTCGAGTGCCCATAACTGTCCCCGCGTAGATGGTTAGTGCGTATAGGCCAGTAGCCAGACTCAGATCAAATACCTAGATCTCGTTAAGCGTGTTATTTTGAAGTAACCACGAACACCGACCAGGGCCAGGCCCACCTCTCTCCTAGGTGGTCTCAACCTGCCCTATCGCTCCACCACAAAGTAACAGTCGAGGGCCGTCGGGAACCCAGGCCCACCTCTACCGGGATGGAGCCACCTGCCCCTTCAGCCCCAACTCCGAACAGTACCACAGGTAATGTAACAGTGCAAAGTATATAGTATATGCCCGTGATCACCTCCCGAAGTGATCACGACCCAGTATTATAGCATGGCAGACGGACAAGAGTGTAGGGCCACTGATGATAATCTAGCATGCTATACTAAGCATTAGGATTACAGGTAAAGGTAACAACAGTAGTAGCAAGGACAGGCTATGCATCAGGATAGGATTAACGGAAAGCAGTAACATGCTACACTACTCTAATGCAAGCAGTATAGAGAAGAGTAGGTGATATCTGGTGATCAGGGGGGGCTTGCCTGGTTGCTCTGGCAAGAGAGAGGGGTCATCTTCAATGTAGTCGAACACACGGACATCGGCAGTAGTCTCGGAGTCTACCGGAAAGATGTAACGGAGGGGGGACATAATAAATAACAGAGCAATCAAAGCAACACAAAGCATAACATGGTGATACGCGGTGCTAGGGGTGACCTAACGCAGTAGGAGGTGATACCGGTGAAGGGGGAAAACATCCGGGAAAATATCCCCGGTGTTTTGCATTTTCGGACAGATGAACTGGAGGGGGAAAGTTGCATGTTCGCTAAGCTAGGGATGCGTGGTAGACGAACGGGCTATGTATCCGGGTTCGTCTCGTCGTTCTTAGCAACTTTCATGTACAAAGTTTTTCCATCCGAGTTACGGTTTATTTTATATTAATTTTAAAAGATTTAAATTAATTTTAGAATTTATTTAATTAGTTTAATTCAACATTATCCAGAACAATGTTCGCTGACATCAGCATGACGTCAGCAGTCAACATAGGTTGACTGGTTAACCTGACGTGTGGGTCCCACCTGTCATTGTCTAACTAACTAACTAATTGTTTAATTAGATTAGTTAGCAGGTTAATTAGGCTTAATAGTTAATTAATAGAATTAATTAAGTTAATTAATTAATTAATTAATTAATTACTTTTATTGATATTATTATTATATATTATTTTTATCCTCTTTTTTTTGTATTGTGCGCGGGCGCGCACAACAGGCAGCGGGCGCGATGCGGATGCGACAGGGGCTGCGGCGACGGGGTTTGGCATGGGGAGCAAGGGCGACGGCTGGACGGCGCGAGGCACGGCCGCGCGAGCGGGGGTCTGTGCCGGTGAGAGTTGCGGGAGGCCGGGGTCGGGGAGCGCCTGTGGCGCGGCCAGTGCGGTGAGGCGAGGAGCGGGAGCAGCACGGGTGGCGGTGAGCGTGGGAGATGGCCGTGGTGGGTGCAGGACGACGCAGATAGGCGCGTGTATGCGACAGCAGAGCACTGGAGCAGGGCTGCATGGGGGCGCGCAGGGTTGCGGCCGAGACGAGGAGGGTATGGCCTGGGCGGCGCGACCGGAGCCGGATGGACACGCAGGCGCATCACACGTGCAGAGGGGCGCGCGGCCGATGCGGCGGACGTGATGAGTGCGCGCGGGGGGTGGGGGGGGGGAGGAACGAAGCGGGGCGAGTGGGGCCGTGATGCGGCTAGCGACGCGTGAGGGCGGAGACAGAGGGCAAGAGGGAGGGAGGTGCGGCGCGGTGCTCACGGCGGTTGCAGGGAAATGGCAGTGGGCGCGGGGAGGAAGATGGGGACGACGACGACGAGGTCGGGGGTGGTTCGGCAACGGAGAGGACGACGGCGATGGCGTCCGGTGAGGTGGCTCTCCAGGCGACGGCGACGGGCGTCAGCAACGGCGGGCCGGCGATGCGCGTCGAGACGATGGGCTCGGGGCGCCGTTCCTCTCGAACCAGATCGGGGGGGGGGGGGGAGAAGGAACGAGAGGGGATCATGGGGGAGTGGGGTTGGGCTAGGGTTAGGTCGGGGGGGGGGAGCCAGGCCATATAGGCCAGGGAGGGGTGTGGGAGTGGGCCGGCCAGGCGGCCTGGTGGCCTGCAGGGCCGAAGCCCAGTGAGGGGGAGGGGGTGTTCTCTCTTTTTTTGTATTGTGTTTTTCTTAATTTTTCTTTTACTGTTTTCATTTAAAGTTTCTTTTAATTTTGTCTTATAAAATACGAAGTGAGCAACTAAATTAGTATTATTAATTAGTCTATTGCCACAATTATTTTGGTACACTACTAAATTAGTTATACAATGTAACTTTATAAAAGGCATTAAATTAATTATTATGCCCTCTGTTTTGGTTGTTTTAGCGCATATAAATATTATAAGAAATGTTGGTTTCTCCAACATTATTACTCATGAATTTATTTGTCACATTTAGAACATTTTACTTTTAATGTTTGAAAAGTTTTATTGTTTAACTTTATTTTAAAAGTTGAATTCGAATGGGATTTGAATCTTTGCGAGATTAGCAACAGTAATCGTGGGGACGTGGCATCATTAGTAGAAGTTTACTGTAGCGTAATTATCCGGGCGTCACAAGACCCCTCAAGGATCAAACCCACAAAAAACAACCTTTAAAGGCGTCATACGAGGTGTAGCGGCCCATTGCACAGGCTCAGTCACACTGGAAGTGGTCTTTGGATCCCAGAATAACTTCCGAAGCGAGGAGTTAATCTTCGATATAGTCCCGTTCCGCAGTGGCTATCATGCACTGCTCGGGCGAACCGCATTTGCGAGATTCAATGCGGTACCACATTATGCATACCTCAAGCTCAAGATGCCAGGACCTCGGGGGGTCATCACAGTTAATGGAAACACAGAGCGCTCTCTCCGCACGAAGGAGCACACTGCGGCCCTCGCAGCAGAAGCGCAAAGCAGCCTCTTAAGGAAACCCACTAGTTCGACGATTAAGGACCCCGGACACCTTCAAGCGCGCCCGGAGTAATTGGCAGCAAGACCGCCTGGCACGTTCCGAGCTCGCATAGCAATGCGGCCCCCACCCCATTAACAGCCAAACGGCGAAATCCGTGCCACGCGTACATAATTACGCATTGAAAATACCATGGGCATAGGTGGGGAGGGGGGCACGACTACGGCACGCCCCAAGACGCGGCTCAACCGCACTAGGGGCTTCCCGCTTTGTTATTTTTCTCTCTTTCAGGACTTTAATCTCTAGAAACCCTGTCCGGCAGTATGATTGCCGAACACATGATGCAGCAACCAAGGAGGCAGAAAGCTACATCGCACCACGGAACTCCCAGGTGGTCTCTGACAACGAGTGAAATACCTGCTTTAAATACCGTTCCTCAGCTTGCCCTTGGAGGGGACATGTCAAATAGTCCTACTTTTTGCTTATCGCACTACTTGTATCATTCTGCTTTAACGCACCTTTTTGAATAAACAATGCCTAGCACTAGGCTATTATCGCATTCTTTATCCTTCCTTTATATATATATATATATATATATATATATATATATATATATATATATATATATGTTCATTCATGACATCCAGCACCCGTACACTCTAGTACGGCTAATACGCTAGGGGCTTAAGCATACCCCATATTACGGCGTGAGATGTCCGAACACTTTCGACAGTGCGGCACCCCAAACTTATAACATTATATGCATCAGCTCTGAATCATGTCTTGGGTCAATAGTTGGGTTTGCCCGGCTCCCATGTTTTGGTACCTTACGTTCCGCTATATCGGCTAAGGTAGCACTGGGAGAACTACTGCGATTGTGCCCCGGTTCAGCTGGGCTAAGCACCTCAGTAGAGAAAGCTAAAACCGACAGTCATGATAAGGCGAGTGACTGGTCGCTGTTCGAGAGGTTTCGAGTCCCTAAAGACTTATGCCGCTTAGAGCGAGGAGTCGGCTTTGTCCGGCTTAAGGCGTGTATAGCGCCCCGAATTCGGCCTTCCGAATACTAGGTGCTTCGCCAAAATTTAAAATTATAGAATTCTATGGCTAAGTGAGAGTGATAAAGCATCATAGTCCGATTTCCTTGTTCGTTGTGCTGAGCACCTCCCTCGAAGGACCCAAAAATGGGAACAAGAGTGCTCAGGTTTATCCCGAACACCCCAGCACTCGTGGCATGGGGGCAGAAGCCGACGACTAGCCATCTCTCAGATTTGATAAACAGCCGAACAGAAGGTAATATTTTAAATTCAAACAAGCGTTGCATAGCGCATATGAACAAGTTTCCATAATACAGGATCACACGAGCAAGTTCATTCAAATATTACATCTTTTGCACACTCGTCCGCTACAAGACGGGCACCCTTCAGGACACCCTCATAATACATCTCGGGGTGGCGGTGCTCCTTGCCCTGCGGCGGCCCCTCCTTCACCAGCTTCTTGGCGTCCATCTTGGCCCAGTGCACCTTCGCACGGGCAAAAGCCCGGCGTGCACCTTCGATGCATATGGACCGCTTGATGACTTCCAGCCATGGGCAGGCATCCACAAGCCGCCTCACCAGGCCGAAGTAGCTGTTGGGCAGGGAGTCGCCAGGCCACATCTGGACTATAAAGCCCTTCATGGCCTGTTCGGCCGCCTTGTGCAGCTCGACCAGTTGCTTCAGCTGGTCGCTCGTAGGCATCGGGTGTTTTGTCCCAGTATACTGAGACTAGAACAGCTTCTCCGTCGAGCTTCCCTCCTCGGCCTGGTAAAACTTTGCGGCATCTGACACGCTGCGGGGCAAATCTGCGAATGCTCCTGGAGAGCTCCGGACTCGGGTAAGTAACAAGTAATTTACTTTCACATGCTTGCTTTGCATATTGAATGCCTTACCCGCCGCTATCTTCCTCATCGCCTCAATCTCCTGGAGGGCCTTTTGGGCTTCAGCCTTGGCATTCTTTGCGCTCTCAAGGGCCGCGGCAAGCTCAGACTCTCGCGTCTTCGAGTCAAGCTCCAATGCCTCGTGCTTCATCACGAGAGCTTGGAGCTCTTGCTGCACCTCGCCCACCCGTGCCTCTTGCTTTTCCCGCTCGGTGCGCTCCTGGGACGCTTTGTTTTCGGCCTCGGACAACGCTTACTTCAGGGTCGCCACTTCGGTCGTGGCCCCTGGCAAATTCATGATGATCCTGTCATTTTGCAATCGCATCTTTTTTGTATATATATATATATATATATATATATATATATACCTATAGACAAGGTATTACTTACCTTTGTTCTCCTCGAGCTGCCTCTCGGCAAGGACGAGCTCTTTCTCGGACCCCTCGAGGTCTTGCTTCAGTGCGGCGACGTCCACAGTCAGTGCAGCAGAGGTCAGCAGTGAAGCCTGCATACGCATATAGACATACTTATATTAGACTCCTGCAGATATTATTTGATCCTCTATTCGGCTTTTCTTTGTGAACACCAAACAGAGCATCAGGGGCTACTGTCTATGCGGTAATATTTTTCCTATATTTTAAATACTTACCTCAAAGCCTGTTAGAAGGCTGGCACAGGCTTCAGTCAGTCTGCTCTTGGCGGACTGAACCTTCTTGATCACCGCACTCATAATAGTGTGATGCTCTTCGTCGATGGAAGCGCCGTGAAGCGCTCCCAGCAGGTTGTCCGGTGCCTCTGGATGGACAGAGGTCACCGACACAGGCGTCTTACCCCTTTTGGAAGGGAGCCGCCTGCCCGAGTCCGGAACCACTGGAGGTTCCGGCGCGGTGTTCGGCTGAGAGCCGAACTTGGAGCCCCCGGGAGCCTTGCTCCCTTTGTTCATGGAGTCCGGAAGGTCGCCTTGAGGTGCCTCCGGGACTGTCTCCCCCCGGCTCGGTGCCCCTTGAGACAATACCTCGGCATTGTCCGTAGGGTAAGGGGAGGAGGCGGTCAGAAGTGGATCGCTATTCATGTCCGACGAGTCCAAGGAACCGTCCGACGAGGATACGTCGATACGGGCTTGGGGCGGTCTGCATAATCATATTCGGCGTTAGGAGAAGTAGTGTGACAATGGTATGCTATGAGTTACTCTGGTATCCGAATACTTACGACTTCGCCAGGGGCTTGGCCCTGAGCAGCCACTCGTCTTCGCCTTCGGCGGTGGTGGTGGAGCACTCCGGAAGAAGAGTCCTTCTTGGACCCTCCGGCCTCCCCGGTTGGGGTGGCCTTCCTTTCCTTGTCTCCCCCGGCTGGAGGGGGAGCATCTTCATCTTCCTCCTCGGTTTCATGGGAGGAGTGCGTCGCGGAGTTATCGGACCATGAGTCCGATACCACCTGGCACCGGGAACTCTTTCGGGTTCCCTTGGCCTTCTTCTTGGTCTTCTCTGGCACCTTGTAAGGAGCCGGAGTCAGCATCTCCGTCAGGAGAGTGTCCGCGGTGTCTTCGGGCAGGGGGCTGGACAGTTAATCTGCTCCGAGGTCTCCACCCAGTCCTGTCAAAGGCATGGGAGCTCAGACCCCGCACACGGTTAAGCTATGGGAAATAAACACCCTACCAGATGTACAGAACTTACCGGATTCGCAGAATGCTTCGCGCTTAGCCCGCGGTCCTTGGTAAGAGAGGGAGGGACCTCGGCGCCCTTGAACAGCACCCTCCAGACGTCTTTGTGTGTTGTGTTGAAGAGCTCACTTAGAGTCTGGTGCTGGGCCAGGTCAAACTCCCATAAGTTGAAATCCCGTTGTTGACACGGGAGGATCCGGCGGAAGAGCATGACCTGGACTATGTTGACAAGCTTAAGTTTCTTGCTTATCATGTTCCGGACACATTTCTGGAGTCCATCCAGCTCCACCGATGAACCCCAGGACATGCCCTTCTCCTTCCAGGAAGTGAGCCGCGTGGGGAATCCGGATCGAAACTCGGGGGCCGCCACCCAGTTGGTGTCGTGCAACTCAGTGATGTAGAACCACCCCGATTGCCACCCCTTCATGGTCTCCACGAAGGAGCCCCCGAGCCATATAACGTTGGGCATTTTACGCACCATGGCTCCGCCGCATTCTGCTTGTTGGCCACCCACCACCTTCAGCTTGATATTGAAGGTCTTTAGCCCCAGGCCGAAGTGGGGCCGGATGCGGAGGAAGGCCTCGCACACGACGATGAACGCCGAGATGTTGAGGATGAAGTTCGGGGCCAGATCATGAAAGTCCAGCCCATAATAGAACATGAGGCCGCGGACAAATGGATGGAGGGGAAACCCTAGTCCACGGATGAAGTGGGGGAGGAAGACCACCCTCTCGTGAGGTTCTGGGGTAGGGATGACCTGATCCGCGGCTGGCAGCCGGTGCGCGATATCCGCGGCTAAGTATCCGGCACCACGTAGCTTTTTGATGTGTCCCTCCGTGACGGAGGGGGCCATCCACTTGCCTCCTACTCCGAACATATTTGGAGTTGAGGAGAAGGATGTGGACTTGGGCGTTGGAGCTCGAGTGCACGAGAATGGATGAGCAAGGAGGAAGAAGGCGTGGGAATAAAAAAGGTGAGATCTTATCCCTTTATAAGGGCAGATTAAACTATGCGCCCCCACTAGCCTGGTAAAACTCGCTTATCCACCAAGCGCCATAATTGATGGCGCTAGGTTACCCACGTCCGTATTAATGAGAATCCCGTAATAAGGGGAACACGATCTCTGCTTTGACAAGACGTGTCAAGAAACCGCCTCGCGTTATGTGCGGGGCTGGTTAAAGAAAAATGGTTCGAATAATTACCGGGCCATGGCATGATGTCATGCTGCCAAGACGTATCAGCAGATTAGATTTGTGGAAATATTATTCTCTCTATGGTGGTATGTGGAACTTATTTTGCAGGGTCGGACACTATCCTTCTATTCAAACTCTTCTGTGGTGTATTCGGAGGAGGAACCCGCCTTGCAATGCCGAAGACAACACTGCGCGCCGGACTCATCGTCATTGAAGCCTGGTTCAAGGGCTACTGAGGGATTCATGAATTAGGGGGTCTCCAGACAGCCGGACTATATCGTTTGGCCGGATTGTTGGACTATGAAGACACAAGATTGAAGACTTCGTCCCATGTCTGCATGGGACTCTACTTGGCGTGGAGGGAAAGCTAGGCAATACGGATATGTATATCTCCTCCTTTGTAACCGACCTTGTGTAACCCTAGCCCCCTCCGGTGTCTATATAAACCGGAGGGTTTTAGTCCGTAGGACAACAGAAAATCATACCATAGGCTAGCTTCTAGGGTTTAGCCTCTCTGATCTCGTGGTAGATCAACTCTTGTACTACTCATATTATCAAGAATAATCAAGCAGGACGTAGGGTTTTACCTCCATCAAGAGGGCCCGAACCTGGGTAAAAGATCATGTTTCCTGCCTCCTGTTACCATCCGCCTTAGATGCACAGTTTGGGACCCCCCACCCGAGATCCGCCGGTTTTGACACTGAGGGAGTCCTGGATTAGGGGGTGTCCGGATGGCCGGACTATACCTTCAGCCGGACTCCTGGACTATGAAGATACAGGATTGAAGACTTCGTCCCGTGTCCAGAAGGGACTTTCCTTGGCGTGGAAGGCAAGCTTGGTGATACGGATATGTAGATCTCCTACCATTGTAACCGACTTTGTGTAACCCTAACCCTCTCCGGTGTCTATATAAACCGGAGGGTTTTAGTCCATAGGACAACATACAGAACAACAATCATACCATAGGCTAGCTTCTAGGGTTTAGCCTCTCCGATCTCGTGGTAGATCTACTCTTGTACTACCCATATCATCAATATTAATCAAGAAAGACGTAGGGTTTTACCTCCATCAAGAGGGCCCGAACCTGGGTAAAACTTCGTGTCCCTTGCCTCCTGTTACCATCCGGCCTAGACGCACAGTTCGGGACCCCCTACCCGAGATCCGCCGGTTTTGACACTGACATTGGTGCTTTCATTGAGAGTTCCTCTGTGTCATCGCCGTTAGGCTTCATGGCTCCTACGATCATCAATAGCGATGCAGTCCAGGGTGAGACCTTCCTCCCCGGATAGATCTTCGTCGGCGGCGGCTTCGCACTGCGGGCCAATTCACTTGGCCATCTGGAGCAGATCGAAAGCTATGCCCCTGGCCGTCAGGTCAGATTTGGAAGTTTAAACTACATGGCTGACATCCGCGGGGACTTGATCTTCGACGGATTCGAGCCACTGCCGAGCGCGCCGCACTGTCACGACGAGCATGATCTAGCTCTGCCACCGAACAGTGCCCTGGAGGCCGCACCCGCATCGGCTTCGACCCTTAATTTGGAGCCAACTGCGCCGATCGAGGATGGGTGGTTGGACGCCGCCTCGGGGGCTGTGATCCCAACGGCGATCGAGCCGAACACCAGCCCCGCACTCCGTGAGACTCATGACTCCAAGGAGCCGGACTCCTCTCCGGACTCTGAACCCTCCGCACCCCTGCCGATCGAATCCGATTGGGCGCCGATCATGGAGTTTACTGCTGTGGACATCTTTCAGCACTCGCCTTTCGGCGATATTTTGAAGACACTAAAGTATCTCTCTTTATCAGGAGAGCCCTGGCCGGACTACGGTCAGCAAGGTTGGGATACGGACGATGAAGAAATTCAAAGCCCACCCACCACCCACTTTGTAGCCACTGTCGACGATTTAACCGACATGCTCGACTTTGACTCCGAAGACATCGACGGTATGGACGCCGATGAAGGAGACGATGAAGAACCATCGCCTATTGGGCCCTGGAAAGCCACCTCGTCATATGACATATACATGGTGGATGCACCAAAAGATGACGACGAGGAGCGGAAGGACGCACCGAAGGCTTGTTCCCTCGAGAAGCAGTCAAAGTGGCGACGCAAGCGCTGCCCCAAATCCCGCCCCGACAGAAATAATGATCACACAGACCCAGCGCTGGAGCAGGGTGAACCACTGCCGGACAACGGCAATCCAGATAATCAAACCGAACAAACAAATTCTACCAAGGATAATGGTCTGGACGACATAACACCGGACAGGCACCCGGAGCAGCAGAATGCCCGTAAAAGGCTTGTTGCCACCGCGAGGAGTCTTAAAAAGCAGAAGCAAAGGCTCAAGGCTGCGCAAGACACACTCCAAATCAGATGGAGTAAAATACTCAACACAGCAGCGAGGTACGGCGACAATCGCCCCTCCAAGAGCTACCCAAAGCGGAAGCTGCTACCTGAATTCGATGAGGAGGCCTCAGACACCCCACAACCCTGGGGTCTGGATTGAGGACTACATCCTTCATATCCATATGGCTCGAGGAGATGATCTCCACGCCGTCAAGTACTTACCCCTCAAGCTCAAAGGGCCAGCTCGTCACTGGCTTAAAGGCCTCCCCGAAAGCTCCATTGGAAGTTGGGGAAGAGCTCGAAGACGCCTTTCGAGCAAATTTTCAGGGGTATTATGTCCGACCTCCGGATGCGGACGATTTGAGTCATATAACTCAACAGCCCGGAGAGTCAGCCCGAAAGCTTTGGAACAGGTTTCTTACTAAAAAGAACCAGATTGTCGACTGTCCGGACGCTGAAGCCTTGGCAGCTTTTAAGCATAGCGTCCGTGACGAATGGCTCGCCAGACACCTCGGCCAAAATAAGCCGAGAACGATGGCCGCATTAACAAACCTCATGACCCGCTTTTGCATGGGTGAGGACAGATGGCTAGCCAGATGCAGCACCAGCGACCCCAATACATCTGAAGTTAGAGATGCAAACGGGAAATCACGGCGCAACAGCAATAACAAACGCCAGAATAAAGAAGACAACACGAAGGGCACGGCAGTAAACGCCGGATTCAAAAGCTCTCGGCCAGGTCAAAAGCTGCCCTCTAAAGGCACCAGGGATGAACTGTCCAGCCTCAACAAAATTCTGGACCAAATATGTCAGATCCATAGTACCCTTGGTAAACCTGCTAATCATACCCATAGAGAATGTTGGGTCTTCAAGCAGTCCGGCAAGCTCAACGCCGTACACAAGGGGGAGGATACACCAAGTGAAGACGAGGACGAGCCTCCCAAGCAAGACACTGGGGAACAAAAGAAATTTCCACCAGAAGTCAAAACAGTAAACGTGTTACACGTGATCAAGGGAAAAAACAACGCGGCACTCCCAGGAAAATATACCCAAGTGCCTGTCACCGCGAAGTCCTGCCACTGGTCGTCTCAACCGACCACTTTCGACCATCGCGATTACTCAGCAAGTATCCGACGCGCAGGATGGGCTGCCCTGGTATTAGACCCAGTAATTGGCGGATATCACTTCACACGAGTCTTGATGGACGGTGGCAGCAATCTAAACCTAATATATCAGGATGCAATCCGCGGGATGGGGTTAGACCCAACAAAAATTCACTATAGCAATACTACCTTTAAAGGAGTAACGCCAGGCCCAGGGGCTCATTGTACGGGCTCCCTCCTACTACAAGTTATATTCGGCTCCCCCGATAACTTCCCTCGTGAGCATTTAACCTTCCACATCGCTTCGTTCCAAAGTGGCTATCAAGCACTGCTCGGATGTGAAGCTTTCGCTCGCTTTAATGCAATACCACACCACGCCTCCCTCACTCTCAAGATTCCCGGTCCACGTGGCATCATTTCAGTGAACGGAAATATCAAGCGATCTCTGCGCGTAGAAGAGAGTGCGGCTGCCTTGGCAGCCGCACACTAAAGGCGCCCGGACCAGTGAAAGCATCCAATAGGTCGTCAAGACCTCAGACACAACTAATCATGTCCGGCACCGCTATTTATACCGAATAAATGGCCACACCCCTATTTGTCAACACAAGGGGCTCAACGCGCGCAGACAAGTGGCAATTTCTTCTCATCTTGAATTATACATGGTTTCTTTAAAAACTATATTTTTGCACGACAACTTTTTCACCTAAATTCCTCTCTTTTACAGATGATCATCGTGCTACACCCGTCCAGGATACGGCACAATGGAGACATAGGCGCAGACGTGCAGCAGGGACCCGCTCCAAGGATTCTTTTTAGATTAAGACCCTGCGTAAACCTTTTTTTACTATCTCTTGTTGATACATATCCACCGTTGAGAAGGATGTTGACGTCTTGGCATGTGGCCACGCCAAAACAATGCACGTACCTGGACACAAGGGGCTTCTTACAAAGGCCATTATTTAGGCTCGGTTTATACCACAAAGACCGAATACCTTAGGGAGTGTTCGGCGTCGCGAGTTTGGCCCTATATGCACCAGCTCCGAATCATTGTCTTTGGTTAAATGTTGGGTTTGCCCGGCTCCTGTGTTTTGGTGCCTTACGTTCCGCTTTACCAGCTAAGGTAGCACCAGGAGAACTACTGCGATTGTTCCCTGGTTCATCCGGACGAGCACCTCAATAGAGAAAGCCGAAAACTGACTGTCATGATATAGAGTGAGACTGGTCAACCACTCGATGACCTGTTGGAATGTTAGAATTCCTCCGCGTTAACGAAGGGCCGTTTTCCGGCCAGGCATGTATGCACCCCAGGATCGGGAGAGTGCGGGGCCACCAGGGGCTATCTAGTAGCCCCACTGTCAAATTCCTATGGCTAAGTGAAAGTGCTAAAGCATTATAGTCCGGCTGCCTCGCTCGCTCCGCTATCACCTCCTTAATAGGACCAAGACGTTGGGTTAAGTGTGAACGCGTGTTTTTGCGAGCACCTCCGCATTATATGCGTGGGGGTTGAAGCCGACAGCTGTAATCTTTCAGGTTATACACATGTATACATAAACGGCCGCCCAGGAGGCATCATATTACTTTCAGGCAAAAGTATAAAAATATCCTTATAAAAATTCATAAAAGCGTTTCGCTTACAATGAGATTACATATCACTCAAACATAATATTTTTTGAGCACTGGGTCTCTATCAAACGAGCACCCTCAAGAACTTCTTCAAAGTAGTGCTCAGCAGCCATTCGACCTATGGCCGAATCCCGTGCTGCAACAGTGGTAGCATCCATCTCCACCCAGTATGCTTTAACATGGGCAAAGGCCATCTGTGAGCCCTCTATACACGCCGACCTCTTCATCGCATTAATGCGCGGCGCCACGTCAAGGAACTGCTGCACCAAGCTGAAATAGCTATTCGGTTTTGGCCTTTCCGGCCATAGCTGATCCACAACAGGCCTCATGGCGAGTCCGGAGAACCTATTTAGTTCGGCCCATTCGGCTAATTGGTCAGTCAATGAAAGCAGACGCTCGGGAGAATGGAATTTTGTCCAAAACAACTGGTCCACTTCACAGTCCGTCTGACCCTGGAAGTACTTGGCCGCATCGGCAGCGCTCGCCGCCAAATCCATATACACATCCCCCGAACTCGACAGCCGATCCAGAGAGGCATACCATGGATCTCCGAACTTCCTCCGCAACATAAAGGATTTCCCAGCTATAATATCCCCGGCTTCCCGCAGCTCCTCCTTCTTCACCCTCATAGCAGAGCGGATGTCTTTTCTCGTCGCAGCAGCCTTCTCAAGGTCCGATGCCTTCGCTAGGTTTTCCTTTTCAAGAACCCGGCAATGGTCGGCGGCGGCTTTTAATTCTATGGCCATCTTGGCCATCTTATCTCGGCTCTCGCCATGCGCGGCCTTCTCGGCTTTCAACTCTTCGGCCGCCTTCAATGCAGCCGCATTATCAAACCTCGCTTGTTCCTTGGCTGGGGCAAGTTCTTCCTGCAAGGCTTCAACAGTGGCAGCTCCATCTGCAGTCACAACATATTAAAGATACTGGCATCATGCTGCTCTTACTATGTGGCGTTTACCAGATAATGACACTTACCCTGTGCCTCGTCAAGCCTTTTGTTAACAAGCTCGATGTCGGCGTCTGCCGCATCCAACTGCCGTTTTAAACGGGCAAACTCGCTAGTCCGGCTAGCCACCGGAGCTTCCATCACCTGCACATAGAGGCAATATGGTTATTACCTGGGAATATGATCCTCTGTTCGTCGTCGTTTCCGACGACAACCAGAGTCTCAGGGGCTACTATCTACACAGGGCACACCTAGCATGTGCAGGACTATCATACATTATTTTACGTACCTCAAAGCTTGTCAGTAGACTCATAAAAGCTTCATGCAATCCGTTTTCGACGGACGAGATTTTCTCCATCACCGTATTCATCAGCACACGATATTCATCTGAGATGGCCGCTCGCCCCACCAACTCCCTCAGAACATCCGATTGCACACCAGACGGTGCCAGACTCTTTTTTCCGCTCTCTTCGTGAGCCGAACACTGGGAGCTTTGGGGGTCAATGGTATTATCTTCTGGCCTCACCGGATTCGGAGAGGTCCTCCGCGACGACACTTCGGGGTCGCCCGCTTCCGGAGCGGAGGAGTCCGGAGGAGGCATTTCGCTCTCCATCATCTCTGGAAGAAGATCCCCCGAAGACAAGCTCATTTGAGAGGGGCTAAGGCCCAAACTGCAAAGATATATGCGGTGGTTATTTTCTCAGAACAAAAAGATGGCATACCTGTACTATTAAAGTATTTCGGGTCACTTACGACTCACCAGAGAATTGATCCCCTCGCAGACTTTGTGCGGCAAAAGCACCCCCCGAGGTAGGACCCTCTGTGGGAGACTTCTTCTCCCGTTTGGAAGCTTCGGCTTCCGAATCCCCGGGCGCAGTCCTTTTCCTCCTCCGGTCGTCTTCCTTCATGGAGACGCTCGCTCCCTCGGTTAGAATGGGTAGCGTTGGGGGCCCGCGTCTGCCCGTATTATCCTCTCCAGTATCTTCCTTCAAGGGCTCCGGGTAAGGTGCGAACCGAAGCATCTTTTCCAATACCAGATTGTCCAAACCCTCAGGGAGGGCGGGCGAACACCGAATCAACTTCGCCTTTGTTAGCCAGTCCTGGTCAAAAAGCAAACTCTCAGAAATAACTTCGTAACAAATGAGAGATAGTATGTTCGGCCGGAAGATTCCTTACCTGTTCGGTGGCGCGGTTACTGCTCAGGCCCACGTCCTCGGTGATTTCCGGACACTCTACCTGAGGTCCGAAGAATGACTTGTACATCTCCTCATGCGTCAGGCTAAGGAAATTTTGGATGACACGTAGTCCCTCGGGATTGAACTCCCACAAGCGAAGAGGCCGGCGTTTGCAAGGTTGGACTTGATGAACCAGCATAACTTGCATTACTGCAACCAAACTAAAATATCCATTGAAGAGATCTCGAACGCGGCTTTGCAGTATAGGCACGTCCTTGGCTGGACCCCAGCTCAGACCTCTGCTGATCCATGACATCAGTTGTGGTGGAGGGCCCGAGCGGAAAACAGGGGCGGCCGCCCACTTGGCACTTCTAGGAGCCGTGATGTAGAACCACTCCTGTTGCCACAATTCAGACACCTCTGGAATGGAAGCTTTGGGCCATGGGGCTCCCGTCATCTTGCGTATTGAGGCACCTCCACACGCTGCATGTTGCCCCTCGATCATCTTCGGCTTTACTTCAAAGGTCTTGAGCCATAGGCCAAAGTGAGGGGTCACCCGCAGGAAGGCCTCGCACATGACGATAAATGTCGTGATATGAAGAAAGGAGTCTGGAGCTAGATCATGGATGTCTAGCCCGTAATAAAACATCAAACCCCTGACGAAAGGATCCAGAGCAAGGCCTAGACCTCGAGGAAGTGGGAGACGAACACAATGCTCTCGTTGGGTTCGGGGGAGGGGACGGCCTGCCCTCGGGCAGGCAGCCGATGCAAAATCTCGGCGGTCAGATATCTGGCCTCCCTCAATTTTTTGATGTCTTCTTCCATGACGGAGGAAGGCACCCATCAGCCTTGAAGTCTAGATTCGGACATGTTTGAAGGTTCGGAGCACCTGACCTAAACTTTGGGTGTTTGAGCTTGAGGTGGGGGAAGGATTCGATTGAGCACGGGAGGGAAAAAAATAAAAGCCTTGTCCCTTTATAAAGAGGATGAATATCAAGCGTCCTCTCCGTGGCCGTTTGGACTTGCCTATAGTCTAGGAGTCCTATAAGCGGTTGGGTTACCCACGCCCATATTGATGAGATTCCCGGAATAAGGGGACACGATCTCTGCTTTAACAAGACGTGCCAAGGAAACCGCCTCGCATGACGCACTAAGGTGGGATAATAAAACGATTCGGATAAAGGCTTGGCCGTGGTGTGTAACACTACGGAATACGTCAGCAGATTAGATTAGTGTAAATATTATTCTCTCTATGGCAATATGTGGAAATTTATTTTGCAGAGCCGGACACTATCTTTGTGTACAAAATCTTCTATGAAGTACTTGAAGGAGGAACCCGCCTTGCAATGCCGAAGACAATCTGCGCGCCGGACTCGTCGTCATTGAAGCCTGGTTCAGGGGCTACTGAGGGAGTCCTGTATTAGGGGGTGTCCGGATGGCCGGACTATACCTTCAGCCGGACTCCTGGACTATGAAGATACAAGATTGAAGACTTCGTCCCGTGTCCGGAAGGGACTTTCCTTGGTGTGGAAGGAAAGCTTGGCGATACGGATATGTAGATCTCCTACCATTGTAACCGACTTTGTGTAACCCTAACCCTCTCCGGTGTCTATATAAACCAGAGGGTTTTAGTCCGTAGGACAACATACAGAACAACAATCATACCATAGGCTAGCTTCTAGGGTTTAGCCTCTCCGATCTCGTGGTAGATCTACTCTCGTACTACCCATATCATCAATATTAATCAAGCAAGACGTAGGGTTTTACCTCCATCAAGAGGGCCCGAACCTGGGTAAAACTTCATGTCCCTTGCCTCCTGTTACCATCCGGCCTAGACGCACAGTTCGGGACCCCCTACCCGAGATCTGCCGGTTTTGACACCGACAGACACCGACATAGACCTTCGGGTCTGTAGTTAGTAGGTAGATGGCTTCATGTCTCTCTCTTGATTTTCAATACAATGGTCTCTTGGAGATCGATATGATGTAACTCTTTTTGCAGTGTGTTTGTTGGGATCTGATGAACTTTGAGTTTATGACTAGTCATATCTTTTTATATCCATGAAAAGTCATTTGAGTTTCTTTGATCTCTTATATGCATGATCTCTTATAGCCTCGTATTTCTTCTCCGATATTTGGGTTTTGTTTGGCCAACTTGATCTATTTATCTTGCAACGGGAAGAGGTGCCCGGTTGTGGGTTCGATCTTACGGTGCTTGATCATAGTGACAGAAAAGGAAACCAACATGTATGTATCGTTGCTACTAAGGATAAAAATATGGGATACATATCTACGCAATAGATAAACGTATCTTGTCTACATCATGTCATCGTTCTTTTTGCATTACTCCATTTTTCCATGAACTTAATACACTAGATGCATGCTGGATAGCGGTCGATGTGTGGAGTAATAGTAGTAGATGCAGGCAGGAGTCGGTCTACTAATCTTGGATGTGATGCCTATGTAATGATCATTTGCTGGATATCGCCATAATTATTTGAAGCTCTATCAATTGCCCAACAGTAATTTGTTTACCCACCTTTTGCTATCTTTCTCGAGAGAAGCCACTAGTGAAACCTATGGCCCTCGGGTCTTCTTCCTCATATATTTGCTTGCGATCTACTTTTCCTTTGCATTTTTATTCAGATCTATTAAACCAAAAACACAAAAATACTTTGCTGCACTTTATTTTATTTGCGATCTATTATTTCAATCTACTACAATTTTCTGGCATCGTTACCCAAAAGGGATTGACAACCTCTTTAACACGTCGGGTCGCGAGGTGTTGTTATTTGTGTGCAGTTGCTGTTTACATTGTATTGCTTGGTTCTCCTATTGGTTCGATAACCTTGGTTTCTTCACCGAGGGAAATACCTACCGTCGTTGTGCTGCATCATTCCTTCCTCTTTGGGGAAATACCGACTTAGTCCTAGCAGACAAGAGCTTTTCTGGCGCTATAGTTAGAGGGCAAGCTAGCGCCGACATCCCTCACATTTGAGGACAAGCGACTTGGCATCTTGGAGGGCCGTGGGCCAGTAGATACCATGAGAAAGCCTTGGCCACCAGGGACCTCGAGGCGGCGTGGTGCCCGCACTCGCCCTGGTGTATGTCGAGGAGGATCTCTACACCCTTGTCCTGCTCGACGCAGCATTGGAAAATGCCCGTCGAGCTGCGCTTGACCAGCTCATTGTTGATGATGCTGTATGCAGACGCCCGACGCTGCACTTGCCGGGCCTCGGTCTCGTCCATGGGGAGGACCCCATTTTCCAAGAACTCTGAGATCGGCATGGCCCATGATCGATGGAGCCGTCACCATGGCGAAGACGTCCACCATGGCGGGTTCTGGGGCGGCAGCCCCGGGTTAGAGACGACGGTGGCCGGGTTGAGCACGGCAGCCCCCGGGTCAGGTTCAGCAGTCCCTGGGTCAGGTTCCGCAACCCTCGGGATCGGGTCAGAGATGGCGTCGGCCGAGTCAGACGCGACAGTCCCCGGGCTGGGATCGGCAGCCACCGGGCCGGGTTCCACAGCTTCTGGGTCTGGGTTGAAGACAACAGCCTCCGAGCTTTGGCCTACGGTCGCTGGGTCCATGCTGGGGAGGGGCGCGACCGGGTCATCCGGGACGAAGATGGACTCGGAGTCGGGAGACAGCTTGACAGACGGCTTGTGTAGGTGCTCGAGGGATACTCCAGACAGTATGGCTTGTCGGGATGAGCCAATCTTGGCTAGCGCATCAGCGACATCGTTTTCTGCACGCGGGATGTGGAGGAACTCGCAACCGTCGAAGAAGCTGGAGAGCTGCTGGATGAGGAAGCGGTAGCTGGCCATATTGGCGTCTCGGGCGTCCCACGCGCTGGAACACTGCTGCACCACCAGGTCCGAGTTGCCGTAGCATAGGATGCGCCAGATGCCGAGTTCCTTGGCAAGCCGAAGGCCCTGCGCAAGGGCTTCGTACTTGGCAACGTTGTTGGAGGCGGTGAAGTGGATCTGGAGCGCGTACCGAAGCCGGTCCCCCTTCGGAGATGACAACACGATGCCGGCTTCCAAGCTGGAGTGCATCTTGGAGCCGTCGAAGTGCATGCGCCAGTGCATTGAATCTGGTAGTAGCGGCAGGTACTGGGTCTCCTTCCAGTCGACGAGGAAGTCGGCCAAAGCTTGGGACTTGATCGTAGTGCGGGGCTCATAGAGGATGGTGTGGCCGGCTAGCTCGATTGCCCATTTGGCAACCCGGCCAGAGGCATCCCGACAGCCCATGATCTCGCCGATGGGGGCCGTGCTAACTACGGTGACAACATTCTCTTGGAAGTATTGCTTTAGTTTCTTGGTGATAACCCACAAGTATAGGGGATCACAACAATTTTCGATAAGTAAGAGTGTCAAACCCAACGAGGAGCTAAAGGTAGAACAAATATTCCCTCAAGTTCTATCGACCATCGATACAACTCTACGCACGCTTGACGTTCGCTTTACCTAGAACAAGTATGAAACTAGAAGTACTTTGTAGGTGTTGTTGGATAGGTTTGCAAGATAATAAAGAGTATGTAAATAAAAAGTAGGGGCTTTTTAGATAAAGAAACAATAAAGTGAATATAGCGAGTGTGGAAAAGTGGTGGTAGGAGTTGTGAAATTGCCCCTAAGCAATTGACTACTTTACTAGACCGATAGCAAGTATTATGTGGGAGAGGCCACTGCTAGCATGTCATCCCTGACTTGGAATTATATGCACTTATGATTGGAACTATTAGCAAGCATCTGCAACTACTAATGTTCATTAAGGTAAAACCCAACCATAGCATTAAGATATATTGGACCCCCTTCAATCCCATGTGCATCAATTTCTATGCTAGGTTGAAGCTTCTGTCACTCTTGCCCTCCAATACATAGTCCTATCAACATACAACTAACCCTATGGTGTGATCCACGTGCGCAATCATATGATGGGCACCGAAGGAAAACAACATAACCACAAGCAAATTAAATCAATCATAGCAATTCATCAACCACCGCTAGGACAACGAAAATCTACTCAGACATCATAGGATGGCAACACATCATTGGATAATAATATGAAGCATAAAGCACCATGTTCAAGTAGAGGGTATAGCGGGTTGCGGGAGAGTGGACCGCTGTAGATAGAGGGGAGAAGGTGATGGAGATGTTGGTGAAGATGGTGGAGGTGTTGGTGTAGATCGCGGTGATGATGATGATGGCCACGACAATGTTTCGGCGCCACCGGAAGAGAAGGGGAGAGGGGCCCCCTTCGTCTTCTTCTTCCTTGACCTCCTCCCTAGATGGGAGAAGGGTTTCCCCTCTGGTCCTTGGCCTCCATGGCATGGGAGGGGCGAGAGCCCCTCCGAGATTGGATATGTCTCTCTGTCTCTCTCTGTTTCTGCATTCTCAGATTCTTCCCTTTCACCGTTTCTTATATTCCCGGAGATCCGTAACTCCGATTGGGCTGAAATTTTAACACGATATCTATCCGGATATTAGCTTTCTTGCGGAGAAAGAAGGGCACCAACCTCCTTACGGGTGGCCCACGAGGGTCACAGGTGCGCCCCCTGCCTCGTGGCCACCACGGGCACCGTCTTGCGTGGATTTTTCTTCCCCAAAATCATATATATTCCAAAAAAAATCTCCGTCAGTTTTTATCCCGTTTGGACTCCGTTTGATTTGGATATTCTGCGAAACAAAAAACATGCAACAAACAGGAACTGGCACTGGGCACTAGATCAATATGTTAGTCCCAAAAATAGTATAAAAAGTTGCCAAAAGTATATGAAAGTTGTAGAATATTGGCATGGAACAATAAAAAATTATAGATACGACGGAGACATATAAGCATCCCCAAGCTTAATTCCTGCTCGTCCTCAAGTAGGTAAATGATAAAAAAGATAATTTTTGATGTGGAATGCTATCTAGCATAATCTTGATCATGTCATCTAATCATGGCATGAATAGTAAGATATGAGTGATTCAAAGCAATAGTCTATCATTTGACATAAAAACAATAATACTTCAAGCCCACTAATAAAGCAATCATGTCTTTTCAAAATAACAAGGCCAAAGAAAGTTATCCCTACAAAATCATATAGTCTGGCTATGCTCCATCTTCACCACACAAAATATTCACATCATGCACAGCCCCGATGACAACCCAAGCAATTGTTTCATACTTTTGACGTTCTCAAACCTTTTCAACTTTCATGCAATACATGAGCGTGAGCCATGGACATAGCACTATAGGTGGAATAGAATATGATGGTGGAGAAGACAAAAAGGAGAAGATAGTCTCACATCAACTAGGCGTATCAACGAGCTATGGAGATGCCCATCATAGATATCAATGTGAGTGAGTAGGGATTGCAATGCAACAGATGCACTAGAGCTATAAGTGTAAGAAAGCTCCAACTGAGACTAAGTGGGTGTGCATCCAACTTGCTTGCTCATGAAGACCTCGGGCATTTGAGGAAGCCCATCATCGGAATATACAAGCCATGTTCTATAATGAAAATTCCCACTAGTATATGAAAGTGATAACTCAGGAGACTCTCTATATGAAGAACATGGTGCTACTTTGAAGCACAAGTGTGGAAAAAGGATAGTAGCACTACCCCTTCTCTCTTTTTCACTCATTTATTTATTTTTTATTTTTTTGGTGGGCTTCTTTGGCCTCTTTTTTTATTTGGGCTTCTTTGGCCTCTTTTATTTATTTTTTAAGTTCGGAGTCTCATCCCGATGTGGGGTAATCATAGTCTCCATCATCCTTTCCTCACTAGGGCAATGCTCTAATAATGATGATCATCACACTTTTATTTACTTACAACTCAATATTACAACTCGATACTAGAACAAAGATATGACTCTATATGAATGCCTCCGGCAGTGTACCGGGATCTGCAATGATCTAGCATTGCAATGACATCAAAAAATGGACAAGCCATGACAACATCATGCTAGCTATCTTATGATCATGCAAAGCAATATGACAATGAATGCTCAAGTCATGTATATGATGATGATGGAAGTTGCATGGCAATATATCTCGGAATGGCTATGGAAATGCCATGATAGGTAGGTATGGTGGCTGTTTTGAGGAAGGTATCTGGTGGGTTTATGGTACCGGCGAAAGTTGCGCGATACTAGAGAGGCTAGCAACGGTGGAAGGGTGAGAGTGCGTATAATCCATGGACTCAACATTAGTCATAAAGAGCTCACATACTTATTGCAAAAATCTATTAGTCATCGAAACAAAGTACTACCCGCATGCTCCTAGGGGGATAGATTGGTAGGAAAAGACCATCGTTCGTCCCCGACCGCCACTCATAAGGAAGACAATCAATAAATAAATTATGCTCCGACTTCGTTACATAACGGTTCACCATGCGTGCATGCTACGGGAATCACAAACCTTAACACAAGTATTTCTACTAATCCACAACTACCCACTAGCATGACTCTAATATCACCATCTTTATATTGCAAAACTATTGCAAGGAATCAAACATATCATATTCAGTGATCTACAAGTTTTATGTAGGATTTTATGACTAACCATGTGAATGACCATTTCCTGTCATCTCTATAAATAGATATAAGTGAAGCACGAGAGTTTACTTCTTTCTACAAAAGATATGCCCACGCTCTAACAAATACAAGTGAAGCAAGAGAGCATTCTACAAATGGCGGTTGTCTATGTAAAGAGAAACAGGCAATCCAAACTCAAATGATATAAGTGAAGCACATGAAGCATTCTATAAAGCCATACTCAAAAGATATAAGTGAAGTGTATAGAGCATTCTATAAATCAACCAAGGACTATCTCATACCAGCATGGTGCATAAAAGAAAAAAGAAAAATTAATGCAAAAGACGCTCCAAGATTTGCACATATCGCATGAACGAAACGAATCCGAAAACTTACCGATACTTGTTGAAGAAAGAGGGGATGCCTTCCGGGGCATCCCCAAGCTTAGACACTTGAGTCTCCTTGAATATTTACTTGGGGTGCCTCGGGCATCCCCAAGGTTGAGCTCTTGCCTCTCTTCCTTCTTCTCACATCAAGACCTTCTCGATCATCGAACACTTCATCCTCACAAAACTTCAACAGAAAACTCGGTAAGATCCGTTAGTATAATAAAGCAAATCACTACTCTAAGTGCTGTTGCAAACCAATTAATATTTTGTTTTTGCATTGTGTCTACTGTAATATAACTTTTCCATGGCTTAATCCACTGATACAAATTTATAGTTTCATCAAAACAAGTAAACTATGCATCAAAAACAGAATCTGTCTAAAACAGAACAGTCTTTAATAATCTGAACATTCACCATACTTCTGATACTTGAAAAATTCTACCAAAATTAGGAAAAATACAAAATTTGTATAGGAAGACAGTTCAAAAAGAATTAGAACCATTTGACATTCCAGATAAAAATGTAAAATCGCGCACTACAGCCAAAGTTTCTGTCCTGCACCGTACAAACCATCAAGCAAATGTAAACATCCTAAAGGAAAACCTTGGCACATTATTTTTATAATACAATGGAATTGTACAAGGGGATAGTTATTTTTATTGAAAATTTTATGTAATCAAGATTCACAAAGTTTCCGTGAGCATGAACAAAGTTCAAGGCTAGCTCCCACTTCAACAATGCTTGTCTTTCTCACTTTCGCTTTCCTTTTTGAAAAAGTTTTGGGTTCCCATCTTTATTTTTGTTGTTTTTAAACTATATAAAAGCACTCAACAGAAATAAATGACTCTCTAAAACTTCCAGGTTGTCTCCCTGGCAGTGCTTTCTTTAAAGCCATTAAGCTAGGCATACAGTGCTCAAGTAATGAATCCACCCGGATCCCAAGGTATATCAAAGCTAATTTTAATTAACAATGATTTGTAATTTAGTAGTGAGCACAAAGTAACATATATCATGTAATGACGAAGTCTAACTCTCTTCCTATGCATCAGCATGTCATAAAAGAACAATTCATGCACACATAGTGAAGGCCAATGCATAGTATAAACAGTTTCTTGCAATTTTACCATATTGGAAACATAGAGAGGTGGAGATATAGTTCCTCTCTCATAATAATTGCAAGTAGGAGCAGCAAGCACATGCATATTATATTCATCAAAATCTCATGTGCAACGGTAAAAGGCAACCCATCAATATAATCCTTAATAAGTGCAAACTTCTCTGATAGAGTGTAGTCGGGAGAATTCAAAAAGATAATAGGACTATCATGCATGGGTGCAATAGCAACAATTTCATGTTTAACATAAGGAACTATAGCAAGTTCATCTCCATAAGCATAATTCATATTGGCATCTTGGCCACAAGCATAGCAGGCATCATCAAAAAGGGATATTTCAAAAGAATCAATGGGATCATAACAATCATCATAGCAATCATCCTTCGGTAAGTACGAAGGGAAATTAAACAATGTATGAGTTGGAGAGTTACTCTCATTAGAAGGTGGGCACGGGTAGCTAATCCTCTCTTCCTCCTTTTATTCTCCGCTCTCCTCATCATCTTTTTCATCCAATGAGCTCACAGTTTCATCAATTTCTTCTTCCATAGACTCCTGCAAAATATTAGTCTCTTCTTGGACAACGGAGTAGTACTCAATATATGGTTCAACATAGGCACTAGAAGCATAATTATCATAGCAATATTTAAGTATGGCAAAATTTTCAGATTTGTAAAGAGTAGCATCATACTTTTCAATCAAAGAAGCAATTTCGTAAGCACCCTTAAAAGCAACAAATTCTTCAATTTGTTGAACATCATAGTAATTATAAACACCCTTAGCATAAGAAGATACGATTCCATTATCATTAAACAAACATTGGTAGGGAAGGTGTTTCTTAGGGTCTTCAGAACAACAAGTATAATCATATATTTCACAAAAATTCCAAGCATAGCATTGCAAACGATGAATTTGATCCAGTAAAAGTTTCCCTTTTTCAGATATTCGGTGTCGCACATAACAAGCATGCTCATCTAAAGATTTGCCCTCAACTAAGATAGTTGGGGTTTCAGCACGAGCACATAGGGATCGAAGATGATCCAAGTAATAAGCTTCAGCGGTGTAATAGATTTTGAGTGGTTCTTCAACCATTGGTTTAGTAGGTACAACTAATTTTTTTTGGTATTTTGCGTTTCCTACCCATAACTAAAGATAGAAAACAACTAATAACAGCAAATAAAAATTACTTAGTGATAAAGCAAACAAGCACACATGAGAATATTCACCCCACGCTATTGCTCCCCGGCAACGGCGCCAGAAAAAGGTCATGATAACCCACAAGTATAGGGGATCGCAACAGTTTTCGATAAGTAAGAGTGTCGAACCCAACGAGGAGCTAAATGTAGAACAAATATTCCCTCAAGTTCTATCGACCACCGATACAACTCTACGCACGCTTGACGTTCGCTTTACCTAGAACAAGTATGAAACTAGAAGTACTTTGTAGGTGTTGTTGGATAGGTTTGCAAGATAATAAAGAGTACATAAATAAAAAGTAGGGGCTGTTTAGATAAAGAAACAATAAAGTGAATATAGCGAGTGTGGAAAAGTGGTGGTAGGAGTTGTGAAATTGCCCCTAAGCAATTGACTACTTTACTAGACCGATAGCAAGTATTATGTGGGAGAGGCCACTGCTGGCATGTCATCCCTGACTTGGAATTCTATGCACTTATGATTGGAACTATTAGCAAGCATCCGCAACTACTAATGTTCATTAGGGTAAAACCCAACCATAGCATTAAGATATATTGGCCCCCCTTCAATCCCGTATGCATCAATTTCTATGCTAGGTTGAAGCTTCTGTCACTCTTGCCCTCCAATACATAGTCCTATCAACATACAACTAACCCTATGGTGTGATCCATGCGCGCAATCATATGATGGGCACCAAAGTACAGCAACATAACCACAAGCAAATTAAATCAATCATAGCAATTCATCAACCACCGCTAGGATAACGAAAATCTACTCAGACATCATAGGATGGCAACACATCATTGGATAATAATATGAAGCATAAAGCACCATGTTCAAGTAGAGGGTACGGCGGGTTGCGGGAGAGTGGACCGCTGTAGATAGAGGGGGGAAGGTGATGGAGATGTTGGTGAAGATGGTGGAGGTATTGGTGTAGATCGCGGTGATGATGATGATGGCCACGGCAGCGTTCCGGCGCCACCGAAAGAGAAGGGGAGAGGGGGCCCCTTTGTCTTCTTCTTCCTTGACCTCCTCCCTAGATGGGAGAAGAGTTTCCTCTCTGGTCCTTGGCCTCCATGGCATGGGAGGGGCGAGATCCCCTCCGATATTGGATCTGTCTCTCTCTGTTTCTGCGTTCTCAGATTCTTCCCTTTCACCGTTTCTTATATTCCCGGAGATCCGTAACTCCGATTGGGCTGGAATTTTAACACGATATCTATCTGGATATTAGCTTTCTTGCGGCGAAAGAAGGGCATCAACCGCCTTACGGGTGGCCCACGAGGGTCAGGGGCGCGCCCCTGCCTCGTGGCCACCTCGGGCACCGTCTCGCGTGGATTTTTCTTCCCAAAAACCATATATATTCAAAAAATCTCCATCAGTTTTTATCCCGTTTGGACTCCGTTTGATATGGATATTCTGCGAAACAAAAAACATGCAACAAACAGGAACTGGCACTGGGCACTGGATCAATATGTTAGTCCCAAAAATAGTATAAAAAGTTGCCAAAAGTATATGAAAGTAGTAGAATATTGGCATGGAACAATAAAAAATATAGATACGACGGAGACGTATCACTTGGCGGTAAAGCATGCCATAACACATCTTTTGGTAGTGCGAGTAGTTTTGCTTGGAGGAGAAAAGCACCTTGCTCAGGTTAGTAGACTAGACACTGGATAGACTGGATCTTGCCCTTCTCTGGTCGCTCGACCACCATCACCGTGCTGACCAACCGCGAGGTGGCGGCAATATAGAGCAACAACGACTCCTTCTCGGTTGGTTCGGCTAGGACGGGTGTAGTGGAGAGCATGCGCTTGAGATCCCGGAAGGCTTCGTCTGCCTGGTCGTTCTACTCGAACGGCGACATCTTCTTCATCAGCTGATACACGGGCAATGCCCTCTTGCCCAGCCGACTGAGAAACCGGCTGACCGAGGCCAAGCAGCCGGTGAATTTCTGGACATCATGCAGCCGGGCCAGCTTGCGCATGCGCTCGATGGCCTTGATCTTCTTCGGGTTCGCCTCAATGCCGCGCTCCGAGATGAGGAAGCCAAATAGCTTTCCGGCCAGTACGCCGAAGACGCACTTTGTAACACCCCAGATGCAACTTTCCATATTTGTACTCCGACTCTTGCCATTCTCGGCTCTAAGTTATGAGATTCCCTTCGTGGTTGGGTTTTTGTCTTTGTTTTGCATTTTTCTCATGTCTTGCATTCCATATCATGTCATCATGTGCATCACATTTGCATTCGTGTTCGTCTCATGCATCCGAGCATTTTCCCCGTTGTCCGTTTCACAATCCGGCACTCCTACGTGTGTCGGCTTCCCCTTTTGTCTCTTTTCGTGAGCGGGTGTTAAACATTCTCGGAATGGACCAAGATTTGCCAAGCGGCCTTGATAACCCACAAGTATAGGGGATCACAACAGCTTTCAAGGGTAGAGTATTCAACCCAAATTTATTGATTCGACACAGGGGGAGCCAAAGAATATTCTCAAGTATTAGCAGCTGAGTTTTCAATTCAACCACACCTGGAAACTTAGTATCTGCAGCAAAGTGTTTAGTAGCGAGAACCAGTATATGGAAAACTCGTAGGCACCGGATCAGTGATGGATAATTATGCCGGATGCGGTTCATCATGTAACAGTCATAACATAGGGTGACACAGAACTAGCTCCAATTCATCAATGTAATGTAGGCATGTATTCCGTATATAGTCATCCGTGCTTATGGAAAAGAACTTGCATGACATCTTTTATCCTACCCTCCCGTGGCAGCGGGGTCCTATTGGAAACTAAGGGATATTAAGGCCTCCTTTTAATAGAGAACCGGAACAAAGCATTAGCACATAGTGAATACATGAACTCCTCAAACTATGGTCATCACCGGGAGTGGTCCCGATTATTGTCACTTCGGGGTTGCCGGATAATAACACATAGTAGGTGACTATAAACTTGCAAGATAGGATCAAGAACTCACATATATTCATGAAAACATAATAGGTTCAGATCTGAAATCATGGCACTCGGGCCCTATGACAAGCATTAAGCATAGCGAAGTCATAGCAACATCAATCTTAGAATATAATGGATACTAGGGATCAAACCCTAACAAAACTAACTCGATTACATGATAAATCTCATCCAACCCATCACCGTCCACCAAGCCTACGATGCAATTACTCACGCATGGCGGTGAGCATCATGAAATTGGTGATGGAGGATGGTTGATGACGACGACAACGACGAATCCCGCTCTCCGGAGCCCTGAACGGACTCCAGATCAGCCCTCCCGAGAGGTTTTAGGGCTTGGTGGCGGCTCTGTATCGTAAAACGCGATAATTTATTCTCTCAGATTTTTTTCTCTCCGAAAGCAAATATATAGAGTTGGAGTTGGCGTCGGAGGGTTTCCAGGGGGCCCATGAGGTAGGGGGCGCGCCCTAGGGGGGGGGCGCCCCCCACCCTCGTGAGAAGGGTTTGGGCCCCCAGGTCTTCATCTTTGGCGAGGATTTTTTATTGTTTTTTCTAAGATGTTCCATGGAGTTTCAGGTCATTCTGAGAATATTTGTTTTCTGCACATAAAACAACACCATGGTAATTCTGCTGAAAACAGCGTCAGTCCGGGTTAGTTCTATTCAAATCATACAAGTTAGAGTCCAAAACAAGGGCCAAAGTGTTTGGAAAAGTAGATACGATGGAGACGTATCAACTCCCCCAAGCTTAAACCCTTGCTTGTCCTCAAGAAATTCAGTTGACAAACTGAAAGAAAGAAAGAAAAACTTTTAGAAACTCTGTTTGCTCTTGTTGTTGTAACTATGTCAAGCCAGCATTCAAGTTTTCAGCATAGATCATAACTAACCACATTTGCAATAATTCTCAGGTTCCACAGTTACTCATATCAATAGCATAATCAACTAGCAAGTCATAATAATAAATCTCGGATGACAACACTTCTCAAAACAATCATAATATGATATAACAAGATGGTATCTCGCTAGCCCTTTCTGAGACCGCAAAACATAAATGCAGAGCACCTTTAAAGATCAAGGACTGACTAGACATTGTAATTCATGGTAAAAGAGATCCAATCATAGTCATAGCCAATATAAATTAACAGTGATGAATGCAAATGACAGCTGTGCTCTCCAGCTAGTGCTTTTTAATAAGAGGGTGATGACTCAACATAAAAGTAAATGGATAGGCCCTTCGCAGAGGGAGGCAGGGATTTGTAGAGGTGCTAGAGCTCGGTTTTGAAATAGAGATAAATTGTATTTTGAGCGGTATACTTTCATTGTCAACGTAACAACTAAGAGATGGCGATATCTTCCATGCTAAACACATTATAGGCGGTTCCCAAACAGAATGGTAAAGTTTATACTCCCCCTCCACCAACAAGCATCAATCCATGGCTTGCTCGAAACAACGAGTGCCTCCAACATACATCAGGTCCCAGGGGGAGTTTTGTTTGCAATTAATTTTGATTTAGTTTGCATAAAGCATGGGACTGGGCATCCCGGTGACTAGCCATTTTCTTGTGAGTGATGAGCGGAGTCCACTCCTCTTGAGAATAACCCGCCTAACATGGAAGATAAGGACAACCTTGGTTGATACATGAGCTATTCGAGCATACAAAACAGAATGATTATTTGAAGGTTTAGAGTTTGGCACATACAAATTTACTTGGAACGGCAGGTAGATATCGCATATAGGAAGGTATGGTGGACTAAACTGGAATAACTTTGGGGTTTAAGGGATTGGACGCACAAGCAGTATTCCCGCTTAGTACAAGTGAAGGCTAGCAAAAGACTGGGAAGCGACCAACTAGAGAGCGACAACAACCATGTACATGCATTAAAATTAATAAACATTGGATGCAAGCATGAGTAGGATATAATCCACCATGAACATAAATATCGTGAAGGCTATGTTGATTTTGTTTCAACTACATGCATGAACATGTGCCAAGTCAAGTCACTTAAATCATTCAAAGGAGGATACCACCCCATCATACCACATCATAATCATCTCAATAGCATGTTGGCATACAAGGTAAATCATTATAACTCATAGCTAATCAAGCATGGCACAAGCAACTATGATCTCTAATTGTCATTGCAAACATGTTTATTCATAATAAGCTGAATCAAGAACGAGGGACTCATCATATTTACAAAAACAAAAGAGGTCGAGTTCATACCAGCTTTTCTCATCTCAGTCAGTCCATCATATATCATCATAATTGCCTTTCACTTGCACGACCGAACGGTGTGAATAATAATAAGAGTGTACGTGCATTGGACTAAGCTGGAATCTGCGAGCATTCAATAAACAGGAGAGACAAGGCAATATGGGCTCTGGGTTAAATCAACAATAATGCATATAAGAGCCACTTCAACAATTTAATTATGGTCTTCTCCTACCGACCCCCAAATAAAAGAAAAGAAATAAAACTATTTACACGGGAAAGCTCCCAACAAGCAAAAGAAGAACTGGAAATATTTTTGGGTTTTCTTTTTAATTATTACTACTATAGCAGAAAAATAAACTACTACTAATTTTTTTGTTTTTTCTTAAGGTTTAACAAACACACAAGAAGAAAGCATGAAAAAGAAAATAAACTAGCATGGATATTACAGTGAAAAAGTATGAGCACCGACATCTAGCAATGAGTGTGTGTGAGCATAAATGTAATGTCGGTGAGAAATACGTACTCCCCCAAGCTTAGGCTTTTGGCCTAAGTTGGTCTATGGCCATAGCTGGCCTGGCGGATATCCATAATAATAGTTGTTGGGGTCGTACTGTGATGAGGAGGAATAGTTGGGATCATACTGTGATGAAGAAGAAGACTCTGACTGCCACTGGCTGACAGTCATCTCTGGATCCCAAGAATAAACAGATTGTCATGGAGGCTCATCTTGTGGTTCCTGTTCCGGGGCTGGTGCAGGATTCTTGTAAGCTTGGACGAAAGCCCACGTAACGAGGTAGGGTCCTACAAAATTAAATAGAGAAGGAGCAGGCAAGATAATAGTCTCAGGATGATGTTTGTTAAAGAACAATTGATATTTAAGCTCTCCTGCCCTATTCTTAACAATAAAATCATGTGCCACCATACTTTTATGATCTAGATAAACATGGGGCAACACCTTTTCTTCCTTCTCAGCATGCCTAATATGTATGTTAAAATGTGCAGCTAGGCGTGTGGCATAGACGCCTCCAAAGATGGGACCCTTAGTATGGTTCATACTTAACCGTCTAGCAATAATACCGCCCATACTAAAAGTGTTATCACTGTATAAACCATGGTGCAGAATAATTATATCAGGGATACTAAGGTTTCCACTGTTTCCGCGTCCAATTAAACAACTACTAGCAAATAATGCAAAGTAACGTAAAACAAGAAAATGTATGCTAGTGATTCGTGCATCGGAAACCTTTCTAGTTTCTCCTACAGTGATAGTATCAATAAACCCAACCACATCATCATGATGTGGTTTTTCTGTCTTTCCCTCAAAAGGGATTAAACAAATCCGACAGAAATCATAAAGTGACATCTCCTTATGCTCATCATATAAATGAAACTCCACCGTAGGTGGTGAGTTCCTAGAATGAAAATGAAAGTTTTGCACAAAAGTATTTGTGAGTAAGAGATACTAATCGCATTGGTCGTGGAGGAAAGCGGTGAGGCCTGCATTGTGAGCCAATTCATGAAAAATCTTCATAGATACCGGCTGCTCTTAAGAAATCTTCAAAAGGCCATTCACACGCCCGAATCTCCGCAGTGCGCGACAAATTATACTTAGGCTTCAGTGCCTTTTCCTTCGAGCTTTGGCTCAACGAGCCCCTCAAAAATGTCCTCATTACTTTTCTGAAACAATCTGAAATTTTTAGTAACTTCAAACAAAAGTGAACCAACTTCAATAAAACTGATAGCAACTACTCCTACAAGTGCCTAGAGCCTATATCAAGCATTAGAACTACTTGGAACCATATAAATTTGACATGCAAGCTCAAGAACATGGTCACCTATGCAGCACAAATTTGCAAAGAATAAAGCACTAGAACAAAAACTAATTGGACCAATGGAGGAGTCACGTACCAATGAACAATCTCCCCAAGCTGTTTTGTGAGAGGTGCTTTGAGCAAGGAGATCAAAAATCACAACAAAAGTGGCTGGAACTCGTGCTTGAGTTGGTTTTTCGGGTTTGTGTGAGACAGAGGAAAAGATGGGTGCTGGGATAAGTGGAGGAGGGCCACCGTGGGCCCACGAGGCAGGGGGCGCGCCCTAGAGGGGGGCGCCACCACCCTCGTGGCCAGGTGGCAGCTCCTCCCGCGGTAATTTTTGCACAGTAAATCCTCAAATATTCCCGAAAAAATCATATTAAATTGGCATGTCATTCTGAGGACTTTTATTTTCGGGATATTTTTATATTGCATGGATAAGTCAGGAACAGACAGAAAAATACTATTTTTACTTTATTTCTACTAATAACAGAAAGTAAAGAGAGGGTACAGAAGGTTGTGCTTCTAGTTTCATCCATCTCATGCTCATCAAAAAGAATCCACTAACAAGGTTGATCAAGTCTTGTTAACAAACTCATTCCGATAATCATGAAACCGGAGAAATTTCGAATAACACTAAGTTACCTCAACGGGGATATGCACATCCCCTATAATAAGTATATCGCATTTCTTCTTGATAGTAGGAAGAGGAAATTCAAAACCTCCAATTATAATCGATGGAATTTTTCCAATGGAGTTGATACTATGAACTTGAGGTTGTTTCCTCGAAAGTGTACCGTATGCTCATTACCATTAACATGAAAAGTGACATTGCCTTTGTTGCAATCAATAACAGCCCCTGCAGTATTAAGAAAAGGTCTTCCAAGAATAATAGACATACTATCATCCTCGGGAATATCAAGAATAACAAAGTCCGTTAAAATAGTAACGTTTGCAACTACAACAGGCACATCCTCACAAATACCGACAGGTATAGCAGTTGATTTATCAGCCATTTGCAAAGATATTTCAGTAGGTGTCAGCTTATTCAAGTCAAGTCTATGATATAAAGAGAGAGGCATAACACTAACACCGGCTCCAAGATCACATAAAGCAGTTTTAATATAATTTCTTTTAATGGAGCAAGGTATAGTAGGTACTCCGGGATCTCCAAGTTTCTTTGGTATTCCACCCTTAAAAGTATAATTAGCAAGCATGGTGGAAATCTCAGCTTCCGGTATCTTTCTTTTATTAGTAATGATATCCTTCATATATTTAGCATAAGGATTTGTTTTGAGCACATCAGTTAATCGCATACGCAAAAAGATAGGCCTAATCATTTCAGCAAAGCGCTCAAAATCCTCATCATCCTTTTTCTTGGATGGTTTTGGAGGAAAAGGCATGGGTTTCTGAACCCAAGGTTCCCTTTCTTTACCATGTTTCCTAGCAACAAAGTCTCTTTTATCATAACGTTGATTCTTTGATTGTGGGTTATCAAGATCAACAACAGGTTCAATTTCTACATCATTATCATTACTAGGTTGAGCATCATCATGAACATCATCATTAATATTTTCTTAGGTTCATGTTCATTACCAGATTGTGTTTCAGCATCAGACATAGATATATCATTTGGATTATCAGGTGGTTCAGCAATAGGTTCACTAGAAGTTTGCACAGTTCTATCATTTTTCTTCTTCTTCTTTTTAGAAGAACTAGGAACATCAATATTATTTCTTTGAGAATCTTGCTCGATTCTCTTAGGGTGGCCTTCAGGATACAAAGGTTCCTGAGTCATTCTACCAGTTCTAGTAGCCACTCTAACAGCATAATCATTTTTCTTACTATTCATTTCATCAAGCACTTCTTTTTTAGCCTTAAGTACTTGTTCTACTTGAGTGGTAACCATAGAAGCATGTTTGCTAACAAGTTTAAGTTCACCTTTAATATTAGCCATATAATCACCCAAGTATTTAAGCATATCGGAATCATATTTCAATTGTCTACCAAAATAAGCATTGAAATTTTCTTGTTTGACAATAAAATTATCAAACTCATCAAAGCATTGCCTAGCAGGCTTAGAGTGAGGGATATCACCTTCATCAAATCTATAGAGAGAATTTACCTTTACTACCTATGTCGGGATATCGGGATCAGGAGGTTCTTCAGTAAATAAATAATTAAGCTCATATGTTTCTTCAACAGGCGGTATATTAATACCATGTATTTCTTCAATAGGAGGTAAATTCTTAACGTCTTCAGCTTTAATACCTTTTTCTTTCATAGATTTCTTTGCCTCTTGCATATCTTCGGGACTAAGAAATAAAATACCTCTCTTCTTCGGAGTTGGTTTAGGAATAGGCTCAGTAATTGGAGCAGGAGATGGCTCAGGAGGTGCCCAATTATTTTCATTTGTCAACATATTATTCAATAGAATTTCAGCTTCATCCGGTGTTCTTTCCCTGAAAAGAGAACCATCACAACTATCCACGTAATCTCTGAAAGCATCGGTTAGTCCATTATAAAAGATATCAAGTATTTCAGGTTTCTTAAGAGGATGATCAGGCAAAGCATTAAGTAACTTGAGAAGCCTCCCCCAAGCTTGTGGGAGACTCTCTTCTTTAATTTGCACGAAGTTGTATATTTCCCTCAAAGCAGCTTGTTTCTTATGAGCAGGGAAATATTTAGCAGAGAAGTAATAAATCATATCCTGGGGACTACGCACACAACCAGGATCAAGAGAATTAAACCATATCTTAGCATCACCCTTTAATGAGAACGGAAATATTTTGAGTATATAAAAGTAACACGATCTCTAATCATTAGTGAACAGGGCAGCTATATCATTTAACTTAGTAAGATGTGCCACGACAGTTTCAGATTCATAGCCATAAAACGGATCAGATTCAACCAAAGTAATTATATCAGGATCAATAGAGAATTCATAATCCTTATCGGGAACACATATAGGTGAAGTAGCAAAAGCAGGGTCGGGCCTCATTTTATCTCTAAGTGATTCTTTGTTCCATTTAACTAATAGCCTCTTAAGCTCATATCTATCCTTGCAAGCTAAAATAGCGGCAGAAGATTCCATATCAAAAAGATAGCCCTCGGGAATAACAGGCATATTTTCATCATCACTATCATCATCGTATTCAGATTCAATAATTTCTTTTTCTCTAGCCCTAGCAATTTTTTCATCAAGAAATTCACTAAGGGGCACAGTAGTATCAGGCATAGAAGCAGTTTCATCATAAGTATCATGCATAGCAGAAGTGGCATCATCAATAACATGCACCATATCAGAACGAATAGCAGAAGCAGGTGTAGGTGTCGCTAGCTTACTCATAACAGAAGGTGAATCAAGTGCAGAGCTAGATGGCAGTTCCTTACCTCCCCTCGTAGTTGAGGGATAGATCTTGTTTTTTGGATCTCTCAAGTTCTTCATAGTGTCCAACAAATATAAATCCCAAGTGACTCAAAGAATAGAGCTATGCAACCCGGCAACGGCGCCAAAAAATAGTCTTGATAACCCACAAGTATAAGGGATCGCAACAGCTTTCGAGGGTAGAGTATTCAACCCAAATTTATTGATTCGACACAAGGGGAGCCAAAGAATATTCTCAAGTATTAGCAGCTGAGTTGTCAATTCAACCACACCTGGAAACTTAGTATCTGCAGCAAGGTGTTTAGTAGCAAAGTAATATGATAGTGGTGGTAGCGGCAACAAAAGTAAAGACAACAAAAGTAATATTTTTGGTATTTTGTAGTGATTGTAACAGTAGTAGCAGGAAAGTAAATAAGCGAGAACCAGTATATGGAAAACTCGTAGGCACCGGATCAGTGATGGATAATTATGTCGGATGCGGTTCATCATGTAACAGTCATAACATAGGGTGACACAGAACTAGCTCCAATTCATCAATGTAATGTAGGCATGTATTCCGTATATAGTCATACGTGCTTATGGAAAAGAACTTGCATGACATCTTTTGTCCTACCCTCCCGTGGCAGCGGGGTCCTATTGGAAACTAAGGGATATTAAGGCCTCCTTTTAATAGAGAACTGGAACAAAGCATTAGCACATAGTGAATACATGAACTCCTCAAACTATGGTCATCACCGGGAGTGGTCCCGATTATTGTCACTTCGGGGTTGCCGGATAATAACACATAGTAGGTGACTATAGACTTGCAAGATAGGATAAAGAACTCACATATATTCATGAAAACATAATAGGTTCAGATCTGAAATCATGGCACTCGGGCCCTAGTGACAAGCATTAAGCATAGCAAAGTCATAGCAACATCAATCTCAGAACATAATGGATACTAGGGATCAAACCCTAACAAAACTAACTCGATTACATGATAAATCTCATCCAACCCATCACCGTCCACCAAGCCTACGATGCAATTACTCACGCATGGCGGTGAGCATCATGAAATTGGTGATGGAGGATGGTTGATGATGACGACGGCGACGAATCCCCCTCTCCGAAGCCCCGAACGGACTCCAGATCAGCCCTCCCGAGAGGTTTTAGGGCTTGGCGGCGGCTCCATATCATAAAACGTGATGATTTCTTCTCTCTGATTTTTTTCTCGCCGAAAGTAAATATATAGAGTTGGAGTTGGCGTCGGAGGGTTTCCAGGGGGCCCACGAGGTAGGGGGGCGAGCCCTAGGGGGGGGCGCCCCCCACCCTCGTGAGAAGGGTGTGGGCCCCCTGGTCTTCATCTTTGGCGAGGATTTTTTATTGTTTTTCCTACGGTGTTCCGTGGAGTTTCAGGTCATTCCGAGAATATTTGTTTTCTGCACATAAAACAACACCATGGTAATTCTGCTGAAAACAGCGTCAGTCCGGGTTAGTTCCATTCAAATCATACAAGTTAGAGTCCAAAACAAGGGCAAAAGTGTTTGGAAAAGTAGATACGATGGAGATGTATCAGGCCTTGGTACACCACCGGCAGACCGCCTGTCAAATTTCGTGTCATTTGGAGTCCGTTTGATGCTCCAACGGTTAACCGGAGAACCGTAAAGGCCTCTTGTGTGCTGCAGCCTAACACCCCTCCAAAACGGCCCAATAACCCATCCAAACCACTCCCATGTCCTCCGCCGCCGGATCGCGATCGCGTGGGCGAAAACTACACTCCATTTAAACACTCCTACCACCTCCTACCTATAAATATGTGCACCCCTCCAAATTTTCAGAGTCCAAAGCCTAGCCACCTCCCCTCCATCGCCGCCGGACATGTCCGGATCCAGCCGGACGTACCACGCCGCCGCCCCGCACGAGTGAGCCGCCGCGTGGTGAGCGCCGCCGCCTCCCGCGCCGGCCCGCTCGGGCCCGAGGCTGCACCCCGAGCCCATCTCCTCTGCGCTGCCTCGCGTACTCCCCGCCGCCGAGCGCTACTCCCGCGCCGCCACCTTCGCGCCGCCGTGCTGCGCCGCCTCTACCGCGCGCCGCCGCCCCGCCAGCTTCGTCCCGCCGCCACCGGCGCGCTGCAGCCCGCTGCCAGGCCGCGCCCGCGTCGCCCCGTCGTTGCCGGCCCTCCTCCGGCCAGATCCAGGCCAGCGCCGCCCTGATCCGGTCGCTCTGGCCTCCCCAGCGCCTCCTTCCACCGCCACCGTCCCCTTCCGCTCCGGCGAGGTCCGGCCTACCTCGGGAGTCGCGCCCTAACCCTAGATCTGATCTGAGGTTGACCTCGAAATAATCCTAAGTCTTTTAATTATTGCATTCTGGTGCCTCCTTTGACATGCCATAATTTCTTGTGTGCTGCTCCGTTTTATGCGCATGATATATCAAAATGTTCATCATGATGTGTTCTTCATTTCATTCCATTGTGACATGCTTGTTTGAGTCCATATTGATGCCCAAATCATTGATGCAAGAGTGCTTTAAAATGTTAGCTCCTGTTACTTAGCAGATTATGAGGATTTGTCAATTTTGTCACATTTGTTGTGTGCTGCATATGGGCATGAGCTCTACATGTATTTTGATCTATGCCATGCCAGCTTTACAGGGGTGCTTGCCATGTATTTTTGTTATCAATGTGGTGACTAGCACAAGCATGCAAAGTAGCCTTTGTGATATTGCTGATTTCACGGACTTAGGATTTTTGCTAAGTCCTTGCTCTGCTGTTATTTTTATGCCATGTAAACATGATGCTACAGTGAGACACATGCTAGTTTTGAGTTACTTCAGTAAGGATGATTCGGACATATGGTTATTTTATATCCATCCATGCCCCTGTTTGCAATTATGGAGTGCCCTAGAATGTCTTAATCTTGCTCTACTTTTGCTATAAAATGTTCTTGGCAGATTGTTTACATGTTAATCAATTTTGCCATGGTTGTTGTAGTTGATCCATGCATGCTATGAACTTGTCCTTGCCATGTTTAGCTTCATGAACATGCCTTCTTGCTGTTGGTATGCTTGTCTTGTCATGCGATGCCTTGTGATGAGTGATTTGAGCTCACAAAGATGCATTCATAATTCTGTTTATGCCATGCTCAGTTTTCTGCCAAGTCTGAATCTCTTAATAAAACTTGCTATGTTTACATGGGTGCCATCATATCTTCTGTGCCTTTTTGGATGATGATTAGTAAGGGACTTTTGTTCCATGCTTTTAGTAGCTTCATGCCATGCCTTGCTTTGCTATGATCTGTTCCTGTAGCATGTTGTTTGCTTGCTATAAACATGGCTTCCTGATGTTAATTTCTGGCATGTTAGTATTTTCACTAAGTCTATGAAGCTGATATCTTTTGCACTTTTGCCATGCTTGTTTGAACCTGCTCTTGTGTGATTTAGCCATAGCTCAGTGTTCATGTTTTTTCAAGCATCTTGAGTACATCACTTCCATATGCTTTGTTGGTATGTTGGAGTACAGTAGCTTAGTTTCTTGTTGCATTCTAGATGGCATCGTGCTGTTAATCGCAAAATTGTGCCATTCTTGTTTTTGCTTGCCATTTGCAAACTGTGCATCCGATTCCGGTGATCTTTATATCGATTTCGACCGAAATCATCTCATATTTCCAGCAGCACACTTGGTTTACCAAGTTGATGCCTTGTTCTTTCTTTCCCTTCCGAAGCACGCATATGCATTGCATATCACATCCCGCATGTCATGCCATGTTTTGCATCATGTTGATTGTGCATTGCACCGTGATTGATTGTTGACCCTTTTGCTTGTGTTCTTTCTTTGGGTAGAGCCGGGAGACGAGTATGTGATTGAGGAACCTATTGAGTATGCTAACGAGGATCAAGCTTTCGTCAACTCTGAGAACTTTGCAGGCAAGATGACCATTGAGGGAGTCCTAGATTAGGGGGTCTCCGGATAGCCGGACTGTCTTCATTGGCCGGACTGTTAGACTATGAAGATACAAGATTGAAGACTTCATCTCGTGTCCGGATGGGACTCTACTTGGCGTGGAAGGCAAGCTAGGAAATACGTATATGGATATCTCCTCCTTTGTAACCGACCTTGTGTAACCCTAACCCTCTCCGGTGTCTATACAAACCGAGGGGTTTTAGTCCGTAGGAAAACAATCACAACATACAATCATACAGTAGGCTAGCTTCTAGGGTTTAGCCTCTCTGATCTCGTGGTAGATCTACTCTTGTAATACCCATATCTTCAATATTAATCAAGCAGGACGTAGGGTTTTACCTCCATCAAGAGGGCCCGAACCTGGGTAAAACTTCATGTCCCTTGCCTCCTGTTACCATCCGGCCTAGACGCACAGTTCGGGACCCCCTACCCGAGATCCACCGGTTTTGACACCGACATTGGTGCTTTCATTGAGAGTTCCTCTGTGTCGTCACCGTTAGGCTTGATGGCTCCCACTATCATCGGTAGCGATGCGGTCCAGGGTGAGACTTTTCTCCCCAGACAGATCTTCGTATTAGGCGGCTTTACACTGCGGGCTAATTCGCTTGGCCATCTGGAGCAGATTGAAAGCTACGCCCCTGGCCATCAGGTCAGATTTGGAAGTTTGAATTACACGGCCAACATCCGTGGGGACTTGATCTTCGACGGATTCGAGCCACAGCCGGGCGTGCCGCACTGTCGCGATGGGTATGACCTAGCTCTGCCACCGGACGGTACCCCAGAGGCAGCGCCCACATCAGCTCCGACCCTCACCTCGGAGCCAACTGCGCCAATCGAGGACGGGTGGCTAGACACCGCCTCAGGGGCTGCAATCTCGACGGCGATCGAGCCAAACACCAGCATAATCCTCCGCACGGCCCGTGACTCCAAGGTGCCGGACTCTCTTTCGGACCCAGAATCATCCATGCCCCCGCCAATCGAATCCGATTGGGCGCCGATCATGGAATTCACCACCGCGGATATCTTTCAGCACTCGCCCTTCAGTGACATCATGAATTCACTAAGGTCTCTCTCTTTGTCAGGAGAGCCCTAGCCGGATTATGGCCAACAGGATTGGGATGCAGACGACGAAGAAATTTGACGCCCACCCACCACCCACTTTGTATCCACTATCGAGGATTTAACCGACATGCTCGACTTCGACTCTGCAGACATCGACGGTATGGACAACGATGCGGGAGGCGAAGATGAACCACCGCCCACAGGGCGCCGGACGTCCACTTCATCATATGACGTATACATGGTGGACAGACCAAAAGAAAATGATGACGAGGAACGGAAGGACGCACCGAAGGCTTGTTCCCTCGAGAAGCAGTCAAAGCGCCCCAAATCCCGCCTCGCCAGAAATAACGACCACACAGACCCAGCATTGGAGCAGGGCGAATCACTGCCGGACCATGGCAATACGAAAAATCAAACTGAATAAGCCAATTCTGTCAAAGATAATAGTTCGGACGACACAATGCCGGACAGGCACCCGGAGCAACAGAATGCCCGTCAAAGGCTTGTTGCCACCGCGAGGAGCCTAAAAAAGCAGAGCTCAAGGCTGCGCAGGACACACTCCAAATCAGATGGAGTAAAGTACCCAACACAACAACGAAGTACAGCGACAATTGCCCCACAAAGAGCTACCCAAAGCAGAAATTGCTACCTGAATTCGATGAGGAGGCCTCAGACCCCTCACAACCAAAAATCAACATGGCCACCTGGCCGGATAGACGACCTCATGGCCAACATCAAGCGGCAAACAACGCCACTCACAAGTCAATACGCGACCCACGCGAGGGCTCGCACCAAAAGGACGGCGCAACTTAGATCCATCTATGGACCACGCAAGTGCGCCCCAGCTTACAATGTAACACAACAAACATCCGAACAATGCGGTACACCCAGATACAGGGGTGCAGCACACCCCCTATGTTTCAGCAATGAGGTGATGGACCATGAATTTCCAGAGGGATTCAAACCCGTGAACATAGAGGCATACGACGGAACAACAGACCCTGGGGTCTGGATTGAGGACTATATCCTCCATATCCATATGGCTCGAGGAGATGATCTCCATGCCATCAAGTACTTACCCCTCAAGCTCAAAGGGCCAGCCCGCCACTGGCTTAAAGGCCTCCCCGAAAACTTCACTGGAAGTTGGGAAGAGCTTGAAGATGCTTTTTGGGAAAATTTCCAAGGAACTTATGTCCGGCCTCCGGACGCGGATGATTTGAGCCATATAACTCAACAACCCGGAGAGTCAGCCCGAAAACTTTGGAACAGGTTTCTTACTAAAAAGAACCAAATTGTCGACTATCCGGACGCCGAAGCATTGACAGCTTTAAACATAGCGTTCATGACGAATGGCTCGCCAGACACCTCGGCCAAGAAAAGCCGAGAACGATGACAACATTAACAAGCCTCATGACCCGCTTTTGTGCGGGTGAGGACAGCTGGCTAGCCAGATGCAGCACCAGCGACCCTAGTACATCCTAAGTTAGGGATGGAAACGGGAAATCACGGCACAACAGCAATAACAAACGCCAGAACAAAGGAGACAGCACGAAGAGCACAACAGTAAATGCCGGATTCAAAAGCTCTCGGCCAGGTTAGAAGCCGCCCTCTAAAGGCTCTAGAGACGAACTGTCCAGCCTGAATAAAATTCTGGACCAAATATGTCAGGTCGATAGCACCCCTGGCAAACCAGCCAATCATACCCACAGAGAATGTTGGGTCTTCAAGTAGTCCGGCAAGCTCAACGCCGTACACAAGGGGGCGGATACACCAAGCGAAGATGAGGATGAGCCTCTCAAGGGAGACGCTGGGGAACAAAAGAAATTTCCACCAAAAGTCAAAACAGTAAACGTGCTACACGTGATCAATGGAAAAAACAAAACGGCACTCCCAGAAAAATACGCCCGAAGGCCTATCACCGCGGAGTCCTGCCACTGGTCGTCTCAACCGATCACTTTCGACCATCGTGATTACTCAGCAAGTATCCGGCGTGCAGGATGGGCTGCCCTGGTATTAGACTCAATAATTGACGGATACCGCCTCGCACGAGTCCTGATGGACGGTGGCAGTAGTCTAAACCTGATATACCAGGATACAATCCGCGAAATGGGGATAGACCCAAGAAAAATTCGCCATAGCAATATTACCTTTAAAGGAGTAACGCCAGGCCCAGGGACTCGTTGCACGGGCTCCCTGATACTAAACGTTATATTCGGCTCCCCCGATAACTTCCGTAGCGAACATCCAACCTTCCACATCGCTCCGTTCCAAAGTGGCTATCAAGCACTACTCGGACGCGAATCTTTCGCTTGCTTTAATGCAATACCACACTACGCTTCCCTCACACTCAAGATGCCCGGTCCACGTGGCATCATTACAGTGAACGGAAATATTAAGCAATTTCTACGCGCCGAAAAGCGTGCGGCTTCCTTAACAGCCGCACACTAAAAACGGCCTCACCAACTAATTAGCAGGCCCCCTATTACAATACAAGGGGCTCAACGGGCGCAGACAAGTGGCAATTCTTACTCACCTTGAATTATACATGGTTTATTTAAAAAAACTATCCTTTTGCACGACAGCTTTTTTACCTAAGCTCCTCTCTTTTACAGATAATCATTGTGCTACACCCGTCCAGGATACGACACAACAGAGACACAGGCACATACGTGCAGCAGGGACCCGCTCCAAGGATTCTTTTTAGATTAAGACCATGCGTAAACCTTTTTTATTGTCTCTTGTTGATACATATCCACCGAATTCTCAGCATAATTGAGAAGGATGCTGACGTCTTGGCATGTGCCTGGACACAAGGGGCTTCTTACAAGCGGCACTATTTCAGCCTAGTTTATACCATAAAGACCGAATACCTTAGGGAGTGTTCGGCGTCGCGAGTTCGGCCTTATATGCATCAGCTCTGAATCATTGTCTTTGGTCAAATGTTGGGTTTGCCCGGCTCCTGTGTTTTGGTGCCTTACGTTCCGCTTTGCCGGCTAAGGTAGCACCAAGAGAACTACTGCAATTGTGCCCTGGTTCATCCGGACGAGCACCTCAGTAGAGAAAGCCGAAAACTGACTGTCATGATATAGCGTGAGACTGGTCAACCACTCGATGACCTATCGGAATGTTAGAATTCCTCCGCCTTAACGAAGGGCCATTTTCCAGCCAGGCATATGCGCACCCCGCGATCGGGAGAGTGCGGAGCCACCAGGGGCTATGTAGTAGCCCCACTGTCAAACTCCTATGGCTAAGTGAAAGTGTTCAAGCATTATAGTCCAGTTGCCTCGCTCGCTGCGCTATCACCTCCTTATCAGGACCAAGACGTTGGGTTAAGTGTGAACACGTGTTTTTTTGCGAGCACCTCCGCATTATATGCGTGGGGGTTGAAGCCGACGGCTGCAATCTTTCAGGTTATACACATGTATACATAAACGGCCGCACAGGAGGCATCATACTACTTTCAGGCAAAAGTATAAACACAACCTTATAAAAACTTCATAAAAGCATTATGTTTACAATGAGAATACATATCACTCAAACATAATATTTTTCGAGCACTGGGCCTCTATCAAACGAGCACCCTCGAGAACTTCCTCGAAATAGTGTTCGGCAGCCACACGGCCTATGGCCGAACCCTACGCCGCAACAGTGGTAGCGTCCATCTCCGCCCAGTATGCTTTAACACGGGCAAGGGCCATCCGCGAGCCTTCTATGCACGCCGACCTCTTCATCTCATTAATGCGCGGCACCGCATCAAGGAGCTGTTGCACTAAGCTGAAATAGCTGTTCGGCTTAGGCCCTTCCGGCCATAATTGATCCACAACAGACCTCATGGCGAGTCCGGACAACCTATTCAGTTCGGCCCATTCAGCTAGCTGGCAAGTCAATGAAAGCGGACGCTCTGGAACGTGGAATTGCGTCCAGAACAGCTTGTCCACTTCACGATCTGTCTGACCTTGGAAGTACGTGGCCGCATCGGCAGCGCTCGCCGCCAAATCCATATACGCATCTGCCGAGCTCCACAGCCGATCCAGAGGGTCATACCGTGGATCTCCCAACTTCCTCCGTAACATGAAGGGTTTTCCAGTCGCAATATCCTCGGCTTCTCGCAGCTCCTCCTTCTTCTCTCTCATAGCAGAACGGGTGTCTTTGTCTGCCTCCACGGCCTTCTCAAGGTCCGTTGCCTTCGCTTGGTTCTCTTTCTCAAGGACCCGGCAATGGTCGGCAGTGTCTTTCAATTCTACGGCCATCTTGGCCATCTTCTCTTGGCTCTCGCAATGTGCGGCCTTCTCGGCTTTCAACTCTTCGGCCGCCTTCAAAGCAGCCGCATTACTACTCCTCGCTTGTTCCTTGGCTCGGGCAAGTTCTGCCCGCAAGGCTTCCATGGTGGCAGCCCCATCTGCAGTCACAACATATTAAAGATACTGGCATTATGCTGCTCTTACTATGTGGCAATCACCGGATAATAACACTTACCCTGTGCCTCATCAAGCCTCTTGTTAACAAGCTCGATGTCGGCGTCTGCCGCATCCAGTTGCCATTTTAATTGGGCAAACTCCCTAGTCCGGCTAGCCACTAGAGCTCCCACCACCTGCGCATAAAAGCAGATTGGTTATTGCCTAGGAATTTGATCCTCTGTTCGCCGCCGTTCTTGACGACAACCAGAGTCTCAGGGGCTACTATAACATGTGCAGTACTATCACATATTATCTCACATACCTCAAAGCCTGTCAATAGACTCATAAAGGCTTCATGTAATCCGCTTTCAGCGGACGAGATTCTCTCCATCACCGTACCCATCAGCGTACGGTGCTCTTCTGAGATGGCCGCTCGCCCCACCAACTCCCTCAGAACGTCCGACGGCACATTAGACGGTGTCGGACTCTTTCGTATGCTCTCTTCGGGAGCCGGACACTGGGGACTTCTGGGGTCTACGGGACTATCTTCTGGCCTCACCGGATCCGGAGAGGCCCTCTGCGACGACACTTTGGGGTCGCCCGCTTCTGGAGCGGAGGAGTCCGGGGGAGGCGTTTCGCTCTCCATCATCTCCGGAAGAAGATCCCCCGAAGACGAACTCATTTGAGAGGGGCTGAGGCCCGAACTGCAAGATATATGCGGTGGTTGTTTTCTCAGAGGAAAAAGATAGCATACTCTTACTACTAAAATATTTTGGATCACTTACGACTCGTTGGAGGGGAGATCCCCTCGCGGACTTTGTGTGGCAAAAGCACCACCCGAGGCAGGACCCTCTGTGGGAGACTTCTTCTCCCGCTTGGAGGCTTCGGCTTCCGGATCCTCAGAAGCAGTCCTTTTCCTTCCCCGATTGTCCTCCTTCGTGGAAATGCTCGTTCCCTCGGTCGGAGCGGGTAGCGATGGGGGCCCGTGTTCGCCCGTATTATCCCCCTCGGTATCTTCCTTCAAGGGTTCCGGGCAAGATGCGACCTCGAGCATCTTCTCCAATACCGGATTTTCCAAACTCTCGGGGAGGGGGGCCGAACACCGAATCATCTTCGCCTTCGTTAGCCAGTCCTGGTCAAAAAGCAAACTCTCAAAAATAACCTCGAATAAAAGACAGTGTGTTCGGCTAGAGGATTTCTTACTTGTTCGGCGACGCGATCACTGCTTAGGCCCACGTCCTCGGTGATATCCGGACACTCCACTTGAGGTCCAAAGAATGACTTGTACATCTCCTCGTGCGTCAGGCCGATGAAACTTTGAATGGCATGTGGTCCTTCTGGGTTGAACTCCCACAAGCGCAGGGGACGGCGTTTGCAAGGCTGGACTTGACGAACCATCATAACTTGTATTACCGCAACCAAATTAAAATCTCCCTCGAAGAGATCTCTGATGCGGCTTTGCAGTATAGGCATGTCCTTGGCTAGACCCCAGCTCAGGCCCTTGCTAATCCATGACATCAGTTGTGGTGGGGGGCCCGGGCGAAAAGCGGGGGCAGCCGCCCACTTGGCACTTCTGGGAGCCGTGACGTAGAACCACTCCCGTTGCCATAATTCGGATATGAACCTTTCGGCCATGGAGCTTCTGCCATCTTGCCTATTGATGCACCTCCGCACGCTGCATGCTGCCCCTCGATCACCTTTGGTTGTACTTCAAAGGTCTTGAGCCGCAGGCCGAAGTGAGGGGTCACATGGAGGAAGGCCTCACACACGACAATAAATGTTGTGATGTGGAGAAAGGGGTCCGGAGCTAGGTCATGGAAATCTAGCCCGTAATAGAACATCAAGCCCCTGACGAAGGGATCCAGAGTGAGGCCTAGACCTAGGAGGAAGTGGGAGACGAACACAACGTTCTCGTTGGGTTCGGGAGTAGGGACGACCTGCCCTCGGGTAGGCAGCCGATGCGAAACCTCGACAGTCAGGTATCTGGCCTCCCTCAACTTCTTAATGTCCTCTTCCGTCATGGAGGAGGGCATCCATCGGCCGTGAAGGCCGGATCCGGACATGATTGAAGATCCGGAGCACCTAACCTGGGCTTTGGGTGTTAGAACTCGAGGCGGGGGAAGGGTTTGGTTGAGCACGAGAGGGAAAAAGCGAAAACCTTGTCCCCTTATAAAGAGGGTGAATATCAAGCGTCCTCTCCGTAGCCGTTTTGGACTTAGCTATAATCTAGGAGTCCTAGACACGGTTGGGTTACCCACGAACCGCATTAATGAGAATCCCGTAATCAGGGGAACACGATCTCCGCTTTGGCAAGACGTGTCAAGAAACTGCCTCGCGTTATGTGTGGAGCTGGTTAAGAGAAACGGTTCGAATAATCACCGGGCCACGACGTAACGTCATGTTGCCAAAACAAGCTAGCGAATTAGATCTGCAAAAACATTATTCTCTCTACGGTGGAATGTGGAACTTATTTTGCAGGGTCGGACACTAACCTCATATTCAAATTCTTCTGTGATGTATTCGGAGAAGGAACCCGCCTTGCAATGCCGAAGACAACTGCGCGCCGGACTCATCGTCATTGAAGCCTGGTTCAGGGGCTACTAAGGGAGTCCTGGATTAGGGGGTCTCCGGATAGCCGGACTGTCTCCATTGGCCGGACTATTAGACTATGAAGATACAAGATTGGAGACTTCGTCTCGTGTCCGGATGGGACTCTACTTGGCGTGGAAGGCAAGCTAGGCAATACGTATATGGATATCTCCTCCTTTGTAACTGACCTTGTGTAACCCTAACCCTCTCCGGTGTCTATATAAACCGAAGGGTTTTAGTCCGTAGGACAACAATCAAAACATACAATCATACCGTAGGCTAGCTTCTAGGGTTTAGCCTCTCTGATCTCGTGGTAGATCTACTCTTGTAATACCCATATCTTCAATATTAATCAAGCAGGACGTAGGGTTTTACCTCCATCAAGAGGGCCCGAACCTGGGTAAAACTTCGTGTCCCTTGCCTCCTGTTACCATCCGGCCTAGACGCACAGTTCGGGACCCCCTACCCGAGATCCGCCGGTTTTGACACCGACAACCATACCCTCGAAATCACTTCTATCTTTGCTTGCTAGTTGTTCGCTCTTTTGCTATGCCGCGATACCTACCACTTGCTATATCATGCCCCCTATATTGCCATGTCAAGCCTATAACCCACCTTTCCTAGCAAACCATTGTTTAGCTATTTTACCGCTTTGTTCAGCCCCCTCTTATAGCGTTACTAGTTGCAGGTGAAGTTGAAGTTTGTTCATTGTTGGAACATGGATATTGTTGGGATATCACAATACCTATTATTTTAATTAATGCATCTATTACTTGGTAAAGGGTGGAAGGATCGGCCTTATGCCTGGTGTTTTGTTCCACTCTTGCCGCCCTAGTTTCCGTCATACCGGTGTTATGTTCCTTGATTTTGCATTCCTTACGCGGTTGTGTGTTATGGGAACCCTTGATAGTTTGCTTTGAATAAAACTCCTCCAGCAAGGCCCAACCTTGGTTTTAACATTTGCCACCTAAGCCTTTTTCCCTTGGGTTCTGCAGACTCAAGGGTCATCTTTATTTTAAACCCCCGAGCCAGTGCTCCTCTGAGTGTTGGTCCAACCTGTCAGCCGCCGGTGACCACCAGGGGCAACTTTGGGTTGGCCTACCGGAATCTTGGACAATCCGGTGTGCCCTGAGAACGAGATATGTGCAGTTCCTATCAGGATTTGTCGGCACATGTAGATCATCTTTATAGTCACCCAGTTACGTTGTGATGTTTGATGGCACACTAAGTGTTCCTCCGGTATTCGGGAGTTGCATAATCTCATAGTCATAGGAAGATGTATAAGTCATGGAGAAAGCAATAGCAATAAACTAAACGACCATAGTGCTAAGTTAACGGATGGGTCAAGTCAATCACATAATTCTCTAATGATGTGATACCGTTCATCAAATGACAACTCATGTCTATGGTTAGGAAACTTAACCATCTTTGATTAACGAGCTAGTCAAGTAAAGGCATACTAGTGACACTCTGTTTGTCTATGTATTCACACATGTACTAAGTTTCCGGTTAATACGATTCTAGCATGAATAATAAACATTTACCATGATATAAGGAAATATAAATAACAACTTTATTATTGCCTCTAGGGCATATTTCCTTCACTCTCCCACTTGCACTAGAGTCAATAATCAAGATTACATTGTAATGATTCTAACACCCATGGAGTCTTGGTGTTGATCATTTTTTGCTCGTGAGAGAGGCTTAGTCAATGGGTATACAACATTCAGATCCGTATGTATCTTGCAAATCTCTATGTCTCCCTCCTTGACTTGATCGCGGATGGAATTGAAGTGTCTCTTGATGTGCTTGGTTCTCTTGTGAAATCTGGATTACTTTGCCAAGGCAATTGCACCAGTATTGTCACAAAAGATTTTCATTGGACCTGATGCACTAGGTATGACACCTAGATCGGATATGAACTCCTTCATCCAGAGTCCTTCATTTGCTGCTTCTGAAGCAGCTATGTACTCCGCTTCACACGTAGATCCCGCCACGACGCTCTGCTTGCAACTGCACCAATTGACAGCTCCACCATTCAATAAAAATACATATCCGGTTTGTGACTTAGAGTCATTCGGATCAATGTCAAAGCTTGCATCGATGTAACTGTGTAGGATGAGCTCTTTGTCACCTCCATAAACGAGAAACATATCCTTAGTCCTTTTTTAGTATTTCAGGATGTTCTTGACCGCTGTCAAGTGATCCACTCCTGGATTACTTTGGTACCTCACTGCTAAACTAATAGCAAGGCACACATCAGGTCTGGTACATAGAATTGCATACATGATAGAACCTATGGCTGAAGCATACGGAATGACTTTCATTTTCTCTCTATCTTCTCTAGTGGTCGGGCATTGAGTCTGACTCAACTTCACACCTTGTAACACATGCAAGAACCCTTTCTTTGCTTGACCCATTTTGAACTTCTTCAAAACTTTATCAAGGTATGTGCTTTGTGAAAGTCCAATTAAGCGTCTTGATCTATCTCTATAGATCTTGATGCCCAATATAAATATTTCGTTGAAAAATTCTTATTCAAGTATACTTTTATGCTATTCAGAAATTCAATATCATTTCCGATCAGCAATATGTCATCCACATATAATATCAGAAATGCTACAGAGCTCCCACTCACTTTCTTGTAAATACAGGCTTCTCCAAAAGTCTGTATAAAACTATGTGCTTTGATCACATTGTCAAAGCATATATTCCAACTCCGAGAGGCTTGCACCAGTCCATAAATGGATTGCTGGATCTTGCACCCTTTGTTAGCACCTTTTGGATCGACAAAACCTTCCGGTTGCATCATATACAACTCTTCTTTAAGATATCCATTAAGGAATGCAGTTTTGACATCCATTTGACAAATTTCATAATCATAAAATGCGGCAATTGCTAACATGATTCGGATGGACTTAAGCATCACTACGGGTGGGAAGGTCTCATCATAGTCAACTCCTTGAACTTGTAGAAAACCTTTTGCAATAAGTCAAGCATTGTAGACAGTAATATTACCGTCAGCGTCAGTCTTCTTCTTGAAGATCCATTTATTCTCTATGGCTTGCCAATCATCGGGCAAGTCAACCAAAGTCCACACTTTGTTCTCATACATGGATCCTATCTCGGATTTCATGGCTTCCAGCCATTTTTTGGAATCCGGGCCCGCCATCGCTTCTTCATAGTTCGAAGGTTCACTGTTGTCTAACAACATGATTTCCAAGACAGGGTTGCCGTACCACTCTGGTGCGGAACGTGTCCTCGTGGACCTACGAAGTTCAGTAGTAACTTGATCTGAAGCTTCATGATCATCATCATTAACTTCCTCTCTAGTCGGTGCAGGCACCTCAGGAACATTTTCTTGAGTTGTGCCACTTACCGGTTGAAGAGGTAACACTTCATCAAGTTCTACTTTCCTCCCACTTATTTCTTTCAAGAGAAACTCTTTCTCTAGAAAGGACCCATTCTTGGCAACAAAGATCTTACCTTCGGATCTGAGGTAGAAGGTATACCCAACAGTTTCTTTAGGGTATCCTATGAAGACACATTTTTCCGACTTGGGTTCGAGCTTTTCAGGTTGAAGTTTCTTGACATAAGCATCACATCCCCAAACTTTTAGAAACGACAGCTTAGGTTTCTTCCCAAACCATAATTCATATGGTGTCGTCTCAATGGATTTCGACGGAGCCCTATTTAAAGTGAATGCGGCAGTCTCTAAAGCATAGCCCCAAAATGACAGCGGTAAATCGGTAAGAGACATCATAGACCGCACCATATCCAATAGAGTGCGATTACGATGTTCTGACACACCATTACGCTGAGGTGTTCCAGGCGGCGTGAGTTGTGAAACTATTCCACATTTTCTTAAGTGTGTGCCAAATTTGTGACTCAAGTATTCTCCCCCACGATCTGATCACAAGAACTTGATTTTCTTGTCACGTTGATTCTCAACCTCACTCTGAAATTCCTTGAACTTTTCAAAGGTCTCAGACTTGTGTTTCATTAAGTAGACATAACCATATCTACTTAAGTCATCAGTGAGGGTGAGAACATAACGATAGCCACCGCGAGCCTCAACACTCATTGGACCGCACACATCAGTATGTATGATTTCCGATAAGTTGGTTGCTCGCTCCATTATTCCTGAGAACGGAGTCTTGGTCATTTTACCCATGAGGCATGGTTCGCACGTGTCAAATGATTCGTAATCAATAGACTCTAAAAGTCCATCTGCATGGAGCTTCTTCATGCGTTTGACACTTATGTGACCAAGGCGGCAGTGCCACAAGTATGTGGGACTATCATTATCAACCTTACATCTTTTGGTATTCACACTATGAATATGTGTAGCATTACGCTCGAGATTCATTAAGAATAAATCATTCACCATCGGCGCATGACCATAAAACATATCTCTCATATAAATAGAACAACCATTATTCTCGGATTTAAATGAGTAGCCATCTCGAATTAAACGAGATCCTGATACAATGTTCATGCTCAAAGCTGGCACTAAATAACAATTATTGAGGTTTAAAATTAATCCCGTAGGTAAATGTAGAGGCAGCGTGCCGACGGCGATCACATCGACTTTTTAACCATTCCCGACGCGCATCGTCACCTCGTCCTTCGCCAGTCTCCGCTTATTCGGCAGCTCCTGCTTTGAGTTACAAATGTGAGCAACCGCACCGGTATCAAATACCCAGGAGCTACTACGAGTACTGGTAAGGTACACATCAGTTACATGTATATCACATATACCTTTAGTGTTGCCGGCCTTCTTGTCCGCTAAGTATTTGGGGCAGTTCCGCTTCCAGTGACCACTTCCCTTGTAATAAAAACACTCAGTCTCGGGCTTGGGTCCATTCTTTGGCTTGTTCCTGGCAGCTTGCTTACCGGGCGCGACAACTCCCTTGCCGTCCTTCTTGAAGTTCTTTTTACCCTTGCCTTTCTTGAACTTAGTGGTTTTATTCACCATCAACACTTGATGTTCCTTTTTGATTTCCACCTCCGCTGATTTCAGCATTGAATATACCTCAGGAATGGTCTTTTCCATCCCCTACATATTGAAGTTCATCACAAAGCTCTTGTAGCTCGATGGAAGCGACTGAAGGATTCTGTCAATGACCGTATTATCAACTGGAAGATTAACTCCGAGCTGAGTCAAGTGATTGTGGTCCCAGACATTCTGAGTATATGTTCACTGACAGAACTATTCTCCTTCATTTTGCAGTTGTAGAACTTATTGGAGACTTCATATCTCTCAATCCGGGCATTTGCTGAAATATTAACTTCAACTCCTAGAACATCTCATATGCTCCATGACATTCAAAACGTCATTGAGGTCCCGGTTCTAAGCCGTAAAGCATGGCACACTGAACTATCGAGTAGTCATCAGCTTTGCTCTACCAGGTGTTCATAACATCTGGCATTGCTCCTGCAGCGGGTTTGGCACCTAGCGGTGCTTCCAGGATGTAATTCTTTCTGTGCAGGCAATGAGGATAATCCTCAAGTTACAGACCCAGTCCATGTATGCTACCATCATCTTTCAACTTAAGCTTTCTCTAGGAACGCATTATTAAAATTCAATGGAACAACAGCACGGGCCATTTTATCTACAACAACATAGACTTGTAAAGATTTTAGACTAAGTTCATGATAATTAAGTTCATCTAATCAAATTATTCAATGAACTCCAACTCAGATAGACATCCCTCCAGTCATCTAAGTGAAACATGATCCGAGTTACCTAGGCCATGTCCGATCATCACGTGAGACGGACTAGCCAACATCGGTGAACATCTTCATGTTGATCGTATCTTCTATACGACTCATGCTCGACCTTTCGGTCTTCCGTGTTTCGAGGCCATGTCTGTACATGCTAGGCTCGTCTAGTCAACCTAAGTGTATTGCGTGTGTAAATCTGGCTTACACCCGTTGTATTCGAACGTTAGAATCTATCACACCCGATCATCACGTGGTGCTTCGAAACAACGAACCTTCGCAACGGTGCACAGTTAGGGGGAACACTTTCTTGAAATTATTACGAGGGATCATCTTATTTAAGCTACCGTCGTTCTAAGCAAATAAGATGTAAAACATGATAAACATCACATGCAATCAATATAAGTGATATGATATGGCCATCATCATCTTGTGGCCTGTGATCTCCATCCCAAAGCACCGTTCATGATCACCAATCTCAACGTCTGACACCTGATCTCCATCACATCTATCATCGTGTCTTCTTGTTGTCTCGCAACTATTGCTTCTACGACTATCGCTACGCTTATAGCAATAAAGTAAAGCAATTACATGACGATTGCATTTCATAAATAAACGACAATCATATGGCTCCGCCAGTTGCCGACATAACTGATTCTATTACAAGAAACATGATCATCTCATACAACAATATATTCATCAGTCTCTTGACCATATCACATCACAAACATTGCCCTGCAAAAACAAGCTAGACGTCCTCTTTGTTGTTGCAAGTTTTTACATGGCTGCTATAGGTTCTAGCAAGAACGTTTCTTACCTACGCATTAGAACCACAACGCGATATAGCCGATTTGCTATTTACTCTTCAAAAGGACCCTGTTCATTGAATCCGATTCACTAAAGTTGGAGAAACAGACACCCACTAGCCACCTGTGTGCGAAGCACATCGGTAGAACCAGTCTCGCGTAAGCGTACGCGTAATGTCGGTCTGAGCCGCTTCATCCAACAATACCGCTGAATCAAGAATCAACTAGTGACGGTAAGCAATATGTATATACCCACGCCCACAACTCCTTTGTGTTCTACTCATGCATATAACATCTATGCATAGACCTAGCTCGGATGACACTGTTGGGGAACGTAGTATTTCAAAAAAATTCCTATGCACACGCAAGATCCATCTAGGTGATGCATAGCAACGAGCAGGGAGGAGTATGTCTACGTACCCTTGTAGACCGAAAGCGGAAGCATTATGAAATGTGGTTGATGTAGTCAGACGTCTTCGCTATCCAACTACTCAAGTACCGAACGCACGACACCTCCGTGATCTGCACACGTTCAGCTTGGTGACGTCCCTCATACTCCTGATCCAGCTGAGGCCAAGGGAGAGTATCATCAGCACGATGACGTGATGACGGTGATGATGAAGCTACCGACGTAGGGCTTCGCCTAAGCACTACAATGATATGACCGAGGTGGAAATCTGTGGAGGGGGCACTGCACATGGCTAAGACAACTGTCAACTTGTGTGTCTATGGGGTGCCCCCTCCCCCGTATATAAAGGAGGGGAGGAGGGGAGGGTCGGCCCTCTCTATAGCGCACCCAAGGGGGAGTCCTACTGCCAGTAGGAGTAGGTTCCCCCCTCCCTAGTTGGAGTAGGAGAAGAAGGAAGAGGGAGAGAGAGGGAAGGAAAGGGGGGCTGCCCCCACCCACTTCGGATTGGGCTTGGGGGGGCGGCCTCCACCTGGCCGCCTCCTCCTCTCTCCCACTAAGGCCCAATAAGACCCATTGACTCCCCGGGGGTTCCGGTAACCCCCCGGTACTCCGGTAAATGCCCGAACTCATCCGGAACCATTCCGATGTCCAAACATAGCCTACCAATATACCGATCTTTATGTCTCGACCATTTGGAGACTCCTTGTCATGTCCGTGGTCACATCCGGGACTCCGAACTACCTTCGGTACAGAAAAGACATAAACTCATAATACCGATCGTCATCGAACGTTAAGCGTGCGGACCCTACGGTTTGGAGCACTATGTAGACATGACCGAGACTCACTTCCGGTCAATAACCAATAGCGGAACCTGGATGCACATATTGGTTCCTACATATCCTATGTCGTGTAATTTTCACGGCAGATGTCCTAGTGAAAGGACTTAGTCATGGAGCCATCGCAACTAGGAAGCTTAAAGGGGTTAATCAAGACAAAGGACACGAGAGGTTTATACTAGTTCGGCCCCTTGCGGTGAAGGTAAAGCCTAGTCCAGTTGCTGTGGTATTGCTAGGTTTCGATGACCAAGGAGCGAATACGCTAGCTTGGCTCCCGATCTGTTGTTTCTTGCCATAAGCCGCCGCCGGGTCGTCCCCTTATATACACGGGTTGACGCCCTGCGGCCTACAGAGTCCCGGACGGCTCATACAACATGTCCGGCTCGGTGAGATTGCTACCTCTTGAGCACAATGTTGGATTTCCCTGAAGAGGAGAGGATGATGCAGCAAAGTAGCGTAAGTATTTCCCTCAGTTTTTGAGAACCAAGGTATCAATCCAGTAGGAGGCTATGCACGAGTCCCTCATACCTACACAAAAACAAGAGCTCAACACAACTGTCGGTGTCAAAACCGGCGGATCTCGGGTAGGGGGCCCCGAAGTGTGCGTCTAGGCGGATGGTAACAAGAGGCAGGGGACACGATGTTTTACCCAGGTTCGGGCCCTCTTGATGGAGGTAAAACCCTACGTCCTGCTTGATTTATTCTTGATGATATGGGTATTACAAGAGTTGATCTTCCACGAGATCGGAGAGGCTAAACCCTAGAAGCTAGCCTATGGTATGATTGTATCTTGTCCTACGGACTAAAACCCTCCGGTTTATATAGACACCGGAGAGGGTTAGGGTTACACAAGGTCGGTTAGAAAGGAGGAGATATCCATATCTGTACTGCCTAGCTTGCCTTCCACGCCAAGTAGAGTCCCATCCGGACACGAGACGAAGTCTTCAATCTTGTATCTTCATAGTCCAACAGTCCGGACAAAGGATATAGTCCGGCTGTCCGGAGACCCCCTAATCCAGGACTCCCTTAGTAGCCCCTGAACCAGGCTTCAATGACGTCGAGTCCGGCACGCGGTATTGTCTTCGGCATTGCAAGGCGGGTTCCTCCTCCGAATAGACCCCAGAAGAATTTGAATACAAGGATAGTGTCCGACCCTGCAAAATAAGTTCCACATATCACCGTAGAGAGAGTAATATTTCCACAAATCTAATCTGCTGACACGTTTCGGCAACATGACATCAGGCCATGGCTCGGTGATTTATTCGAACTGTTTTTCTTCAACCAGCTCTACACATAACGCGAGGCGGTTTCTTGACACGTCTTGTCAAAGCAGAGATCGTATTCCCCTAATTACGGGATTCTCATCAATACGGTCATGGGTAAACCAACTGTGCCTAGGACTCCTAGATTTTAGGCAAGTCCCAAACGGCCACTAGGAGGACGCTTGATATTCACCCTCTTTATAAAGGGACAAGGCTTTCACTTTTTTCCCTCCCGTGCTCAATCGAATCCTTCCCCCGCCTCGAGTTCTAACACCCAAAGCCCAGGTCAGGTGCTTCGGACCTTCAATCATGTCCGGATCTAGCCTTCAAGGCCGGTGGATGCCCTCCTCCGTTACGGAAGATGATATCAAGAAGTTGAGGGAGGCCAGATACCTGACCACCGAGGTTTCGCATCGGCTGCCTGCCCGAGGCAGGTCGTCCCTACTCCCGAACCCAACGAGAACGTTGTGTTCGTCTCCCACTTCCTCCGAGGTCTAGGCCTCACTCTGGATCCCTTCGTTAGGGGTTTGATGTTCTATTACGGGCTAGATTTCCACGATCTAGCCCCGGACTCCTTTCTCCACATCTCGGCATTTATTGTCGTATGTGAGGCCTTCCTCCGCATTACCCCTCACTTCGGCCTGTGGCTCAAGACCTTTGACGTGAAGCCGAAGATGGTCGAGGGGCAGCATGTAGCGTGCGGAGGCGCATTAATAAGCAAGATCACTGGAGCTCCATGGCCAAAGGGTTCCTTTCCAGAGGTGACCGGATTATGGCAACGGGAGTGGTTTTACATCACACTTCCCAGAAGTGCCAAGTGGGTGGCTGCCCCTGCTTTCCGCTCGGGCCCTCCACCACAACTGATGTCATGGATTAGTAGAGGGCTGAGCTAGGGTCCAGCCAAGGACGTGCCTATATTGCAGTGCCGTATTCAAGATCTCTTCGAAGGAGATTTCAGTCTGGTTATGGTGGTGCAAGTCATGCTGGTTCGTCGAGTCCAGCCTTGCAAACGCCGGCCCCTCCGCATGTGGGAGTTCAACCCAGAAGGACCGCGCACTATTCAGAATTTCCTCGGCCTGACACACGAGGAGATGTATAAATCATTCTTCGGACCCCAAATAGAGTGTCCGGATACTACCGAGGACGTGGGCCTGAGCAGCAACCGCACCGCCGACCAAGTAAGTAATCCTCTAGCCGAACACACCGTCTTTCATTTATCATGACGTCATTCTGAGAAATCGCTCTTTGACCAGGACTGGCTAACAAAGGCGAAGATGATTCGGTGTTCGGCCCCCCTTCCTGAGGGTTTGGACAATCCGGTACTGGAAAAGATGCTCGAGCTAGCACCTTGCCCGGAGCCCTCAAAGGAAGATAAAGGGGGGAATAATGAGGGCGAAAGCGGGCCCCCACCGCTACCAATTCCAACCGAGGGAATGAGCGCCTCCGTGAAGGAGGATAACCAAGGGGAGGAATCTGACCTTCTCTCGCTTCGGGGAAGGAAGAGGACTACGTCTGAAGAGCCAGAAACCAAGGCTTCCAAACGGGAGAAGAAGTCTCCACCAGAGGGTCCTGCCTCGAAGGGTGCTCTTGCCGCACAAAGTCCGCGCGGGGATCAGCCCTCTAACGAGCTGTAAGTGATAAAAAATGCTTAATAGTAAAGATATTATACCTTACTTCCGAGGAAAATAACCGAAGTGTTTATCTTGCAGTTCGGATCTTGGCCCTTCTCAACAGAGCTCGTCTTCAGGGGATCTTCTTCTGGAAATGATGGAGAGCGAAACGCCTCCCCCGGACACCCCTGTTCAAGGAGCGGGTGACCTTGAGGTGTCGTCACGGAGGGCCTCCCTGGGTTCGGTGAGGCCAGAAGATAATCTTATGGTCACCCGAAGTCCCCAGTATCCGGCCCTTGAAGAGAGCAAACAAAAGAGTCCGGCGCCGTCTAGTACGCGGTCGGACGCACTGAGGGATCTGCTGAAGCGAGCGACCATCTCAGAAGAACACCGTATGTTGATGGGCACAGTGACGGAAAGGATTTCGTCCGCCGAAAGCGAGTTGCATGACGCCTTTATGAGTCTACTAACGGGCTTTGAGGTACGTAAAATGATATACATTTGTGATAGTACCGCACATTTTTAGGTGTGCCCTGTGTAGGTAGTAGCCCCTGAGACTCTGGTTGTTGCCGAGAACGGCGGCAAACAGAGGATCGTAGTCCCAGGTAATAACCATACCGCTTTTATGTGCAAGTGGTGGAAGCTCCGGTGGCTAGCCGGACTAATGAGTTTGCCAAACTAAAGCGGCAACTAGATGCGGCAGATGCCGACATCGAGCTTGTTAACAAGCGGCTTGACGAGGCACAGGGTAAGTGATATTTTCTGGTGGATGTCACATAGGAAGAGCAGCGTGATGCCAGTATCTTTAATATGGTGTGACTGCAGATGGAGCTGCCACCGTGGAGACCCTTCGGGCGGAACTTGCCCGAGCCAAAGAACAAGCAAGGAGTAGTAATGCGGCTGCTTTGAAGGCGGCCGAAGAGTTGAGAGCCGAGAAGGCCGCGCATTGCGAGAGCAAAGAGAAAATGGCCAAGATGGCTGTAAAGTTAAAAGATAGTGCCGACCATTGCCAGTTCCTTGAAGAAGAAAACCGAGCGAAGGCGACGGACCTTGAAAAGGCCACGATGGCGACCAAAGACACCTGCTCTGCTACGAGAACGAAGAAGGAGGAGTTGCGTGAAGCCGGGGATATTGTGGCTGGGAAGCCCTTTATGCTGCGGAGGAAGTTCGGAGATCCGCGGTATGCCCCTCTGGATCGGCTGTGGAGTTCGGCAGACGCATATCTGGACTTGGCGGCGAGCGCGGTCGATGCGGCCGAATACTTCCGAGATCAAACAGATCGTGAAGTGGACAAGCTGTTCTAGTCGTAGTTTAACATTCCAGAGCGTTCGCCTCCATTGACTGATCAGCTAGCCGAATGGGCCGAACTCAATAGGTTGTCCGGACTCGCCATGAGGTCTGTCGTGGATCAGCTGTGGCCGGAAAGGCCAAAGCCGAACAACTATTTTAGCCTGGTGCAGCAGTTCCTTGGTGCGGTGCCGCGCATCAATGCGATGAAGAGGTCGGCGTGCATAGAAGGCTCGCGGATGGCCCTTGCCCGTGTCAAAGCATACTGGGCGGAGATGGATGCTACCACTGTTGCGGCGCAGGGTTCGGCCATAGGCCGAGTGGCTGCCGAGCACTATTTTGAAGAAGTTCTTGAGGGTGCTCGTTTGATAGAGGCCCAGTGCTCGAAGAATATTATGTTTGAGTGACATGTATTCCCATTGTAAAAACAATGTTTTAGTAAATTTATCAAGGCTGTATTTATACTTTTACCCGAAAGTAATATGATGCCTCCTGTGCGGCCGTTTACGTATGTATATCCTGAAAGATTGCAGTCGTCGGCTTCAGCCCCCACGCATATAATGCGGGGGTGTTCGCAGAAGACGCGTGTTCACACTTAATCCAACGTCTTGGTCCTATTAAGGAGGTGATAGCGCAGCGAACTAGGCAACCGGACTATAATGCTTTAACACTTTCACTTAGCCAGAGGAGTTTGACAGTGGGGCTACTATATAGCCCCTGGTGGCTCCGCACTCACCCGAATTCAGGGTGCGTACATGCCTGGCCGGGAAACGGCCCTTCGTTAAGGCGGAGGAATTCTAAGATTCCGATAGGTCATCGAGTGGTTGACCAGTCTCACGCTATATCATGACAGTCAATTTTCGGCTTTCTCTACTGAGGTGCTCGTCCGGATGAACCAGGGCACAATCACAGTAGTTCTCCTGGTGCCGCCTTAGCCGATAGAGCGGAACGTAAGGCAGCAAAACACAGGAGCCGGGCAAACCCAACATTTGACCAAAGACATGATTCGGAGCTGATGCATATAAGGCCAAACTCGCGACGCCGAACACTCCCTAAGGTATTCGGTCTTTATGGTGTAAACCGGGCCTAAACAGTGCCCTTTGTAAGAAGCCCCTGGTGTCCAGGTACGTGCATTATTCTGACGTGGCCACATGCCAAGACGTCAGCATCCTTCTCAATTGTACTGAGAATCCGAGGGATGTGTATCAACAAGAGACAGTAAAAAAGGTTGACGCAGGGTCTTAATCTAGAAAGAATCCTTGGAACGGGTCCCTGCTGCACGTCTGCGCCTGTGTCTCCGTTGTGCCGTATCCTGGACGGGTGTAGCACGATGGTCATCTGTAAAAGAGAGGAACTTAGGTGAAAAGTTGTCGTGCAAAAAGGTAGGTTTAAAGAACCATGTACAATTCAAGATGAGTAAAAATTGCCACTTGTCTGCGCGCGTTGAGCCCCTTGTATTTGTAATAGGGGTGTGGCCATCAGACCTGTGTGAATTACATATAGCTGCGTTGGACTCGTCTAACCGTGTCCGTAGTCTTGACGACCTATCGAATGCTTTAGTTGGTGAGGCTGTTTTAGTGTGCGGCTGCCAAGGCAGCCGCACTCTCTTCGGCGCGCAGGGATCGCTCAATATTTCCATTTACTGTAATGATGCCACGTGGACTGGGCATCTTAAGCGTGAGGGAAGCGTAATGCGGTATTGCATTAAAGCGAGCAAAAGCTTCGCGTCCAAGTAGTGCTTGATAGCCACTTTGGAACGGAGCAATGTGGAAGGTTAAATTTTCACTAAGGAAGTTATCGAGGAAGCCGAATATAACCTCTAGTAGCAGGGAGCCCGTGCAATGAGCCCCTGGGCCTGGCGTTACTCCTTTAAAGGTAGTATTGCTGTGGCAAATTTTCGTTGGGTCTATCCCCATTTTGCGGATTGTGTCCTGATATATCAGGTTTAGACTGCTGCCACCGTCCATCAGGACTCGTGTGAAGTGGTATCCGTCAATTATTGGATCTAACACCAAGGCAGCCCATCCTGCGCGCCGGATACTTGCCGAGTACTAATGGTCAAAGGTGATCGGTTGAGACGGCCAGTGGCAGAACTCCGCGGTGATAGGCCCTTGGGCATATTTATCTGGGAGTGCCGCTTTGTTTCTCCCCTTTATCACGTGTAACACGTTTACTGTTTTGACTTCTGGTGGAAATTTCTTCTGTTCCCCAGTGCTTTGCTTGCGAGGCTCATCCTCGTCTTTGCTTGGTGTATCCTGCCCCTTATGTTCGGCGTTGAGCTTGTCGGACTGCTTGAAGACCCAACATTCTCTATGGGTATGATTTGCAGGTTTATCAAGGGTGCTATGGATCTGACATATTTGGTCCAGAATTTTGTTTAGGCTGGACAGTTCATCTCTGGCGCCTTTAGAGGGCGGCTTTTGCTGACCTGGCCGAGAGCTTCTGAATCCGGCGTTTACCGCCGTGCTCTTCGGGTTGTCTTCTTTATTCCGGCGCTTATTATTTTTGCTGCGTCATGATTTCCCGTTTCCATCTCTAACTTCGGATGTACTTGGGTCGCTGGTGCTGCATCGGGCTAGCCAGCTGTCCTCGCCCGCGCAAAAGTGGGTCATGAGGCTTTTTAATGCTGCCATTGTTCTCGGCTTTTCTTGGCCGAGGTGTCTGTCAAGCCACTCGTCTCGGACGCTGTGTTTAAAAGCCGCCAAGGCTTCGGTGTCCGGACAGTCGACTATTTGGTTCTTTTTAGTAAGAAACCTGTTCCAAAGCTTTCGGGCTGACTCTCCGGGCTATTGAGTTATATGACTTAAATCGTCCACATCCGGAGGTCGGACATAAGTCCCTGGAAAATTTGCCCGAAAAGTGTCTTCGAGCTCTTCCCTGCTTCCAATGGAGCTTTCAGGGAGGCTTTTAAGCCAGTGCCGAGCTGGCCCTTTGAGTTTGAGGGGTAAATACTTAATGGCGTGGAGATCATCTCCTCGAGCCATATGGATATGGAGGATATAGTCCTCAATCCAGACCCCAGGGTCTGTTGTTCCGTCGTATGCCTCTATGTTTACGGGTTTGAATCCCTCTGGAAATTCATGGTCCAGCACCTCGTCGGTGAAACATAGGGGGTGTGCGGCACCCCTGTATCTGGGTGTACCACGTTGTTCGGATGTTTGTTGTGTTGCATCGTATGCTGGAGCGCGCCTGCGTGGTCCATAGATGGATCTGGTTGCGCCGTCCTTTTGATGCGAGCCCTCACGTGGATCGCGTATTGGCTTATGTGCGACGTTGTTTGCCGCTCTATGTTGGCCGTGAGGTCATCTATCCGGCCAGATGGCCGTTTTAATTTTTGGTTGCGGGTGATCTAAGGCCTCCTCATCAAATTCAGGTAGCAACTTCTGCTTCGGGTAGCTCTTGGTGGGGCGATTACCACCGTACTTCGCTGCTGTGTTGAGTACTTTACTCCATCTAATTCTGAGTGTGTCTTACGCAGCCTTGAGCCTTTGCTTCTGCTTTTTTACACTCCTCGCGGTGGTAACAAGCCTTTGACGGGCATTCTGTTGCTCCGGGTGTCTGTCCGGTGTGATGTCGTCCGGACTATTATCTTTGACAGAGTCGGGTTGTTCGGTTTGATTCTCCGTGTTGCCGTGGTCCGGCGATGGTTCACCCTGCTCTAACGCTGGGTCTATATGATTGTTGTTTCTACCGAGGCGGGATTTGGAGCGGCGCTTACACTGGCGCTTTGACTGCTTCTCGAGGGGACAACCCTTTGTTGTGTCCTTCTGTTCCTCGTCGTCGTTTTCTTTTAGTGTGTCCACCATGTATACGTCATGTGATGAAGTGGGCGTCCAGTGCCCTATGGGCAGTGGTTCCTGTTCGTCTCCTGCATCATCGTCCATACCGTCGATGTCTTCGGAGTCAAAGTCGAGCATGTCGGTTAAGACATCAACAGTGGCTACTAAGTGGGTGGTGGGTGGGTGGCGAATTTCTTCGTCATCCGCATCCCAATCCTGCCGGACATAGTTCGGCCAGGACTCTCCTGACAAGGAGAGAGACTTTAATGAATTCAGTATGTCACCGAAGGGCGAGTGCTGAAAGATATCCGCGGAGGTGAACTCCATGATTGGCGCCCAGTCGGATTTGATAGGCACGGGCGCAGGCAGTTCGAAGTCCATGGCCGGGGAAGGATCCGGCAGTTTGGCAACACGGCTCTCGTGAAGGGTAAGGTTGATATTCGGCTCGATCGCCGCTGAGGATACGGCCTCCGTGACGGGGTCTATCCACCCGTCCATGGATGGCGCAACTGGCTCCAAATTGAGGCTCGGAGCGGCTGCCGTGAAGTTATCAAAGCAAAGTATTACGTGCATGCTCCTAGGGGGATAGATTGGTAGGAAAAGACCATCGCTCGTCCCCGACCGCCACTCATAAGGAAGACAATCAAAAAATAAATCATGCTCCGACTTCATCACATAACGGTTCACCATACGTGCATGCTACGGGAATCACAAACTTTAACACAAGCATTTCTCAAATTCACAACTACTCAACTAGCATGACTCTAATATCACCACCCTCATATCTCAAAACAATTATCAAGCATCAATTTTTCCTAGTATTCAACGCACTCAAAAGAAAGTTTTAAAAATCTTGAATACCAAGCATATTTATTATTAAGCTAATTACCATGCTATTAAGACTCTCAAAATAATCTAAGTGAAGCATCAGAGATCAATAGTTTCTATAAAACAAATCGACCACCGTGCTCTAAAAAATATAAGTGAAGCACTAGAGCAAAATTATATAACTCAAAAGATATAAATGAAGCACATAGAGTATTCTATCAAATTCAAAATTATGCACGGCTCTCTCAAAAGGTGTGTACAGCAAGGATGATTGTGGTAAACTAATAAGCAAAGACTCAAATCATAAAAGACGCTCCAAGCAAAACACATATCATGTGGTGAATAAAAATATAGCTCCAAGTAAAGTTACCGATAGAAGTAGATGAAAGAGGGGATGCCTTCCGGGGCATCCCCAAGCTTTGGCTTTTAGGTGTCCTTAGATTATATTGGGGGTGCCATGGGCATCCCCAAGATTAGGCTCTTGCCTCTCCTTGTTCCATAATCCATCAAATCTTTACCCAAAACTTGAAAACTTCACAACACAAAACTTAAAGTAGAAAATCTCGTGAGCTCCGTTAGCGAAAGAAAACAAAAGACCACTTCAAGGTACTGTAATGAACTCATTCTTTATTTATATTGGTGTTATACCTACTGTATTCCAACTTCTCTATGGATTATAAACTATTTTACTAGCCATAGATTCATCAAAATAAGCAAACAACACACGAAAAACAGAATCTGTCAAAAACAGAACAGTCTGTAGTAATCTGTAGCTAGCGCAAGATCTGGAACCCCAAAAATTATAAAATAAATTTCTGCACGTGAGGAATTTATCTATTAATCATATGCAAAAATAATTAACTAAATATCACTCTCCAAATAAAAATGACAGCAGTTCTCGTGAGCGCTAAAGTTTCTGTTTTTTACAGCAAGTTCAACAAGACTTTCCCCAAGTCTTCCCAACGGTTCTACTTGGCACAAACGCTAATTAAACACAAAAAACACAACCAAAATAGAGGCTAAATAATTTATTTATTACTAAAAAGGATAAAAAAGCAAGGAATAAAAATAAAATTGGGTTGCCTCCCAACAAGCGCTATCGTTTAACGCCCCTAGCTAGGCATAACAAGCAAGAATAGATCTAGGTATTGCCATCTTTGGTAGGCAATCCATAAGTGGCTCTCATGATAGATTCATATGGTAATTTTATTTTCTTTCTAGGGAAGTGTTCCATGCCATTTTTAATGGAAATTGAAATCTAATATTCCCTTCCTTCATATCAATAATTGCACCAACCATTCTAAGGAAAGGTCTACCGAGAATAATAGGGCAAGAAGGATTGCAATCTATATCAAGAACGATAAAATCTACGGGCACATAATTCCTATTTTCAAAAATAAGAACATCATCAATTCTTCCCATAGGTTTCTTAATAGTGGAATCCGCAAGATGCAAGTTTAGAGAGCAATCATCAAAATAACGGAAATCTAGCAAATCACACAAAGTTTTGGGAATAGTAGAGACACTAGCACCCAAATCACACAAAGCATAAAACTCATGATTTTTAATTTTAATTTTAATAGTAGGTTCCCACTCATTATAAAGTTTTCTAGGGATAGAAACTTCCAATTCAAGTTTTTCTTCATAAGATTGCATCAAGGCATCAACGATATGTTTATAAACGCTTTATTTTGAATATAAGCGTGAGGAGATTTTAGCACGGATTGCAACAAGGAAATACAATCAATCAAAGAGAAATTTTCATAGTTAAATTCCTTGAAATCCATAATAGTGGGTTTAGTAACATCTAGGGTTTTAATTTCTTCAATCCCACTTTTATCAAATTTAGCATCAAGATCAACAAATTCCGAATTCTTACAACGCCTTCTAGGTAAAGGTGGATCATATACAGTCCCATCATTATCAATATTAATATTTCAAAACAAAGATTTAATAGGGGACACATCAATAACTTTTAGATCTTCATCATTATTTTCATAGGAACTAGAAGAACACGCTTTTATAAAGGCATCTTTCTTAGCACGCATCCTAGCGGTTCTTTCTTTGCACTCGGCAATGGAAATTCTCATGGCTTTGAGAGACTCATTGATATCATGCTTAGGTGGAATAGATCTAAGTTCCAAAGAATCAACATCAAGAGCAATTCTATCAACGTTCCTAGCCAAATCATCAATCTTAAGCAATTTTTCTTCAATCATAGCATTAAAATTATTTTGAGAAGAAATAAATTCTTTAATATTAGATTCAAAATCAGAGGGCATCTTATTATAATTTCCATAAGAATTGTTGTAGGAATTACCATAATTATTAGAGGGATTACTAGGAGAAGGCCTAGGATTGAAATTTCCTCTATACGCGTTGTTACCAAAATTGTTCCTACCAACAAAATTCACATCCATAGATTCATTATTATTCTCAATGAAAGTAGACAAGGGCACATCATTAGGATCAGAAGAAACACTCTCATTAGCAAATAATTTCATAAGTTCATCCATCTTTCGACTCAAAACATTAATTTCTTCTATCGCATGCACCTTTTTAGTAGATCTTTCAATATGCCATTGAGAATAATTAACCATAATATTATCTAGGAGTTTAGTAGCTTCTCCTAAAGTGATTTCCATAAAAGTGCCTCCGCGGCCAAATCTAAAAGATTTCTAGAAGCAAAATTCAATCCGGCATAAAAATTTTGTATAATCATCCACAAATTTAAACCATGAGTAGGGCAATTACGTATCATTAATTTCATTCTCTCCCAAGCTTGTGCAACATGTTCATGATCAAGTTGCTTAAAATTCATAATATCATTTCTAAGAGAGATGATCTTAGCGGGAGGAAAATACTTAGAGATAAAAGCATCTTTGCACTTGTTCCATGAATCAATACTATTTTTAGGCAAAGATGAAAACCAATCTTTAGCACGATCTCTAAGCGAAAAAGGAAATAGCTTCAATTTAACAATATCATTATCGACATCTTTCTTCTTTTTCATGTCACACAAATCAACGAAGCTATTAAGATGGGTAGCAGAATTTTCACTAGGAAGGCCGGAGAACGGATCTTTCATGACAAGATTCAGCAAAGCAACATTAATTTCACAAGATTCAGCATTGGTAAGAGGAGCAATCGGAGTGCTAAGGAAATCATTGTTGTTGGTATTGGTGAAGTCACACAATTTAGTATTATCTTGAGCCATTGCGACAAACAAGCAATCCAACACACGAGCAAACAAAAAGCAAACGGGCAAAAGAGGCAAATAGAGAGAGAGGGAGGATAGAGAGAGAGGGCGAATAAAATGGAAAGGGTGAATTGGGGGCAGAGGAAAACGAGAGGAAAATGGCAAGTAATGTAATGCGGGAGATAGGGATTGTGATGGGTACTTGGTATGTTGACTTTTGCGCAGACTCCCCAGCAACGGTGCCAGAAATTCTTCTTGCTACCTCTTGAGCACTGCGTTGGATTTCCCCGAAGAGGAGAGGATGATGCAGCAAAGTAGCGTAAGTATTTCCCTCAGTTTTTGAGAACCAAGGTATCAATCCAGTAGGAGGCTACGCACGAGTCCCTCGTACCTACACAAAAACAATAGCTCAACGCAACCAACGCGCTTAGGGGTTGTCAATCCCTTCACGGTCACTTACGAAAGTGAGATCTCATAGAGATGATAAATAATATTTTTGGTATTTTTGGTATAGAGATGCAAAGTAAAAAGTAAAAGCAAAGTAAAAGCAAAGCAATAATAAAGTGATGGAGATTTATATGATGAGAAAGAGACCTGGGGGGCATAGGTTTCACTGGTGGCTTCTCTCAAGAGCATAAGTATTCTACGGTGGGTGAACAAATTACTGTTGAGCAATTGACATAATTGAGCATAGTTATGAGAATATCTAGGTATGATCATGTATATAGGCATCACGTCCGAGACAAGTAGACCGACTCCTGCCTGCATCTACTACTATTACTCCACTCATCGACCGCTATCCAGCATGCATCTAGAGTATTAAGTTAAAAATAGAGTAACGCCTTAAGCAAGATGACATGATGTAGAGGGATAGTTTCATGCAATATGATAAAAAACCCCATCTTGTTATCCTCGATGGCAACGATACAATATGTGCCTTGCTGCCCCTTCTGTCACTGGGAAAGGACACCGCAATATCGAACCCAAAGCTAAGCACTTCTCCCATGGCAAGAACAACTAATCTAGTAGGCCAAACCAAACTGATAATTCGGAGAGACTTGCAAAGATAACCAATCATACATAAAAGAATTCAGAGAAGATTCAAATATTATTCATAGATAGACTTGATCATAAACCCACAATTCATCGGTCTCAACAAACACACCGCAAAAAGAAGATTACATCGAATAGATCTCCACGAGAGAGGGGGATACCATTGTATTGAGATCCAAAAAGAGAGAAGAAGCCATCTAGCTACTAACTATGGACCCGTAGGTCTGAAGTAAACTACTCACACTTCATCGGAGAGGCTTGGATGATGATGTAGAAGCCCTCCATGATCGATGCCTCCTCCGGCAGAGCTCCAGAACATGCCCCAAGATGGGATCTCGTGGATACAGAAAGTTGCGGCCGTGGAATTAGGTTTTTGGCTCCATCTCTGGTCGTTTGGGGGTACGTGGATATATATAGGAGGAAGAAGTACATCGGTGGAGCTTCAAGGGGCCCACGAGGCAGGGGGCATGCCTTAGGGGGGCGCCCTACACCCTCGTGACCGCCTCGTGGCTTTCTTGACTAGGGTCCAAGTCTCCTGGATCTTATTTGATGAGAAAATCACGTTTCCGAAGGTTTCAATCCGTTTGGACTCCATTTGATATTCCTTTTCTTCGAAACCCTAAAACAGGCAAATAACAGCAATTCTGGGCTGGGCCTCCGGTTAATAGGTTAGTCCCAAAAATAATATAAAAGTGGATAATAAAGCCCAATAATGTCAAAAACAGTAGATAATATAGCATGGAGCAATCAAAAATTATAGATACGTTGGAGACGTATCAGACATCTCTTTCATGCCTTGCATTACAAGTCTATTCATACATGGCGGTTTATACTTACGGGCCTTAAGCCGCCTCTGGGCTTGGGCCTATTATAAGCCTTATTGTAAACTGTCACCTTGTATACTCTTCGGGCTTCATTCACGTAACCCGCCATTGTGGTTGACCCGGCCCCTCCTGGGTGGGTCATACCTGGTAGTCATATCCCCAACATTAGGCCCGAGGTTGATTTGAACTTTGTTCATGTCAATCTTCAACACTTAGAAGAAATCCATCTTCCACTGCTTGTAAAAGCTCTGTAACTCGCCATAACGTCACCTTCAGAAAATTTGGAAACCCGCCACGACGTCATCTTAACGGATCCTTATCTTAAATGCCTTCCGGAAATCGAGGCGTCTAATTAGCTGGATAATCATCATTTTGGCCTTCCTCGTTTTTCACGCCTGCCTGTTCACCTATCTCCTTATAAATAGGCACGGCTGGTCTTCCTCATTCTTCTTCTTCTTCCTTCTATCACAACCCCTCTATCACTCAAACTCCGCCGCCACCGCAGCGCTCACTGTCGTCCTCAACCTTGGCCGCTGCATCAACCTGAGCTTGTCCCGAGAACGGCGGTGATCCTCCATAGTAGAACTGCGTCTGTAAGTTGTTTCTTTTACGCACCTTTGATCCGCATTAGGGTTTGCAAGTTCTTCTGTGTTCTTCGCTGTTCATCACAGATTCTTCGTAGTTTCTCCACCGCATCCTCTTTTGATCTAAAAGAAGTATGGAACTCATGCAGTAGCTGTTTCACATCCATTTTAGATGCTATTAGATCCCCTTTTCTTGCATAAAGGCCTACTTAGAACTGCTGAACTCCTCTGTACTGGTTTTTTAGGTCTATACTTATTTTCCTTTTTTGAACAGTCTTGATCCAAAATAATAGCAACAACCTGTGAAACTTGTTTATCCCAGTACTTAGCCAATTTTTTGTCGCTGGCAACGTTTGAATACCTTTAGTCATGGCTGATTATCATGCCGGCTCATTTTTCCTTCATATATCATTAGCCCTTACTTAAGACGCCATTACCCATCTGTATTGCAATCATTAACCTGTGATTCCACCAATTAACTTGAACCGACAAATTACTTTCTTTTTAGCTTGCCCTTTTTCACCATGCCGCCAAAGACGACAACATTCTGGAATTGGGTCCCTTCCACAATCACTGATGACACCTTGAAGGATTTTTTCACCATCGGGTATCTACTAGAGAAGAACATTATGTCCTATCGCGCCCCTGACCCGGCCGAAGAAAAACCTCAGCCCAAAGATGGTGAAGTCTTCGTCTTTACTGACCATATGAGCCGGGGTTTTTCACCGACCGGCTCAAAATTCTTCAGAGATGTTCTGCACTTTTTCAAGCTTCATCCACAAGATCTTGGACCCAATTCCATATCAAATATCTACAATTTCCAAGTTCTCTACGAGGTTTATCTTCAAGAAGAACCTATTGTTGAACTCTTCAGAGAGTATTTCTATTTAAACCACCAGAATGAATACACCAACGGCTCCAGCTTGGAACTTGGTGGAATTTCGATTCAGCGCAGACGGGATGCTGTCTTTCCCTTAGTAGTCTTGCCAAGCCATCCCAAGGATTGGAACCAAACTTGGTTTTACTGCAAAGACACGTCGCCAGCCGATGAAAAACCAATGCCGGGTTATCGCGCGGAGCGTCTTGACGCTAAGTTTTCACTCCCTGACAAGCTTTCTACCGTTAAACGTAAGAAGCTCATCCCAACCATCAAAAGGGTTCAAGCTTTGCTGGGAAACGGCTTAACTGGTGTTGACTTGATCCGATGTTGGATCGCATGCGGATCATCCCTCTGAGCCGCCGGTCTAACTTAATGTACAATTACACCGGAGGAGCAGACGATCCGTTGCGTTATAGCTCTCTACGTCTGACTAAAGAAGCCATCGTTGAAATGTCAACTACCCTTGTAACAACAAATATGAAGACTGCAATAAAGTAGGATTGAATCCTTTCTGCAAACTTAACCCGGCATCAGAGGTAAATCCCCTTGACTCCTTTTTTTAGTAGTAAAGCACTTGCATGATGTTTCAATCTGTTATTTGCCTACAGGCCAAATCTAATTTTTGGAAAGTCAAATATGATCATGAGGCCGCCAAAAAAAAACTAGAGCCACCACAATAGCCGCAAAGAAGACCACCAGAAAATCCAAAAAGAAACCAACTGCTTCTGATCTCCTCAAGCTGGATGATGCCTCTGAGTCGGAGGTAGCCCTTGACTCTCTTGGCCTGCTTTTTAACAACCTTATTGACATTGACTATTGTCAGGATGACACGGGGGCCAACCAGGCAGTAGAAGAAGAGGTAACTATTTCCTCGGACTTAGAACCTTTGCCAAGACAAAAACCTCGACTGGTAACCCAGAAAGTAAGGTTTTCGCACCCTTTGGCTTATTTGGATCCTCATTTTCTTTTGAAAAAACAGCAACATGAGAGCCGCTGTCTGACCCGGACCGGCGACAACAATGAACTGCCCTCCGGCTTATCGAAAACTCCTCGGAAACGCCAAAATGAGGTTTCTTTCACCTTTGACTTTTGCCTTTATAATTGAATCTATTTCCTTGCTCTTTTTAATTGTGATTTCACTTTCGCACGAGGTCTCTCGTTCTTCTGGTGATTCTTCACAACACTACAAAAAAAGACACATCCGTGACATTTTGGGCCGAACGAATTTTTTTTCTGTCATACATATGACACTTCTATGACGATCATTATGACAAAACCCGGTATCATCATAGATGTGGTGGGCTCCTACTTCTATGACAAAAAATCATGACAAAAAATGGGCTTTTCATCCTGGGCGGGCCGGAGACGCAGCTGCATGACATTCTTTGGGCCGTCCATGCCGGAAAAAACCATGGTAGAAGCGAGGGGGGGGGATTTCAGGGAGTTCCCGGTTACGGTGGGAGGTCGGGGGCCGAGCGATGCGCGCTTCTCTCGTACACGTACGCGCGTGTGTGCGAGGCGTTGGCTCTAACTGAACCCGAGTGAGGCATTGGGCTCTAACTGAACCCGAGCGATTGCACTGCAGGCTACGCGTTACTGAACCCGAGCGATCGATCGATGGATGTTAACTGAACCCGATCGAGCGATTCCTTCGCTACTGTTGCTAACTGAAGCCGATCGATGCTGCCTCTGGATGAACAGTGAGTGTTGCGGGGGGGGGGGGTGGATGAACAGTTCCCGGTGGGGGTGGATGAACAGGACCCCGTGGTGTTGCCTCTGGATGAACAGGACCCCGATCGATCGAGCCGGTTGGGGCTGGATGAATAGGACCCCGTGGAGGGCTGGATGAACAGGACCACCCCGTGGAGGGCAGGATGAACAGTAGACGGTGGAGGGCAGGATGAATAGTAGCCCGTGGAGGGGTGGTTGAACAGGAGCCCGTGGAGAGGGCTGGTTGAACAGTAGCCGGTGGAGTAGCGCACGGTGGAGGCTGGATGAACAGGAGCCCGTGGATGAATAGTCGCAGGTGGAGGCTGGAGGAGGTCGATGGTGGATGAACAGTAGCTCATGGAGGCTGGAGGGGGTCGATGGTGGAGATGAACAGTATCCCGTGGAGTCCCGTTTTGTGGTACGCCACACCCCTCCCGATGAACAGGACCCCCGTTTTGACAGTAGCGCTCCAACACAAGTCCGTTTCGTCCGTTTTGCGTTACACCAAACCCCTCCCGATCAACAGGACCCCCGTTTCGACCGTAGGAGGTCTGTTTCCTCCGTTTTGCGGTACGCCAGACCCCTCCCGATGAACAGGATCCTGTTTCGAACGTGGTCGGTCGAACACAAGACCGTTTCCTCCGTTTTGCGGTATACCAGGCCTCGTTTCCATCGCCTGTTCCGTCCAATCCCTCCCGATGAACATGACCACACATTCCGTTCCGACCCAGCGGGTTGGCTCCCACGCGTTCTGTTACCTCCCCATGAACACGACGCATTCCGTTGGCTCCCCATGAACACGACGACGACGCTGTTTCTCCGTTCCGACCTAGCCATGTACACGAGCCCTGACCGTACGTATGCGCGAGTAGGCGTTTGAGACCCCGCCCATATGTACACATACGTGGCCGTATTTTCTTTCTTGCACCCTGACCGCTGTACGTACGTGTACATGCTACGTGCGCGCCTCTACTACGACACATGCGCACCTCTACTACGACACGTGCATGCCTCTACATCGACCAGTATGTACGTACACGTTCGCGACCAGAATGACAACGCTATGTACACTTCGACCAGGTGGGTCCCGACTGTCAGGCACTTCCTTGCGTGCGAAGATGGAGCTGGTGGGTCCCAGCAGTCAGGGGAAAACGTTTTTTTCGCGAAATATGGTGGCCCGTCCGGTGGGTCCCCGCTGTCAGGTGGAGGAATAATATTTTGCACGTAATAAGGAGGCACTTCCTTGGTGGGCCGTGGACCCAGCTATCAGCCTCTCCACATACAGTCCACGTCCGATGGAAGCCGTTCCTTGACCATGTTGACCACGCCGCACCGAGAGCACCAGGGCGGTGGACGACGGTGAGGCCTAGGAAGGGGATGCCGCGGAGCCGGGGAAGATGTGGCAGTGGATGCCCACGCGTAGAGGAGTATGAGGGTTCACTGGTTCGCTGCGGTGTGAGGCTGCCATCACCGCAGAATAACAGGGGGTGTGGGTGAGTAGAGGGATGGCCTGGCCAGCGCTGGGAGTAGTAGGGGGCGGTGAGGCCTCCTCCACATCGCAGCTAGCCATGGGAGGCAGGAGCACGAGGCACGACCAGCACTGATTTGGGCGGCTGGAGCAAGAAGACTAGAGGTTGAAGAAGCACTACGGCCGTTGGATGGACATCGTACGGTCACTGGAGCTAGAATCGTGCATATTGACTAAGTTGACAAAGCCCTCCGTCCCCGTCAACTTAGTAGGCCCACAAGTTAGCCTCCCACCAAGGTGGGTCCCAGCTAGCAGGGGGTATTCATTTTTTTGTGCGTAATAAAGAGGCACTTCCGGTGGGTCTGAGCTGACAGGAGGGGGAACTTTTTTTCACGAAATACGGTGGCCCGCCGGGTGGGTCCCAGCAGTCAGGGGCAAACATTTTTTTCGCGATATACTGGTGGGCGTCCGGTGGGTCCCTGCTGTCAGGTGGAGGAATAATTATTTTCCGCGTAATAAGGAGGCACTTCCTTGCGGCTGCCGTGGACCCAGCTGTCAGCCTCTCCATGTACAGTATTCTTCCGACGGAATTCGGTCGTTGACCACATTGACCACGCTGCGCCAACAGCACCACGGTGGTGGACGACGGCGAGGCCTGGGAAGGGGACGACGTGGAGCCGGGAAAGATGCGGCAGTGGATACCCACGCGGAGACGAGTACAAGGGTTCACTGGTTCGGCTGCGCTGCCGTCACCGCAGAATAACAGGGGGTGTAGGTGAGTGGAGTGGAGGGATGGCCTGGACAGCGGTGGGAGTAGTATGGGGGCGGTGAGGCCTCCGCGGCAGCACAGCCGGCCATGGAAGGCAGGAGCAGGCGGCACGACTGGTGCTGCTTTGGGCGGCTGGAGCAAGAAGACCAGAGGTTGAAGAAGCACTACGGCCGTTGGATGGACATCGTACAGTCAGTCGAGCTACAATCGTGCATATTGACTAAGTTGACAAAGCCCTTCGTCCCCGTCAACTTAGTAGGCCCACTATACTGGGTCCCAGCTGCAGGGGGAGTATTCATTTTTTTGTGCGTAATAAGGAGGCACTTCCTTGCGTGCGAAGATATAGCAGGTGGGTCCGAGCTGTCAGCGGCGATAATGTTTTTTTCACGAAATACAGAGGCCGTTTTAGTGGGTCCCAGATGTCAGGTGGAGGAAATCATTATTTTGCGCGTAATAAGAAGGCATTTCCTTGCGTGTGGCCGTGGACCCAGCTGTCAGCCTCTCCACGTACAGTCCACTTCAGATGCATGTCGGCCGTTGACCACGCTGACCACACCACGCCGAGAGCACCAGGGCGGTGGACGACGGCGAGGCCTAGGAAGGGAACGACACGGAGGCAGAGAAGACTTGGCCGTTGATTTTGTTTCCCACGCGGAGGGGGGTACGACCGTATGAGGGTTTACTGGTTCGTCTACCGTCGCCGGAGAATAACAGCAGTGTGGGTGAGTAGAGGGATGGCTAGGCCAGCGATGGGAGTACGATGGGCGGTGAGGCATGCGCGGCAGCACAGCCGGCCGCGGGGAGGAGGGAGCAGGCAGTCCCGCTGGCGCTTGTTTGAGCAGCTGGAGCAGGAAGAGCAGAGATTGAAGAAGCACGACGGCCATTGGATGGACATCCAACAGTATATAGGCCATCTGTGGAAAGCCTCAAATCTGTGGAAAACAGCATACAACCCATCTGCCATTATTTCAAATAATTTACAGCCAATTTGCTAATTCTTACGGGTTTTTTGGAGCCCATATTCTTTATGTTAGCATTACAGCCCATATTGTGGCCATGGTTAAAAAATTATACGAAATTTTGCATATGTCGGTGCGGTCTGAACTGTTTTTAATCCCGAAATTTCGAGTCACATTCAGACTGATTTTAAAAATAAATGTATATCAATATAAAATCCAATAAATTGTCCACGCATAAAAATCAATGCAATTTAAAATCTCGAAATGAAAAAAAGATATTTGAAAATAATTGCCGGTTTGATTTGTTTTAAAAATGTACAACCCATTTATCATTACTAATAGGCCATTTTCTCGGCCAGCCGAATGAAGCTCTCCTCGTCTTGAAAGATTAGCAGCCCAACAGGCCTGATAAAGCGACTTACTTGACAAATCACAAAAGAACTGGGCTAGCAATTTTCATAAAGAAAAAAAAAACTATTGGGCTGGTCTGTGGTAAACATAAAAGAAAAGGCTGTCTGGACAGGCCAGAGTGTCCCGCACAGCCCAGTTGACACCCTGCTTCCGTCTCAAAAACAAATTAGATAAATGCCACTCCAATTATGGCGATTCATAAAAATGCCACTGCAATTTCCAAACTTTGAAAAATGCCACTACAATATTTGCAAACTTTGAAAAACGCCACTACAGTTTGCAAACTTTGAAAAACGCCACTCCAGACTTCGAAAAATGCCACTAGAAATGACATGAAATGGCATTTTTCAAAGTTTGGAAATTGCAGTGGCATTTCTCGGATACACCAGATTTGGAGTAGCATTTATCAAATTAACCCAAAACAAAAATAACTGGGTGAGCTGCTGGGTCCCTGGTGTCAGCCGCTCATTGTGCAATTCTCTTGTTTATTGACTACGTTGACAATGGCATGGGACCTAGATGTCAGAAATCCACTAGGAGGAGCCATTTTTTTATTGGCTTGAAATAAGGAGGCACTTGCTTGCGTACTGCCATGACCTTGGCGGGTCCCTGCTGTCATCCTCTCCACATACAATCTTCTCCTGATTGTGTACGCGTCAACTTGCTAGGCCCACAAGTCAGCCTCTAAACCATGGAGGACAAATACAACCCATTTTCTCTGCATACAATACCAGTTAGTCGTGCTTCAAAACAGATCGGCACGCCATTAAAAAAATAAAGGTCGATAACTAATGCGGCACCTCGGGCCAACGCGGCCAGATCGCATTTTGCACGAGAAATTACACACCATGTTTCGTTGACATGTGGTCCCGTTCCAACATATCAGTGTGACAACGGCGAGTAGTAGGAGTATTTTCGATCGGACGTGTAGGCCGGGGCACCTCTTCATGAACCGTGGCAAACTCGCAACCGTCCACCGACTCTTCGCCTTTCCCTCTCAATTTGGAACTGCTGTCGCATGCTCTTCCTCTCCCTCCTCCATTTTCCTTCAACCCTTCACCCTTTCTTCTGCCATTGTTCGATCGTCTTCTCCATGGAGGGAACAGGCCGGAAACGACCCCGTTATTCTTGCCCCGATCTGAAAGATGACGTGGTGGAGGAACTCATTGATCGGTGCGATGTCATCACCTCGGCTAGCATGGCAGGTTCGTTCAAGCCCATTCTCAACTCAACTAATAACATCATTGCAAGGAACCCAAGAGTCAAGGAGTGGTTTGATCTCCCCTATCTTCTTCGCCGTGACCCTGATGACTGGCGCCGGCACAACGGAGGCCTCGCCTTGTGCAAGTTGATGCCGCTTGATAATGATACATATGATGTTAAGATGCCATCGCTTGAGGGCAAGGCTTGGGCGAGCGCAAATGGAGATTGGGTTGTTTACATTGGGTCCAACTGCGAGTGGGAACTTGCGAATGTGTACACTCGTCACCGGGTTCCACTTCCAAAAGTCTCAGCACACTGCCCAGAGGTTGAGCACACCGGTAATGTACGCATGTTCAAATACGATCATGGTGGCTGTCTTCTACGGAACATAGCAATTTGTCGAGTTCCCAACCGCTCTTGGAATTACAACAACTATCCAGTTGTTGCTATCTTTGACAAGCTTGTTGCTGTCTTTCGTGGTTCGACTCGATGGATATTGCTCAAAAATCAGTTTCTGTACACGGATGAGTACTGTGATGCAATTCAATACGAGGGCCTTGTGTTTGCTGCCACCACTCGTGTCACTGTTTTTGCATGGCATCCTAGTAGTTTCGGTACGTTTGTCTTCCACCGTAATTATAATTGTTTCATCCACATGCATGCGGGTAAGCAAGTTTCACTTTACTAATTAACCTTATTCTTGTGTTTCCAAGGTCCTGTGAACATCCCACCACCTATACTTGAAAATTTTTATAACCAAGGGGGAGATGCCGATGGTGATGATCACGAGCAGCGCCCATATACTCTGTGGATTCTGATGGATCACCTCTTCTTGTGTGTATACAGCCCACTGATGATGTTACTGCTAAGGAAGCAAGTGTCTCCCATGGTCGCACTCTCCGGACCAATTCCAACACCCGTTGCATGGTATTCGGGATGGATACTAGTGTGCTAGCGCCAACTCCTTCTCCCTGGCATAGAATTGATAGTCTTGGAGAAAACTTGCTCTTCCTTGGACAAAACTATCCGATGATGGTGAAAGGCGATCCAACTGTTGTTGACACATTTATGAGAAGCAACTGTGTCTATACCTCGAACATTTGGGTGGTCCCCTACCCTGGTACTGATATAGTAGGCCGCTTCATCCTGGATAATCAGTCCTGCATTGGTCTCCAGATCGACAACGGATGGCCCGTCCCAGAGAATCACTTGTGGTTCAAAGCAAGCGTTTCCAACACCGCGGAATGGTTGAGTTGAAGTTCATTTCATGGCTTGTTATTTGTTGACTAGAAAAGCAAGACCAAAGAAAACAAGAACCACAAGAATACATTTTACTACTCCTGTAAGTTGGATTAGTGCCTTCTTGATGCATTCATTGTTGATCTGCGAAGGCTCGATCTTGCGTCTGTGCTAGCTAAAAGTGATATAACATCTACTAAATTGCGCTCTATCAATATATGGATGTACTCTTCTTCCCAATACAAAAACTTGCATCCATTCTACTCCCTCCCTTGCACAATACATGCCTTCTATTTGTCAAAATATATATGTATCTAGACATGTCTTAGTATATAGGTACATCCATTTTTGGACAAATGGAAGTCAAGTATTTTGGAACGGAGGGAGTACACAATAAAAAATTTAAGTTAGCACAACTAGTCTAATCCGAGAGCAGAACCGAAGATTTGGTCGGGTTCTTCCTCCTTTTGCCGACACGTGGGACATCCAGCATCCAGGTCGTGTCATGAAAGAAAATAGAGTGGTAGTTGAAGCCACGAGATGTGCATCTTGGGTTAAACTATAAATAGAATCTTACTACTCTTGAGTAACTCCAAAAGCGGCCACCGAAGATCTTTATGGACTTGTTTTTCATCACCACCACGTCGAGGTGAAAGATGTGCAGGTTCAGTGGGTCCTCTTGCGTTTTCACTGACATGTGGGGCCGCATGTGAGCAAACAGACGATGGGCTCCGCGCGTCCGCTGGCTGGTTGAGAAGAGAGATAGAGGAGGGCTGAGCATGAACTTCAGGAAATTTGTTCTACGTACCTCGATATAGGCTCGATATAGTGGGGTGGCATGGGCCATAACTAGCATTCACGTCTAGCAGTACGGCACACGCCACCCACACGAGTCCCATCCGACACCAATTTTCTTGGAGTCCGTGTTACAGCCATCTCTTCTCCCTCCTGTTTTCTCAGCCATCACACGGTGGGCGGGGTGGGGGTTTGCCGATAGTTGGTTTTCTCAACTGCGGTCCCACTTGTAAGTGAAAATGCAACACCGCACGCATTCCCGCTTGAGCGGCGTGCCGGACCAACCGTGTGGGGGTGCGACGCGAACACGGAAGGCTTTTCCTTTTGAACTCGTAACTTGTAAATTTTGGTTATGCTCCATGGCACGATCGATAGATAGAAAATAACGATTTTTCCTAGAGTAATGAGAAGTTTGGTTCTGGCGCCGTTCATGCATGGAGTACGTACGAAAATTATGAAGTTGATGCGAAAGGTAAGATAATTACTGTAGTATCATATACTACTACATGGATTTGACGGAAAGATAAAAATACATATGGATCCATCAACGTTCAACGACATCCTCATGCCCTAGTGCACCGGGTCACCAACTGACGTGTGAGGAGCAGCGGCGTTGGCGGCGAGCTCAACGTGCTTCTAAATAGTGATGTCCAAGGTTGCCCTGCGCTCCAAGAAGGCCAGCGTCCTATCGTCCTCCTCTTGCATGTAGTAGTCCTTGTGGACGATTTGCGCGTAGACGTGGGTGATTATGTCGATGGTGTCTTGCTGCACCAGGCGCTGCGCGGCGAGCGCGACGGCGGGCAGTCGCAGGGCCACCAGTGCATCGAAGAGGTTGTTACCATAGTGGCCGTTGAGGGTGGCGGGCATCACAGAGCCTAGGCGCGTCGGCTAGAGGCTTGCGTCAAAGTCGTCCGCAAGCTTCTTGACAACGGTGAACTTGTCGAGGAAACCGACGAGGACCTCGTTGAACAAGAAGATGAAGCTGTCGTCCAAGCGGCCCCTCGCCCTGGCGGCCTCAAGCAATACTACCTGGAGACGTTCCTCGGTGCCGGGCCGCAGGCCGGCGTCGTGGACCATCTGGCACAGCCGGCTGATAATCGCGCCCATCGCCTCCATGGGTCTAGCGTAGCTTCTAGTCAACTGATCTTGCGATTCAAGTGATCACTCAGCCCTTGGTTAGCGTGCATAGGTGCATAGGATTTCGTACTACTCCTCGGCCCTCTACTGCACCTGCCTTTGGCTGTATGATAGGTGGGCCAGCCACCCCCTGGGGCCACGTGTCATTCATCCAAAGGCAGTTGTTCTAAGTCAATGAAGTTGTGTGCCCCTCCGTGCCTGTGTAGTATAGTCATCTCACCAGACCTCTAGTTGGGGCCAAACGAGAGAAGTTTGATGTTTACTGGTTTATTGGCCCCCTTTGCATTTTGCGCCAAGTTTTGACCTTTGATTTAACTAATAAAATGTTAATGCATGTAAACAAAAATGTTGTGTAAGTCACCTTATGAAAACCAAATAATCCCAAAATACTTAGGCACGGTGCATTAACTCCCTCCTTGTTTCTTATTTCGTGACATATCAACCAATGAGAGATGTGGGTCGTGCATGCTTTCAATGACTTGAGACTACCAAACATGACATGCAGTGTTTAGTTCATTGCATGTAATCCTATTAGTACTCTAGTTAGGAGTAGCAAAAAAACATTAAGTTCTCTCGCCGATAGGAATAAAACACCATGTATTTATTTACAGAGGGAGTAGTACATTTTTGGTGACATGCATTACTAGATATTGCTAGTCAAATACTAAAATCCAGATGGACGTGGTAGTACTCCTAAATCTAGACGGTGGTGCTACTAGTACTAGTAGTAGTACTACCAATGTAGTTGTAGGAGTACTAGCATTGTACTACCCGTTGGTCAAATTATTACATGATGCTCCTCACAGTGAAGTGACAAGACCCTGCGCCGGAGATGACACCTGAGTATAGGCGCCATGTTCGGCATACCATAGTCAGCCTCACCATCTGCAGTCACTATCATCATGGCTGTAGAGCTAGCCTGCTTACAACTAGCCCTGTTCGACATAATTTCCCGTGCGTAGATGCCCGTGCATTGCACGGAACACCAAGATTGGGGGTGGACGGCTCTGGCAGCAGCCATCGTGCCAGATTTTTCCATGGCCTTCTACTCCTAGATGTGGTGGGGAGGAGATGAGGTTGATTGTGAGAGACAATGAGTTGTTTGTAAATAGGGAACAAGTGCGGGCATCTTTTCCAAAAATGGAGAAGCTTGGTTTGTATGTGTCAGATCTAGATCCGATGGCTATTGGTGAAAGATGGGAGGCACAACATCATCACCAACTCAGGACCTGTTTGATTCGCAGGATTTTGAAAATGCAGGAATAGGACACGGCAATATTACAAGTTTCAAACTGATATTACAAATGTTAGGAGTAATGTTGCACCTACGAAGAGGGAATTACTAGGAAGTTTACGTAAGAACTTTCGTTACTTTAGGTGGATGCATCATTATCGTACAAACTAAAATCCACCGCCCTGACAAGTCATTAATGGGCAAATAAGTTTTCGAGTCTCTGGCCACTTGATGTTCAAAAACAAATTCAGCTTCTGTGGAGACTTTGTCATTTAGGCTTAGACGCTTGCGGTGATCAGCACGCCATTCATTGTTGCGCCAGAGAACGCCAAACCTCATTACCTTGAGCACACTTGCCTCCAAAACAAAGAACCTGGCCAATTTAATCTCAGATGTGCTGCCTCGGTAGTCGATCAAATTAATTTCTGTAAGATGGAGATCAAGGCATTCGATGAGATTGTTATAGTGCAGCACATTTTTCACTTTTGGGTTTTTTTATCTGCAAAAGAAGAGAACATATTAGAGTAGATGGCTGCATAAGATTGTCGTGTCATCAAGAGGTACCAATATCATTCGCTCATATGATAGGGTTGGCTGGCTAGTGATATTCTTTCTCTCTCTCTCTCTCACTCTCTCTCTCTCTCTCTCTCTCTCTCTCTCTCTCTCTCTCTTTCTTTCTGTTTCCTCTCATTTAACTAGGAGCACGTGAAGAGCTTGGGCATTTGTTGCCTTCCACTATGTGGCCGATGCCATATTTCGCAAAAGTATGCCACATAACACGCATCGATGTCAAATCAAAAGATTTTGGCACCGCTCTCGCGATGTGAGAGAGTTGGCACCACTGTGCACACAGACCCACATGTATAAACAAATCAATCAAACCAACTACAGCAGCCTCTCACTCTCCCAAACAAGTGTTTTTATTGCCTCGGTCCTCTCTCTCTCCGACGCAATGTTTTTTCATTGCGTGAGTTAATTTGGCATCGGAGCAAAGTAGGTGATCCATATTGGGACACCAGGTGAGCAATGGAGGGGCATCGATGCCAAATGCATCACAAGTGAATTTGGCACATGTTTTGGCCTACATAGCCCACTTTTGTAATACTACCTCGTATTTAGTATAAAATTTTGACCATAGATTTACCTAAGAAAATGCCAATGCATGTCACTAAAAATTACACCATTTGAAATTATGTCCAAATATGAATCCAACGATATAGTTCTTACTGACATGCATTAACATTTTGTCAGTTAAATCTATGGTCAAATTTTGATACTACAAAATTGGAAGAGTAAACCAGGACGGAGGTAGTACTTTCTCTTAGGGTAACCATAGAGTTAATGGAGTAGTCTAAGTTACTTTCCACTATGACTAGCCTAGGCTACTATAGTAGTACAGCATAAAAAAGATGCAGGTGATCACGTGAGAAAAAAATACTAAAACCATTTCTTTCGGTGCAGTGCGTAGATGCAGTTTTGAACACTACACTTGTCATCGTAATTTGGGAAAATTACGAAAAAAGTTGAGCTACATTGTGATTATCGTTTACTTATAGGAAAGAAGTTTCACCTCGATGAGTAGCTTCTCCGTGCACGGAAAGCATGTAAGGAATCCAACAACTTGATCCATATTGGGGCCGATAGATTTTAGTGCTAAGATCTTCATTGTGCGCATGGACTGGGTCAAGCTTGTGGGAATCATTTTCTGGAAGACGGTCGTAAATACATCAGAAGAAATTTAAAAATGTGAATTTCAAGAAGACGGAGAAGAAGATGAGTGTTGTACCTGAACGATTACGGATCCAATAAAGAGTTCGGAGAATTTGGCAGACGAGTACACCAACGCTGTCAATTTCGGCGCGTCAATGACCCTAATTTTTGTTGGACCTTCTAGATCCGATACAAGCAATCTCTCAAGGAAAGGCGCATTCTCAATGACCATAACGTGGAACAGCTGGAGTGATCTCTTCCTAATTGATGTCTTGTTGCGGGGCCAGCAAGACACATAAATCCATCGGAGATTTGTCGAGGCGATGTGGAGGCTAATGAACCCATGGATCTTCTCAAGACGAAGGTACTCGAGCGCAGTACAGCTGCGGAGCAGGTGCTCCATAGCCTTCTTTGAGATGACAATGGGAACCCATCAGATTTAGCACCCGAGTCGCTAAGGAACATGGCAGATTTGCCGTCTAGAGTGACATTACCTCCACCTCCACCATTACCCCATCATGCCCCGGGATCCAATCAACTTGCTCTAATGTATCAGTGGATGGAGCAGTCTCGTCGAGACTCTCTAGAACACCAGAATAAGTTCATGGAGCAGATGTTCGGTATGATGAGAGGCCAACTGACTAAAAACCCAGAACAAGGTGTCACGATTGGAGACTTCCAAAAGACTAGACCACCAACCTTCTCAACCGCCACAGATCCATTAGCCGCAGATGATTGGTTGATGGACATAGAGCTGAAACTTAACACTGTGGGATGCACGGATCAAGAAAAAGTTCGGTATGCATCCCATCAGTTAATTGGTCCTGCTGCCACATGGTGGAGAAATGTCCAAATTATCATACCCGAAAACCACATAGTTACTTGGCAGGAATTTAAGAGGAGATTCCGAGACAACTATGTCCCGCAAAGTGCGATGGAACTAAAAAGGAAGGAATTTCTAAGCCTTAAACAAGGGTCTAAAACCATCGCAGAGTACCTAGATGAGTTTAACTCACTGTCCCGCTATGCATCAGAAGACACAAACACTGAGACCAAAAAGGTGTACCGGTTCATAGAAGGATTGAAGCCATCCATATAGCTGATCATAGCCCCTATAAATATAAATGAGTTTCGCGAGCTAGTAGACCGAGTCATTATTATCGAGAATCGGCAATTAGCCATAGAGGAAGAACGGAGAAAGAAAGCTAGGATGGACCCGAGGTTCCTCATGAGGAGTGGATACAACTCTGTTGGACTAGTCCGCCCACCAATGGTCGGACCCATCTGTCCTCCTCTCCCTCAAGCCCCTAGACCACCCTTTATGCCTCCTAAAGCCCCTGTCAAGTGTCATGTGTGCGGTGGACCACACATGGCTCGAGATTGCCCAAAGGCGAGTGTTTTCTGTTTTGGTTGTGGACAAAAGGGTCACTACAAAAACCAGTGCCCGAGTAAGAGTCAACCACAACCTGGCACGAATGGAACTGTCCCACCTCAAAACAAGCGTCAGGCTAATTCAGCACAAGTACGTTCGAATGCGCCTGTGGCTAGCCGCGGACGTGGTCCTGGCGGTCTAGCACGTGGACCATACCACCTGAAACACATGGATGCGACACAAGTGAACGCAACTTCGGACGTGGTCACGGGTAACCTACAAATCCCTCTTACAGTAGTCTTAGTATTATTATTATTTATTTTATCACATCAAGGGCAGCACATCCTTTCATATCACGACACTTTGCTGAGACATGTAGTTGGACCGAACCTCCCTAGCCAAACTCATAGGAGTAGACTCACTCGGAGGCCCAATAATTGTTGAGCATGTCTTCCACAACAATCTCATATGCATTGAGCGTATAATCTTTAATGCTATCCTATACATGATTGGACTGAGAGGGTTAGACCTTGGCCAGCCTATACGATTCACAACTCAAATTTCGAGGACGAAATTTTTCTAAGGGGGAAGGGATGTAAAACCCCTCAAAATTAGATAACGATATTTTTGACGGCGCTATGTTACACCGGTGTTGGAAGGCATAGTTAGTTGAATAATTATAATTAACCACAACACTAATATCAAAAAATTATTGCAACCAAAAAAGTTAGTATTTAGCCATGTACAACGGTTCTTCTCCAACTCCCTTATAGTTTGCAGATTTACAACTGGGGCCTTGTCTCATTCCTTACACACAAAGTAATGCCAACTAATGTCCAATCAAGCACTACACACTTGTCCATTGTACCGCTCACATGATTACAAGTGGAGCCTTGCATGCGCATGCAACCATGCATGCCAGCCACCTGCTTCATTTTACCAAACCGACATAGCATCCTCCACTACTATAAATAGCAGCCTGCACCTTTCACCTTTCACTTCCTCTACTGCACACAACACGCACAAGAGAGAGAACCGAGCTCTTCCCACCATCCCCATCCACTCTTTTGGTCGAATGCTGAGTTGCGATCAGGTACTATTCAAGTACCTTGCTTTTGCAGCTCTGTTTGCTTGATGCTTGGCACCTTGATCCATCTTTACCTTTGCTTAGAACATGAACACCTGATCTTCTGGACTCTAGTTACCTTGCTGTAAAAAGAGAAACAATAGTTAGTGAAAGAAAGAAAAAACATAAAGTAGATGGAGGAAAACAAAGACATTGCAGTTCTGTGATTCATGTGTAGCTGTAAAAGAAAAACTATGTGTGTGTTCATCTCTACCTTGTATTAGATCTGACATGCTAAGAACTAAATCTTAGAAATTAACCCATTATTAAGATTGCATGTGTAGCGTTGGGGCCAAACAATCTGTGTATGCTACTTGACCACTGTCATTTTCAGTTAACATTGGTTGGTTAATATTCTGTTAAGAAATAAATCTCAAGATGGTATGTCTCACTTGCACATACCCTGTACCGGAAAATAACCCATTTAACTTTTGCACAAATGAAATCTTGCTAGAATATCTCACTCACTTTTTCCGGTTTCCCTTAGTATAATTTGAGTCTATCAATGTTGCTGTTCACTTGGTTGTTTGTGGGGTTCAGAGAGGAGTGTGCGCGCACACACAGTAGGAATACTTAGATTTAATTTGTGGCAGCACCTAACCATCACAAGCAATTAACTTGCCACTCATAGATTTGTAGTAAGCCTTTAACAGTGGGGATTCACTGGTTAATTCCTAGTCTTGAGCTTAATAAAAAGAATCATAGTAGTGTGAGGATAGTATAGTAGAGCTAAAAATTAAAATAAACATTATGGAACAAATCTGTAGACCACGTCCACACCATAGAATAGATGTTGATTAATATGAAATTTAGATTAACAATGAGAAACATGGTAGTATGGCTGTATGGGGATAATGCAGTAGCGCCAAAGATAAATTCAACAATATGGATAAACTTGGACACCATTCTCACGAGCTAGCAAGGATTTGTGGATAGATGAAGAGCACTTGCAGAGAGAGAGAGAGAGAGAGAGAGAGAGAGAGAGAGAGAGAGAGAGAGAGAGAGAGCTTACAGTGGTAGCAGTAGATGAAGGAGTCAAACACCGATAGCGGCATGTTGCCGAAGCTGCGCCAGTGAAGCCGCTCGCGCCCGACGGCCGTGGTTGCACGCCTCGTGCGTGTGGCTGCACTGGTGGAGGGCATAGGCAGGTAGATGTCGTTGCCGCCGCGGGCGGTGGCGAACCCACCGGACCCGAGGCAGGCGGCGCTGGGGTTAGATGGTGGCGACGATTTAGGCGGCGGTGGATCAAATAAATGGGGGGATATGGTAGAGGGAGTCGAGGGGATTCTGTGGGTGTCCGCGGTGTCACCGGAGATGGCCGGAAGTGGCAGATCGAGCCGGCGGCGGCCTGCTCTGTAGTTAGGGAGAGAGAGATGGAGTTGGTTCTGTTCGTGGCTGAGCATACCGAGAGTGAGAGAGAGGAAGAGAGCTGGGGAAGATGACTAGTTGAATTAAAAAAAAAAGATATTTCTGCCGGTGTTGGGTTCGACCAGCTAAACACGTTTTTTTCCTTTTAGCTTGCTTGCTCGCTTTGGTGATGTGCACGTGCGTACTACTTCTTGATGTGCTGTATGCATTTTGCTTCTAATTACACACTAGCACGTATCATTACCTCTTTAATTAAAATGGATTGCACCGTATGGAAGTGTTGCTTGATGCTTGGATCTTGATTAGGGAAAATATAAACTTCTTTCTGAAATAATTATCAGGAGTCAATCTCGGACCCATAGGACCCACATCTGGTGGTTCCGAGTTGGTCGGAGCGCTACCCGGCAAGTCGTCATCTCCTTGACCATGTCTTGATAAATGTTTTCCGGGCTATGAGTCATTTCCAAAATTTTGCATAAGAATTTAAAATAAATATTTTTCATAAATAAAATGAAATTGGATCAGGTGGATCCACTGATTTGGCAATTGGACCAGATCAGGTGAAGCATCTGTATTAAGTAGTTGTGACCCGGGTAGGGTTACAATATAAAATAAATATTTGGTGGGTAGGGGAGCTCATGTTGGTGAAAGCAACCCTGGGAGGGCCAGCTTGGATGGCGGGCTCCTCTACATAGGGTATCACATTAGGACACAACTAACTGGCGCTTTCTTCAAAAGCGGCGCAAACCGTACTGACCATAGACCTGGAATGGGACGGGCTGAACCAACTACCCATGCCAAGTAGCTGCCTCTGCATGGGTGAGAAGGTGGCTGTAGCCGGGTAGGTACAGTCACCCTAGGGCGGGACCGCCGGTCAGGGGTCTCGACCCGCGGGCCTTTAGTAAGGCAAGGTGGAAAAGCAGAGGTAGTGTACGGGCTGGTTAAAGATTCTGGTTCCTTGGTCTAGTCGTGTGCACGGGTAGCGCATGGACGACTTGGACCAAGTGATGCTATGGCAAAGCAATACACCTCTGATCAGAGTAAATGTGATATCACTCCCAGCTTCCGGGTTTGGAAGTGCGTCGTGTGGGTTTTTCTCTAACACAGGATGTAAGATCCCACGTCGCTCTGTCGCCAGTAGATTTTATAAATAAAATTTGGTTTCCAACAAAAAGGGTTAAGGGAAAATATTTTTTACCTACAAAGTATTTTTGAGCTAATGGCTCGTTTGGTTGTAGCCGTGGCCGATAAAGTTTTCCTCTTTAAAGACTCATGCATCCACTTTTCCCGGCGACTTGCGGAGTACGTATTTTATACGTACTCAGCTGCACTTATGTTGTTTTTCAGAACAAGAGAGTTATGAGAACTCTGAGGCGATAGAGAATGGTACTTATGATGAGTCTGGTCATCTTAATGACTTCGGTTATTCTGAAGTGGAGTATGTTTATGAGGAAGTCGACAATCAAGGCTATGAAGAGTAGATGCCCTCCATGGTTGGTCTAGAAGGTTCGTAACTAGAAGTAGATGACGATCTATCGTCATGGTCGCTTAGGCTTAGTCGACACTTGAGGTGTCAATGTAATAAAAGCTTGCCTACTCATGGCAGCTGCACCGTCTTGTACATGATACTGTTCTCCTTAACTGATCCTGGCGCAACTCTGAAGTGACGGCTTCCGTTATGCCTGACTCTATCGGACGTAACGGGGCGTCACATACACGAAGATAGCTAGTGTGTGATTGTTTGCAACGGAGAGAGACACCCCTGTAGCACATGTCCAATAGAGGTGTGGCCAACAAGGAACAAAGGTCGAGAGGGACACATGGATAGTATGGACGCATGGGGAGGGAGAGAGGGTGTGTTTGTGATAGAGAGATCCCGTCGAGATCGTGAGGGGACTATATGGGTGGGAGATCGAGGGAGTGCGTGCGCGATAGAAAGATGCCCCGAGAGAAATCGAGATAGACCATGCACATGTTTGTGATGGAGACTAAGATTAGCTAGTCATATACATATAGGGGGGACTGCGTGTGCCTACAATTGAGTGAGAGACCATCATACTTGGCTAGCTGGGCATGAGATTGTGTGTGTGCGCATGTGAGATGGAGAGAGAACGAGGGGGGGAGATAGAGTTTTAGATGGGCCTATCAAGTGCGAGTGATATATGCATGTGTATGTGTGACCCAAGTGGATGGAGAGTTTGAGAGAGGGGGGAAAGAGCTCCGAGACGGCATGTGGTGCGTGAGAGAGTTACAGTCAAAGAGCCAAGGAATATGTGTGCGTACGATGAGTGCACCCAAGATATGTAGCTTGGACTAGCTAGAGTATCATACATAGTGTGCGAGAGAGACCTATAGATGGTGTATATATGCATGCGAACTAGAAAGACCCCCCCGACACACACACACAAAGAGAGAGAAAGAGATGGAGAGAAAGGGAGAGGGACAAACAAGGTTTTTGTGTCGGATGCGTGCGACAGAATTGAAGATTGTCAGCGAGAGAGAGAGAGAGAGAGAGAGAGAGAGCAGTAGTCCGGGAGAGGGGGAGATCGCGTTTGATGCATCAAAGACTGATATAAACCATGTTTCGATATAAACTTGCATTCAAATATTTAAATTGGAGAACATGTTGTCTGCAATCCACACATGAACGGATATATGTGTATATCAAACAAGTTCATTATTTTGACTTTCAACATGTTCATGGAGTACTATAATACTGTACAACATGCTACTCGATTGAGGTGTTTAATTTTGGATTTAGTTCACTATTTTGACCTACTGAACGAGCTATTTCATTGAATCGAGATATTTCATTTTGGGTTTGATTCACGTTTTTGAGTGGGTCAACTATTTGTCATATAGTAAATCGCTAGCAACGAGCATGTAAAAGCACATTACTCTCGAGCATCATCTCTCCATCTAAAAAAGAAGTGGCAAGCTAATATTTCAAAATTTGATCCAAATCGACTTGGTAAGGTAGACGTGGATGCTCGTTCTCCCAAAATTTGAATGAACCGTTAAACATCCTCTCTGCTCGGTGGAATTCGCCCGAGCAAATAAATGGGAGACGCGAAATTACCGTCCTATGTGGGACACGCATGAATTGGCCCGTTGTACATCGAGGGTAGGTTCGTAATTTCATCCAAGCGCGCCTTCTCCTCGGCCGAAATGACATGTGCCGAATAATTCATAAACCATGGTCGGCAAAACACGCTCTCCTTGTCCGAAATAGCTCGCGCCCACTATTTCAAAACACGCTCTCCCCGCCTGAAATCGCTCGCGCCCACTATAGTTCAAAACACGCCCTCCTCGCCCGAAATCGCTCCCGCCTAGAGAAGCAAAGTTACTCTACTATCCCCGACCCTCAGTACACAGACCCAAGCCGAGAAGCCTATAGGCAAGGGTAGAACTGTAACTCCCCCTCACATTTCAGACAAATGCGTCCGTAAGACATGGTTCCACTCCCCTTCCAATTTCCCTCGACCGCCCCATTCATACCTCGTGGGCGCCAAATCACCTTCTTCCCGGGAAGCTCCCTTCTCCCGAGACGCGAAACCTCAGCCCCACCTCCATGGCGCCCCCATCGCACCAATTTCACAGCCGCCCTCCTCCCTAATGTCGGAGACGCTGTCCATTTGCCGTCGTGCACTGGGCCGTGTGCCTCTTACTCTGTGCTGCTGGTGCTGCCTCGATGACGGCCGCGTGAACCGTACCGGAGCCGATTCACCCCTGCCGTTGTTCACGGCGCCGGAGCGGCTCCAACTTCGGATCCATCTAGAGTCCTGGTGCTGCTTCGGCGTAGCCGTCGACTGTCGCGACATCGCTCTTTCCCTGCCGCCGGTCGCCACCGCAACCGCGCCGGCCTCACCGACTCGGCAGCTGGACCTGCCTACTTCACCATGCCGCCAGATAGGTCGCACCCTCATCTCAAATCACTTTATTTAGGCGTCAGTTGTTTGAATTTTTATTCTGGGCCAATCGATTTGCAATGGGAAGCAGCACCCCTCAAGGCGGCGGAGCTCCTAGGCTGCCGGTTGGCTGGTGTCTAACGTAAGGGTGCGGGGCCACAAGTTCGCCACGGAAGCAGCGCTTAGATGGCTATCTTTTAGAGTTGCGTGGGTTGAAGGTACTGCCGCCGCCGGATCTGGATGACGGGGAGTCTTTGTGGATTGGCCCGGGGGCGGCGCAACCACGGCAGTGCGGTGGGGCGGGGAGCGGGGTTTTGGCCGGGGCCACGGACGGTGGAGGCAGGCTGCTCTGCCGTTGGTCGCTGGCTCTTTGGGGAAGATTCCGAACAGTGTCAGCCGGGAGGCACAAGAAGGCCAGCCATCCGGCGTAGATCGGACAGTACCAAAATAAAATAGAATCGTGTGACCCCAATTTTGTCTCCAGTCAACAGACGTGTGACCACTCTCGTACCTTGCTGTTGATCTCTTAGTGTATTTCTTCAGATCAAAGAGATATGTCGTTCTTAACATTATGCGTTATCTGCATCTTCAGACACACCGTCTTCCGACTCACCGCAGCTGCTCCAACAAGGGAAGCATACACCAGAAGGGAGCTATAGTCCCCACTCAACATTTCCCTGCATCGAATGCGCGTGCCCGACATGCACAGCCGCAACAACTACAGGGCCATCGACAAGTCAGTACATGATGCTCACTCCTATGGATGGCAGCCAGATAGGTTGTACCCTCATCTTACTTGTGTGCAACATTTATGGCTTTGTTATTCATCTAAGCATGGAAAATAGATCATCACATTTCACTGTATATTCATGCTAATCTCTTACAGGTCTTGTTCAGGAGTTAACGATGTTCCATAGTTCAGCTAAGATACTTGTTCTTTAGGTAACACTGTTCCATAGTTATCATCCATCAGCCAATGCTATCCCACAGGCTGGTGATTATAGTATTATACCACTTCTAGTATTTTCTATGTTGTTCTTTAATACTTTTGTGTGCCATCTAGTTAATCTCGAGTACAAACGATACATATTCTGTAGCTTTCATCTGTGTTCTCCCTTTAGTTTATGAGACCTGTTGCTGCTAGTTAACCCCAGTCCTACTATTTATGTCGTCTCCTACAGGCACTCATTACATAAATATAACTACTAGTTGTATTCCATGCATGTCAGATATAATTGCACACACTGATATATCCACAAGAACCTCACGGAGCAATGTAAAGGCTAATAAACTTGATGTCAATGATACCCAATATGATGGAACATGTAAAGGCAGTTCTTCAGAAGACTTGCAGAAAGATGATGAATCCTCTTCACCCCACAAGGTCCTTGCTCTAACTTGGCATGTGATATGGGTACAACATGCATATAATGTCCTGGAGTGTATCTACTCTGTTGCAATGCCATGTGCTTAGCATGCTGATCATGCATGTAGATATGTCATGCCTTCCTGTTTTTCAGTATCTATTCCATTCATGATAACATGTTTTCAAATTCAAGTACTGTCATTCTACTCTATCGCAATGCCATCTGCTTAATTTGTACATCATGCTTCTGAATATCTTATGCATTGTTATTCATCAGTATGTACTTCATCTGTCTACCATACCATGTTTACATTGAAGTGATGTTCTAGTGCTCTGTTGCAATGCCATCTTATTTTCCCAATCATACACGTGTATGTTGCCTTAGTTATTTCTGTACGTATTCCGCTAGCATACAGTTTTACATTCAACTAGTGTTATTTTGCTGTGTTGTCCTGTCGTATCCCTAGCTCTTACACCATACTCCCTCTGTCCGGATTACATGTTGCCAAAATGGATAAAAAAGGATGTATCTAGAACTGAAATACGCCTAGACCCATCTATTTTTTCTAGATGGAGGGAATACATGTCAATATGCCATGCCTTTCTATTCTTCAGTACCTATTCCATCTCTCTGCTGCCGCATGTTTTATAATTAAAGCACCATTCTTCTATACAAGGCATGCAAGGGGAAGATGACTATGTTAGAATCTGAAGGGTTACAAACAAGGCCTTTGCAAAAGATCCAAACGCCAGGAGATAATAAACCAACTCCAGTTTTTATAGATACTGCTCTAGCACAGAGAAACCCAACTCCTACTGATAATAAGCAGATTCCAGTGGCCAAAGAACTACTCCGCTCCAGTCCAGCAAAAATATGTCAACTCAATTCTAAGAAGCGTGTGCGTATCCTTGCATCATGAAATTTTATAGCATGTTGATCATATTTTCTACATGTTTCTTACCCATCTCTCTTTTAGAAAATAAGCTTAACAGATAGAAGATTTTCTGCAATGGTATCGTTTATGAGGAAAGATTCTTGCAGAAATTCTCTGTGCTCCAATGTAGATGTAAGTACCTGTTGTATATCACTATATTTCTACATCAGTATGTATTTTGTTAAATCGGCGTGAATCCAACCTTTCTCTGATCTAAATTTAGTTATAACAAAATGTATGATTAAAGGCCACAATGTTGATTTTTGCAAGGAAAACTGTCTGTTAGTTTTGCATCCTGAGCTGCATGAGTGTACTATCTCATATCAGTGGGTTTGAATACTTTGGTTCTGCAGTGGGTTTTTCAGTGTTTTTTTACTGTGTTGTCTAGTCGTATCCCTAGATCTTACATCATATTCCCTCCGTCCGGATTAAATGTCGCAGAAATGGATAAAACTGGATGTATCTAGAACTGAAATACGCATAGACCCATCCATTTATTTCTGGATGGAGTGAATACATGTCAATATGCCATGCCTTTCTATTCTTCAGTACCTATTCCATCTCTGTTGTAGCATGTTTTATAACTGAATCACCATTCTTCTATATAAGGCATGTAAGGGGAAGACGGCTATGTTAGAATCTGAAGGGTTACAAACCAGGTCTTTGCAAAAGATCCAAACGCCAGGAGATAATAAACCAACTCCATTTTTTATAGATACTGCTGCAGCACAGAGAAACCCAACTCCCACTGATAATAAGCAGATTCCAGTGGCCAAAGAACTAGTCCGTTCCAGTCCAGCAAAAGAATATCAACTCCATTCTAAGAAGCGTGTGCGTATCCTCACATCATGAAATTTTATAGCATTCTGATCATATTTTCTACATGTTTCTTACCCGTCTCTCTTTTAGAAAATAAGGTTAAACGATACAAGACTTCCTCCATTGGGATCATATTCGAGGAAAATATCTTGCGGGAATTCTCTGTGCTCCAGTGCTGATGTAAGTACCTGTTGTATATCATTATATTTTTACACCAGCATGTATTTTGTTAATTAGCGTGAATCTAACATTTATCTGATCTAAAATTAGTTGCAGCAAAATGTTAAAGGCGCCAATGTTGATTTTTGTAAGGAAAACTGCCTGGTAGTTTTGCGTACTGAGCTGCATGAATGTGCTATCTCATATCACGCACATTACTGAATTGTAGTGCTTCTCTGGTTGCCCATTCATTCATTGTGTTAATGTTGCTTTCATATTACCTTACCTGGATGATGATAGTTGTGCCATATTGTGTTAATTTGGTGTAGGCTAGTTTCCCAAACGTTCATTGTGTCAATGTTGCTTTCCTATTATCCGACTTGGCCAATGATAGCAATGCTAGTGTGTTAATTTTGTGCAGGCTGCTGAAGATAAGAAGACAAACTCTAAAAACAGCAAGGCAACCCCATTGTTTCTTTCCAGTAAATCTAGGCCAGGTAATATGGAAATAACTCATGGTTAATCTGTTTGGTTCCCGTCCTAATTTATGTTATGATGCAGTGGTCAAGACACTCTCCACTATCAATAATACAAGTCTGCCAAAATTGCCATTTGAATCTGTTCAGTATCCTCTGTCTCGAATGCAACGGAATAAATGTATGTTTGTGAACCAATTAATGGCTGAAGCAATGATGGAAATGGTGGACGAATTAGAGGTGCAGAGTCGTGCGACACAACAACTGATCAATGTTTTTAGAGACAGTGTGGCAAAGCAGCAAGAACTTGCCCACATGCTTATGGGCGTCATCTGTGCTGAGGTTGCAGATTGTGACATTGTAGATGGTTAGGTGCTGCTCATTTATTTGCACTGGCATCAATCTTTGATTGCCCAGTGGATGTAATTTCCTGTAATATATTCTGGATGTGCAACGTTATTCCCTGTATGTCGTACCTTTGCTCGTCGTAATGGGCTCGAATTATCTATTTTGGCCTAAAGACATGAACGAACTTTAGTGGTCCCATTAAGTTAATGGGTCGTTACTAGGACGAAAGTTAATGGTCGGCCCTCTTACCTCCCGGGTCGTTAACAGGCCGACATCGAAGCGGGCAACAGGTGGCCCCAATTTATTTCACGGGCCGTTAACAGGCCGTTACTAAGTTTGGGCTACATATGGCCCAACTATACTGTAGGCCTTTAGCAGGCCGAAAGAGACAGCGGGCTTGTATTGGACCATGAAGAGCATGGGCCGCTAAGAGGCCGAAAGTCAGGTCGTATTGTAAACGGCCCAACTATGTTGTGGGCCTTTAGCAGGCCGAAAGAGAAACCGGGCTGGTATTGGACCATGAAGGGCATGGGCCATTAAGAGGCCAAAACTAAGGTCCGACTACAAATGGCCCAACTCATTTATGGCCCGTTAACAGGCCGAAAGGCACACAGGGCCGGGAATTGGCCCAACACTTAAATGGGTCGCTAAAAGGCCAAAACTCAGGTCCAACTACAATTGGCCCAACTGATTTATGGGCCGTCAACAGGCTGAAAGTGACACCGGGCTAGAAATTGGCCCAACACTTAAATGGGACGCTAAAATGCCGAAACTCAGGTCCGACTACAAATGGCCCATCAGATTTATGGGCCGTCAACAGGCTAAAAGATACACCGGGCCGGAAATTAGCCCAACATTTAAATGGGTCGCTAAAAGGCCGAAAGATGTACATCCTGAAAATTGGCCCATCCATTAAATGGGCCGTTAACAAGCCGAAATCTCATCGGGCCGATATTGAGCCCAAATATATAGCGGGCTGTTAATGGGCTCGAACTGACGATGGGCTGCAATGGTGTCAAATCTTTAACGAGCCGAATTGGCACATCTCGTATGGGCCGTGGGCTTAAATGGACCTGACACAAGTAGGCCTTATATGGGCCGGCCTGCTAATTTTTACTGGGCCGACCTTTTTCACCGGAATGGGCCACTATTGGGTCGTGCCACGTGTCGACCTATCATAGGCGCCTCCTGTCCAATGAGTGGATGGCATCTGTCCCAACGATGAGCCGACACGTGTTTCCTCTAGCCAATGATGATTTTACACGTGGAAAATCCCCATTGGTCGGGGCTGTTAACGGGTTATCGAATCCAAAACCCGACCCGATAGCTTAACGGCGTTCCGTTACGGTGGATGCCACATGTCGGTCACCCTTGACGAAAGCACTTCTGTGACGCGCGATTTATCGTCATGGAAGTGGACACTTCCGTGATGATAATTTTGGTAATGTCATGGAACACTTCTATGACAGCACAGGTATGACTATCTTGATTCTGTCATAAATTTGTCATGGATGTACATGCATGAAAAAAAAATGCGACCTACTGTGACAAACACGTATCATCACGGAAGTGTATTTTTTTAGTGCAAACTCAACTTCCGTCTTTCAAGACTGCCCCTGGGTAAAGATGATTATCCTTCTTCTGCATCTTTATGTCTGTATCATTATACTGACTCGTCAAATTCCTCTTAGTGGTCAAGCAAAACCCAAGAAGGCCATAGTGGTTAAGCCAACTGAAAAACCGGATGCCGCTGAATGGGCACTGCCAACTCCTTCCCTAGGAGAACCTGAAGCACCAGAAGACCCTGCTGTCAACGTTCGAATAGATCCTCTTGAGCCGTCTGTTGACGAAACTGTTCTCAACCCATCTACTATTGAACCGTCAAGCTCATCTAACCCGCCGGCGACTTACGATAGTTAAGTTTTAATCACTCGTAGTAGATTTGTTGAACCGGGCAATCCAACTGTGCTAGCCAGACACTCTGCCAAGCAAGAGGCTTTGGAAAAGCAAAAAGTGTGGTTTGACATCTCTCACTATGCTCACCTGAGTATTAGTGATGTGCTATCTGGCTACCTTAGTCATGTGCATTCCAGCCGTGACTCTGAAATTGAGATGGTCAAATCGCTGCAACTGAAATATGAGGTATGTTCTCCGGCGTAAGAAGAAAAACTTTCTGAATATCATGCATTAGCCTCCAAGTGCCAAGCGTTGTTACCTGTAAAACACTTGGGACTTTTTTTAGAAGAGTCATTTCTGCATTTAAAAATTGCTTTGGCAAACATTAACCCCCAAGTGCCGAGTGGTGTTGCTTTGCAAAGCACTTGGGACTTTAATTATTATGACTTTTATTGGAATAAACTTTGACACACCTGTACATGTCTGCAGACTGCCATAACTGGCTTGGATTCTCAACTGGCTGATGCGAAAACCCGGTTGGCGGCTCAAGAGACTGAGATAAAGAATACTGAATCCAAACTCCGGTTGAGCCTATCTGAAGCAGAGAAGTTTTGGTGTAGAGAAAAAATCTTGGGCCGATGAAAAAACCTTGCTGACACAGCGAGCTGAAACGGCCGAGGAGGCTCTCCAAGAGGTTACCGCTGAACTCACCATTTTAAAAAGCCGTGTGTCTCAGATGGTCTCTGCAATCTTTGGTGACTTCTCATATTATTTACTTAAACTCTATTTGTGCCATCATAATGTAAGCCGCCTGCTTAACCTTTTAGAATACCTCATAGGTCCACGGAGCAGCAATCTGAGCCAAAACAGCCTGATAAAGCTCAAGGCGGTTTACACCCTGGTGGAGCAACTTTATACTAGAGCCCAATGGGCTCTTGCGATTATCTCCCCAGCCAACCAAGGACCAAACCTTTTGAGTGATGTCTTGAAGAAGTTATCTATCTTACCCGCCAGATTCCAAGAAGTCAAGCGGTCTTGTGCGAGAGCCGGAGCCCTAACTGCTCTAAGACGCTCCAAAGCCTGGGTGCCGGAGCTAGATCTGGCAGATGTAGCCAAGGGGTATCCCATCTTTAAGGAAGACGGGACTCCGTTTGACCAAGAAGATTTTGCTGCTTGAGTGAAGGAAATTCGTCCTCATGCTACCATCCTTGGCGACGAGACCAATGTTGATAAGTATCAGCCGGGTTTTGATGCTGAAAATAAAAAGATGTTGACTCCTTCGTATAAAGTGACAGATCTAATCCTGCCGGTTCGCCAACACACCTTTGCCCGAGAAATTCACCCGTCTGGTCTAATTGACGATGAGGTTGAGTTCATTGCTCTTCATGGCTTTGATTGGTCCAAGCCCAGTTTCCAAACGGTGGAGGAAGATGAACCGGCGAGGGAGGAGTTGTAACCATCCAAATAATTCGGCCAAGATTTAATGACCGGCTTTAGCTTAACATCTGCTTAGTTGAAAAACAGTATTAACCTTTTGGGCTCCAAACGCCTTGTAATAGTCTAGCTTAAAACTTTCATGTTCTGCCTATGCCATCGTGCATATCATACTGCGTACAACACTTTCAACCATCATGTCAATATATGCTTTACATCCTTTATCATATCTGTAGTGTTTGAATCTGTTCCTGTATGTAAAAGATGAAAAAACTGTCCTAGCGTTTTGTCGCTGGACAGGTCAAAAACACCCAATACATAACTATGAAATTAACATAATGGTAGAATCAAGGCTATATGTAAGCATAAATAAGGCTGGAAAGTATTTGATTAAAGAAAACACAGATAAGTCTGTTTATGAATTTTAAACGACAATATCATACCTGTGTTCTTGAATCTGGACTACCGGCTTATGAGACCTGAACAGTAAGGGTAATTACCCCATCTTTAGAAGGCAATACTTCCATAAGTATGATGACTGTTATACACTGGTAATTTATTGTCAAAAACCAAGCCGATTTAAATTGAAACCATACTTACAGTTAGATTTAGACAACAAAAAACCGAAAAAACAAAAGATTGTCTTTCAAACAATGTAAGTCAAATACCAAGAAAAAATTTGGAGGCTTCTGATTCGAATACGATCAGTAAACCGGACCAAAGGGGTTAAGTTAGGATTCGAATACGATCATGTAGCCCCCAGTGGTTGTGGCGTTGCGCCGATTAAGAGGGTACCGACAGCTATGTTCTCTTTGGTTCGAATACGACCTATGTTTGAACAGGAAGCCCCCAAATGACCTTGAGAGGTTTTTAACGACCCTGATTCGAATACGATCCAAGTCGGACCCAAAAGGGGTTAAGCTATGATTCGGATACGATCAAGAAGCCCCCTAGTGAGTTTGACTTTGCGCCGATCAAGAGGGTAATGACAGCTATGTTCTCTTTGGTTCGAATACGACCTATGTTTGAATAGGAAGCCCCTAGTGATCATGAGGTTTAATGGCTAGATTCAAATACGATCACGAGCCGGGCCAAGAGGGTTAAGCTAGATTCGAATACGACCAGCCCCCAATTGGTCGTTTTATACTTAAAATAACAAAGACATGTGATCATTAAGGATAAAAAGGATAGAGGTCCTGCTTTATTACTTATCATAATATATACAACGTCAAAGTATGTACATTATGAGAGTCGGTGGCTCAAGTGTAGTAAGGCCGAAGATGAGCAATATTCCACGGCCGGCAGGTCTCCTGCTCCGACTTACGTGAGTCTTTGTGCTCTCGAACATTGATAAGGTAGTATGACCCATTATTCCAGTTCTTGCTGACCACAAAGGGTCCTTTCCAAGGTGGGGATAGCTTGTGCGCATTAGACTGATCCTAGATGAGCCGGAGCACCAAATCACCTTCTTGAAAGGTTCTTGACTTAACCCGGCGGCTGTGATAATGGCGCAGGTCATGTTGGTAAATCGCTAAGCGGGCTGATGCTAAGTCACGCTCTTCATCTAATAGGTCAAGTGCATCCTGACGGGCTTGTTCGTTATCAGCTTCAACGTAAGCCGCCGCTTGGGGTGAGTCATGACGGATGTTACTGGGCAGGACTGCCTCTGCTCCATAAACCATGAAGAAAGGCGTATAACCCATAGACCTATTAGGGGTAGTATTGATGCTCCATATCATAGAGGGTAACTCTTCCACCCAACAACCCGGCGTCCATTGTGAAGGGACCATAAGCCGGGGGTTTAGACCTTTCAGGATTTCCTGATTGGCTCTTTCAACTTGACCATTGGATTGGGGGTGAGCTACTGATGAAACATGAAGCCGCATATGTTCCCGTTGACAGAATTCTTCCATAGCTCCTTGGTACAGGTTAGTGCCATTGTTAGTAGAAAGCCAGAATGAAAGATCACTTTCTTCATGAATTGAACCACCGTGGCCGCATCACACTTACTAACCAGCTCTGCCTCAACCCACTTTGTGAATTTGTCCACTGCCACCAAAAGGTGCGTCTTTTTATCTTTGGATCTTTTGAAAGGTCCAACCATATCAAACCCCCAGACTGCAAACGGCCAAGTAATTGGAATCATCCGTAATTCCTGAGCCGACACGTGCGTCCGTCGTGCGAATTTTTGACACCCATCGCACCTACTAACCAGATCCTCCACATCGGCGTGAGCCGTTAGCCAGTAACAACCATGACGGAAAGCCTTGGCCACAAGAGACTTTGAACCGACATGATGGCCACAATCTCCTTCATGGATCTCACGGAGAATTTCTTGACTTTCTTCAGGAGAGACACAATGTTGAAACGCTCCGGTGACACTGCGATGATACAACTCACCATTGGAAATTGTCATCGACTTAGACCACCAGATTATCTGTCTAGCCAAGGTCTCATCCTCCGGAAACTCGCCCCGGGTCATATAAGCCAAATACGACACTGTCCAATCTGGAATGACATGAAGAGCCGCCACCAATTGTGCTTCCGGGTCTGGAACAGCCAAGTCTTCCTCTGTAGGCAACTTGATAGAAGGGTTATGCATAACATCTAAAAAAGTGTTAGGCGGCACCGGCTTACGCTGAGATCCCAACCGGCTTAAAGCATCAGCTGCTTCATTCTTTCTGCGGTCAATGTGCTCCACTTGATAACCCTTGAAGTGTCCAGCAACAGCGTCAACCTCACGGCGGTAAGCCGCCATGAGAGGATCCTTGGAGTCCCACTTTCCTGATACTTGCTGAGCCACCAAATATGAGTCACCAAGGCACCTTACCCGGCTTAAACTCATTTCTTTATCCATTCTAAGACCATGGAGTAAGGCCTCATACTCAGCTGCATTGTTAGTACATGGAAACATCAACCGCAACACATAACAAAATTTGTCACCTCGAGGGGAAGTTAACACAACTCCAGCCCCCGAGCCTTCCAATTGCCTGGACCCATCAAAATCAATCGTCCAATATGTGTTGTCTGGCTTCTCTTCAGGTATCTGCAACTCCGTCCAATCGTTAATGAAGTCCACCCGTGCTTGAGATTTGATGGCAGTACGTGGCACATATTTTAAACCATGAGACCCAAGTTCAATGGCCCACTTGGCGACTCGTCCCGTGGCTTCTCTATTTTGAATAATATCTCCTAAAGGAGCAGAGCTAACCACAATGATAGGATGACCCTGAAAGTAATGCTTAAGCTTCCGGCTCGCCATGAACACCCCATAAACAAGTTTTTGGCAATGTAGATATCTCTGTTTGGACTCAATGAGCACCTCAGTGACGTAGTAAACCGGCCGTTGAACCGGATATTCCTTGCCAGCCTCTTTGCGCTCTACAAGAATGGCCACACTGATGGCACGTGTGTTAGTAGCCACATATAACAACAGTGGCTCCTTATCAACGTGAGCAGCAAGAGCCGGCGGCTCAGCAAGCTGTCTTTTCAGATCTTCAAAGGCAGAGTTAGCAGCATCACTCCAGACAAAAGCATCCGTCTTCTTCATCATTTGATATAAAGGCTTAGCCTTCTCACCTAACCGGCTTATGAACCGGCTTAAAGCTGCAACACGACCCGCCAGCCGCTGAACGTCATTGATGCACGCCGGCTTAGCCAAAGACGTAACCGCCTTGATTTTCTCCGGGTTAGCCTCAATGCCTCTGTTAGACACCAAAAAACCCAAATGCTTGCCTGCTGGCACTCCAAAAACGCACTTGGCCGGGTTAAGCATCATCTTGTAGACTCGGAGATTATCAAAGGTTTCCTTCAGATCATCTATCAAGGTTTCCTTCTCTATGGATTTCACCACTATATCGTCCACATAAGCATGAACATTACGCCCAATCTGATTGTGAAGACAGTTCTGCACACACCGCTGATAAGTCGCCTGGGCACTCTTAAGCCCAAAAGGCATGGACACATAGCAAAAGGCTCCAAATGGAATAATGAAAGATGTCTTCTCCTGGTCCTTAACCGCCATCTTGATCTGATGGTAACCAGAATAAGCACCCAAAAAGCTCAAACGCTCACAACCTACCATAGCATCAATGATTTGATCAATACGAGGGAGAGCAAAAGGATCAGCCGGACAAGCTTTGTTTAAGTCCGTGTAATCCACACACATATGCCAGGTGCCGTTCTTTTTAAGCACGAGCACCGGGTTAGCCAACCACTTTGGATGAAAGACTTCAATAATGAACCTGGCTGCCAAAAGCCGGGCCACCTCTTCTCCAATAGCCTTGCGCCTTTCCTCATTGAACCGCCGAAGAAACTGCCTGACCGGGTTAAACTTTGGATCAATATTGAGAGTGTGCTCAGTGAGTTCTCTCGGTACACCCGGCATGTCAGAAGGCTTCCATGCAAAGATGTCCCGGTTCTCACGGATGAACTCGATGAGCGTGCCTTCCTATTTGGGATCCAAATTAGCACTGATAATAAATTGTTTGGATGAGTCGCCAAGCACAAAATCAATCATCTTGGTATCGTCAGCTGACTTAAACTTCAGCGCCGGCTCATGTTCAGTAGTTGGCTTCTTCAAAGATGTCATGTCTGCCGGGTCAATGTTGTATTTGTAGAACTTTAACTCCTCCGTCGCGCAAACAGATTCCGCGTAAGCAGCATCACCTTCCTCACACTCTAAGGCTATCTTCCGACTTTCATGTATTGTGATAGTACCTTTATAACCCGGCATGTTGAGCTGCAGATAAACATAACACGACCGTGCCATGAATTTTGCATAAGCCGGTCATCCAAATAGGGCGTGATACGAGCTCTTGATTTTGACCACCTCAAAGGTTAACTTATCAGCCCTGGAATCATGCTCATCTCCAAAAGCTACCTCCAGCTCAATCTTACCCACCGAGTATGCCGACTTACCAGGCACCACTCCATGAAAAGCAATGTTGGACGTCTTAACACTTTTGTCAGTCAACCCCATGCGATGGAACGTCTCATGATAGAGGATGTTGATGCTACTGCCTCCGTCCATGAGTACTTTAGTGAATTTATATCCACCAACCTGAGGCGCCACCACCAAAGCCAGATGACCCGAATTGTCAACCCGGGGAGGGTGATCCTCCCTACTCCATAGAATAGGCTACTCAGACCATCTTAAATAACGAGGAACCGCCGGCTCAACAGCGTTGACCACTCTCTTATGAAGTTTCTGGTCCCTTTTGCATAAACTGGTGGTGAACACATGATACTGCCCACTACTTAGCTGCTTTGGGTTACTCTGAAACCCGGATTGCTACTGTTGCTGACCTCCTTGGCCAGATTGCTGATTATAACCACCTTGATTACCTTGAGGGCCCTGGCCATGAAAACCGCCACCGCCTGAATTGCTGCCCGGGCCATGAAAACCGCCACCGCCTGAGCCGCCGCCAGGTCCATGATTACCGTCGAACATGTTAGAATTCTTGAAAGCATTCATGATTGTACAGTCTTTCCATAGATGTGTGGCCGGCTTCTCCCGAGTGCCGTGTCTTGGACAAGGTTCATTTAGCAACTGCTCGAGGGTGGGACCTGACCCGCCTGACCAAGGAGGTGGCCTCCCCTTATTTCGTTGATTGTTGCCTTGCACATTCGCCACAAACTCCGAGATGCCGTCAGCCTTACGTTTATTATTACCTCCTTGATTTGTCAGGTTATGCTGTAGACCCTTAGCGTTGCCGTTCTTCTTTCCCTTCCCTGTCTTCTCTTCATCAGACACAGGATCCTTGGTACTATCTGAATCGGCATATTTGACTAGAGCCGCCATCAGCAGGCCCATGTCATTACAATCGCGCTTGAGCTGTCCTAGCTTCTGTTTCAGAGGTTCAAAATGGCAAATTTTCTCCAACATTAAGACCGCGGAGCCGGCATCCATTTTATCAGACAAATGTATTATTTCCTTCACCTGGCGCATCCAATGGGTCGTGGACTCACCTTCTTCTTGCTTGCAATTAGTCAAGTCCACAATCGACATGGGCTGCTTGCATGTATCTTTGAAGTTTTGAATAAACCGGGCCTTTAACTCGGCCCGGGAACCAATGGAATTAGGGGGAAGTCCCTTTAACCAAGTGCGGGCCATTCCATCCAGCATCATAGTGAAGTATTTAGCCATTGCTCTGTCACTGACCTCTAGCAATTCCATGGCCATGTCATAACTTTCAATCCATGCCCCGGGCTGTAAGTCGGCTGTGTAATTAGGCACCTTCCGAGGCCCCTTGAAATCCTTTAGCAAACACTCATTACGCAGAATCGGCACCAAGCAAGGGACACCTCCTGTTCTTGTGGCCACACCTGCTTCAACAGAGGTCGTCGGATAAACCGAAAAAGCTTGGTGAGCTGCCTGCTCAGCTGCCTGTTGAACCGCCCGCTCAGCCTCTTGGCGGATCTTATCCTGGTCAACCAAGTTAAGAGCTCCATCACGCGCCGGGTCATGCCTGTGCGGCTGGTTACGGCGCTGGGCGTTGCTTGACACGACTTCTGAATTCATATGCCTGCTATAGCTCGGGCTCTGGCTTGGGCGAGGGGTTGAATGAATCCTGTCTCGACTATAAGAGTATGTCTCCTGCTGTGCCAGAGCCGTCTGAAGAAGTTCTCTGACCCTTCGTGTTTTAATCGCTGTCGGGGAGTCGCCCTCCATCGGGAGAGCCGCCAAACACGCTGATGCAGCGATCAGATTCTCCAGAGGGTTAGAAAAATGACCCAGTGGTGTCGGTGTATATTGAGGCGGAGTGGTATTCACATGAGGGGGTTCCATAGTCCGTGGCTGAACCGGCGCCCCAGCCCCGGGTGTTGCAATCTAGTTCACCTCTAGCGGGCTTCTAGGACCTGCCCCGGGTGTGTGGAAGAGGTTCCTAGGATCGTAAGTCAGAGGCAGACGTGACTGAGTCTTCTGGTGCCTTCTCCTCATGACCTCGTTTGATGCGTTCAGGTCCATCATGAGCCGAAAACCCTCTGATTGAAGCTGCTGAGCTCTAGCATCCAGAGGCGCCCGCTCCACAGCCATCCTGCCGTCCTCCGCCGCTAAGTTTTAGCCTGTGCTACCTCCTCATGTAGTCATGCCACCTCCGCATCGTGCTGAGCCTGATCTGCCGGATCAACCATAGCAGTCAACAGGGTCGTCATCCAGTCCATGAGATCCATCAGCACTTGAGCCCGCGGGCGCGCGGGGCCTCCTGCCCCGGCCGCTGCTGACCCGGTGGTTATTGCTGCCGCAACCATGGAGTTTTGAGTAGGCTGTGTGCCACTCATGAAGATCCCCGCTCTGTTCGGCGGCTCAAAGGGGTCCGGAATACTGCTGCCATTGGAACAACCCCCAAGCCCGCCATCTTGTAGTTGATACAATGAATCTATCTCGCCTGTGGAAGACTCACCGTCAGAGTAGATGGCCGTCTCACTGCCACCCACAGATCCTTCAGAAAGCTCCCCTCCATAGATGCAACCCACAAGGCACGCCTCACGGTAGGCTAAGTCCGGGCGGGTCTCGCACGCTGAGGCGTCTCGATGAGGTCGGTGCAGATGTCCGGCTCAGGGCCCGACTCGCCGATCCGGCCAATGAAGACATGGATGATAACCCACAAGTATATGGGATCGCAATAGTTTTCGAGTGTAAAGTATTCAACCCAAATTTATTGATTCGACACAAGGGGAGCCAAAGAATATTCTGAATTATTAGCAGCTGAGTTGTCAATTCAACCACACCTGGAAACTTAATATGTGCAGCAAAGTGTTTAGTAGCAAAGTAATATGATAGTAGTGGTAATGGTAGCAAAAGGTAACAATAGTAAAAGTAATGTTTTTGGTATTTTGTAGTGATGATAGCAATAACAACGGAAAAGTAAATAAGCGAAGAACAATATATGGAAATCTCGTAGGCAATGGATCGGTGATGGAGAATTATGCCAGATGCGGTTCATCATGTAACAATCATAACCTAGGGTGACACAGAACTAGCTCCAGTTCATCAATATAATGTAGGCATGTATTCCGAATATAGTCATACGTGCTTATGGAAAAGAACTTGCATGACATCTTTTGTCCTACCCTCCCGTGGCAGCGGGGTCCTAATGGAAACTAAGGGATATTAAGGCCTCCTTTTAATAGAGTACCAGAACAAAGCATTATCACATAGTGAATACATGAACTCCTCAAACTATGGTCATCACTGGTAAGTATCCCGATTATTGTCACTTCGGGGTTAACAGATCATAACAAATAATAGGTGACTATAGACTTGCAAGATAGGATCAAGAACTCTCATGTATTGATGAAAACATAATAGGTTCGGATCTGAAATCATGGCACTCGGTCCCTAGTGACAAGCATTAAGCATAGCAAAGTCATAGCAACATCAATCTCAGAACATAGTGGATACTACGGATCAAACCCTAACAAAACTAACTTGATTACATGATAGATCCCATCCAACCCATCACCGTCTAGCAAGCCTACGATGTAATTACTCACGCACAGCGGTGAGCATCATGAAATTGGTGATGGAGGATGGTTTATGATGATGATGGCGACGGATTCCCCTCTCTGGAGCCCCGAACGGATTCCAGATCAGCCCTCCCGAGAGGTTTTAGGGCTTGGCGGCAGCTCCGAATCGTAAAACACGATGAATTCTTCTCTCTAATTTTTTCCTCCTCGAAACCAAATATATAGAGTTGGAGTTGAGGTGGAGGAGCTCCAGGGGGCCCACGAGGTAGGGGGGGCGCCCTAGGGGGGAGGCGCGCCCCCCACCCTCGTGAACAGGTGGTGGGCCCCCTGGCCTTCATCTTTTGCAAGGATTTTTTTTATTATTTCTGAAAAGTTGTTCCGTGAAGTTTCAGGTCATTCCGAGAACTTTTGTTTCTGCACATAAATAACACCATGGTAATTCTGCTGAAAACAACCTCAGTCCGGGTTAGTTCCATTCAAATCATGCAAGTTAGAGTCCAAAACAAGGGCAAAAGTGTTTGGAAAAGTAGATACGACGGAGACGTATCAACTCCCCCAAGCTTAAACCCTTGCTTGTCCTCAAGCAATTCAGTTGATAAACTGAAAGTGATAAAGAGAAACTTTTACTAACTCTGTTTGCTCTTGTTGTTGTAAATATGTAAAGCCAACATTCAAGTTTTCAGCAAAGATTATAACTAATCACATTCACAATAACGCTTAGGTCTCAAGTTTACTCATATCAATGGCATAATCAACTAGCGAGCAATAATAATAAATCTCGGATGACAACACTTCCTCAGAATAATCATAATATGATATAACAAGATGGTATCTCGCTAGCCCTTTCTGAGACCGCAAAACATAAATGCAGAGCACCTTTAAAGATCAAGGACTGACTAGACATTGTAATTCATGGTAAAAGAGATCCAGTCAAGTCATACTCAATGTAAACTAACAGTAATGGATGCAAATGACAGCGGTGCTCTCCAACTGGTGCTTTTTAAGAGGATGATGACTCAGCATAAAAGTAAATAGATAGGCCCTTCACAGAGGGAAGCATGGATTTGTAGAGGTGCCAGAGCTCGGTTTTGAAATAGAGATGAATAATATTTTGAGTGGTATACTTTCATTGTCAACATAACAACCAAGAGATGGCAATATCTTCCATGCTACACACATTATAGGCGGCTCCCAAACAGAATGGTAAAGTTTATACCCCCCCTTCCACCAACAAGCATCAATCCATGGCTTGCTCGAAACAACGAGTGCCTCCAACTAACAAGAGTCCCAGGGGGAGTTTTGTTTGGAATTATTTTGATTTAGTTTGCATAAAGCATGGGACTGGGCATCCCGGTGACCAACCACTTTCTCGTGAGTGAGGAGCGGAGTCCACTCCTCTTGAGAATAACCCACCTAACATGGAAGATACGGACATCCCTAGTTGATACATGAGCTATTCGAGCACACAAAACAGGATATTTATTTGAAGGTTTAGAGTTTGGCACATACAAATTTACTTGGAACGGCAGGTAGATACCGTATATAGGTAGGTATGGTGGACTCATATGGAATAACTTTAGGGTTTATGGAGTTGTATGCACAAGCAGTATTCCCGCTTAGTACAGGTGAAGGCTAGTAAAAGACTGTGAAGCGACCAGCTAGAGAGTGACAACAGTCATGAACATGCATTAAAATTAATCAACACCGAATGCAAGCATGAGTAGGATATAATCCACCATGAACATAAATATCGTGAAGGCTATGTTGATTTTGTTTCAACTACATGCGTGAACATGCACCAAGCCAAGTCACTTAAATCATTTAGAGGAGGATACCACCCTATCATACCACATCACAACCATTTTAATAGCATGTTGGCACGCAAGGTAAACCATTATAAGCTCCTAGCTAATCAAGCATGGCACAAGAAACTATGATCTCTAGTTGTCATTGCAAACATGTTTATTCATAATAGGCTGAATCAGGAATGATGAACTAATCACATTTACAAAAACAAAAGAGGTCAAGTTCATACCAGCTTTTCTCATCTCAGTCAGTCCATCATATATCGTCATAATTGCCTTTCACTTGCATGACTGAACGATGTGAATAATAATAATAGTGCACGTGCATTGGACTAAGCTGGAATCTGCAAGCATTCAATAAATAGGAGAAGACAAGGCAATATGGGCTCTTTTGTCAGATCAACAATAATGCATATAAGAGCTACTTCAACAATTTAATTATGGTCTTCTCCTATCAACCCCCAAAGAAAAGAAATGAAATACAACTATTTACACGGGAGAGCTCCCGACAAGTAAAAGAAGAACATGAAATCTTTTTGGGGTTTCTTTTAATTACTACTACAAGCATGGAAAGTAAACTAATTAAAAGCTACAACTAATTTTTTTGGTTTTTCTTAAGGTTTATTAAACACACAAGAAGAAAGCATAAAAAGGAAATAAACTAGCATGGATGATACAATGAAAAAGTATGAGCACCGACATCTAGCAATGAGTGTGTGAACATAAATGTAATGTCGATGAAAAATACGTACTCTCCCAAGCTTAGGCTTTTGGCCTAAGTTGGTCTATGGTCATGGTTGGACCGGCTGATATCCATAGTAAAAGTTGGGGTCGTACTGAGATGCAGCGGCTATCGCCTCCTGAGCTGCAGCGTGGCGACGAGCGGCCTCCGCCCTCCTCTCGTACTCATCTGCCTCCTCTCTGGTAATAATATATCTTCCTTTTGCCTGATAATCAAAGAAGGCGGGAGCAGGGTGAGTAATATGGATAGCACGACGTCTGTCAAAGATTAGTCGATACTAGAGAGGTGATTCATTCCTCTCGACAAACTGGTGGTGAACCATAGCATTGAAGTCTAGGTAAGCAGGAGGTAATTCAATATCATCTTCGTGTATGGCTATACCAAGAAAATCAGCTATGCGGGTTGCATAAATTCCTCCAAATAAATCTCCATTAAATCTATTAAGATGCAACCTACGTGCAACAATGGCTCCCAAATTATAAGATTATCTCCTAACACAGCACTCCTAAGAATACTGAGGTCAGGGACACACATGTGGCATGCCTCATCTTTACCATTAATGCATGTACCTGTGAAGAGAACAAAATAATGTATAGCAGGAAAGTGAATGCTCCCTATGGTAGCTTGTGTTATATCTCTAGATTCTCCCACAGTTACACTAGTAAGAAAATCTCTAAATTCAGATTTGCGAGGATCCCTGATACTACCCCATTGTGGAAGTTTGCAAGCAGTGGTAAAATCCTCTAAGTCCATAGTGTAAGAATTTTCATAAAGATCAAACAGGACAGTTGGAGAATTACGTGATTCAAACCTCCTCACAAAGGAACTAGTGAGATAGTGATACTGGCAGCACTTTTCTTCCTCGAAGCTCACAAGATCAGCGTTACGCAAATATGCGTTAAATTCTTCTTTAATTCCCGCTTGATCCATAAAATTTTCCGAAGACCATTCACAAGGACGCACTGGAGCATCTCTTGGTGGCTCTTCATGAGCATCATGCATTGCAAGCCTGGGTCCTTGCTTCCTTGAAGAACCACCTTGGAACATTTTCCTAAGCATATTTCTTCCTCTGAAAAATTTCTAATTTTTTTAGTAACTTCAAAATAAAAGTAAGCCAAACTCAATAATATTGATAGCAACTACTCCTACAAGTGCCTAGAGCCTGTATCATGCATCAAAACTACTTTTGACCATATAAATTTGACATGCAAGCTCAAGAACATGGTCACCTAGGCAGCATAAATTTGCAATGAATAAAGCACTAGAACAAAAACTAATTGGACAAATGGAGGAGTCATACCAAGGAACAATCTCCCCAAGAAGTTTTGTGAGAGGTGCTTTGAGCAAGGAGATCGAAAATGGCAGCAAAACGAGCTTTGACTCGGGTTTGAGATGGATATTCGTGTTTGGGGGAGTAAGAAGGAGTGTGTGGGTGAAAGGATAAATGGAGGAGGGCCACCATGGGCCCACGAGGCAGGGGGGCGCGCCCTCCACCCTCGTGGGCAGGTGGGTGACCCCCTGCTGTGTTTTCAGTGCCAAATATTCTCAAATATTCCAAGAAAAAATCATATTTAAATTTTAGGGCATTTGGAGAACTTTTATTTTTGGGGTATTTTTATATTGCACGGATAATCAGATGACAGACAGAAAAATACAATTTTTGTATTTTATATAAATAACAGAAAGTAAAAGTGGGGTACAGAAGGTTGTGCCTTCTAGTTTCATCCATCTCATGATCATCAAAAGGAATCCACTAACAAGGTTGATCAAGTCTTGTAAACGAACTCATTCCGAATAACATGGAATCGGGAAATTTCGAATAACACTATGTTACCTCAACGGGGATATGCACATCCCTAATAATAAGAATATCATATTTCTTCTTGACAGTAGGAAGAGGAAATTCAAAACCTCCAAATATAATCGATGAAATTTTTTAAATAGAGTTGATACTATGAACTTGAGGTTGTTTCCTCGGAAAGTGTACCGTATGCTCATTACCATTAACATGAAAAGTGACATTGCCTTTAGTGCAATCAATAACAGCCCCTGCAGTATTCAAAAAGGGTCTTGCAAGAATAATAACATACTATCGTTCTCGGGAATATCAAGAATAACAAAGTACATTAAAATAGTAACGTTTGCAACGACAACAGGCACATCCTCACAAATACCGACATGTATAGCAGTTGATTTATCAACCATTTGCAAAGATATTTCAGTAGGTGTCAACTTATTCAAATCAATTCTACGATGTAAAAAGAGAGGCATAACACTAACACCGGCTCCAAGATCACATAAAGCAGTTTTAACATAGTTTCTTTTAATGGAGCATGGTATAGTGGGTACTCCTGGATCTCCAAGTTTCTTAGGTATTCCACCCTTAAAAGTATAATTAGCAAGCATGGTGGAAATTTCAGCTTCCGGTATCTTTCTTTTATTTGTAACAATATATTTCATATACTTAGCATAAGGACTCATTTTGAGCATATCAGTTAATCACATACACAAAAAGAAAGGTCTAGTCATTTCAGCAAAGCGCTCAAAATCCTCATCATCCTTTTTCTTGGATGGTTTGGGAGGAAAAGGCACGGGTTTCTGAACCCATGGTTCTCTTTCTTTACCGTGTTTCCTAGCAACAAAGTCTTTCTTATCATAACGTTGATTCTTTGATTGTGGGTTATCAAGATCAATAGCAGGTTTAATTTCTATATCATTATCATTACTAGGTTGAGCATCATCATGAACATTATCATTAACATTATCACTAGTTTCAGGTTCATTACCAGATTGAGTTTCAGCATCAGAAATAGAAATATCATTTTGATTCTCATGTGTTTCAATAACAGGTTCACTAGAAGCATGCAAAGTCCTATCATTTTTCTTTTTCTTCCTTTTAGAAGGACTAGGTGCATCCACATTATATCTCTGAGAATCTTGCTCAATTCTCTTAGGGTGGCCTTCAGGATACAAAGGTTCCTGAGTCATTCTACCACCTCTAGTCATAACTCTAACAACATTATCATTATCCTTACTATTCAATTCATTGAGCAAATCATTTTGAGCTTTAAGTACTTGTTCTACTTGAGTGGTAACCATAGAAGCATTTTTACTAATAAGTTTAAGTTCACCTTTGACATTAGCCATATAATCACCCAACTGTTCAAGCATATTTCAATTGTATTTCAATTGTCTACCAAAATAAGCATTGAAGTCTTCTTGCTTAGCCATAAATTTATCAAACTCATCTAAGTATGGGCTAGCAAATTTAGTAAATGGGATTTCAGCTTTATCATATCTATAGAGAGAATTTACCTTTACTACCTGTGTCAGGTTATCAAGACCATGTATTTCTTTAATAGGTAATGGATTAAGATCATATGTTTCTTCAACAGGCGGTAAATTAAGACCATGTATTTCTTCAATAGGAGGTAAATTCTTAACATCTTCAGCTTTAATACCTTTTTCTTTGATAGATTTATTTGCCTCTTGCATATCTTCAGGACTGAGAAATAGAATACCCCTCTTCTTCGGAGTTGGTTTAGGAATAGGCTCAGGAATTGGCTTCGGTGGTGTCCAATTATTTTCATTTGTCAACATATTATTCAATAGAATTTCAGAGTCATCCGGTGTTCTTTCCCTGAAAACAGAACCAACACAACTATCCAGGTAATATGTGGAAGCATCGGTTAGTCCATTATAAAAGATATCAAGTATATCATTTTTCTTAAGAGGATGATCAGGCAAAGATTAAGTAACTTGAGAAGCCTCCCCAAGCTTGTGGGAGACTCTCTTCTTCAATTTGCACAAAATTATATATATCCCTTAAGGCAGCTTGTTTCTTATGAGCAGGGAAATATTTAGCAGAGAAGTAATAAATCATATCCTGGGGACTACGCACACAACCAGGATCAAGAGAATTAAACCATATCTTAGCATCACCCTTTAATGAGAACGGAAATATTTTAAGGATATAAAAGTAACGAGTTCTCTCATCAGTAGTGAACATGGTGGCTATATCATTTAATTTAGTAAGATGTGCCACAACAGTTTCAGATTCATAGCCATGAAAAGGATCAGATTCAACCAAAGTAATTATACCAGGATCAACAGAGAATTCATGATCCTTATTAGTAACACAGATAGGTGAAGTAGCAAAAGCAGGGTTAGGTTTCATCCTAGCATTTAGAGATTGCTTATTCCATTTAGCTAATAACATCTTGAGTTCGTATCTATCTTTGCAAGCTAAAATGGCTAAAGAAGCTTCTTTATCAAAAACATAACCCTCAGGAATAACAGGTGAGTCTTCATCATCACTTTCATCAGTATTATCAGATTCAATAATTTCATTCTCTCTAGCCCTAGCAAGTTGTTCATCAAGAAATTCACCAAGTGGCACAGTAGTATCAAGCATAGAAGTAGTTTCATCATAAGTATCATGTATAGCAGAAGTGGCATCATCAATAACATGCGACATATCAGAATGAATAGTAGAAGCGGGTTTAGGTGTCGCAAGCTTACTCAAAACAGAAGGTGAATCAAGTGCAGAGCTAGATGGCAGTTCCTTACCTCCCATCGTAGTTGAGGGATAAATCTTAGTTCTTGGATCTTTCAAGTTCTTCATAATGATAAGCAGATATAAATCCCAAGTGACTCAAAAATAGAACTATGCTCCCTGGCAACGGCGCCAGAAAATAGTCTTGATAACCCACAAGTATAGGGGATCGCAACAGTTTTTGAGGGTAAAGTATTCAACCCAAATTTATTGATTCGACACAAGGGGAGCCAAAGAATATTCTCAATTATTAGCAGCTGAGTTGTCAATTCAACCACACCTTGAAACTTAATATCTGCAGCAAAGAGTTTAGTAGCGAAGTAATATGATAGTAGTGGTAATGGTAGCAAAAGGTAACAGTAATAAAAGTAATGTTTTTGGTATTTTGTAGTGATGATAGTAATAGCAACGAAAAAGTAAATAAGCGAAGAACAATATATGGAAATCTCGTAGGCAATGGATCGGTGATGGAGAATTATGCCGGATGCGGTTCATCATGTAACAATCATAACCTAGGGTGACACAGAACTAGCTCGAGTTCATCAATATAATGTAGGCATGTATTCCGAATATAGTCATATGTGCTTATGGAAAATAACTAGCATGACATCTTTTGTCCTACCCTCCCGTGGCAGCGGGGTCCTAATGGAAACTAAGGGATATTAAGGCCTCCTTTTAATAGAGTACCAGAACAAAGCATTAGCACATAGTGAATACATGAACTTCTCAAATTATGGTCATCACCGGTAAGTATCCTGATTATTGTCACTTCGGGGTTAATGGATCATAACACATAATAGGTGACTATAGACTTGCAAGATAGGATCAAGAACTCTCATATATTGATGAAAACATAATAGGTTCAGATCTGAAATCGTGGCACTCAGGCCCTAGTGACAAGCATTAAGCATAGCAAAGTCATAGCAACATCAATCTCAGAACATAGTGGATACTAGGGATCAAACCCTAACAAAACTAACTCGATTACATGATTGATCCCATCCAACCCATCACCGTCCAGCAAGCCTACGATGGAATTACTCATGCACGGCGGTGAGCATCATGAAATTGGTGATGGAGGATGGTTGATGATGACGATGGCGATGGATTCCCCTCTCCGGAGCCCCGAACGGACTCCAGATCAGCCCTCCCGAGAGGTTTTAGGGCTTGGCGCGGCTCCGTATCATAAAACGCGCTGAATTCTTCTCTCTGATTTTTTTCTCCCCGAAACCAAATATATAGAGTTGGAGTTGAGGTCGGAGGAGCACCAGGGGGCCCACGAGGTAGGGGGGCGCGCCCCCACCCTCATGGACAGGTGGTGGCCCCCCTGGCCTTCATCTTTTGCAAGGATTTTTTTATTATTTCCGAAAAGTTGTTCCATGAAGTTTCAGGTCATTCCGAGAACTTTTGTTTCTGCACATAAATAACAGCATGGTAATTCTGCTGAAAACAGCGTCAGTTCGGGTTAGTTCCATTCAAATCATGCAAGTTAGAGTCCAAAACAAGGGCAAAAGTGTTTGGAAAAGTAGATGCGACAGAGACGTATCAATGGATTGAAGGAAATATGCCCTAGAGGCAATAATAAAGCTATTATTTATTTCCTTATATCATGATAAACGTTTATTATTCATGCTAGAATTGTATTAACCGGAAACATAATACATGTGTGAATACATAAACAAACAGAGTGGTACTAGTATACCTCTACTTGACTAGCTCGTTGATCAAAGATGGTTAAGTTTCCTAACCATAGACATGAGTTATCATTTGATTAACAGGATCACATCATTAGGAGAATGATGTGATTGACATGACCCATTCCGTTAGCTTAGCACACGATCGTTTAGTATGTTGTTATTGCTTTCTTCATGACTTATACATGTTCCTATGACTATGATATTATGCAACCCCCGTTTACCGGAGGAACACTTTGTGTGCTACCAAACGTCACAACGTAACTGGGTGACTATAAAGGTGCTCTACAGGTGTCTCCGAAGGTACTTGTTGGGTTGGCGTATTTCGAGATTAGGATTTGTCACTCCGATTGTCGGAGAGGTATCTCTGGGCCCTCTCGGTAATGCACATCACTTAAGCCTTGCAAGCATTGCAACTAATGAGTTAGTTGCGGGATGATGTATTATGGAACGAGTAAAGAGACTTTCTAGTAACGAGATTGAACTAGGTATTGAGATACCGACGATCGAATCTCGGGCAAGTAACATACTGATGACAAAGGGAACAATGTATGTTGTTATGCGGTCTGAACGATAAAGATCTTCGTAGAATATGTAGGAGTCAATATGAGCATCCAGGTTCCGCTATTGGTTATTGACCGGAGATGTGTCTCGGTCATGTCTACAAAGTTCTCGAACCCGTAGGGTCCGCACGCTTAACATTGCGATGACAGTTTTATTATGAGTTTATGTGTTTTGATGTACCGAAGGTTGTTCGGAGTCCCGGATGTGATCACGAACATGACGAGGAGTCTCAAAATGGTCGAGACATGAAGATTGATATATTGGAAGCCTATGTTTGGATATCGGAAGTGTTCCGGGTGAAATAGTGATTTTACCGGAGTACCGGAGGGGTTACCGGAACCCCCCGGAGGCTATTGGGCCTTATGGGCCCTAGTGGAGGAAGAGGAGAGGCGGCCAAGGGGCAGCCGCGCGCCCCTCCCCCCCAGTCCGAATTGGACAATGAGGGGGTGTGGCACCCCTCCCCCTTTCCTTTCCCCTCTCTCCTCCTTCCCCCCCAAGTCCTAGTCCAACTAGGAAAAAGGAGGGGAGTCCTACTCCCGGTCGGAGTAGGACTCCTCCTGCGTGCCTCCTCCTATGGCCGGCCGCACCCCCCCTTGCTCCTTTATATATGGGGCAGGGGGGCACCCCATAGACATAACAATTGATCATTGTTCTCTTAGCCGTGTGCGGTGCCCCCCTCCACCATAGTCCACCTCGATAATACTGTAGCGGTGCTTAGGCGAAGCCATGCGTCGGTAGAACATCAACATCATCACCACGCCGTCGTGCTGACGAAACTCTCCCTCAACACTCGGCTGGATCAGAGTTCGAGGGACGTCATCGGGCTGAACATGTGCTGAACTCGGAGGTGCCGTACGCTCGGTACTTGATCGGTCAGATCGTGAAGACGTACGACTACATCAACCGCGTTGTGCTAACGCTTCCTCTTTCGGTCTACGAGGGTACGTGGACAACTCTCTCCCCTCTCGTTGCTATGCATCACCATGATCTTGCGTGTGCGTAGGAATTTTTTTGAAATTACTACGTTCCCCAACAGTGGCATCCGAGCCAGGTTTTATGCATTGATGTTATATGCACGAGTAGAACACAAGTGAGTTGTGGGCGATATAAGTCATACTGCTTACCAGCATGTCATACTTTGGTTCAGCGGTATTGTTGGATGAAGCGGTCCAGACCGACATTACGCGTACGCTTACGCGAGACTGGTTCTACCAACGTGCTTTGCACACAGGTGGCTGGCGGGTGTCAGTTTCTCCAACTTTAGTTGAACCGAGTGTGGCTACGCCCGGTCCTTGTGAAGGTTAAAACAACACCAACTTGACAAACTATCGTTGTGGTTTTTGATGCGTAGGTAAGAATGGTTCTTGCTAAGCCCGTAGCAGCCACGTAAAACTTGCAACAACAAAGTAGAGGACGTCTAACTTGTTTTTGCAGGGCATGTTGTGATGTGATATGGTCAAGACATGATGCTAAATTTTATTGTATGAGATTATCATGTTTTGTAACCGAGTTATCGGCAACTAGCAGGAGCCATATGGTTGTCACTTTATTGTATGCAATGCAATCACCCTGTAATGCTTTACTTTATCACTAAGCAGTAGCGATAGTCGTGGAAGCATAAGATTGGCGAGATGACAACAATGCTACGATGGAGATCAAGGTGTCACGCCGGTGACGATGGTGATCATGAAGGTGCTTCGGAGATGGAGATCACAAGCACAAGATGATGTTGGCCATATCATATCACTTATATTGATTGCATGTGATGTTTATCTTTTATGCATCCTATCTTGCTTTGATTGACGGTAGCATTATAATATGATCTCTCACTAAATTTCAAGATAAAAGTGTTCTCCCTGAGTATGCACCGTTGCCAAAGTTCGTCGTGCCCAGAAACCACGTGATGATCGGGTGTGATAAGCTCTACGTCCATCTACAACGGGTGCAAGCCAGTTTTGCACACGCAGAATACTCAAGTTAAACTTGACGAGCCTAGCATATGCAGATATGGCCTCGGAACACTGAGACCGAAAGGTCGAGCGTGAATCATATAGTAGATATGATCAACATAGTGATGTTCACCATTGAAAGCTACTCCATTTCTCGTGATGATCGGTTATGGTTTAGTTGATTTGGATCACGTGATCACTTAGAGGATTAGAGGGATGTTTTTCTAAGTGGGAGTTCTTAAGTAATATGATTAATTGAACTTAAATTTATCATGAACTTAGTACCTGATAGTATCTTGCTTGTCTATGTCTGATTGTAGATAGATGGCCCGTGCTGTTATTCCATTGAATTTTAATGCATTCCTTGAGAAAGCAAAGTTGAAAGATGATGGTAGCAATTACACGGACTGGGTCCATAACTTGAGGATTATCCTCATTGCTGCCCAGAAGAATTACGTCCTGGAAGCACCGCTGAGTGCCAGGCCTGCTGCTGATGGAACTGACGACGTTAAGAATGTCTGGCAAAGCAAAGCAGATGACTACTCGATAGTTCAGTGTGCCATGCTTTACGGCTTAGAACCGGGACTTCAACGACGTTTTGAACGTCATGGAGCATATGAGATGTTCCAGGAGTTGAAGTTAATATTTCAAGAAAATTCCCGGATTGAGAGATATGAAGTCTCCAATAAGTTCTACAACTGCAAGATGGAGGAGAATAGTTCTGTCAGTGAGCATATACTCAGAATGTCTGGGTACCATAATCACTTGACTCAGCTGGGAGTTAATCTTCCGGTTGATAGTGTCATTGATAGAGTTCTTCAATCACTGCCACCAAGCTACAAGAGCTTCGTGATGAACTATAATATGCAAGGGATGAATAAGACAATTCCCGAGCTCTTCGCAATGCTGAAAGCTGCGGAGGTAGAAATCAAAAAGGAGCATCAAGTGTTGATGGTCAACAAGACCACTAGTTTCAAGAAAAAGGGTAAAGGGAAGAAGAAGGGGAACTTCAAGAAGAACAGCAAGCAAGTTGCTGCTCAGGAGAAGAAACCCAAGTCTGGACCTAAACCTGAAACTGAGTGCTTCTACTGCAAGCAGACTGGTCACTGGAAGCAGAACTTCCCCAAGTATTTGGCGGATAAGAAGGATGGCAAGGTGAACAAAGGTACATGTGATATAAATGTTATTGATGTGTACCTTACTAGAGCTCGCAGTAGCACCTGGGTATTTGATACTGGTTCTGTTGCTAATATTTGCAACTCGAAACAGGGACTACAGATTAAGCGAACACTGGCAAAGGACGAGGTGACGATGCGCATGGGAAATGGTTCCAAAGTCGATGTGATCGCAGTCGGCACGCTACCTCTACATCTACCTTTGGGATTAGTATTAGACCTAAATAATTGTTATTTGGTGCCAGAGTTGAGCATGAACATTATATCTGGATCTTGTTTGATGCGAGATGGTTATTCATTTAAATTAGAGAATAATGGTTGTTCTATTTATATGAGTAATATCTTTTATGGTCATGCACCCTTGAAGAGTGGTCTATTTTTGATGAATCTCGATAGTAGTGATACACATATTCATAATGTTGAAGCCAAAAGATGCAGAGTTGATAATGATAGTGCAACTTATTTGTGGCACTTCCATTTAGGTCATATCGGTGTAAAGCGCATGAAGAAACTCCATACTGATGGAATTTTGGAAACACTTGATTATGAATCACTTGGTACTTGCGAACCATGCCTCATGGGCAAGATGACTAAAACGCCGTTCTCCGGAACTATGGAGAGAGCAACAGATTTGTTGGAAATCATACATACAGATGTATGTGGTCCGATGAATGTTGAGGCTCGTGGCGGATATCGTTATTTTCTCACCTTCACAGATGATTTAAGCAGATATGGGTATATCTACTTGATGAAACATAAGTCTGAAACATTTGAAAAGTTCAAAGAATTTCAGAGTGAAGTTGAAAATCATCGTAACAAGAAAATAAAGTTTCTACGATCTGATCATGGAGGAGAATATTTGAGTTACGAGTTTGGTCTACATTTGAAACAATGCGGAATAGTTTCGCAACTCACGCCACCCGGAACACCACAGCGTAATGGTGTGTCCGAACGTCGTAATCATACTTTACTAGATATGGTGCGATCTATGATGTCTCTTACAGATTTACCGCTATCGTTTTGGGGTTATGCTTTAGAGACGGACGCATTCACGTTAAATAGGGCACCATCAAAATCCTTTGAGATGACGCCTTATGAACTGTGGTTTGGCAAGAAACCAAAGTTGTCGTTTCTGAAAGTTTGAGGCTGCGATGCTTATGTGAAAAAGCTTCAACCTGATAAGCTCGAACCCAAATCGGAGAAATGTGTCTTCATAGGATACCCAAAGGAGACTGTTGGGTACACCTTCTATCACAGATCCAAAGGCAAGACATTCATTGCTAAGAATGGATCCTTTCTAGAGAAGGAGTTTCTCTCGAAAGAAGTGAGTGGGAGGAAAGTAGAACTTGATGAGGTAACTGTACCTGCTCCCTTATTGGAAAGTAGTACATCACAGAAATTGGTTTCTGTGACACCTACACCAACTAGTGAGGAAATTAATGATGATGATCATGGAACTTCAGATCAAGTTGCTACTGATCCTCGTAGATCAACCAGAGTAAGATCCACACCAGAGTGGTACGGTAATCCTGTTCTGGAAGTCATGCTACTAGATCATGATGAACCTACGAACTATGAAGAAGCGATGGTGAGCCCAGATTCCGCAAAATGGCTTGAAGCCATGAAATCTGAGATGGGATCCATGTATGAGAACAAAGTGTGGACTTTGGTTGACTTGCCTGTTGATCGGCAAGCAATTAAGAATAAATGGATCTTCAAGAAGAAGACTGACGCTGACGGTAATGTTACTGTCTACAAAGCTTGACTTGTTGCGAAAGGTTTTTGACAAGTTCAAGGGATTGACTACGATGAGACTCACCCGTAGCGATGCTTAAGTCTATCCGAATCATGTTAGCAATTGCCGTATTTTATGATTATGAAATATGGCAGATGGATGTCAAAACTGCATTCTTCAATGGATTTCTAGAAGAAGAGTTGTATACGATGCAACCGGAAGGTTTTGTCGATCCAAAGGGAGCTAACAAAGTGTGCAAGCTCCAACGATCCATTTATGGACTGGTGCAAGCCTCTCGGAGTTGGAATAAACGCTTTGATAGTGTGATGAAAGCATTTGGTTTTATAAAAACTTTTGAAGAAGCCTGTATTTACAAGAAAGTGAGTGGGAGCTCTGTAGCATTTCTGATATTATATGTGGATTACATATTGCTGATTGGAAATGATATAGAATTTCTAGATAGCATAAAGGGATACTTGAATAAGAGTTTTTCAATGAAAGACCTCAGTGAAGCTGCTTATATATTGGGCATTAAGATCTATAGAGATAGATGAAGACGCTTAATTGGACTTTCACAAAGCACATACCTTGACAAAGTTTTGAAGAAGTTCAAAATGGATCAAGCAAAGAAAGGGTTCTTGCCTGTGTTACAAGGTGTGAAGTTGAGTAAGACTCAATGCCCGACCACTGCAGAAGATAGAGAGAAAATGAAAGATGTTCCCTATGCTTCAGCCATAGGCTCTATCATGTATGCAATGCTGTGTACCAGACCTGATGTGTGCCTTGCTATAAGTCTAGCAGGGAGGTACCAAAGTAATCCAGGAGTGGATCACTGGACAGCGGTCAAGAACATCCTGAAGTACCTGAAAAGGACTAAGGATATGTTTCTCGTTTATGGAGGTGACAAAGAGCTCATCGTAAATGGTTACATTGATGCAAGATTTGACACTGATCCGGAAGATTCTAAATCGCAAACCGGATACGTGTTTACATTGAACGGAGGAGCTGTCAGTTGGTGCAGTTCTAAACAAAGCGTCGTGGCGGGATCTACATGTGAAGCAGAGTATATAGCTACTTCGGAAGCAGCAAATGAAGGAGTCTGGATGAAGAAGTTCATATCCGATCTAGGTGTCATACCTAGTGCATCGGGTCCAATGAAAATCTTTTGTGACAATACTGGTGCAATTGCCTTGGCGAAGGAATCCAGATTTCACAAGAGAACCAAGCATATCAAGAGATGCTTCAATTCCATCCGGGATCTAGTCCAGGTGGGAGACATAGCAATTTGCAAGATACATACAGATCTGAATGTTGCAGACCCATTGATAAAGCCTCTTCCACGAGCAAAACATGATCAACACCAAGGCTCCATGGGTGTTAGAATCATTACTGTGTAATCTAGATTATTGACTCTAGTGCAAGTAGGAGACTGAAGGAAATATACCCTAGAGGCAATAATAAAGTTATTATTTATTTCGTATATCATGATAAACCTTTATTATTCATGCTAGAATTGTATTAACCGGAAACATAATACATGTGTGAATACATAAACAAACAAAGTGTCACTAGTATGCCTCTACTTGACTAGCTCGTTGATCAAAGATGGTTAAGTTTCCTAACCATAGACATGAGTTGTCATTGATTAACAGGATCACATCATTAGGAGAATGATGTGATTGACATGACCCATTCCGTTAGCTTAGCACACGATCATTTAGTATGTTGCTATTGCTTTCTTCATGACTTATACATGTTCCTATGACTATGAGATTATGCAACTCCCGTTTACCGGAGGAACACTTTGTGTGCTACCAAAAGTCACAACGTAACTGGGTGACTATAAAGGTGCTCTACAGGTGTCTCCGGAGGTACTTGTTGGGTTGGCGTATTTCGAGATTAGGATTTGTCACTCCGATTGTCGGAGAGGTATCTCTGGGCCCTCTCGGTAATGCACATCACTTAAGCCTTGCAAGCATTGCAACTAATGAGTTAGTTGCGGGATGATGTATTACGGAACGAGTAAAGAGACTTTCTAGTAACGAGATTGAACTAGGTATTGAGATACCGACGATCGAATCTCGGGCAAGTAACATACCGATGACAAAGGGAACAACGTATGTTGTTATGCGGTCTGACCGATAAAGATCTTCGTAGAATATGTAGGAGCCAATATGAGCATCCAGGTTCCGCTATTGGTTATTGACCGGAGACGTGTCTCAGTCATGTCTACATAGTTCTCGAACCCGCAGGGTCCGCACGCTTAATGTTATGATGACAGTATTATTATGAGTTTTTGTGTTTTGATGTACCGAAGGTTGTTCGGAGTCCCGGATGTGCTCACGGACATGACGAGGAGTCTCGAAATGGTCGAGACATGAATATTGATATATTAGAAGCCTATGTTTGGATATCGGAAGTGTTCCGGGTGAAATAGTGATTTTACCGGAGTACCGGAGGGGTTACCGGAACCCCCCGGAGGCTATTGGGCCTTATGGGCCCAAGTGGAGGAAGAGGAGAGGCGGCCAAGGGGCAGCCGCGTGCCCCTCCCCCCTTTCCTTTCCCCTCTCTCCTCCTTCCCCCCAAGTCCTAATCCAACTAGGAAAAAGGAGGGGAGTCCTACTCCCGGTGGGAGTAGGACTCCTACTGCGCGCCTCCTTATTGCCGGCCGCACCCCCCTTGCTCCTTTATATACGGGGGCAGGGGGCACCCCATAGACACAACAATTGATCATTGATCTCTTAGCCGTGTGTGGTGCCCCCCTCCACCATAGTCCACCTCGATAATACTGTAGCGGTGCTTAGGCGAAGCCCTGCGTCGGTAGAACATCAACATCGTCACCACGCCGTCGTGCTGACGAAACTTTCCCTCAACACTCGGCTGGATCGGAGTTCGAGGGATGTCATCGGGCTGAGCGTGTGCTGAACTCGGAGGTGCCGTACGTTCGGTACTTGATCGGTCGGATCATAAAGACGTATGACTACATCAACCGCGTTGTGCTAACGCTTCCGCTTTCGGTCTACAAGGGTACGTGGACAACACTCTCCCCTCTCGTTGCTATGCATCACCATGATCTTGCGTGTGCATAGGAATTTTTTTGAAATTACTACGTTCCCAAACATGGATTCCACCGAAGGGGACCCGGTACCCATACTCAATTGAGCCGGCGTCGGGGCCCCAGCCTGCGTCGTCGATGTAGAGCTTGCCGCGACGACTCTTGGTTATCCGGCCCATAGTGTATCCCTTGAGCCCTTCGAAGTTGCCCTTCAAGAACTTAAATCCACCATGCGCTGGCCCTAAAGTGGGCGCTAACTGTCGTGGAATTGTCGCGGCAGATGTCCTAGTGAAAGGACTTAGTCATGGAGCCATCGCAACTAGGAAGCTTAAAGGGGTTAATCGGGACAAAGGACATGAGAGGTTTATACTGGTTCGGCCCCTTGCGGTGAAGGTAAAGCCTAATCCAGTTGATGTGGTATTGCTAGGTTTCGATGACCAAGGAGCGAATATGCTAGCTTGGCTTTCAATCTGTTGTTTCTTGCCCTAAGCCACCACCGGGTCGTCCCCTTATATACACGGGTTGACGCCCTGCGGCCTACAGAGTCCCGGCCGGCTCATACAACGTGTCCGGCTTGGTGACATCTCTTACATGCCTTGCATTACAAGTCTATTCATACATGGCGGTTTATACTTACAGGCCTTAAGCTGCCTCTAGGCTTGGGCCTATTATAAGCCTTATTGTAAACCGTCACCTTGTATACTCTTCGGGCTTCATTCATGTAACCCGTCGTTGTGGTTGACCCGGCCCTCCTGGGCGGGTCATACCTGGTAGTCATATCCCCAACATCCTACGAAGATCTTTATCGGTCAAACCGCATAACAACATACGTTGTTCCCTTTGTCATCGGTATGTTACTTGCCCGAGATTCGATCGTCGGTATCTCAATACCTAGTTCAATCTCGTTACCAGCAAGTATCTTTACTAGTTCCGTAATGCAACATCTCGCAACTAACTCATTTGTCATATTGCTTGCAAGGCTTATAGTGATGTGCATTACCAAGAGGGCCTAGAGATACCTCTCCGACAATCAGAGTGACAAATCTTAATCTCGATCTATGCCAACTCAACAAACACCATCGGAGACACGTGTAGATCATCTTTATAGTCACCCAGTTATGTTGTGACGTTTGATAGCACACTAAGTGTTCCTCCGGTATTCGGGAGTTGCATAATCTCATAGTCATAGGAACATGTATAAGTCATGGAAAGCAATAGCAATAAACTAAATGATCATAGTGGTAAGCTAATGGATGGGTCAAGTCAATCACATCATTTTCTAATGATGTGATCTTATTCATCAAATGACAACTCATGTCTATGGTTAGGGAACTTAACCATCTTTGATTAATGAGCTAGTCAAGTAGAGGCATACTAATGACACTCTGTTTGTCTATGCATTCACACATGTACTAAGTTTTCGGTTAATACAATTCTAGCATGAATAATAAACATTTATCATGATATAAGGAAATATAAATAACAACTTTATTAACTCTAGGACATATTTCCTTCAGCCGGGTCGAGTCCGCTACAGCGGTCGCTGTCTGCTGGCGCCAGCAGTGACGACGGGTGCGCTGTAGCCACGCCGGCCTCGGTGAGCAGGGTAGGCGGGGCACTGTTGCCACGCCTATGCCGGTTAGAGGAGTTTGTGGGTTACTGTGGTCATGCTCATCCCTTTTATGGAGACTCGTCCCATCGCACGCCTCAGATGGGACGGGAGCTGACCCGTGGCTAGGTTGAGGAACACGCCACGGGGGAGCTGACTTGCTGGCGAAGTCTCGGTTCGCTGTGATTGGCCGGCTTGCACCAGCCGTCAAGGCTGGGTTGCCGTCTTGACCGAGTCGAAGGATTCGGCTGGGTTGGAGGGCTTGGCCGGGTCGACGAACCCGGCCAAGTGCGAGCCGGATTGAGGGATGATGCTGGCCCTGATGTTTTTGAAAAGGATCCGTGTTCCGTTGCCGGCCCGGGGTTCATCCCCCGACATTGCTCCCATGACTAAAAAGTCAAATTTGAATGTTTCAATTTTCCTTGTTCGGTTGTTATATGTTGTGCCCCCAGCTAGACTTATTTCTTTTCTTGCACTTTGGCCGTTGGCCTTCATACTCTGGATCTCTTGTGACTTTAGCTTATGCTTGTGCTCGGTGGTTGCTTTATAATACAAATGGGGAAACTCTTTTTCGTCAATGCTTCAATTTTTTTCATGTTCTCAGGACATGTATCTGTTATACGCAAAAACTCCAAATCTAAAACATTCATATTTTAGAACTTTTTGAAATAATCAAATTTGAGTGTTTGAAACCTTGGAGCATGAAAGCATACGAGTGTTTGGAGTATCTGACTCCAATCTTCATTGCTTTGCCTGCCCTGGTTATTTGTGCATGAGAAGTCTACTCCAGCTGCCTGCATCAATCTTCCTTGCTTCGCCTGCCCTGACTATTTAAAGCTGGCTGGCCACCACCAAAACGGCACCTGCGAGTCCATTCTCCCACTGTACGAGCCCCTAGTTCGTCATCCGCCATCTGAGCCTAGTCCACCATCTGCTATGGCGCGCTCACTGGTAACTTGGTACGAGCACCTGACATCGGAGTGCCGCGCCGAGATCGTGGCGGAGGTCTGCATGGTGGACGCCCGGCACAAGACCCGCCAGAGCTGAGATCGGAGGAGGGGGTGATCCCATGGCCATGACAATAGTGGAGGAGGAGGAGATGGCCGTCGGCGCCATACCACCCGCATCGTCCAAGTTCACACTGTTGTAGGCGGTGCAGTAGTACAACCTATCCTTTCTAGAGGAGCACCGCGTGACGCTGGCTCAACTTGCGGCGGAGCGCGCAGATGATGGCACTATGGTGGAGCTCCTCGCCAGTCCGGACGTCTTCGATAAGATCGTGTCCATGTAAAGCCGCCGCAACATTAAGCGCGAGCGCCGCCATGTCCGCATCAATGACGTGCCGTGTGACCTCCTCTTTGCGGTGCTCGAGGACTCGGATGATGGGGCGCCAGAGCAACATGATGACGATGCTAAAGAGGCATCCGTTGGCGGCTCCGGCCGCCAATGACAAGGAGGCCAGCGGCTCCGCCGTCGGGTCGTCGACCTCACTAGTCACCTCCGACGTTGAGTAATCACCTCATTTTTCCTTTAAAAAAGGGCCATCATTAAAATGTTAGACCATAAGTGAGCTTAAACGGGGGCCGGCTTACATCCCTAACTTACTTGTGATTCACGTTGGGGAGGTCCTAATCATTGTCCACAAAGCGTGAATCGCTGCAAAGTGTAACCGTGGAAAGTCGCCGGCTGTGTAGCCTGTCACACTGCACCTGTCAGCTACACGCGAATCTTGTCTTGTTTCATTGAACCGAACCGATCATTCCCAGACGCCGCCTCTCCACCATCAGGCAGTTGGACCGTGTCCCATACAAAAATGTAAGCAACTGATCCAGGTAAAAGTGAGCATCCATCCAATCAAAATGGCATCTGGAATCTCGTACAAATCGTTGCCCACACCCCGGAATACGAGCGCGGCTCGGTAAATCCAATAGCTCGCCGCCCTAGAAGTAGCCTCCGGTCGAGACCGAAAATTCTACACTTAGGGCATCTTCAATAGTCGTATGATCATCGTTATTTTGATGACATTGCTCATATTAAAAGAAGAGAGAGAATGAAACCGTATGAATCTGAACCAAGGCTCCAGACACAAGCTTCGAGGCAAGTTTGTTCATTTCTCCAATATTTAGTGGACCGTCTAGTTATTTAACATACGCTTAACATACGCACCATTGAAAATCCTGTATGATATGTTGTTGGCTGCTGACGTGGACAATTATATCAACAATTGTACATACAAACTATTGCAGATGCTCTTACGGACCTTCAGCTACGGACCCATATCTACGGACGTACGTGTCCAACAGTGCTAACCTTCTCCCCCTGTTTCTCAAGGTGGGGACCACGTGATTTTCAATCTCCTGTTGCCAAATCAGTCCGTAGGTGCTAATCCGTAATAGTACTTCCGTAAGTGTAGCAAAGCTCGGTCGAGACCAAGCCCAATGAACGGGCAGAACAAGGCTACGCCCGTGGCCGTGCATGGACATGGATGAAGCTGCTACTGCCGAATTAATCAACGACAACACCAATAAAACTGGAAGCAAAACGACATTATCAAGCGCTTTAAATAAAACTGGAAGCTTGTCATGGCCGCATACCGCGTTAAATACCGTGTTACGACATTATCAAACGCTTTAACTTTTTCCAAAAAAAGAAAGAGCATTCTCAAGAATTTTGTACTCCCTCCGTCACGATTTAAAAAGCACAGTTAAATTTGCGTGCGTTTTCACAATAGACAAGATTTAGGGCGCATTGCATTTATTTCTAGTAGCTAATTAGTACTTCGATATACTATTTTTATATGCATGCGTAGTGTGAATGCTATTTTTTAGCCTATCCCACAACCAATAGATAACCACCTAGATCCCAGAGAATTTCCAAGCACGCCTTCTAAATCGTGACGGAGGGAGTACTTCTAGAGAGAGCTGACTTTCCGGCCATCATCATCGACATTTGTGGCCACAACTTTGTAAACAACCGGTCATGCACCCCACCCCACAACTAATACAGGTATTATGTAAATTAAAACTGTTTAATCAATTATATTCTCTTCTTATAGTAATCCTAATGATTAGCATTGCTGATATTTTCCATAACCACTTGCAGCGATGCAAGTGAACAAAGTCGTCGTCACCACAAGCTAGATGACAAGACCCACACTCGCATGCGACAAATCCAAGCGGAGCGCATCTTCTCAAGATGGAAGAGAGAATCCTCCGATCCCGGCCGTGCGCAACAAACCCAGCCTAAAACGCATCTTCTAAACTTACCTAGTAACCTCGGATCAGTTCACTATATATACGTAAACGGTAGCCTGCACAAGACATACTACATACGCACTAGCTGCACAGAAGCCCCACAAGACTACTCTACAAGACACACCGAACACGCGCAACAGTACGTGGCTAGCTGAGGCGCCATGGGGTCGGAGGCCTGCCATGAGAAGCCGCACGCCGTGATGATCCCGTACCCGGCGCAGGGCCATGTCACGCCCATGATGAAGATGGCCAAGCTGCTCCACACGCGGGGCTTCCACGTCACCTTCGTCAACACCGAGTTCAACCACCGCCGGCTGCTCCGCTCGCGCGGGGCGGGGGCGCTCGACGGCGTCCCGGGCTTCCACTTCGCCGCCATACCAGACGGGCTGCCGTCGTCCGACGCCGACGCCACGCAGGACGTCCCCGCGCTCTGCAACTCCACCATGACCGCCTGCCTCCCCCACCTCCTGGCCCTTCTTGCCAGGCTCAACGACCCGGGCTCCGGGGGGCCGCCGGTCACCTGCCTCGTCGTCGACGGCGTCATGTCGTTCGGTTATGACGCCGCCAAGGAGATCGGCGTGCCCTGCGCGGCCTTGTGGACGGCCAGCGCGTGCGGGTTCATGGGCTACCGCCACTACCCGCAGCTCATCGAGTGGGGTTTCGTGCCTTTCAAAGGTACTTATTCGAGCTCCTATATACAGTAGGTCGTACCTACATGCATGCATGCATGCATGCTGTAACAAGTATGGTTTGCTTGCATGCATGATTGCATGCTGTAACAAGTGTGGTTTCTTTGCATGCATGCAGACGAGGCCCTGCTCACGGACAAGGCGCACCTGGACACGGTGGTGCAGGGCGTGCGCGGCATGTGCGACAACATGAGGCTGCGGGACTTCCCGTCCTTCATGCGCACCACCGACCGCGGCGACATAATGCTCAACTTCTTCGTGCACGAGGGCGGGCGCCTGTCGCTCCCCACCGCTGTCATGATCAACACGTTCGACGAGCTGGAGCGGCCGGTCCTCGACGCCATGCGCGCCATCCTCCCGCCCCTCTACACCGTGGGGCCGCTGCTTCTCCACGCCCACCACGCCGTCCCGGACGGCACCTCGCTCGACGCCCTGGGCTCCAACCTCTGGAAGGAGCAGGACGGCCTCCTCGACTGGCTCGACGGCCACAGCGCCAACTCCGTGGTGTACGTGAACTACGGCAGCATCACCGTGATGACGAACGAGCAGCTCCTGGAGTTCGCGTGGGGGCTGGCCAACAGCGGCTACCCTTTCATATGGAACATCCGGCCGGACCTCGTCAAGGGCGACACGGCCGTGCTGCCGCCGGAGTTCATGGCCTCCATCGACGGCCGTGCCATGCTCACGACGTGGTGCTCGCAGGAGAAGGTCCTCGCGCACAAGGTCGTGGGGGTCTTCCTGACGCACTCCGGGTGGAACTCCACGCTGGAGAGCATCTCTAACGGCGTGCCGATGCTCAGCTGGCCCTTCTTCGCGGAGCAGCAGACCAACTGCAGGTACAAGTGCACGGAGTGGGGGAACGGGATGGAGATCGACGGCGAGGTGAAGCGGGAGGTCCTGGCGGCGATGATACGCGAGGCCATGGAAGGGGAGAAGGGGCTGGAGATGAGGAGGCGTGCGGCGGAATGGAAGGAGAGTGCGGTTAGAGCCACGCTTCCTGGAGGATCCGCGGTGACTAACCTGGACACGGTGATCCGTGACGTGCTCCTCGCCAACTTCAACAACAAAAACTGAATTATCCACATGCATGTTGGGGTCCAATGCCTATCCAAGAGGCGAGAGTCGAGATTTTTTTTAAGACGAGGGCAACTTGTATTTTGTATGTCTATCCTCTTTATCATGGATCCAAAGTGTATTTTGGGTATTGTGTATTTTGCATGTTGATTCCCTTTATATGGAACCAAAGCGTATTTTGCATTGTTGTTTTGTTGTTTGAACATAGGGGATGGCATTGATGTATACATGCATTCTATCTTATCTGTATGCAAATCATACCATTGCCTAAAGATTACACTAGTGTATTCTTGTTCTTACCTACCGTGAAACAATCACTACACGAGAAAGACACAGCTGTGTCGGAGAAGATGCCGGGCGGTAACGCCCGTCTCGAAGTAGAGGCTAGAGGCATGGCAGGGTCGACAGGCGGCGGCGGGCGACACAATCCGATGTTAGATTAAAAAGCTAAAAAAAGCCGATCAAAACAACCGGCGTGAGAAAAAAAACCCAGACCAAAGGGTGGGGGAAAAGGTTTTCTAGGGCAGCCGATCAACATGATCGGCGGACGAACCCAAGGTACGGGCGGTGCACTCCCCGGTGACAATCATGGAGCTCGACCGCTCCAGGGACGGCGCCGTGTAGAAGCGGCGGCTAGGGTTTTGGATCGGGATTAGGCTGATACTATGTAAGAGGATTATAGGAAGATTGATGGAATTGTTGGATGTATTATTAAGTCTCGAGAGCAAGTACATATAGAGTACAAGACTTTCGGTTTTCAAAACCGACTCTTTCAAAAGCTCAGACATCCATCCCTATGCTCGACCGCCCTATCTATTTGTGCGCTGGCAGGAGGGCAAGAAGTTTCTCCTAGAGATAAGATAGGAATCGTATAGGAAAGAATATAATCAATCTTAACAAATCCTTGCCTACCACTCCAACACATTCTATCTAATTTGTATGTAAATCATACTATTGCCTGAAAATTATACTAGTGTATTCTTGTTCTTGCATACCGTACAATCACCAAATGAAAAAGACACATCTGTGAGATTTTGGCCTGAACGAAAATATTTTATGTCACTTTCATAATGATAATAGTGATGAAAACATGTATTCTGATGGATGCAATGAGCACCTACTTCTATAACAAAAATTTATAACATAAAATGGGACTTTTGTCCTTGGCGGGCTAGCGGCGCACCTACATGACATCCTTTGAGCCTTCCATGACATAAAAAATCTAGTAGAAGTTTGGGTGATTTTCCCTCGGTGATTTATCCGCTTCGCACGATATATGATGGGTGGTCGGGGCTGAGCAATCTAGTTGGAAGCCCCCATTCGTATGCACATGTGTGTAGTAGTTGTGGTTGCATCTCGAGGAGCCCCTGCGCATTGTTGCGCCCCTCATGTGCGATACATAGAGTTGAGGAGTCGGTTGCCTCTCGGTGTACAGTACCCGGTAGTTGTCGGGTGCAATACCTTCCACCCCAGTCGGTTGCTTCTCGCGATGCACAAGACCCCATTGCAGTCGTAGAGCACTAGCGAGTTGCCTCGCGATGACATGACCTCGTAGCGGCCGTACCCCCCTAGCTAATTGCCTTGCGATGCACATGACCCCGTTGCGGCCGTAGTGTGATACCCCCAGCCCAGCTGGTTGACGCTCGATGAATAGGACCCCATTGCGGCTGTTGCCAATTGACTCGTGAAGTCGTGATGCATAGGACCCCGTTGCAGCCGTTGTGTGGTACCCCAACTCCAAAGCCATTCCCTATCAATGCACATGACCCCATTGTAGCCGTAGCGTGATACCCTGTTGGAAATATGCCATAGAGGCAATAATAAAATAGTTATTATTATATTTCCTTATTCATGATAATTGTCTATTGTTCATGCTATCATTGTATTAACCGGAACCGTAATAGATATGTGAATACATAGATCGTAATATGTCCTAGTAAGCCTCTAGTTGACTAGTTCGTTGATCAATAGATGGTCATGGTTTCCTGACCATGTACATTGGATGTCGTTGATAACGGGATCACATCATTAGGAGAATGATGTGATGGACAAGACCCAGTCCTAAGCATAGCACAAGATCGTGTAGTTCGTTTGCTAAAAGCTTTTCTAATGTCAAGTATCATTTTCTTAGACCATGAGATTGTGAAACTCCCGTATACCATAGGAATGCTTTGGGTGTACCAAACGTCACAACGTCACTAGGTGGCTATAAAGGTGCACTACAGGTAACTCCGAAAGTGTCTGTTGGGTTGGCATAAATCGAGACTGGGATTTGACACTCCGTATGACGGAGAGGTATCTCTGGGCCCACTCGGTAATGCATCATTATAACGAGCTCAATGTGACTAAGGAGTTGGTCATGGGATCATGCGTTACGGAACGAGTAAAGAGACTTGCCGGTAACGAGATTGAACGAGGTGTAGAGATACCGACGATCGAATCTCAGGCAAGTAACATAGCGATAGACAAAGGGAATTGTATACGGGATTGATTGAATCCTCGACATCGTGGTGCATCTGATGAGATCATCATGAAACATGTGGGAGCCAACATGGGTATCAAGATCCCGCTGTTGGCTATTGGCCGGAGAGATGTCTCGGTCATGTCTGCATGGTTCCCGAACCCGTAGGGTATACACACTTAAGGTTCGGTGATGCTAGAGTTGTTATGAGAAATAGTATGTGGTTACCGAAGGTTGTTCGGAGTACCGTATGAGATCTTGGACGTCACGAGGAGTTTCGGAATGGTCCGGAGGTGAAGAATTATATATGGGAAGTCCAGTTTCAGTCGCCGGAATAATTCGAGGGTTATCGGTATTGTATCGGGACCACCGACAGGTGTCCGGGGGTCCATTGGGTGGGGCCACCTGCCCCGGTGGGCCATGTGGGCTGAACAAGGGTGGGAACCAGCCCCTGGTGGGCTGGTGCGCCCCCCAAGGGCCCAAGCCGCCTAGGGTTGAAGACCCTAGGGGTGGGGGTGCCTCCCACCAAACTTGGGGGGCAAGTCCCCCCCCCTTGGCCACCGCCCCTCCTCTAGATGGGATATAAAGGGGCCGGCCCCCTCTCCCCTTCACACTATAAATAGAGGGGGGTGGGAGGACAACAACACCCCTTCCCTGGCGCAACCCTCCCCCTCTCCAACACTTCCTCCACCTCCGTAGTGCTTGGCGAAGCCCTGCCGGAGAACTGCAAGCTCCACCACCACGCCGTCATGCTGCCGGAGCTCTCCCTCAACTTCTCCTCTCCCATTGCTGGAGCAAGAAGGAGGATACGTCCCCGGGCTGTACGTGTGTTGAACGCGGAGGCGTCGTCCGTTCGGTGCTTGATCGGATCTTCCACGATTTGAATCGCCACGAGTACGACTCCATCAACCGCGTTCTTGTAACGCTTCCGCTTAGCGATCTTCAAGGGTATGAAGATGCACTCCATCTCTCTCTCGTTGCTAGCATCTCCTCGATTGATCTTGGTGACATGTAGGAATTTTTTTTGAATTATTGCTACGTTCCCCAACAGTGGCATCATGAGCTAGGTCTATGCGTAGATTCTATGCACAAGTAGAACACAAAGCGATGATTTGTTCAATTTGCTTACCGTTACTACTCTTATCTTGATTCAGCGGCATTGTGGGATGAAGCGGTCCGGACCAACCTTACACGTATGCTTACGTGAGACTGGTTCCACCGACTGACATGCACTTGATGCATAAGGTGGCTAGCGGGTGACCGTCTCTCCTACTTTAGTCGGATCGGATCGATGAAAAGGGTCCTTATGAATGGTAAATAGCAATTGGCATATCACTGTTGTGGCTTTTGCGTAGATAAGAAATGTTCTTGCTAGAAACCCATAGCAGCCACGTAAAACATGCAACAACAATTAGAGGACGTCTAACTTGTTTTTGCAGGGTATGCTATGTGATGTGATATGGCCAAAAGGACGTGATGTATGAGATTGATCATGTTCTTGTAATAGGAATAACGACTTGCATGTCGATGAGTATGACAACCGGCAGGAGCCATAGGAGTTGTCTTAATTTATTGTATGACTTGCATGTCAATGAAAACGCCATGTAATTACTTTACTTTATTGCTAACCTTTAGCCATAGTAGTAGAAGTAATAGTTGGCGAGACAACTTCATGAAGACACGCTGATGGAGATCATGGTGTCATGCCGGTGACAATGGTGATCATGACGCGCCTCGAAGGTGGAGATCAAAGGCACAAGATGATATTGACCATATCATGTCACTTTATGATTTGCATGTGATGTTTGTCATGTTTACATCTTATTTCCTTAGTGTAGTGACCAGACCTCAAACAGTCCAATCTCTGTACTCCAGTGTCATCCCTGGATCAGTAATGCTGACACCGCACAGTACTTGAAGGATTTATAACAGAGTAGCAATCACACACTTATTACAACGAGTGTCTCAAAAGAGAACTTATTACAATAAATATGGCTTAAGGCCATCTAATAACGATAACAGCGGAAGGGTTGGAAGATAAGTGAGTCCATCAACTCCAACGGCATCACTGAGTATAGAACCACGACCTAAGGCACCTTACTCGTCGTCTGAAAAGTCTGCAACATGAACGTTGCAGCCCGAAACGGGTCAGCACATGGAATATGCTGGCAAAGTAACACATAAAGAGCAATGAAAGAATAGGGCTATACTACATGCATATTTGGCTGGTGGAAAGCTCTATGGTTACAGTTTTGCGTAAAGCCAATTTTTCCCTACTGCAAAGGAATACATTTTTATTTAACTATCATGGTAGATGTTAAACATTGAGAGTGTAGACACCCTCTCAATCCCAATTAAACATCATCATTAAAATCCCAACAATATTAATTAGAGTAACATGATGAGATTCACATGATAATCCAAGTACTAGATACTCAAGTTGTCCATAACCGGGGACACGACTAACCATGATTAGTTTATACACTCTGCAGAGGTTTGCGCACTTTTCCCCACAAGACTTGATCTCCTCCGCTGGGATTCTCGCACTACGTGGTGTTTGAGAAACGGATGACCAAGACATAGTCTTTCAGAAGCACTAGCACCTTACGATCAGGTAGACCGTTACACCTACTTTCCCCTACATATGCTAGTCTACCACTGTAAGAGTTCGCACGACTTAATCAACTATGCTAGAGCCCATAGTAGCTTGTGACTGTACATGGAAGTTTCTAGTATGAATAATCTCATGACCCCTTTGAGCCTGGGTGGCGGTCCAAAAGAAAAACAGGCAATCGTTGGAATACCCAGGTGCCTCAGTCCACCCAGATGTGTGTTTAAGCTGCCACCTTAGATAAACCATTAATTTAACAATCTCACATCTGTCATGGATACACTCACCCAATCCACGTATACTAGCATATCATGGAAATATAAGCAAACGTAGAAGTAACTCCCAAAGGTTTGATAATGAAACAGGTAATAGGTACTACCTCATCTACTTCCCAAAACCCACAATTTAATTAGATCCTAATCATGCAATGTGTTAGGATTGATCTAATGCAATAAAAACTGGGCAGTAGGAGGTATGATCAAAGTGTTACTTGCCTTGCTGATGATCCGCGAAACCTAGAGATTCGAAGTAGCAAGCGACGCACTCCGGGTACTCTATCACAAACAAACAAGCATACAATAAGTACTCGTCTAATGCATGGGTAAAGCTCAAATAAGAGATCTAACCAGAAAGTTCAACTTAAGAACTCCGGTTGGCAAAAAGAATCAACTCGAACGAAGCAACGAAAGTCAAACGGCAAAAGAAACAAGCTTCATTTACTAATCTGGATCTAGGTCAAATTTTACAGAGGCAAAAACTTGTTTGAGTTGGTTAAACGGAAAGCGGGTTTCGAGACAAAACTCCAGGCGCTTGAATCGTCTGATTCCGATAAACGAGCGAAAAGTTATACTAGGTCGAAAATCGGATCAGAAATCGCGATTACAAATAATCGCGGATTAATCCGAGAAAAATAAAAACGACGAACAGATTAACGAACGAACGTTCGTTATCTGGATCTAAACGATGAACACGTTCGTTAAAACGAAGAATGAGCGAACGCTCGCTAATTAACCTAAACCGGAAAAAACCGAGCTAATAAAAAATGGAAACTAAAAAAACCCGAACGAAAACCGGCGAAAACCAATGGTTTTCTAAAAAAACCAGCCGCGGCAGTCAACCTCGGCGGGCGGGTCCAGCGGCGGCGGCGGCTTGGGGCTGGGCGCGGCGCGGGCTAGGGTTTGGGGGCGCGGCGGCTTGGGCTAAAAGCGGCCCGGGGCGGCGCTATATAAAGGGCCCGACCGGAGGAGTCCCGGCCGATCCCGGCCCGAAGTCGGTTCGTTTTTTTAAATAATTACGCGTAGAAAAACAAACAAAAGAAATACTAAACGGACTCCAAAAATCCCGAAATAAATTTTCCCGCCTTCTAAAATCAAGCCGCACAGGAGGAACATTTATTTGGGGCCTAAATGCAATTTTGAAAAACGCACATTTTTCCTAAATTCAAATAAAATAGCAAATAAAACCAAAATAAAATCTTATTTGATTTTATTATTAAATCCTCAATATTTCTTTATTTTGGGAAATTCATTTTATTCCCTCTCTCATATTTTTGTGATAGAGATAATTGAAGATAAAATAAATAAAATCAAATGATCCTATTTTCAAAATTTGAGAAAACTCAAATATGAAAATAACAAAATCCCCAACTCTCTCCGAGGGTCCTTGAGTTGCGTGAAATTTCTGGGATCAACCAAAATGCAATAAAATTTGATATACAATGATGATCTAATGTATAAAATTCCAAATTGAAAATTTGGGATGTTACAAACCTACCCCCCTTAAGATGAATCTCGCCCTCGAGATTCGGGTTGGCTAGAAAATAGGTGAGGTTGGTCCTTCAGCAGATCTTCCTCTCGCTCCCAGGTGGCTTCATCCTTGGTGTGGTGGCTCCACTAAACTCTGCAAAACTTGATAACCTTGCTGCGGGTGACTCGGCTGGCATACTCAAGAATCTTGACTGGTTTCTCCTCATAAGTCAAATCATTGTCCAACTGAATCGCTTCCAGCGGCACTGTATCTCTCAGCGGTATATCAGCCATCTCTGCGTGGCACTTCTTCAACTGGGAAATGTGGAATACATCGTGAACTCCTGACAATCCTTCGGGCAATTCCAACTTGTAGGCTACTTCTCCCATACGCTCCAAAACCTTGTATGGTCCTACAAAACATGGCGCTAACTTTCCCTTAACTCCAAAGCGCTTAACTCCTTGAAGTGGAGATACTCGAAGATAAACTCGGTCTCCGACTTCGTAAACTGTCTCCTTGCGTTTTGAATCTGCGTAGCTCTTCTGCCTAGACTGGGCTACCTTGAGCCTATCGCGAATCAATTTCAACTTCTGTTTAGACTCCTTAATCAGATCCGGTCCAAACAACTGTCGGTCTCCAACTTCATCCCATGAAAATGGTGTTCTGCACCTTCTTCCGTACAATGCTTCAAAAGGGGCCATCTTCAAACTAGATTGATAACTGTTGTTGTAAGAGAACTCTGCGTAAGGCAAATTGTCGTCCCAACTAGATCCATAATCTAGCGCACAAGCTCTCAGCATATCCTCCAAAATCTGATTGACTCTCTTGGTCTGGCCATCTGTCTGCGGATGAAAAGTTGTACTGAACTCTAGCCTGGTACCCAAAGTTTCGTGCAACTGATTCCAGAACTTTGAGGTAAACTGGGTTCCTCTATCTGATACAATGCTCCTCGGAACTCCATGCAGACATACAATCCTGGTCATGTATATCTTTGCCAACTTAGCACTGGTGTAGGTGGTCTTCACTGGGATGAAATGAGCTACCTTTGTCAAACGATCGACTACAACCCAAATCGAGTCATAGCCTCAACGAGTTCTGGGCAATCCTGTAATAAAATCCATGCCTAACTTATCCCACTTCCATTTGGGTATTGCCAATGGCTGTAACAATCCGGCTGGCTTCTGATGCTCTGCCTTTACTCCTTGACATACATCACAGACTTCTACATACTCCACAATATCCTTCTTCATTCCGATCCACCAGAAAGTATCCTTCAAATCCAAATACATCTTGGTATTTCCTGGGTGAATCGAATATGGTGAATCATGGGCTTCCTGCAGAATTAACTTCCTGATCTCCGGGTCATTGGGCACATAAACACGGTCTTCAAACCATAGGGTATCGTGTTCATCCTCATGAAATCCTTTAACTTTTCCTTTGCTCATCTTCTCCTTTATAGAGGCAACCTCCTTGTCAGTCTTCTGAGCTTCTCTGATCTTATCCATCAAAGTAGACTGAATCTCCAATGCTACTACATAGCCTCTCGGGACTATCTCCAAACATAGATCACGAAGATCCTTGGCTAACTCCCTTGGTACATCTCCTGTCATTAGGGTGTTGCCATGGCTTTTATGGCTCAATGCATCGGCTACTACGTTAGCCTTTCTGGGATGATAATGCGATCTCATATCATAATCCTTGATGAGCTCCAACCATCTCCTTTGCCTGAGATTCAACTCCTTCTGCGTGAAAATATACTTCAAACTCTTGTGATCCGTGTACACCTCACAATGGTTTCCAATGAGAAAATGTCTCCAAGTCTTTAATGCATGCACTACGGCTGCTAACTCCAAATCATGCATGGCATAATTCAACTCATGCGGCTTAAGTTGTCGTGAAGCATACAAAACATCTTCCTTCCTGCATAAGCACTGCTCCAAGTCCTCGACGTGAAGCGTCGCAATACACCTCACAATCCTTGTTCTGATCCGGCAGAATCAACACTGGTGAGGTAACCAAACATTTCTTCAACTCCTGGAAACTGGCCTCACATTCCTCAGTCCATTTGAACTTGGTATCCTTCTTCAACAACTCCGTCATAGGCTTCGCAATCTTCGAGAAATTTTCAATGAATATCCGGTAGTATCCTACAAGTCCAAGAAAACTCCGGATCTCTCCAACTATTGTTGGTGCTTCCCAATTTGTCACAGTGTCAACCTTGGTGGGATCTAATGCTATACCTTCTCCGGATATAACGTGTCCGAGGAATCCAACGTACTTCAACCAAAACTCACATTTTCTAAACTTGGCATATAACTGATGTTCTCTGAGCTTCTCTAGTACTAAACACAAATGCTCCTTATGCTCCTCTTCTCTTCGAGTAAACCAGAATATCATCAATGAACACTACGACGAACTTATCCAAAAACTCCATAAACACATTGTTCACCATGTTCATAAAATATGCAGGTGCGTTAGTCAGTCCAAATGACATAACGGTATACTCGTACAGCCCATACCTAGTGGTAAAAGCCGTCTTAGGTATATCCTGTTCTCGAATCTTCAACTGATGGTATCCTGATCGCAGATCGATCTTGGAAAATACCTTAGCTCCTTGCAATCGGTCAAACAGATCACTGATCATCGGTAGTGGGTACTTGTTCTTGATTGTTACTTCGTTCAATCCTCGATAATCAACCACCATCCTTAACGATCCATCCTTTTTCTCCACTAGAAGTACTGGCGATCCCCAAGGCGAAGAACTTGGGCGAATATAACCTTTATCCAGTAACTCCTTAATCTGCTTCTTAATCTCCACCAAATATTTTGCGGGCATTTTGTATGGTCTCTTAGATATCGGTCCTGTGCCTGGCAAAAGCTCAATTAAAAACTCAATGTCTCTATCCGGTGGCATGCCTGGCAATTCCTCTGGAAACACATCAGGGAAATCCTTTACCACTGGTACTTCCTCTTGCACAACTCCTTCTAGGGAATTTACTTGAATCCTCTTCGACACATGCCGGGATACATACTTGATCCTTCTTCCTTCTAGGGTGGTGAGCAAAATTGACTTACTGGCGCAATCGATGTTTCCTCCATACATCGACAGGCAATCCATACCCAGAATTACATCCAAACCTTGTGATTCCAAAATGATCAAATCCGAGGGAAACACATGCCTACCTATACTCAATGGCACTTGAAAACATCCTTTGCTGGCCATGTACTCCGCTCCTGGTGAGCTTACTAACATAGGTGTTCTAAGAACTTTGGTGGGCAGGTTATACTTATCCGCAAATTCCCTTGATATGTATGAATGCGATGCACCAGTATCAAAAAGAACGATTGCAGTAAAAGACTTAACCAAAAACTTACCGATTACTGCATCCGGCTGCTCTTCAACCTCCTCCACGTTTACGTGGTTCACCTGTCCCCTATTGAAAGGGTTCGGCTTCTTCCCAGAGCTTCCATTGCCATTCCCATTCTGGGCTTTAGGACATTCATTGGCATAATGTCCGGTCTTCTGGCACTTAAAGCAAGTGACTTGGCTCAGGTCTCTCTTGGCTGGGGTTGATGGGTTGGTACGGTTCTGGCCGTTGCTTCCTCCATTCCCATTACCATTCTTGGGGCCATTATGATTATGCGAGCTACCTCCTCCATGGGTATGCTGAAAATGTCCTCCCGGTCTAGGGATAAAACGCGGCTTCTGCTGGGCTCCAGAATTGTACTTCCCTTGTCCATACTTCCTCTTGCGGTTCTCAATTTGCTGCTGCTTCCCTTCAATCATAAGAGCACGATCTACCAACTCCTGGTAGTTATTGAAGCTTGCTACCATCAACTGCATGCTCAACTCATCATTCAGTCCTTCCAGAAACTTCTCCTGCTTAGCTGCATCCATAGCAACGTCATCTGGGGCATAACGTGCTAGCTTACTAAAGTCTTCCACATACTGGCCAACTGTCCGTCCTCCTTGGCGCAAGTTGCGAAACTCACGCTTCTTCATGGCCATAGCTCCTGCTGAAACATGGGCAGTACGGAAAGCCTGCTGAAACTGGTCCCATGTGACAGTGTCGATAGGGAAAGTGGCTGTGAAATTCTCCCACCATGAAGCTGCGGGTCCGTCAAGCTGATGTGCGGCAAACTTCACCTTTTCCGCATCTGTGCATCCTGCCGTGGTCAACTCCCTAGCTATCTTGCGGAGCCAATCATCTGCTACTATAGGCTCGGTGCTACTGGAAAACACTGGCGGATTCAGCCTAAGAAAATGGGCTAAGTGGTCAACAGGTGGTGGTGGTGGTGGTGGGTTGTTGTTGTTGTTCCCCTGATTCTGATTCTGGACTAGCAACTGCATCAACGTATTCTGCTGCTGGATCAACTGAGTGAGCTCCGGTGGGAAGGTAAATCCGGGGTCACGTCTCGGAGGCATCTGATGGGTTTAGAAAAGATGAGATTTAAGAATAGAGAGAGGTCTAAATAGAAAATACTACCCATATGCACATGAGGCAAAAGCAAACAATTCACTTCATTCAATCAAACAAGGGCATACAAACGGTCTAACTATCGCAAAAGTGCTCGGACTACTATATTTACATGGTGGACTACTACTACTAATGGGGTGGTCTACTAGAAATATTCTTCGGTTGCAGACTCCATGATATTTGCTCTAGATTCATCAACATAGTCATCATCGCTATCGTCTGGGTCCGAGTCGGTGTCGTCGATGATGATGTAGTCTTCCGGGCGAATCTCCTTGGGTTCTTCGTCTTCTTCTACTGGTGTAGGGCCTCCCATGAATATTCCGATCTTCTTGATCAAGTCATCATTCTTCTCCACTAATGCTTCAATTTCCTCCATATAATCTTCACGTGTAGCCTTGAGTTCTTCCTCCAGTTCCTTGATTTTGTCCTTGCCTTCTTCAGATCTATCATGTCTGTGCACATCTGGTTCTCCTGACGTCAAATGTGCTGGTTTAGCTCCTGGATAAAAGCTGCGATTGATCTATCCTTCTTGGTACTAACCATCTCCCAGTGCTCATCTCGGCGCCCACAAATCTGGTAGATGGTATCCTTGAGATCTTTGTGGTAAACTTCTCCAATACGTCCCATGGCGATGTGAGCTGCCATGCTCTTTCCTAGACTCCAGGTTGGTGCATCAAAGGAAAACTCTATGGGCTCAGTGACTGGCATGAACGTCCTTCCTGGAACTTGAAATTGAATCATCCAGCGGTCCTCTTCAGGTAAAGTGGGGTTGTATGTTCCGGTGAAACTTGGTACTCTGATGTTTAGATATCTAGTGACTTATTTCAAATGACGTCCAAAGGGTGTATCTTCATTCGGTTGCGTGAACTTGTTCCTTACATCCGCCATCCTAAAAGAGTAGAAAAGATGAGGAGTCAGGATGGGAAGAGTGAGTAGTGATCTATGGCTTTAGCTTAGTGGTCGTGTCCTACAGTCAGCGTGTGCTCTAATACCATCTTGTAGCGACCAGACCTCAAATGGTCCAATCTCTGTGCTCCAGTGTCATCCCTGGATCAGTAATGCTGACACCGCACAGTACTTGAAGGATTTATAACAGAGTAGCAATCACACACTTATTACAATGAGTGCCTCAAAAGAGAACTTATTACAATAAATATGGCTTAAGGCCATCTAATAACGATAACAGCGGAAGGGTTGGAAGATAAGTGAGTCCATCAACTCCAACGACATCACTGAGTATAGAACCATGACCTAAGGCACCTTACTCGTCGTCTGAAAAGTCTGCAACATGAACGTTGCAGCCCAAAACGGGTCAGCACATGGAATATGCTGGCAAAGTAACACATAGAGAGCAATGAAAGAATAAGGCTATACTACATGCATATTTGGCTGGTGGAAAGCTCTATGGTTACAGTTTTGCGTAAAGCCAATTTTTCCCTACTACAAAGGAATACATTTTTATTTAACTATCATGGTAGATGTTAAACATTGAGAGTGTAGACACCCTCTCAATCCCAATTAAACATCATCATTAAAATCCCAACAATATTAATTAGAGTAACATGATGAGATTCACATGATAATCCAAGTACTAGATACTCAAGTTGTCCATAACCGGGGACACGACTAACCATGATTAGTTTATACACTCTGCAGAGGTTTGCGCACTTTTCCCCACAAGACTCGATCTCCTCCATTGGGATTCTCGCACTACGTGGTGTTTGAGAAACGGATGACCGAGACATAGTCTTTCAGAAGCGCTAGCACCATACGATCGGGTAGACCGTTACACCTACTTTCCCCTACATCTGCTAGTCTACCACTGTAAGAGTTCGACTTAATCAACTATGCTAGAGCCCATAGTAGCTTGTGGCTGCACACGGAAGTTTCTAGTATGAATAATCTCATGACCCCTTTGAGCCTGGGTGGCGGTCCAAAAGAAAAACAGGCAATCGCTAGAATACCCAGGTGCCTCAGTCCACCCAGATGTGTGTTTAAGTTGCCACCTTAGATAAACCATTAATTTAACAATCTCACATCTGTCATGGATACACTCACCCAATCCACATCTACTAGCATAGCATGGCAATATAAGTAAACATAGAAGTAACACCCAAAGGTTTGATAATGAAACAGGTAATAGGTACTACCTCATCTACTTCCCAAAACCCACAATTTAATTAGATCATAATCATGCAATGTGTGAGGATTGATCTAATGCAATAAAAACTGGGTAGTAGGAGGTATGATCAAAGTGTTACTTGCCTTGCTGATGATCCGCGAAACCTGGAGATTCGAAGTAGCAAGCGACGCACTCCGGGTACTCTATCACAAACAAACAAGCATACAATAAGTACTCGTCTAATGCATGGGTAAAGCTCAAATAAGAGATCTAACCAGAAAGTTCAACTTAAGAACTCCGGTTGGCAAAAAGAATCAACTCGAACGAAGCAACGAAAGTCAAACGGCGAAAGAAACAAGCTTCGTTTACTAATCTGGATCTAGGTCAAATTTTACAGAGGCAAAAACTTGTTTGAGTTGGTTAAACGGAAAGCGGGTTTCGAGACGAAACTCCAGGCGCTTGAATTGCCTAATTCCGATAAACGAGCGAAAAGTTATACTAGATCGAAAATCGGATCAGAAATCACGATCAGAAATAATCGCGGATTAATCCGAGAAAAAGAAAAACGACGAACAGATTAATGAACAAATGTCCGTTATCTGGATCTAAACGATGAACGCGTTCGTTAAAACGAATGAACGAGCGAACGCTCGCTAATTAACCTAAACCGGAAAAAAACTGATCTAATAAAAAAATGGAAACTAAAAAAACTAAACGAAAGCCGGCGAAAACTAACGGTTTTCTGAAAAAACCGGCGGCGGCGGTCAACCTCGGTGGGCGGGTCCGGCGGCGCGGCGCTGCGGCGGCTTGGGGCTGGGCGCGGCGCGGGCTAATGTTTGGGGGCGCGGCGGCTTGGGCTAAAAGCGGCCCGGGGCGGCGCTATATAAAGGGCCCGGCCGGAGGAGTCCCAACCGATCCCGGCCCGAAGTCGGTTCGTTTTTTTAAAACATGCAGAAAAACAAACAAAAGAAATATTAAACGGACTCCAAAAATCCCGAAATAAATTTTCCCTGGGTTCTAAAATCAAGCCGCACGGGAAGGCTTGGAAGACATGGTTAGGAGTGTACCGATTGGTGAGAAGCTCTTCATAGGAGGAGACCTCAATGGCCACGTGGGTACATCTAACACAGGTTTTGAAGGGGCGCATGGGGGCTTTGGCTATGTCATCAGGAATCAAGAAGGAGAAGATGTCTTAAGCTTTGCTCTAGCCTACAACATGATTGTAGCTAACACCCTCTTTAGAAAGAGAGAATCACATCTGGTGACTTTTAGTAGTGGCCAACACTCTAGCCAGATTGATTTCATCCTCTCGAGAAGAGAAGATAGGCGTGCGTGCCTAGACTGTAAGGTGATACCTGGGGAGAGTGTTGTACCCCAGCATAAGCTGGTGGTTGCTGACTTCCGCTTTCGGATTCGTGTCCAGCGGGATAAGCGTGCCAAGGTCGCTAGAACGAAGTGGTGGAAGCTCAAGGGGGAGGTAGCTCAGGTGTTCAAGGAGAGGGTATTTAAGGAGGGCCCTTGGGAGGAAGGAGGGGATGCGGACAATGTGTGGATGAAGATGGCGACTTGCATTCGTAAGGTGGCCTCGGAGGAGTTTGGAGTGTCTAGGGGAAGGAGAAGTGAAGATAAGGATACCTGGTGGTGGAATGATGATGTCGAGAAGGCGCTTAAAGAGAAGAAAGATTGCTTCAGACGCCTATACCTGGATAGGAGTGCAGACAACATAGAGAAGTACAAGATGGCGAAGAAGGCCGCAAAGCGAGCTGTTGGTGAAGCAAGGGGTCGGGCATATGAGGACCTCTACCAACGGTTAGGCACGAAGGAAGGTGAAAGGGACATCTATAAGATGGCTAAGATCCGGGAGAGGAAGACGAGGGATATTGGCCAAGTCAAATGCATCAAGGACGGAGCAGGCCAACTCTTGGTGAAGGACGAAGAGATTAAGCATAGATGGCGGGAGTACTTCGACAAGCTGTTCAATGGGGAGAATGAGAGTTCTACCATTGAACTGAATGACTCCTTTGATGAGACCAACATGTGTTTTGTGCGGCGCATCCAGGAGTCTGAGGTGAAGGAGGCTTTAAAAAGGATGAAAGGAGGCAAGGCGATGGGCCCTGATTGTATCCCCATTGAGGTGTGGAAAGGTCTCGGGGACATAGCGATAGTATGGCTAACCAAGCTTTTCAACCCCATTTTTCGGGCAAACAAGATGCCAGAAGAATGGAGACGGAGTATATTAGTACCAATCTTCAAGAACAAGGGGGATGTTCAGAGTTGTACTAATTACCGTGGAATTAAGCTGATGAGCCATACAATGAAGCTATGGGAGAGAGTCATTGAGCACCGCTTAAGAAGAATGACAAGCGTGACCAAAAATCAGTTTGGTTTCATGCTTGGGAGGTCGACCATGGAAGCCATTTTCTTGGTACGACAACTTATGGAGAGATATAGGGAGCATAAGAAGGACTTGCATATGGTGTTCATTGACTTGGAGAAGGCCTATGATAAGATACCGCGGAATGTCATGTGGTGGGCCTTGGAGAAACACAAAGTCCCAGCAAAGTACATTACCCTCATCAAGGTCATGTACAATAATGTTGTCACAAGTGTTCGAACAAGTGATGTCGACACTGATGACTTCCCGATTAAGATAGGACTGCATCAGGGGTCAGCTTTGAGCCCTTATCTTTTTGCATTGGTGATGGATGAGGTCACAAGGGGTATACAAGGAGATATCCCATGGTGTATGCTCTTTGCGGATGATGTGGTGCTAGTTGACGATAGTCGGACGGGGGTAAATAGGAAGTTAGAGTTATGGAGACAAACCTTGGAATCGAAAGGGTTTAGGCTTAGTAGAACTAAAACCAAGTACATGATGTGCGGTTTCAGTACTACTAGCTGTGAGGAGGAGGAGGTTAGCCTTGATGGCCAGGTGGTACCTCGGAAGGACACCTTTCGGTATTTGGGGTCAATGTTGCAGGAGGATGGGGGTATTGATGAAGATGTGAACCATCGAATCAAAGCCGGATGGATGAAGTGGCGCCAAGCTTCTGGCATTCTCTGTGACAAGAGAGTGCCACAAAAGCTAAAAGGCAAGTTCTACAGGACGGCGGTTCGACCCGCAATGTTGTATGGCATGGAGTGTTGGCCGACTAAAAGGCGACATGTTCAACAGTTAGGTGTGGCGGAGATGTGTATGTTGAGATGGATGTGTGGCCACACGAGGAAGGATTGAGTCCGGAATGATGATATACGAGATAGAGTTGGGGTAGCACCAATTGAGGAGAAGCTTGTCCAACATTGTTTGAGATGGTTTGGGCATATCCAGCGCAGGCCTCCAGAAGCTCCAGTGCATAGCGGACGGCTAAAGCGTGCGGAGAATGTCAAGAGAGGGCGGGGTCGACCGATTTTGACATGGGAGGAGTCCGTTAAGAGAGACCTGAAGGATTGGAGTATCGACAAAGAGCTAGCTATGGACAGGGGTGCGTGGAAGCTTGCTATCCATGTGCCAGAGCCATGAGTTGGTTGCGAGATCTTATGGGTTTCACCTCTAGCCTACCCCAACTTGTTTGGGACTAAAGGCTTTGTTGTTGTTGTTGTTGTTGTTGTTTTTGTTCTAAAATCAAGCCGCACAGGATGAACATTTATTTGGGGCCTAAATGCAATTTTGAAAAACGCGTATTTATCCTAAATTCAAATAAAATAGCAAATAAAACCAAAATAAAATCTTATTTGATTTTATTATTAAATCCTCAATATTTCTTTATTTTGGGAAAGTCATTTTATTCCCTCTCTCATTTTTTTTGAAGGGCTCTCTCTCATATTTTTGTGATAGCAATAATTGAAGATAAAATAAATAAAATCAAATGATCCTATTTTCAAAATTTGAGAAAACTCAAATATGAAAATAACGAAATCCCCAACTCTCTCCGAGGGTCCTTGAGTTGCATGAAATTTCTGGGATCAACCAAAATGCAATAAAATATGAAATGCAATGATGATCTAATGTATAACATTCCAAATTGAAAATTTGGGATGTTACACTTAGAACGATGGTACCATAAATAAGATGATCCCTCACTAAAATTTCAAGAGAAGTGTTTCCCCTATTTGTGCACCATTGTGAAGGTTCGTTGTTTCGAAGCACCACGTGATGATCGGGTGTGATAGATTCTAATGTTCGCATACAACCGGTGTAAGCCAGATTTACACATGCGAAACACTTAGGTTGACTCGGCGAGCCTATCATGTACAAACATGGCCTCGAAACACGAGAGGACATGGCCTAGTTGATTCGGATCATGTATCACTTACATGACTAGAGGGATGTCTATCTGAGTGGGAGTTCATTAAATAATTTGATTAGATGAACTTAATTATCATGAACTTAGTCTAAAATGTCCTTACAATATGTCTTGTAGATCAAATGGCCCACGCTAATGTTGCCCTCAACTTCAACGTGTTCCTATAGAAAACCAAGCTGAAAGACAATGGTAGAAGCTATACAGATTGGGTCTGTAACTTGAGGATCATCCTCATAGCTGCCAAGAAAGCATATGTCCTTGAAGCACCGCTAGGTGACACACCCATTTTCGCAGCAACTCAAGACATTATGAACGCCTGGTAGTCGCGTAGTGATGATTACTCCCTGGTTCAGTTTAGCATGCTTTACAACTTAGAACCGGGGCTCCAAAAGTGTGTTGAGCAGCACAGAGCATATGAGATGTTCCAAGAGCGAAAAATGGTTTTCCAAGCTCATGCCCGGGTCGAGAGATATGAAGTCTCCAACAAGTTCTACAGTTGTAAGATAGAGGAAAACAGTTCTGTCAGCGAGCATATACTCAAAATGTCTGGGTTGCACAACTGCTTGTCTCAGCTGGGAGTTAACCTTCCAGATGACTCGGTCATTGACAGGATCCTCCAATCGCTTCCACCTTGCTACAAGAGCTTTGTGATGAACAACATCAAGTGTTGATGGTGAATAAAACCACTAGTTTCAAGAAAGGCAAGGGTAAGAAGAACTTCAAGAAGGACGACAAGGGAGTTGCCGCGCCCGGTAAATCTGTTGCCGGGAAGAAGCCAAAGAATGGACCCAAGCCCGAGACTCGGTGCTTTTATTGCAAGGGAAATGGTCACTGGAAGCGGAACTGCCCCAAGTACTTAGCGGATAAGAAGGCCGGCAACGCCAAAGGTATATGTGATATACATGTTATTGATGTGTACCTTAACAACGCTCGTAGTAGCTCCTGGGTATTTGATACTGGTGCGGTTGCTCATATTTGTAACTCAAAACAGGAGCCGTGGAATAAGTGGAGACTAGAGAAGGCCGAGGTGACGATGCGCGTCGGGAATGGTTCCAAGGTCGATGCGATCGCCGTCGGCACACTACCTCTACATCTACCTACAGGATTAGTTTTAAACCTCAATAATTGTTATTTAGTGCCAACTTTGAGCATGAACATTGTATCTGGATCTCGTTTAATGCGAGATGGCTACTTATTTAAATCCGAGAATAATGGTTGTTCTATTTATATGAGAGATATGTTTTATGCTCATGCCCCGCTGGTCAATGGTTTATTTTTATTAAATCTCAAACGTGATGTTACACATATTCATAGTGCGAATGCCAAAAGATGTAAGGTTGATAATGATAGTCCCACATACTTGTGGCACTGCCACCTTGGTCACATTGGTGTCAAATGCATGAAGAAAATCCATGCAGATGGACTTTTGGAGTTTCTTGATTATGAATCATTTGACACGTGCGAACCATGCCTCATGGGCAAAATGACCAAGACTCCATTCTCCGGAACAATGGAGCGAGCAACCAACTTATTGGAAATCATACATACTGATGTGTGCGGTCCAATGAGCGTTGAGGCTCGCGGTGGCTATCGTTATGTTCTCACCCTCACTGATGACTTAAGTAGATATGGGTATGTCTACTTAATGGAACACAAGTCTGAGACCTTTGAAAAGTTCAAAGAATTTCAGAGTGATGTAGAGAATCAACGTGATAGGAAAATAAAGTTCTTACAATGAGATCCTGGAGGGGAATATTTGAGTCACGAGTTTGGCACACACTTAAGGAAATGTGGAATTGTTTCACAGCTCACGCCGCCTGGAACACCACAGCGTAATGGTGTGTCCGAACATCGTAATCGCACTCTATTGGATATGATGCGATCTATGATGTCTCTTACCGATCTACCTCTATCATTTTGGGGTTATGATTTAGAGAGTGCCGCATTCACTTTAAATAGGGCTCCGCCGAAATCCGTTGAGACGACACCGTATGAATTATGGTTTGGAAAGAAACCTAAGCTGTCATTTATGAAAGTTTGGGGATGCGATGCTTATGTCAAGAAACTTCAACCTGAAAAGATTGAACCCAAGTCAGAAAAATGCATCTTCATAGGATACCCTAAGGAAACTATTGGGTATACCTTCTACCTCAGATCCGAAGGCAAGATCTTTGTTGCCAAGAATGGATCCTTTCTAGAGAAAGAGTTTCTCTCGAAAGAAGTAAGTGGGAGGAAAGTATAAATTGATGAGGTACTACCTCTTGAATCGGAGAGTAGCGCAGCTCAGGAAGATGTTTCTGCGGTGCCTGCGCCGACTAGAGAAGAAGTTAATGATGATGATCATGAAACTTCGGATCAAGTTGCTACTGAACTTCGTAGGTCCACAAGGACATGTCCCGCACCAGAGTGGTACGACAACCCTATCCTAGAAATCATGTTGCTAGACAATGGTGAACTTTCGAACTATGAAGAAGCGATGGCGGGCCCGGATTCCAACAAATGGCTTAAAGCCATGAAATCCGAGATAGGATTCATGTATGAAAACGAAGTATGGACTTTGACACACTTGCTCGATGATCGAAAAGCCATAGAGAATAAATGGATCTTTAAGAAGAAGACTGACGCCGATGGTAATGTGACCATCTATAAGGCTCGGCTTGTCGCTAAGGGTTATCGACAAGTTCAAGGGGTTGACTACGATGAGACTGAAGGAAATATGCCCTAGAGGCAATAATAAAGTTGTTATTTATATTTCCTTATATCATGAAAAATGTTTATTATTCATGCTAGAATTGTATTAACCAGAAACTTAGTACATGTGTGAATACATAGACACACAAAGTGTCACTAGTTTGCCTCTACTTAACTAGCTCGTTGAATCAATGATGGTAATGTTTCCTAACCATAGACATGAGTTGTCATTTGATTAACGGGATAACATCATTAGAGAATGATGTGATTGACTTGACCCATCTGTTAGCTTAGCACGATGATCGTTTAGTTTTTGCTTTTGCTTTCTCCATAACTATACATGTTCCTATGACTATGAGATCATGCAACTCCCGAATATAGGAGGAACACTTTGTGTGCTACCAAACTTCATAACGTAACTGGGTGACTATAAAGGTGTTCTACAGGTGTCTCCGATGGTGTTTTTTGATTTGGCATGGATCGAGATTAGGATTTGTCACACCGATTGTCGGAGAGGTATCTCTGGGCCCTTTCGGTAATGCACATCACTATAAGCCTTGCAAGCAATGTGACTAATGAGTTAGTTACAGGATGTTGCATTATGGAACAAGGAAAGAGACTTGCCGGTAACAAGATTGAACTAGGTATTGAGGTACCGACGATCGAATCTCGGGCAAGTAACATACCGATGACAAAGGGAACAACGTACATCGTTATGCGGGTTGACCGATAAAGATCTTCGTAGAATATGTAGGAACCAATATGAGCATCCATGTTCCGCTATTGGTTATTGACCGGAGATGAGTCTCGGTCATGTCTACATAGTTCTCGAACCCGTAGGGTCCGCACGCTTAACGTTCGGTGACGATCGGTATTATGAGCTTATGTGTTTTGATGTACCGAAGGTCGTTCAGAGTCCCGGATTTGGTCACGGACATGACGAGGAGTCTCAAAATGGTCGAGACGTAAAGATTGATATATTGGAAGCCTATATTTGGACATCGGAATGGTTCCGAGTGGTTCGGGCTTTTTTTCGGAGTACCGGGAGGTTACCGGAACCCCCCGGGAGTATACGGGCCTTATTGGGCCTTAGTGGAATAGAGGAGAGGGAAGGGAAGGGAAAAGAGGGAGGTGCGCCCCCCAAGCCCAATCTGAATTGGGGGGCGGGGGCGGTGGCCCCCCTTTCCTTCCCCCCTCTCTCCTCCTTCCTTCCTCTCCTACTCCTACTTGGAAGGGCTCCAACTTCTACTAGGAAAAGGGGGAATCCTACTCCCGGAGGGAGGAGGACTCCCCCAGGGCGCGGCATAGAGAGGGCCGGCCCTCCCCCTCCTCCACTCCTTCATATACGGGGAGGGGGGCACCCCATGGACAGACAAGTAGATCAGTTGATCTTTTAGCCGTGTGCGGTGCCCCCTCCACCATAATCCACCTAGATTATGTCGTAGCGGTGCTTAGGCGAAGCCCTGTTCTGGTAGCAACATCATCACCCTCATCACGCCGTCGTGCTGATGAAACTCTCCCACGAAGCTCTACTGGATCGTGAGTTCGCGGGACGTCACCGAGCTGAACGTGTGCAGATCACGGAGGTGTCTTACGTTCGGTACTAGGATCGGTCGATCGTGAATACGTACGACTACATCAACCGCGTTGTCATAACGCTTTTGCTTATGGTCTACGAGGGTACGTAGATGATACCCTCCCCTCTTGTTGCTATACACCATGATCCTGCGTGTGCGTAGGATTTTTTTTTTGAAATTACTGCGTTCCCCAACTGTGGTATCAGAGCCAGGTTTATGCGTAGATGTTATATGCACGAGTAGAACACAAAGGAGTTGTGGGCGTGGGTATATACATATTGCTTGCCGTCACTAGTTGATTCTTGAGTCAGTGGCATTGTTGGATGAAGCGGCCCAGACCGACATTACACGTACGCTTACGCAAGGCTGGTTCTACCGACGTGCTTCGCACACAGGTGGCTAGTGGGTGTCTGTTTCTCCAGCTTTAGTTAAATCGGATTCAATGAACATGGTTCTTTCTGAAGATCAAAAAGCAATCACTATACCGCGTTGTGGTTTTTTATGCGTAGGTAAGAATGGTTCTTGCTCAGCCCGTAGCAGCCACGTAAAACCTGCAACAACAAAGTAGAGGACGTCTAACTTGTTTTTGTAGGGCATGTTGTGATGTGATATGGTCAAGACATGATGCTAAATTTTATTGTATGAGATGATCATGTTTTGTAACACAGTTATCGACAACTGGCAGGAGCCATGTGGTTGTCGCTTTATTGTATGAAATTCAATCGCCATGTAATTGCTTTACTTTATCACTAAGCGGTAGCGATAGTCGTGGAGGCAATAGTTGGCGTGACGACAACGATGCTTCGATGGAGATCAAGGTGTCAAGCCGGTGACAATGGTGATCATGATTGTGCTTTGGAGATGGAGATCACAGGCACAAGATGATGATGGCCATATCATATCACTTATATTGATGGCATGGGATGTTTATCCTTTATGCATCTTATTTTGCTTAGTTCGACGGTAGCATTATAAGATGATCTCTTACTAAATTTCAAGGTATAAGTGTTCTCCCTGAGTATGCACCGTTGCTACAGTTCATCGTGCCGAGACACCACGTGATGATCGGGTGTGATAAGCTCTATGTTCACATACAACGGGTGCAAGCCAGTTTTGCACATGCAAAATACTCGGGTTAAACTTGACAAGCCTAGCATATGCAGATATGGCCTCGGAACACTGGAGACCGAAAGGTTGAGCGTGAATCATATAGTAGATATGATCAACATAGTGACATTCACCATTGAAAACTACTCCATCTCACGTGATGATCGGACATGGTTTAGTTGATATGGATCACGTGATCACTTAGATAATTAGAGAGATATCTATCTAAGTGAGAGTTCTTAAGTAATTTGATTAATTGAACTTTAATTTATCATGAACTTAGTACCTGTTAGTATAGTATTTTGCATGTCTATGTTGTTGTAGATAGATGGCCCATGCGGTTGTTCCATTGAATTTTAATGCGTTCCTAGAGAAAGCTAAGTTGAAATATGATGGTAGAAATTACATGGACTGGGTCCGTAACTTGAGGATTATCCTCTTTGCTGCACAGAAGAATTACGTCCTGGAAGCACCGCTAGGTGACAAACCTGCTGCAGGAGCAACACCAGATGTTATGAACACCTGGCAGAGCAAAGCTGATGACTACTCGATAGTTCAATGTGCCATGCTTTACGGCTTAGAACCGGGACTTCAACGATGTTTTGAACGTCATGGAGCATATGAGATGTTCCAGGAGTTGAAGTTAATATTTCAAGCAAATGCCCGGATTGAGAGATATGAAGTCTCCAATAAGTTGTACAGCTGTAAGATGGAGGAGAACAGTTCTGTCAATGAACATATACTCAGAATGTCTGGTTACCACAACCACTTGACTTAACTGGGAGTTAATCTTCCTGATGATAGTGTCATTGAGAGAGTTCTTTAATCACTTCCACCAAGCTACAAGAGCTTCGTGATGAACTATTATATGCAAGGGATGGATAAGATGATTCCCGAGCTCTTCGCAATGCTAAAGGCTGCGGAGGTAGAAATCAAGAAGGAGCATCAAGTTTTGATGGTCAACAAGACCATCAATTTCAAGAAAAAGGGTAAAGGGAAGCAGGGGAACTTCAAGAAGAACAGCAAGCCAGTTGCTGCACAAGTGAAGAAACCCAAATCTGGACCTAAGCCTGAGACTGAGTGCTTCTACTGCAAAGGAACTGGTCACTAGAAGCGGAACTGCCCCAAGTATTTGGCGGAGAAGAAGGATGGCAAAGTGAAAGGTATATTTGATATAAGTGTTATTGATGTGTACCTTACTAATGCTCGCAGTAGTGCCTGGGTATTTGATACTGGTTCAGTTGCTAACATTTGCAACTCGAAACAAGGGCTACGGATTAAGCGAAGATTGGCTAAGGACGAGGTGACGATGTGTGTGGGAAATGGTTCCAAAGTCGATGTGATCGCCGTCGGCACGCTACCTCTACATCTACCTTCGGGATTAGTTTTAGACCTGAATAATCGTTATTTGGTGCCAACGTTGAGCATGAACATTATATCTGGATCTTGTTTGATGCGAAACGGTTATTCATTTAAATCAGAGAATAATGGTTGTTCTATTTATATGAATAATATCTTTTATGGTCATGCACCCTTGATGAGTGGTCTATTTTTACTAAATCTTGATAGTAGTGATACACATGTTCATAGTATTGATGCCAAAAGATGCAGAGTTGATAATGATAGTGCAACTTATTTGTGGCACTGCCGTTTAGGTCATATTGGTGTAGAGCACATGAAGAAACTCAATTCTGATGGACTTTTGGAATCACTTGATTAGGAATCACTTGGTACTTGCAAACCATGCCTCATGGGCAAGATGACTAAAACTCCCTTCTCCGGAACAATGGAGCGAGCAACAGAGTTATTGGAAATCATACATACTGATGTGTGTGGCCCAATGAACATTTAAGCTCGCTGCAGATATCATTATTTTCTCACCTTCACAGATGATTTGAGAAGATATGGGTATATCTACTTAATGAAACATAAGTCTGAAACATTTGAAAAGTTCAAAGAATTTCAAAGTGAAGTGGAAAATCATGGTAACAAGAAAATCAAGTTTCTACAATCTGATCGTGGAGGCGAACATTTGAGTTATGAGTTTGGACTTCATTTGAAACAATGCAGAATAGTTTTGCAACTCACGCCACCTGGTACACCATAGCGTAATGGTGTGTCCGAACATCATAATCATACTTTACTAGATATCATGCGATCTATGATGTCTCTCACTGATTTACCGCTATCGTTTTGGGGTTACGGTTTAGAGACAACTGCATTCATGTTAAATAGTGCACCATCTAAATCCATTGAGACGACACCTTATGAACTGTGGTTTGGCAAGAAACCCAAGTTTTCGTTTCTTAAAGTTTGGGGCTGCAATGCTTATGTGAAAAAGCTTCAACCTGATAAGCTCAAACCCAAATCGGAGAAATGTATCTTCATAGGATACCCAAAGGAGACTGTTGGGTACGCCTTCTATCACAGAAGTGAGTGGGAGGCGCCCCCCAAGCCCAATCCGACTTGGGTGGGGGGCCGACCCCCCTTTCCTTCCTCCCTCTCTCCTCCTTCCTTCCTCTCCTACTCCTACTTGGAAGGGCTCCTACTTCTACTAGGAAAAGGGGGAATCCTACTCCCGGAGGGAGTAGCACTCCCCCTAGGCGCGCCATAGAGAGGGCAGGCCCTCCCCCTCCTCCACTCCTTTATATACGGGGAGGGGGGCACCCCATGGACAGACAAGTTGATCAGTTGATCTTTTAGCCATGTGCGATGCCCCCTGCACCATAATCCACCTCGGTTATATCATAGCGCTGCTTAGGCGAAGCCTTGTTCTGGTAGCAACATCATCACTATCATCACGCCGTCGTGCTGACGAAACTCTCCCACGAAGCTCTACTGGATCGTGAGTTCGTGAGACATCACCGAGCTGAACATGTGCAGATCGCAGAGGTGTCGTACGTTCAGTACTAGGATCGGTCGATCGTGAAGACGTACGACTACATCAACCACGTTGTCATAATGCTTCTGCTTACGGTCTGGGAGGGTACGTAGACGATACTCTCCCCTCTCGTTGCTATACATCACCATGATCTTGCGTGTGCGTAGGAGTTGTTTTTGAAATTACTGCGTTCCCCAACAGAGACCTTCTCACCCGTAGCGAAGCTGAAGTCCGTCCAAATCATGTTAGCAATTGCCGCATTCTATGATTATGAGATATGGCAAATGGACATCATAATAGCATTCCTTAATGGTTTCCTTAAGGAAGAATTGTATATGATGCAGCCGGAAGGTTTTGTCGATCCTAAGAATGCTGACAAGGTATGCAAACTCTAGCGCTCCATCTATGGGCTGGTGCAAGCATCTCGGAGTTGGAACATTCGCTTTGATGAAATGATCAAAGCGTTTGGGTTTATGAAGACTTATGGAGAAGCCCGTGTTTACAAGAAAGTGAGTGGGAGCTCTGTAGCATTTCTCATATTATATGTGGATGACATACTGTTGATGGGAAATGATATAGAACTTTTGGAAAGCATCCTACTTGAATCATTGTTTTCTATGAAGGACCTTGGAGAAGCTTCTTACATATTAGGCATCAAGATCTATAGAGATAGATCGAGACGCCTCATTGGTATTTCACAAAGCACATACCTTGACAAGATATTGAAGAAGTTCAATATGGATCAGTCCAAGAAGGGGTTCTTGCCTGTACTGCAAGGTGTGAGATTGAGCATGGCTCAATGCCCGACCTCGGAAGAAGATAGAGAAAAGATGAGTGTCATCCCCTATGCCTCAGCCATAGGGTCTATTATGTATGACATGCCGTGTACCAGACCTGATGTGAACCTTGCCGTAAGTTTGGTAGGGAGGTACCAAAGTAATCCCGGTATGGAACACTGGACAGCGGTCAAGAATATCCTAAAGTACCTGAAAATGACTAAGGTTATGTTTCTCGTTTATGGAGGTGACGAAGAGCTCGTCGTAAAGGGTTACGTCGATGTAAAGGGTTATAAGCAAAACATGATCACGCTTTGGGTGTTAATCATATAGCGATGTGAACTAGATTATTGACTCTAGTAAACCCTTTGGGTATTAGTCACATGAAGATGTGAACTAATCACATAAACATGTGAACTATTGGTGTGAAATCACATGACGATGTGAACTAGATTATTGACTCTAGTGCAAGTGGGAGACTGAAGGAAATATGCCCTAGAGGCAATAATAAAGTTGTTATTTATATTTCCTTATATCATGATAAATGTTTATTATTAATGCTAGAATTGTATTAACCGGAAACTTAGTACATGTGTGAATACATAGACAAACAAAGTGTCCCTAGAATGCCTCTACTTGACTAGCTCGTTAATCAAAGATGGTTAAGTTTCCTGGCCATAGACATGTGTTTTCATTTGATGAACGGGATCACATCATTAGAGAATGATGTGATGGACAAGACCCATCCGTTAGCTTAGCACTATGATCGTTTAGTTTTATTGCTATTGCTTTCTTCATGACTTATACATGTTCCTTGGACTATGAGATTATGCATCTACTGAATACCGGAGGAACCCTTGTGTACTATCAAACGTCACAACGTAACTGGATGATTATAAAGATGCTCTACAGGTGTCTTCGATGGTATTTGTTGCGTTGGCATAGATCAAGATTAGGATTTGTCACTCCGTGTATCGGAGATGTATCTCTGGGCCCTCTCAGTAATGCACATCACTATGAGCCTTGCAAGAAATGTGCCTAATGAGTTAGTCACGGGATGATGCATTAAGGAATGAGTAAAGAGACTTGCCGGTAACGAGATTGAACTAGGTATGGTGATACCGACGATAGAATCTCGGGAAAGTAACATACCGATGACAAAGGGAACAACGTATGTTGTTATGCAGTTTGACCGATAAAGATCTTTGTCGGTGTTAAAACCGGCGGATCTCGGGTAGGGGGTCCCGAACTGTGTGTCTAGGCCGGATGGTAACAGGAGGCAAGGGACACGAAGTTTTACCCAGGTTCGGTCCCTCTTGATGGAGGTAAAACCCTACGTCCTGCTTGATTAATATTGATGATATGGGTAGTACAAGAGTAGATCTACCACGAGATCGAAGAGGCTAAACCCTAGAAGCTAGCCTATGGTATGATTGTTGTTCTGTATGTTGTCCTACGAACTAAAACCCTCCGGTTTATATAGACACCGGAGAGGGCTAGGGTTACACAAAGTCAGTTACAATGGTAGGAGATCTACATATCCGTATCGCCAAGCTTGCCTTCCACGCCAAGGAAAGTCCCTTCCGGACACGGGACAAAGTCTTCAATCTTGTATCTTCATAGTCCCGGAGTCCGGCTGAAGGTATAGTCCGGCCATCCGGACACCCCCTAATCCAGGACTCCCTTAGTAGCCCCCGAACCAGGCTTCAATGACGATGAGTCCGGCACGCAGATTGTCTTCGGCATTGCAAGGTGGGTTCTCCTCCAAATTTCGTGTACCTGTTGAATAAAGTCCGGTTTCTTGTAAATTTTGCGCTCCTCGGCTTCTACGCCCAATAATGGCCGTCTCCCACGTGTCAAACGAATATGAAAAGTCTGAGTGTTTTTACATCCACACCCCTAGCCGCGCAAATGAGCCGCCCATTTAAGGGAACGGGGATTTAGATCCAAACCACACCTTCTCCCATTCGCGAGTGTTCATCAGAGCGCATCCGACAAAGGTCCATACCACCATGGCCAGCCGTCGCAACTCCTCCTCTCGCCCTTCCAGCCCTCAGCCTGGATATTGGGAGAGATGCTCCATCCTGCATAGCGAGCTAGTGACGCTCCAAACCAAGGGATTTCTCCCCCCGGCCTATATGGTCCCGGTTCGAGCCGATCTTGCCATCTATAATGGCGGAGAGCAAGCGGAGAGTGCCCCTAATCCCTCCAAAGGAGAGCGGGTGTGCCTCATCCCTTACTTAATAAGGGGGCTCAGATTTCCAATCCATCCATTTCTCCGGGGGCTCCTGGAGTTCTATGGCCTCTATGGCCTCTAGCTACACAATCGCACGCCTGCCTCCGTATTGCATATCGCGGGCTTCGTAGCCCTCTGTGAGCTGTTCTTGGGTGTTGAGGCTCATTTCGGGCTATGGAAAGAGCTATTCTGCCTCGTGCCCCGTTCTAAGAAGGGGTCAATATATCAAGTGGGCGGAGCCGAAGTGTGGCGCATCGCCGGGACCGGATAGCTATCCGGAACCCCAAAGAAGGCGTACGAGGACTGGCCTTCAGAATGGTTTTACATAGAGGACGTCCCACTGCCGGATCCTGTCTGGATCGGCCTCCCTGAGTTCGACAGTGCCCCACTAAAGAAGCGCCTAAGTTGGCGTCCACGGAGCCCTCAGAGGGAAAGTGACAAGGACATTATTTACCTGATGGACCGGATAAGATTGTTAGCTCATTCTGGACTGACCATGATCGGGGTCATGGCCGCATGCATCATGCGAGGGGTGCAGCCGCTACAGTATAGAGGCCACCCCATGTGGGACTTCAACGTGGAGGACGACGCCACCCGCTACGGCTGTAAGGGGCCGGATTCGGCTGCGGCTCTAGCAAAGACCTTGTCCGCTTTGTACAAGGGAGAAGAGGAGGATTTTCTCCGCGTTGACCCAAAGGGTGGATTTTCTATGTACAATCCTCCAAGATGGGTAAGTGGTCGCATCTTGCCCATCCGCTTTATATCCCCATCGTTAAATATTCAGTCTAGCGACTTCAATGCAGGAACTGCGCCAGGCTGTTAAAGAAATAAACAACCCTCCTCTACAACCCGAGGACCCAGGACGGTCCCTCGATCCGGCCTCTCAAGAGGATCCGAACGTATCTGTGGAGCTGATTGATGGAGTGTTCCATCAATTGAGCAAGGAAAACGCCTTGGTGGCCATTATGGCCGATTACCCAGGGCTAATCCCGGCCTCCCAGGTAACTGAGATCGAAGTCCCAGTACCCCGAATAGGGGTCCGCCCTCTCGTGTTTTCAGTTTCCTGATTACAACCAAACTTTGCAGGGGAGGTTTCTGAGACGGGAGGCCGAACCTGCGGCGACAAGCCGACGAGGGGCCGTAGGGCCCCGTGGGCAGAAAAGAGGTGCAGTCCGGACCGAGGCGTCAGCGCGAAGGTATGACGCGCCTCCTTATCCTAGGTGTTATACCTTTAAGGCATATTAACACTCGTGCTCTCTTCAGGACAAAGAGACCTTGCCGGACTATATTCGGAGAGGCTGCCAATCGCGCCTCCACCAGCCAGGCTCCAAAGCCTGGTCCGGAGGAGGAGGCGAACATAAGGCGCGCACCGGACGCTCCTCCGACGGAGGATGTGGACAGGTTGTCTGCCACCAACTCTGAGGTGGAGAGTGCCATGAACCACAGGCGTCGCTGGACAATTTTTCGCGATGCTTATTTCTCCCAAGAGGCATTAGATGCCTTCAAGTCGGGAGATGCATACCTCCGTGCCGCTCAAAATGGTCTAGCTAGAGCCACGGAGTGATATGTAAAAGACATACGAGTAAGAAAATTTTGGTAATTATATATATATACCAGTAGCCCCCGAGACTTGAAACAATTAGAATAACTGATTTAAGGATCATATGTTATGCAGGTTCTTACAGAAAAGAATTCCCTACTGTCCCAGGAGCTGGAAGAGTGCAAAGCCCAACTTGAGGCCGCACTAGCCGCGGCAGGGGAGCCCAAGGAGGCCCCCTTTGGTAATATACACTTCGAAAGATAAGTATTTTGCGAAGCACGGCATGGGTGCAAATCTGACAAATGAAATTGCAGGTGGCGCCGGATTGAATCCGGAAAGGCAACACCCCCTACGTCAGCTGAAGGCTGGTGAGAAGGTGCTGACAAAGGTGAGGCGGGAGAAGAACGATCTCCAAGATGCCAACACCAAGTTGGGCGTCGAGCTGAAATATGTTCGTGCCCAGCTGTCAGACTCCGTTAAGGAGAATCAGCGGCTTCGGCGTGGCATATTTAGTAAGTGCTTGAACGAACCTTTGGAGAAAAAAAAAGTTTGGCGGGGAAGTCGACTAACAGAGTAATGTATGTAGGTGTGCTAACAGGTCGTCCTGCAGAGGAGATGCCCGGTTCTACAGGTGACCTTCTTCCCGATCTCTCGCAACTACTCGAGCGAGTTCGGAAGGCGATGCGAGGCGTTGCCCAGGCCCTGTGGCCATCCATCTCCGTGCCCGAAGGTCTTGGAGAGCTTGCGGAGAAGCTAAAGGGATCACAGCGGCGCTTCCGATTGTGGAAGGTATCGGCCTGCCGTCAAGGAGCTAGGGAGGCCTGGGCCATGGTGAAGACGCGGTACACAAAGGCTGACCCCAACCACATGGCCGAGGTCGGTCCTGTGGGTCCCGACGGGAAGGAGATCCCTGTAAGCTTAGTATATGGCCAAGTAGAATTGGCCGCAAAGTATTCCCAGCAGGACTATATATTAGATAGCCTGTTGGATGGTATTGAAGAGGAATACAGTCAGTCAGAATGACTATGTAATTTAATTGACATTTATAATGCCTTCTAGCCGGATTGTAGATCGTTTGTCATGGCCGACCTTTTCGCTTCAGCCTCGGGACCTGACGGTCCGGAGTGTGTCTGAATTCCCATGCGGTTATATAAGAACCAGGGAATGCATGGAGACTAGGCGTAGGGGTCATTAGTGCGTGAACAGACAAGTGCCCGACTAGTTATGTTATATTACATGGTTAGTAAGAAACATCTTCCAGGGAGAATAGTTCCATTAGGGGTTCCTTTCCCTGGGAGGCATGCCCTAAAGTGCATGCCCATTCTGCGAAAAAGACGCTGGAAAAAGAATCTGGGGGCGCATAAATAAATAAGTGAAAAGATCATCTTTTAGGTCACCGACCGAATATTCCCTTAAGAACGCTAGCTTTTGGCTTCACCCAGTTTGAGGTACACATCCAGCTGATCCGGCAGTAACAATCGCAAAGGTGCTCCCTTTACCGCCTAGCCGAATAATCGGGAACGTAGGGGTAAGCACAGGAGCCAGGCAACCCAGCTTGGCCAAAACTTAAGTCATATCGATGCATATAATGGTGAAATAAAAGGTACATGCGGAAGTGTAACACATGTGTTGGGCATGAAGCCCGTATAAATAAGCTTCTGTTAAAAGAAGCCCCCAGGTTTAATGAGTGCGAATAGCACGTCATTTGATGAGCCTTTAAAGGCTATAAGAGAAAGGAAGGGGAGAAGGAGAGAAATGTAAGACAGACAGTATATAAAAAATGGACAGAGGAAGGAGACGAACACAGAGTCCGGCGCTAGGCATAGAATCTTCGGAGACGGGCTGCGTTCCATGGGTTCGGCTCGAGACGGTTATCCGATGCATCTCGCAGCGGTACGCTCCACCAGTCAGGACTTGGTCAATTATGAAGGGACCTTCCCACTTGGGCTTGAGTTTGTCCTTTTTCTTGTCCGGCAGGCGTAGAACTAATTCGCCAACGTTGTAATTTTTGGCCCGTACTTCTCTGCTTTGGTATCTTCGAGCCTGCTGTTGATAGAATGCGGAACGGGCTTTTGCCACGTCACGCTCCTCCTCCAATGCGTCCAAACTATCCTGCCGATCGAGCTCGGCTTCTCTTTCTTCGTACATGCGCACTCGAGGTGAGTCATGAATTATGTCGCAAGGCAAAACTGCCTCTGCGCCGTACACCATAAAGAATGGTGTGTATCCGGTGGTGCGATTCGGCGTGGTCCGCAGCCCCCAGAGTACGGAGTCGAGCTCCTCTACCCAGTGCGTGTTAGATTCCTTGAGGGACCGCACTAATCTGGGTTTGATGCCGCTCATGATAAGACCATTTGCACGTTCGACCTGGCCGTTAGTTTGTGGGTGATAGACGGAAGCATAATCGAGCTTGATGCCCATGTTTTTGCACCAGAGTTTTACCTCGTCGGCCGTAAAGTTCGTGCCGTTATCAGTGATGATGCTGTGGGGGACGCCGTAACAGTGTACAACCCCGGATATAAAGTCTATCACCGGTCCGGATTCGGCCGTCTTAACAGGCTTGGCTTCTATCCATTTGGTGAACTTATCCACCATGACCAGTAAGTATTTTTGCTTGTGGGTTCCGCCTTTAAGGGGTCCAACCATGTCAAGCCCCCAGACCGCGAAGGGCCAAGTAATGGGGATAGTTTGGAGGGCGGTGGGTGGCATATGGCTTTGGTTTGCAAAGAGCTGGCAACCGGTGCATCGTTGGACTAAGTCCTGGGCGTCTGCCCGGGCCGTCGGCCAATAAAAGCCTGTACGGAAGGCCTTGCTTACAAGGGACCGAGCTGCAGCGTGATGACCGCCGAGTCCGGCATGAATTTCAGCCAGGAGGTTCCGCCCTTCCTCTTCGGAGATGCACCTTTGAAGGACTCCGGTAGTGCTTTTCTTATAAAGCTCTCCCTCGTGGACTTTGTAGGCTTTGGATCGCCGCACTATGCAGCGTGCCTCATTTTGGTCCTCGGGGAGTTCCTGCCTAGTAAGGTAGGCGAGGAATGGTTCTGTCCACGGGGCGATGACGGCCATTATTACGTGGGCTGAAGGTGTTATTTCATTGGCAGAGCCTCCGATTGTGTCAGAATGTTCGGTGTCGGGCAGTGCGGTTGGGTCCGGGCTGTTATTGTTCGGCTCCCCTTCCCATACTACGGATGGCTTGAACAGCCTTTCCAAGAAGATGTTGGGGGGGACTACATCGCGTTTTGCGCCGATGCGTGCCAGGACATCTGCCGCCTGATTATTTTCCCGGGCTATATGGTGAAATTCAAGCCCTTCGAACCGAGCTGACATTTTTAGGACGGCGTTGCGGTAAGCTGCCATTTTTGGATCCTTGGCATCGAAGTCTCCATTTATTTGGGATATTGCGAGGTTCGAGTCCCCGCGCACCTCTAGGCGTTGAATGCCCATGGATACTGCCATCCGGAGACCATGTAAAAGGGCCTCATATTCGGCTGCATTGTTGGAGTCTGTGTACATAATCTGGAGTACGTATTGAACTGTGTCTCCTGTGGGGGACGTCAAAACGACGCCAGCCCCTAGTCCGGCCAACATCTTGGAGCCGTCGAAATGCATGATCCAATTTGAATATGTGCCGTACTCTTTAGGGAGTTCGGCCTCCGTCCATTCTGCGACGAAGTCGGCCAAAACTTGCGACTTGATGGCTCGCCGTGGCTTATAAGTTATGTCGAACGGGAGGAGCTCAATGGCCCATTTTGCAATCCGGCCCGTTGCGTCACGGTTGTTTATAATATCGTTAAGTGGTACTTCCGAGGCTACTGTTATTGAACACTCTTGAAAGTAGTGTCGTAGCTTCCGGGATGCCATGAATACCGCGTAAGCAATCTTTTGATAATGCGGGTACCGTGATTTGCACGGAGTGAGGACAGTGGACACATAATAGACCGGCTTTTGAAGGGGGAATTTGTGTCCGTCCGTTTCTCGTTCGACGACGAGCACTGCGCTTACAACCTGATGTGTTGCTGCAATGTACAATAGCATTGGTTCGCCAATGTTTGGCGCGGCCAGGACTGGGTTTGTTGCCAATATGGCTTTTATTTCGTCGAGTCGGCCGTGGCTGCATCCGTCCATTCGAAGTGTTCGGTGCGCCGAAGGAGGCGGTAAAGGGGTAGGGCCTTTTCTCCCAAGCGGGAGATAAAGCGGCTTAGAGCCGCCACGCATCCGGTTAACTTTTGTATTTGTTTGAGGTCCTTTGGGATATCCAATTGTGACAGAGCTCGGATCTTGGCTGGATTTGCTTCAATTCCTCTACTGGATACAAAGAAGCCCAAGAGCTTTCCGGCTGGGATGCCGAAAACGCATTTTTCCGGGTTGAGCTTGATGTCGTATGTTCGGAGGTTATCAAATGTGAGCCTCAAGTCGTCTACTAGAGATTCGACATGTCTTGTTTTGACGACCACATCATCTACATATGCCTCCATTGTTTTGCCGATCTGGTTTGCCAGACATGTCTGAATCATGCGCTGATATGTTGCGCCGGCGTTTTTGAGCCCGAAGGGCATTGTGTTGAAGCAGAATGGGCCGTATGGTGTGATAAATGCCGTTGCGGCTTGGTGTGATTTTGCCATCTTGATTTGATGGTAGCCGGAATATGCGTCGAGGAAACACAACGAATCGTGTCCTGCGGTAGCGTCGATAATTTGATCGATGCGGGGGAGGGGGAAGGGATCCTTTGGGCAAGCCTTGTTAAGGTCTTTAAAATCAACGCACAGGCGCCAGGATTTGTCCTTCTTTGGTACCATCACCAGGTTTGCTAGCCAGTCCGGATGTTTTATATCTCTGATGAATCCGGCCTCCAATAGCTTTGCTAGCTCCTCTCCCATGGCCTGTCTCTTAGGTTCGGAAAAACACCGAAGAGCTTGCTTGATAGGTTTGAATTCTTTTAGGATATTTAAGCTGTGCTCGGCCAGCCTGCGTGGGATTCCTGGCATGTCTGAAGGGTGCCAGGCGAAAATGTCCCAGTTCTCTCGTAGGAACTCTCGCAGTGCGGCATCTACATCAGGGTTTAACTGTGCCCCGATGGAAGCTGTTTTATTGGGGTCCGTTGGATGGACTTGGAATTTGACTATTTCGTCCGCCGGTTTAAAGGAGGTGGACTTGGATCTTTTGTCGAGTACCACATCGTCCCTATTCACCGTGGAGCGCAGCGCAGTCAGTTCCTCAGCCGCTAGGGCTTCGGATAGTGCCTCGAGGGCCAGTGCGGCTGTCTTGTTTTCGGCGCGGAGTGCTATGTCCGGATCACTAGCGAGAGTGATGATCCCGTTAGGGCCCGGGCATCTTGAGCTTCATGTACCCGTAATGGGGTATTGCTTGGAAGATTGTAAACGCTTCCCGCCCTAGCAGAGCGTGATAACCGCTGCTGAACGGAGCCACATGGAACGTGACCTCTTCGGACCTGTAATTATCCGGCGTGCCGAACACCACATCTAGTGTGATTTTTCCTGTACAGCGCGCTTCCCGACTGGGGATTATTCCTCTAAAGGTTGTGCTGCTTCGCTCAATGCGGTTCCAGTCTATTTCCATTTTTGAAGGGTTTCCTCATAAATGAGGTTCAATCCGCTGCCGCCGTCCATGAGTACCTTGGTAAGACGAAAGCCGTCCACTATTGGACTGAGGACCAATGCGGCTGGTGCTCGGGCTGTTCGGAATTTAGGTTCATCACTGGCGTTAAAGGTAATAGCCGTGTCACTCCATGGGTTTATTGTTGCTACTTGGTAGACTTCGGCAAGGCTGCGGAGTGTCCTTTTTCGCATATTATTTGATGCGAAAGTCTCGAAGACTGTTAATACCGTATTGGTGTCTCTGGGGTGGCTTTCTGTGGCCTCCGGAATTAGGAGATCTTCGCCAATTTTGGCCACCTGCCGGAGTATCCAACATGCTCTAAGGCTGTGAGTTGGTGTGGCGTCCTCTGTACTGTGAATTTTACAGGGTCCATTAAGCCATCCTTCCAATACGGTTCCATGCCCTGTAGAGGGTTTTTGCTTTTTGGTGTTTGACCCGGGTGTCTGGCGATGATGCACCCTTTTATTTCGGACTGGGTTTGTATTCAGGGCCGGATTGTCCCAAAATTTTATTTCGGTTTTCCAGGCGCTTTCCATCGCACAGTACTTTCGTACTATGGACGCCAAGTCAGTGAAGCATGTAATATCACGGCGACTTATGGCGTTGAGGATTCCCTTGTCCGTGCAATTATTGCAGAAGAATGAAATTGCGTCTTCCTCGCGGCAGTCCCTTATCCTGTTCATAACCAGGAGGAATCTGGCCCAGTAATGATGTACTGTTTCTTCGGGCTCTTGCCTAATTTGGGATAGATCGCTAATGTTCGGGTGGGTGGGTGGAATTAAATCCGAAGCCTCACCCCATCTGAGGCTCAGAGGCCGAGGAATTTCCGAACTCGAAAATTTGGATTCCTGGATGTTGTCCAATGAATCCAGTCCGTCGCCTGACTCTAAGTTCAGGTCTTGAGTGATATCCTCCCCTCCGCGGGTATCCGGCTTGGAGGGATCGGGAATCCGGACGTAGCTAGTCCTTAAGATAGATGAAGGGTCGCCGCACTGTCCCTCTACCACGGCAACGTGATGGGTGACTTGGGGAGAGTTAATCTCTCTCAGATCGGGTTTAGGCCCAATCTGGTCGTAATCCGTAGCGACTCCCAGGGCGGCGATGCGATCCAAGAGCTCGTTTATGGAGGAGAGCTCCATTGGATCTAACTGCTCGGCGAGTTCCGAGCTGACATGAAGATTGTTTTCGATGGCTCGAGAGGTCATCGTCGGCGCAGAAGCCGAACAGGCGGTCATAAGAAAACCACCTAGCCGGAGGGTTTGGCCGACAGCCAAAGCTCCCTTAGCAACGGTGCCGTCTTTAAAGACGGGGCGAGGCATCCTTCCTGATGATGACGACACAGAGGAACTCTCAATGAAAGCACCAATGTCGGTGTCAAAACCGGCGGATCTCGGGTAGGGGGTCCCGAACTGTGCGTCTAGGCCGGATGGTAACAGGAGGCAAGGGACACGGAGTTTTACCCAGGTTCGGGCCCTCTTGATGGAGGTAAAACCCTACGTCCTGCTTGATTAATATTGATGATATGGGCAGTACAAAAGTAGATCTACCATGAGATCGAAGAGGCTAAACCCTAGAAGCTAGCCTATGGTATGATTGTTGTTCTGTATGTTGTCCTACGAACTAAAACCCTCTGGTTTATATAGACACCGGAGAGGGCTAGGGTTACACAAAGTCAGTTACAATGGTAGGAGATCTACATATCCGTATCGCCAAGCTTTCCTTCCACGCCAAGGAAAGTCCCTTCCGGACACGGGACGAAGTCTTCAATCTTGTATCTTCATAGTCCCGGAGTCCGGCTGAAGGTATAGTACGGCCATCCGGACACCCCCTAATCCAGGACTCGCTCAATCTTCGTAGAATATGTAGGTACCAATATGAGCATCCAGGTTCCGCTATTGGTTATTTATCAGAGATGTGTATCGGTCATGTCTACATAGTTCTCGAACTCGTAGGGTCCGCACGCTTAACGTTCAATGGCGATTTATATTATGAGTTATGTGATTTGATGTACTGAAGTTTGTTCGGAGTCCCGGATGAGATCACGGACATGACGAGGAGTCTCGTAATGGTCGAGAGGTAAAGATTGATAGATTTGAAGGTTGCATTTGGACATCGGAATGGTGCCGAGTGGTTCAGGCATTTTTTTCGGAGTACCGGGAGGTTACCGGAACCCCCGGGAGAAGTTATGGGCCTTATGGGCCATAAGAGGGAAGCACACCAGCCCACAAGGGGCTGGTGCACCCCCCTTTGGCAGGAGGCCGATTAGGACTAGGAGAAGGCCCGCCTTTCCTTCTTCTCTCTTCCCCCTTTCCTACTCCGTATGGGAGGTGGAATCCTACTAGGACTCGGGAGTCCTAGTACGACTCCACACCTTGGCGCGCCCCCTAGGGCCGGCTGCCTCTCCCTCTCCCTCCTTTATATACGGAGGCAGGGGCACCCCAAAGGCACACCAAAGTTTCTCTTAGCCGTGTGCGGTGCCCCCCTCCACAGTTACACACCTCGATCATATTGTCGTAGTGCTTAGGCGAAGCCCTGCGCCGGTAAACTTCATCATCACTGTCACCACGCCACCGTGTTGACGAAACTCTCCCTCGGCTTCAACTGGATCAAGAGTTCGAGGGGCGTCACCGAGCTGAACCTGTGTAGATCGCGGAGGTGCCGTACGTTCGGTACTTGGATCGGTTGGATCGCGAAGACGTTCGACTACATCAACCGCGTTAGTAAACACTTCCGCTTTCGGTCAAAGAGGGTACGTAGACACACTCTCCCCCTCTTGTTGCTATGCATCTCCTAGATAGATCTTGCATGATCGTAGGAATTTTTTTGAAATACTACGTTCCCCAACAGTGGCATCCGAGCCAGGTCTATGCGTAAGTGTTATATGCACGAGTAGAACACACAGAGTTGTGGGCGATAATAGTCATACTTCTTACCAGCAACGTCTTACTTTGATTCGGCGGTATTGTTGGATGAAGCGGCCTGGACCGACATTACATGACCACGTTCATGAGACTGGTTTTGATGTGTCGGTAAGAACGGTTCTAGCTAGAATCCCATAGCAGCCACATAAAACTTGAAACAACAAAGTAGAGGACTTCTAACTTGTTTTTGCAGGGCATGTTTGTCGGCGTTCTGGGAACGGGGGTCCCCAGACTTGCCTGCTTGCGGCCCATGGCGTGGCTTTGCTAGCAGGCCTGTGTGGCCCATCTTCATCAACAAGGAATCAAGAACCTCGCGAGGGGCCAAGCCTCGCGAGGCGGACGACACAAGACCTCCTTAGGAGCAGCCTCATCAGGCCGGCTCGTGAGGGGCGGAGAGTTCAAGGTTGGGAAAACTTCGTGAGGTTTCTGTGATGTAAGCCATGACGATGGAGACAAGGCGGGCGCCAGCACGCGCAGCGTCCTTGTTTCCTCTTTGGTGATAAGTGGGCAAGCGCAGGCGCGGAGTACCGAGGCATCAAGCAATGGTTTCCATATTGGTGCAACGAGACCAAGACCAGAAGGACGGCAAGACGAAGGTCACCATGGAGCCCAGGGCGGCGTCACCACCAGAACCTTTGGCAGGCGAAGACCACCTTTAGCTGTCCCCTTTCAAATTGGCCGTTGTTGGCTCCCTCCCTCTCAATATTTGGGGAGAGGACCAGGGCATCTATAAATAGGACTAGCCACCACCATAGGCTGGGAAGAGGATCCAAGATCATCCTCAGCCACACAAGTGCACCCAGCATAAGAACACCTCAACCTGAGGAGGCTGTTCTTCCCCTTGTACTGTTCATCCTCAGCCCAAGAGGCAATCCACCACCACCACACTAGAGTAGGGTATTACACCACAACGGTGGCCCAAACCAGTATAAATCTCGGGTTCCTTGTGTTGCGAGTTCGTTGAGTTAGTTCGTGATATCTAGGCTAAGTTAGGATGCGGATCGATAGGGGGGGGAGATCTTCGCGCGCACCCCAGAGTTCGGACCTTAAGGGTTTTTTCCAGAACCCGTGATCTGACATTTGGCGCGCCAGGTAGGGGTGCGCCAAAGCCTCCCTTCCATCGCTCTGCATCTCGTCGCTCCGTCATCTCCATGGCGGAAGCACATCGCGCTCGTGCCGAGCGTCGGGCTGCCCTCGCCACCCGTGTCGCTTAGACAGCCCCTGTTGGCGGGCCACCCCGTCGCTCTCCGTCGCCTGTCGCCAACGCCGCCACCGGCCCGGCGGGGAACGAGCATCAAGCATCCTCGCTGCACCCCTCGGTGCGGCAGGACGGCCGCACAGCCACCCCATCGCTGACTCCCACTGGTTCGTCATCTCACGCTCGTCGCGTTCCCACGGAAGCACGGGCCGTGCTCCTCATGGCGCACGAGCTCCTGTGCTACCGCCCGGTCGACGACCTCTACAAGGACTGGCTTGACCGCATCGCCGAGCTTGTCCGCGCTTCATGGGGCTCCCCTGCGTCGTCCCACTCTCTGCCTCGCCCTCTGCCAGCCATGGGCGACGCAGCTCATGAAGCACCTCCACCACCTCTGCCCCAAGACGGCGCCCTAGCGCCAAGGCATGCGGCTCCAAGGCGCGACCCACCGCGTTTGGCGCCCGTGCGTGAAGAAAGAAGTTGCCAAGAAGTCCCTTGACCACAAGCGAATGCTCCGACACTCCTCGCTCCGCCGCGCCAGGATCGTTTGCTGTGACAAGGCCCCGCGCCACTGTCCGTAGCGGCGCGCGGGCGCCAAGGCCAAGCTCCACCTCCAAGGCGGGCCCCGGTGACCACGGCCGGCTGCCGCGCCTTCACCCCTGAGCTGCGTAGCGTCGCCTGGCGGGGCAAGTTCAAGCTAGATCTGCCTCCTCGCTATGACGTCACCCCCGACCCCGCGGAGTTCCTGCAACTCTATGAGCTGAGCATCGAGGCGGCCAATGGCGACGAGAAAGTCATGGCGAACTGGTTTCCCATGGCTCTCAAGGATGGCCCCCGCTCCTGGCTCCTGAACCTGCCTCTAGGCTCAATTTCCTCCTGGGATAAGATGCGCAACCGCTTCATCGCCAACTTCCAAGGAACTCGCGACTGCCCCCTGTCACGGGTGACCTGCGCCGCATAAAGCAGCAACCAGGGGAGACCCTGCGGAAGTACATTCATCGCTTCAACATCGCGTGCATCAAAATCCCCAAGGTAACTGACGAGGTCATCATCTCAGCGTTCTCCGACGGTGTCCGTGATGTCAAGATGAAGGAGGAGCTTGCCATCCATGAAGAGCTGTGCACGACCCTGGAGCTATTCAACATCGCGACCAAGTGTGCAAGAGCTGAGGAGGGGCGCCTCTCCCTCCTCGAGCTCCCTGCTGTGGACCTAGAGGAGAAAAAGACCAAGGCCAAGGACGTGAAGCTCAAGGGAGCAGCCGTGCTCGCGGCGGAGCCGGACACTAAGAGCGGTAGAGACTAGCCCGAGTGATCCAAGGGCAGCCGACCGTTCCGCGCCTTCCACAACCTACATACCCACAACACCAGCGACTGTCAAGAGCTCAGAGCCATTCGAGAAGGACACTTTGGTCGATGCCCCGAGCGCAGCGACCGGGGCTATGGCCGAGGAGGAGGAAGTGGTGGCAGACGCTGGGACGACCGTGGCCGACGCTAGGAGTGACGCGACCGGCCTCGTGAGGACCGCTCGCAGGATCAGCCTCGCGAGGGCGCCTGGAGGGACCAGCCTCGTGAGGCTCGTCCTCAAGGCAATGCAGGCCTTCCTCCATTACCACCACCACCTAGAAGGAACGACGACCACCATCAAGACGAGGGGGCTGGGGGCTTCCAGGAGCCACGCGCTGTCGCCTACATCTTGGGCGGAGCTCAAGCCCCAGCCTCGCAGCGTATCTTCAAACAGTTTGCCCGTGAAGTGAATGCAGTTCTCCCCAAGCTCGAGGCCACATGCCCACTCAGATGGTCCAGGTGCCCCATCATGTTCAGTTCGGCAGATCAGCTCAAGTGCGTGGCCACTGCTGGCGTCCTCCCAATGCTCTGTTCGCCAGTCATCAGCAACATGCAAGTTACCAAGACCCTCATCGACGGCGGCGCAGGGCTCAATGTCCTGTCCGTCGACACGTTCGACAACCTCCAAGTGCCATATGACCAGCTTCAGCCTACCAAGCCTTTCTCAGGAGTGACCGATGGCTCTACCACCCCGATCGGGTAGGTCCGCCTCCCCGTTACCTTTGGAGAACACAACAACTACTGCACCGAACTCATCGACTTTGACGTCGCCTACATCCACCTGCCATACAATGCCATCCTCGGGTATCCAGCCCTGGCCAAGTTCATGGCGGTGACCCATCACGGCTACAATGTCCTCAAGATGCTGGGAAACGGCGGAATCATCACAGTCTCGTGCGAAGAAAGAGACGCGGTGTGCTCCCTCGAGCGTGCCTTCCAAGCTGCAGCAATCGACGACCCCGACAGTCAGGGCGAGCGCCCTCCCGAGGCCACCCCCAAGAAGAAGAAGCAGCTGCGTCACGTAGGGCCTCAGGAAAGCGGCGCCTCGTCAGGATCAGCGTCCACACCTGGGGCGCCTCCCTCCATTGCATAGGGAGGCGCACCCAGCGCCCCTCTCGGGCAGGGCTCAGGGGCTCTCTTTTGGAGGGCCTCAGACTTTGCCAACATCACGAGGGAGGCGCTTGGGCACCACTTGGAGGCGTGCTTCGCGGCACGTTTCCCTCAGGAGGACACAGGGCAAGGAGTGCCCACCGCTCAGGAGTTCATTACCAAGACCACTCAGGAACTGCAAGACGCGAGGGCCTTGCGCGGCAGCCGCCGCTCACCAAGCGCAGCTCCCCGTCAAGGCGAGGATGCCGGGCTGCGCGTCTGCATCGATGTCCCAGGGCTCAGTCGGGCCGCCTCTCAGGAGCTTCTCTGGCCTTCGTGCGTGGGACGCTACTTAGGCCCACCTCACAGTTACGTTCGCATGCCCTTCGGTCTGCCGAGCTTGGCGGCCGCCTATCAGCGCAACCTACGGAGCATCCTGGTGGCTCAGGAGGCCAGGCACCATGCGGTGCTGACGGAGATGAAGACGGTCCTCGAGGAACCCCTTGGACCCCTAGAGCCTCCTGAGGCTCAGGGCCCCTATGGCTCGATGAGGGGCGACCCTCTCACCGCACACCTTCAGCTACCCCAACTCTCCTTCGTCAACAGAACCAGGTGACATTTTCCAAAGTTCATTCAGCTAGGAGCGCCCCCAGGGCCGCATCATTCCCAGGCCGCACGGGTCCGTCCCTGTGGCATGTATCTTTCCTGTTATGTCTTTAGCTTACCCAGATGGGGGCGCCCCTCGGGCTGCATCATCCCCAACCCGCTCGGGCCGGACCCGGTGGCATGCATCTTCCCTGCACTTACCTGAGCTAGGTTGCTTCCCATGCTTAATCTATCTATGACTATCACATGCTTGATTGTCACCCACCATGACAGCCGTGCGACGGCCGTCTTTCTTCTGGACCCTTCGCGTTGTCTAACCATTTCGCAGGACCAAGACAAAAAAACAAGAACCAAGACCAGGCGCAACCCACCTTGAGGTAGGACCTCATGAGTCCCGCGCTGGCTCATGAGCGCCCAGATACACCTCGTCTAGCCCTGCCGTACAAGCCACGTGTCAGGGCGGGGCTGTACATGCCTCGAGGGCTCTCTGCAGTAGGGAGTCCCCACTCATGCACCAGAAGCAAACCAGCAATCACCACGGCGACCGGTGCCCTTCCTTGTGCTAGCTTGCAAGAACTTCATGAGGGCCACAGCAGGCGGTACCACGGACTCCCTCTCTCCTCTCATGCGATTCGCTTGCGCGTTAAAAGGGGGCTCCTGAGCATCGCGCCTCAGGAGCTCTTACTTGCTCTCCAGCCCTCACCCCATGGCCTTGACCACGACATGTGACCTGGCGTACCAGCAGCGGCTGAGTTCGCTCGAGGGCCGGGACCTGAGGACGCAGAGCACAAAGAAGGACATGGAGGGGAGGGGGAGGCCCGCACGGACCAGACCTAGCCACACTACAGCGACCAGCGAGCGAGTCCGGCACGACCCGAGGAGCAGACCCCAGATAACCAAAGATAAGTTCTCGCTCTGGATCCACCAGTTGCTTGCGGCATGAGACCCTCGCTCACTCCCTTTGCTGCCCTGCTGCGGCAATGTTTTCTTCCTTTCCCATTCTAAGAAAGCTGCTTGCGCGCTAAGGGGGACCTCCCGAGCATCGCGCCTCAGGAGCTCTTACTGGACGTCAGGCCGCTCACCTCTTGGCCTTGACCACGGCAGGCGACCTGGCATACCAGCGACGGCTGCAGCCTGCCTGGGACCGGGACCTTTCAGCATAGAGTACCAAGCTGCTGCAGGATTGGAAAGGGGAGGCCGAGCCTCGGTAGGATATGCACACACAAATCTTCATAACGGGGGCTATATTGACAAAAGGCATTACAGACGCTTTACACACCCCCACGAGGCCCGTTTCTTGATTCCTTGCAGGGAACAAAGGGATGGAATTCCTAGGGGTTCTATCTACGCGCATCAGGTGTTGCCGACGCCATCATCAACAATGGGCCACGTGAGGGCGGTGCCAACCCCATCCAGATCAGCAGCGATGGCGGCTGGACGCCGCGGCCTTGCTCCGGGCTCGGCGGGAGCTCGGGGGGAAGTAACTATCGTCGCTCGTCTCCGGAGACTCCAAGATCTCAGGAGAGTCGCTGGACCACCAGGAGTCGCCGCTGTCGCTAGAGGACCTGCAGCCGAGACCAATGGCGGGTCCCGCGCCCGCCGCAACGTCGCCCTGGCGATCTCCTTCAGGGCAGCACTCCGGGCGGCGGCCTTCCTCGTCGAAGACCTTGAAGAACAACACGGAGGCTCCGTCGTACTCGAAGTGGATCGCGAGGGCGCCCTCCGCGCAGCGGACTCGGGCAATCTCACCCCAGCCTCAGGTCATGAAGATCTTCCCGGAGGCAACGGTCCCAATCTCCGCTCCAGTCGCTGGGGCGTCGCAGTCGGCATGCTGCAGCCAAAGTTCACGAAGGCCCCTCGGCGACATCTCGGCGGCGAAGAACGGCGGGAGGAATATCCAGGTGCTCGGGGGCATCACCGCCCACAGCACGAACTCGCACGAAGACTCCACATCATGGACCCCTGGGGCGATGGCGTGTGCTTTCGCGGCACGGCGACCACGGCCCTAGTGCGGGCACCGCCGCTCACCGCTCCTCCCTCCGGAATCATCAGCGTGAGTGTACAAGGGCAGCGGGTACCCAGGAGGCGGCCTCTCATACCAAGGCCTCGACACCATCGGCCTCACGACCACCTCACGGCGATGAGACCTCCTTTTCTTCAGCGGGAGCAGCTCGGGCACGTTGAGGGGAGCCTTGCCCTTCTCTGCGGCCGAGAACCTCCGGATCAGCGCCATGACGACACAAGCAAGAAGTGGAGTGAGGAAGAAGAAGAAGTAGGAGAGGCAGAGGAAAGATGGGCAACAGGGGCTCCGCCCCCTCCCTTTTATACCAGGAGAAGGCCAACCGGCACCCCCACGATCTCAAGTAATGATGGTCTTCCTTGCATGTCACAGGGACTTGTCATGTTGGGAAGTTGCTGAGGCAGCATGGGGCAGCAGAGACGCCCACGTCCAATCAACCACCCCACGTCGACCGAGGCTGCAGGCTATTGGGGCCCACGATGCTCCGCACTTGACCCTTGGCTTCGCCTCGAAGCCAGGCCCGAGCGCGCCTTGGGCCTAGGGGCTACTATCGGCGTTCTGGGAACGGAGGTCCCCAGACTTGCCTGCTTGCGGCCCATGGCGTGGCTTTCCTGGCAGGCCTGTATGGTCCATCTTCATCAACAAGGAATCAAGACCCTCGCGAGGGGCCATGCCTTGCGAGGCGGACGACACAAGACCTCCTCAGGAGCAGCCTCATCAGGCCGGCTCATGAGGGCCGGAGAGTTCAAGGTTGGGCAAACCTCATGAGGTTTTCGTGACATAGGCCATGACGATCGAGACCAGGTGGGCGCCAGGCAGGTGCCAGCATGCGCAACGTCCTTGTTTCCTCTTTGGTGCTAAGGGGGCAAGCGTAGGCGCGGAGTACCGAGGCATCAAGAAAAGGTTGCCATATTGGTGCAACGAGACCAAGACCAGAAGGACGGCAATACGGAGGTCACCATGGAGCCCAGGGCAGCGTCACCCCAGAACCTTTGGCAGGCGAAGACCACCTTTTGTCAGGATAGCTTGTACTAGCTGTCCCCATTGAAATTGGCCATTGTTGGCTCCCTTCCCACTCAATATTTGGGGAGAGGACCAGGGCCTCTATAAATAGGACTAGCCACCACCATAGGCTGGGAAGAGGATCCAATATCATCCTCAGCCACACAAGTGCACCCAGCACAAGAAGAACTCAACCTGAGGAGGCTGTTCTTCCCCTTGTACTGTTCATCCTTAGCCCAAGAGGCAATCCACCACCACCACACTGGAGTAGGGTATTACACAACAACGGTGGCCCACACTAGTATAAATCTTGGGTTCCTTGTGTTGCGAGTTCATTGAGTTAGTTCGTGAGATCTAGGCTAAGTTAGGACGCGGATCGATAGGGGGGGGGGGAGATCTTCGCGCGCCCCCTAGAGTTCGAACCTTAAGTTTTTTTGCCAGAACCCGTGATCCGACAATGTTGTGATGTGATATGGTCAAGACATGATGATATATAAATTGTTATATGAGATGATCATGTTTTGTGAAAGTTATCGGCAACTGGCAGGAGCCTTATGGTTGTCTCTTTATTGCATAGATGCAAGCGCCATATAATTGCTTTACTTTATCGCTATGCGATAGCAATAGTTGCAAAAGCAATAGTTGACGAGACGACCATGTGATGACACGTTGATAAAGATCAAGATGATGGAGATCATGGTGTCATGCCGGTGATGATGCAGATCATGTGGGACTTTGGAGATGGAGATCAAAGGCACAAGATGATGATGGCCATATCATGTCACATATTTTGATTGCATGTGATGTTTATCTTTTATGCATCCTATTTTGCTTTACGACGGTAGCATTATGAGATGATCCCTTACTAAAATTTCAAGGTATAAGTGTTCTCCCTGAGTATGCACCATTGTGACAGTTCTTCGTGCTGAGACACCACGTGATGATCGGGTGTGATAAGCTCTACGTTCACATACAATGGGTGCAAGCCAGTTTTGCACAAGCCGAATACTCAAATTAAACTTGACGAGCCTAGCATATGCAGATATGGCCTGGAACACTGAGACTGAAAGGTCGAACGTGAATCATATAGTAGATATGATCAACATAGTGATGTTTACCATTGAAAGCTACTCCATCTCACGTGATGATCGGACATGGTTTAGTTGATATGGATCACATGATCATTTAGATGACTAGAGGGATGTATATCCAAGTGGGAGTTCTTAAGTAATATGATTAATTGAACGTAAATTTGTCATGAACTTAGTCCTGATAGTATTTGCATATCTATGTTGTAGATCAATTGCTCGCGTATAGCTTCCCCATTTTATTTATGATATGTTCCTAGAGAAAACTAAGTTGAAAGTTGATAGTAGCAATGATGCGGACTAGGTCCGTGATCTGAGGATTATCCTCATTGCTGCATAGAAGAATTATGTCCTTGATGCACTGCTAGGTGACAGAACTATTGCAGGAGCAAATGTAGACATTATGAATGTTTGACAAGCTCGGTATGATGACTACTTGATATTTTAGTGCACCATGCTTTACGACTTAGAACTGGGACTTCAAAAATGTTTTGAAACGCCATGGAGCATATGAGATGTTCTAAGAGTTGAAATTGGTATTTCAGACTCATGCCCGAGTCTAGAGGTATGAGACCTCTGACAATTATTTTTGCCTACAAGATGGAGGAGAATAGCTCAACAAGTGAGCATGTGCTTAGAATGTCTGAGTACAACAATCGCTTGAATCAAGTGGGAGTTAATATTCTAGATAAGATATTGATTGACAGAGTTCTCTAGTCACTATCTGATGACCCGCAAGTATAGGGGATCTATTGTAGCCCTTTCGCTAAGTAAGAGTGTCGAACCCAACGAGGAGCAGAAGGAAATGACAACCGGTTTTCAGTAAGGTATTCTCTGCAAGCAATAAAATTATCGGAAATAGATAGTTTTATGATAAGGTAATTTGTAATGGGTAACAAGTAACAAAAGTAAACAAGGTGCAGCAAGGTGGCCCAATCCTTTTTGTAGCAAAGGACAAGCCTGGACAAACTCTTATATAAAGGAAAGCGCTCCCGAGGACACATGAGAATTATCGTCAAGCTAGTTTTCATCACGCTCATATGATTCGCGTTCGTTACTTTGAGAATTTGATATGTGGGTGGACTGGTGCTTGGGCACTGCCCTTCCTTGGACAAGCATCCCACTTATGATTAACCCCTCTTGCAAGCATCCGCAACTACAAAAGAAGTATTAAGGCAAACCTAATCATAGCATGAAACATATGGATCCAAATCATCCCCTTACGAAGCAACGCATAAACGAGGGGTCACGCGCTTAAGGGAAGGAACCTATGAGGTCAGATCCGAGGACACTGGTCGGATGTGATCCGAGCTGTGTTCGGATTCTGTCTGAGTAGACTTATGGGCTTTAGGGTCTGTGCGAGGCACAAGTGTTGAGCCCTCGACAAACGACTATATAAAGTGGGGGTGCGGCACACTCATGCGATTGATCGCTTCGACGCTGTCACTAGGGTTTGCATGTGTTGCAAATAGACACCTTGATACGTCTGCAACGTATCTATAATTTTTGATTGTTCCATGCTATTATATTATCTGTTTTTGATGTTTAATGGGCTTTAATATACCTTTTTATATTATTTTTGGGAATAACCTACTAACCAAATGCCCTGTGCAAATTGTTGTTTTTTGCCTATTTCAGTGTTTCGCAAAAAAGGAATATCAAACGGAATCCAAACGGAATGGAACCTTCGGGAGAGTTATTTTTGGAACAAACGCAATCCAGGAGACTTGGAGTGGACGTCAAGGAAGAAACGAGGCGGCCACGAGGTAGGAGGGCGCGCCCACGGGGTAGGCGCGCCCCCACCCTCGTGGGCGCCCCTCGTGGCTCCGCCGACCTACTTCTTTCACCTATATATACCCATATACCCCGAAAACAGCCGAGAGCACCACAAAACCCTATTTCCATCGCCGCAACCTTCTGTACCCGCGAGATCCCATCTTGGGGCCTTTTCCGGCGCTCCGCCGGAGGGGGAATCGATCATGGAGGGCTTCTACATCAACACCATAGCCTCTCCGATGATGTGTGAGTAGTTTACCACAGACCTTCAGGTCCATAGTCATTAGCTAGATGGCTTCTTCTCTCTCTTTGGATCTCAATACAAAGTTCTCCTCAATTCTCTTGGAGATCTATTCGATATAATTCTTTTTGTGGTGTGTTTGTCGAGATCTGGTGAATTGTGGGTTTATGATCAAGATTATCTATGAACAATATTTGATTCTTCTCTGAATTCTTTTATGCATGATTTAATACCTTTGCAAGTCTCTTCGAATTATCAGTTTGGTTTGTGATACGCCTCCGTCGTATCTACTTTTCCGAACACTTTTGCCCTTGTTTTGGACTCTAACTTGCATGATTTGAATGGAACTAACCCGGACTGACGCTGTTTTCAGCAGAATTACCATGGTGTTATTTATGTGCGGAAACAAAAGTTCTCGGAATGACCTGAAACTTCACGGAACAACTTTTTGGAAAATATAAAAAATCCTTGCAAAAGATGATGGCCAGGGGGCCCACCACCTGTCCACGAGGGTGGGGGCGCGCCTGCCCCGCTAGGGCGCGGCCCCTACCTCGTGGGCCCCCTGGAGCTCCTCCGACCTCAACTCCAACTCTATATATTTGGTTTCGGGGAGAAAAAAATCAGAGAGAAGAAATCATCACGTTTTACGATGTGGAGCCGCCGCCAAGCTCTAAAACCTCTCAGAAGGGCTGATTTGGAGTCCATTCGGGGCTCCGGAGAGGGGAATCCGTCGCCATCGTCATCATCAACCATCCTCCATCACCAATTTCATGATGCTAACCGCCGTGCGTGTGTAATTCCATCGTAGGCTTGCTGGACGGTGATGGGTTGGATGGGATCTATCATGTAATCGAGTTAGTTTTGTTAGGGTTTGATCCCTAGTATCCACCATGTTCTGAGATTGATGTTGCTATGACTTTGATATGTTTAATGCTTGTCACTAGGGCCCGAGTGCCATGATTTCAGATCCGAACCTATTATATTTTCATCAATATATGAGAGTTCTTGATCCTATCTTGCAAGTCTATAGTCACCTATTATGTGTTATAATCCGTTAACCCCGAAGTGACAATAATCGGGATACTTATCGGTGATGACCGTAGTTTGAGGAGTTCCTGTATTCACTATGTGTTAATGCTTTGTTCCGGTACTCTATTAAAAGGAGGCCTTAATATCCCTTAGTTTCCGTTAGGACCCCACTGCCACGGGAGGGTAGGACAAAAGATGTCATGCAAGTTCTTTTCCATAAACACGTATGACTATATTCGGAATACATGGCTACATTACATTGATGAACCGGAGCTAGTTCTATGTCACCCTAGGTTATGATTGTTACATGATGAACCGCATCCGGCATAATTCTCCATCACCGATCCATTTCCTACGAGCTTTTCTTATATTGCTCTTCGCTTATTTACTTTTCCGTTGCTATTGCTATCATCACTACAAAATACCAAAAATATTACTTTTGTTACCGTTACCTTTTGCTACCGTTACCACTACTATCATATTACTTTGCTACTAAATACTTTGTTGTAGATATTAAGTTTCCAGGTGTGGTTGAATTGACAACTCAGCTGCTAATACTTGAGAATATTCTTTCGCTCCCCTTGTGTCGAATCAATAAATTTGGGTTGAATACTCTACCGTCGAAAACTGTTGCGATCCCCTATACTTGTGGGTTATCAATTTGGCCTACTAGATTGATCTTTCTTGCAATGGGAGAAGTGCTTAGCTTTGGGTTCGATCTTGCAGTGTCCTTTCCCAGTGACAGCAGGGGCAGCAAGGCACATATTGTATTGCTGCCATCGAGGATAAAAAGATGGGGTTTATATCATATTGCTTGAGTTTATCCCTCTACATCATGTCATCTTGCCTAATGCGTTACTCTGTTCTTATGAACTTGATACTCTAGGTGCATGCTGGATAGCAGTCGATGTGTGGAGTAATAGTAGTAGATGCAGAATCATTTTGGTCTACTTGTCGCGGACGTGGTGCCTATATACATGATCATGCCTAGATATTCTCATAACTATGCGCTTTTCTATCAATTGCTCGACAGTAATTTGTTCACCCACCATAGAATTTGCTATCTTGAGAGAAGCCACTAGTGAAACCTATGGCCCCCGGGTCTATCTTCCATCATATTATTTTCCTATCAATTTTCTATTTCTGTCTTTGTTTATTTTGCAATCTTTATTTTCCAATCTATACAATAAAATACAAAAAATATTTATCTTATTATCTCTATCAGATCTCACTTTCGTAAGTGCCCGTGAAGGGATTGACAACCCCTTTATCGCGTTGGTTGTGAGGTTCTTGTCTGTTTGTGCAGGTACTAGGGACTTGCGTGTTACCTCCTACTGGATTGATACCTTGGTTCTCAAAAACTGAGGGAAATACTTGCATTACTTTGCTGCATCACCCTTTCCTCTTCAAGGGAAAACCAACACATGCTCAAGAGGTAGCACACCTCCACTCGCCGCCGGTTGTGTGATTGGACCTAGCAGTCCGCCACACAATGTTCCTCCTGCATGCACGGATACAATTAGAGGTGGTGCACTTGCGCCGCTCCGGCAAACCTATACGTGGGTACCGACGACCGGCTATTAAAGGGAGATCGGACGAGGAGGAGACGGTCCATGCAGACGCCCTGCCCCAACTCTTCTTCCGCTGCACGGTATTGCACATCTAGTGGCAACGAACTGTGACCCATCTCCTGTAGCATGTTCTTGGCTGTTCTGCACGTTGGCATTTTTAATTTGCAGTCGACGCACCCTGCCATGGAACCCAACAGTGGTATCAGAGTCTCTGCTATAGGATTTGAATTCGGATCATATGCATATTAGATATGTGGAGGCGATAGATGAGATCTATTGTCGTTGATGAGATCGGCTGTGTGCACGGTTGATGAGATCAACTGCACATGGGGATCGATGTGGCTATGTTTTCTGATGATCAGAGTCGACGAGGTCGTGACACAACCTACCTCTACCGGTCGGTACCTGCCATCGGGGTTTACAGTGAAACATAAATCCGAATCAGACTCGCGATGATCGATAAGATCGGTCAGATCGGAAAATTCAGCGTGATCGGGGACCGCCTTGTGCGTAGCGCCTTGTATTTCGTACACGATCACTCAAACCGATAGAATGCGATTCTATGCGTAACTATGTTTTGCAGGTTTGATGTGAATAGTATGGCTCATGTGTATGTGATGCATGTGTGTAAATTATACATGGCCCGCGTGTCATGTTTGTCAGCCAGCAGGAGCCAAAGTGCTGCCATTATATTGTATAAAGACATGCGTCTCGACTTGTGACTCTATGTAAAATTCATTATTAGCTGTAGTAGTTGGATAATATAGATCAGGTTGGTGGCTTGGCATCCTGGCGTGACAAACAAGATGGAGTTCCTAGATGGTCATTGGAGTCGGAGCCGACCTGGAAGAACATCCATGAAGGAGCCATACTATTTCACAATGTTTTATTTGTGATTGTTATGCTTCTTGTTTTCTATGCATGTTAGAATGATAGAAAGATCCCTCGTTAATATCAAGAAATTTGCCATCCCCGATGTTGCACCTTCGCACGTCAAGTACATCTAATAGTGGGCTCATAAAATTGGGGTGCTGCTAGGTGTCCTTGAACTGAAGGATTCATGTCGGACACGGACATGCACTGCATCAGGTTAACTTGATAAGGCTATCAAAACGGTTTTGGGCCTTGTGACAAAGAAGGTTGGGGGCCAGGGTATGAGATGCCTTCCCCACCGACAGGAGTCGTATAGAGATACAATTAGCAAGGAGTTGCTTACCGGATAGGCATGATGTCTAGCAGTGATGTTAAATCTCACTAGTCGCATGTGCTAGTCGGATCCTGAATCACTGAGAGTTTGCAGAGGGATGACAACTTCAGTGGGAGAATTTATATGTAAGGCTTGAATTACTCTACATAAACATATTCCTTAGTGATTGCATATTTTCTGTTGTAGATCAATGGCACCACCCGCTCAACCCAACTTTGCATTGAAATCAATTCTGGAAAAGGATAAACTGAATGGAACAAACTTTACCACCTGGTATAGAAATCTGAGAATTGTTCTCATGCATGATAAAAAGGAACAAGTTCTAGAGGATCCACTTCCAGAGGAACCTGCCGATAATGCTAGTGCCACAGCTAAGAATGCCTACCAGAAACTTGTTGATGAATCAACGGAGATTAGTTGTCTGATGCTGGCTTGTATGGAGCCCGATTTGCAACAGCATTTCAAAAATGTTGAGGCTTACGATATGATTGAGAGTCTCAAGAGCATGTTTCAGACACAGGCTAGGACCGAAAGGTTCAACATCTGGCAATTGTCGGATTTCGGGTTCTGGCAAAACCCTTGAGGTTCGAACACTGGGGTGCGCATGAATAACTCTCCCCCTCTAGCTCTCGCCCTCACCACAATCTCAAGGCTTAGCGCGTCTAACCCGCAGAACAAAGGGACACAAGATTTACACTGGTTTGGGCCATCGATGTGGTGTAATACCTTACTCCAGTGTGGTGTGGTGGATTGCCTCTGGGGCTGAGGATGAATAGTTACAAGGGAAGAATAGCCTCCCGAGGAGAGGTGCTCTTGTGCTTGGTGAGCTTGTCTGGTGGCCTTGGTGGAATGGATCCAGTCCAAGATTAGATGCCTCCCTACGGTGGTGGCTAGTCCTATTTATACAGGTCCGAGTCCTCTTCTCAAATATTAGGCGGGAAGGGATCCCACAACGGCCAGTTTGAAGGGGGGCAGCTAGTACAAGCTATCCTGACAAAAGATGGTCTTCGCCTGCCAAAGGCTCTGGTGGTGATGTTGTCCTAGGCTCCACGGTGACCTCCGCCCTGTCGTCCTGCTGGCCTTGGTCTCATTGCACCGATATGGAAACCTTTGCTTGACACCTCGGGACTCCGCGCCTGCGCTTGCTTCTTTAGCACCAAAGGGGACACGAGGACACTGCACACACTGGTGCCCGCCTGGCCTTGGTCGTCATGGCTTGTGTCACAGGAACCTCGCGAGGTGCCCCTTGCCTTGATCTCTCTGCCCCTCGCGAGCCGGCCTGGTCAGGCCGCCCCCGAGGAGGTCTTGCGTCGCCCGCCTCGCGAGGGTCTTGAGTGTTTGCTGGTGAAGATGGGTCGTACGGGGCCGCTGGTGGAGCCACGCCGTGGGCCGCAGGGAGGCAAGTCTAGGGACCCCCGTTCCCAGGACGCCGACAGCGATCCTTGATGGATTGCAAGCTGAAGGAAGGTGATCCACTGAGCCCACATGTGATCAAAATGATCGGATATGTGCAAGCTTTGGGTCGTTTGGGTTTCCCGCTCTTGGATGAGCTGGCTACTGATGCAGTTCTGGGTTCTCTTCCGCCCAGCTATGGGACGTTCATCTCGAACTATCATATACATGGCATGGATAAGAAGCTCACTGAATTGCATGGGATGCTCAAAGTGGCAGAGCAGGATATTAAGAAAGGCACACATCATGTGTTGATGGTGCAGAAATCGGCTAAGTTCAAGAAGAGTTGGTCCAAGAAAAAGGCTACGGCAAAGGGCACGGAGACAGTAACCTCCGCCGCTGTGCCGAAGTCTGGACCGGACTCGAAGACCATTTGCTAACATTTGAAGGAGACCGGTCACTGGAAGAGAAACTGTAGCAAGTGGCTTGCAGAGCATGGCAAGAAGGCCGGAAATGCTTCTTCGGGCAAAGGTACACTTGTTGCATATGTTATAGACATTTACCTTGCTGACATACCTAGTAGCTCTTGGGTATTTGATACCAGATCGGTTGTTCATATTTGCAACTCGATGCAGGGGTTGGTAAGAACTAGGCATGTGGCACAAGGGGAGATTGACATCAGGGTCGGCACCAAAGCAAGAGTTGTTGTGTTGGAAGTCAGCACGATGCAGCTCATGCTTCCTTCTAGATTTATTCTGGAATTAAATAATTGTTATTACATTCCTGCACTTAGTCGGAACATTATTTCTGCCTCATGCTTGATGAGTCAGGGTTATGAATTCAATTTAAAGGACAATGGTTGTTCGATTTATTTGAATGGTATGTTCCACGGCTATGCACCCATTGTTGATGGGCTATTTATATAGAATCTAGGACAGGAACCGGTCTATAACGTGAATGTCAAGAGGCGTAAGCCTAATGAGATAAATCTGACGTACTTCTGGCATTGCCGACTTGGACGCATTAGTCTGAAGCGCATGAAGAAGCTCCATGATGATGGGCTCCTAACTTCGTCCGACTTCGGGTCGTTTGAGACATGTGAATCATGCTTGCTCGGCAAGATGACTAAGTATCCTTTCACAAAGAATTGCGAGAGGGCGTCCGAGCTGTTGGAACTGATACACAGTGATGTGTGTGGACTAATGAGCACAACTGCCAGAGGTGGCTATCAGTACTTCGTGACTTTTACCGACGACTCGAGTAGATATGGATATATCTATTTGATGAGGCACAAGTCGGAAACTTTTGAAAAGTTCAAAGAGTTTCAAAACGAGGTTGAGAATCAGCTCGACAAGACTATAAAACTTCTACGATCTGATCGTGGAGGTGAGTACATGAGCCAGAAGTTTGATGATCATCTGAAAAGCCAAGGTATAGTACCTCAACTCACACCTCCGGGTATGCCATAGAGAAACGACATGTCAGAACGGCGGAATCGTACCTTGTTGGACATGGTTTGATCTATGATGAGCAAATCGGATTTACCCTTGTCATTGCGGGGATACGCTCTAGAAACTGCAGCTTTCACACTTAACAGGGTACCATCAAAATCCGTAGATAAGACACCACATGAGATGTGGACCGGGAAGACTCCCAGTTTGTCTTTTCTAAAGATTTGGGGTTGTGAAGCATTTGTCAAGTGACTTATCTTAGACAAGCTTACACCCAAGTCGGATAAATGCATATTTGTGGTATATCCGAGGGAAACCTTGGGATATAACCTCTACAACCGGGAAGAGAGCAAAGTGTTTGTTGCTCGGAACAGGGTTTTCCTTGAGAAAGAGTTTCTCAGTTGGGAGGCCAGTGGAAGGACGGCTTGACTCGAAGAAATTCGAGTACCACTCGGGGATGGCTCAGCGAGTGATGAGATCATACCGGAGTCAGTCAGGGAGCCTGTAGTGGAAGCGGCACCGGAACTATGGAGGTCGGAAAGATTGCACAGAGTGCATGATGTATTGTTGCTAGAAAGCGACGAGCCGGCCACGTATGCGGAAGCGATGGTGAGCCCGGATTCCGAGACATGTCTAGAGGCCATGAGATCCGAGTTAAAGTCCATGGATGAAAATCAAGTCTAGGACTTGGTTGATCCGTCGCCTGGTGTAAAGGCCATTGGCTGCAAATGGGTCTTTAAGAATAAAACCGATGTGGATGGAAATGTTCAGATCCACAAAGCTCGGCTTGTCACTAAAGGTTATGGACAAGTTCAAGGAATTGACTACGACGAGACTTTCTCGCCGGTAGAGAAGCTTAAGTCGGTGAGGATCGTACTAGCTATAGCTGCATATTTCGATTATGAGATATGGCAGATGGATGTCAAAACGGCTTTCCTTTACGGAAATTTAACCGAGGATGTGTATATGATACAGCCCAAGGGTTTTGTCAATTCGACTAGCACTAGTAAAGTATGCAAGCTCAAGAGATCCATTTATGGGTTGAGGCAAGTGAGGGAGTCCTGGATTAGGGGGTGTCCGGACAGCCGGACTATATCCTTTGGTCGGACTGTTGGACTATGAAGATACAAGATTGAAGACTCCGTCCCGTGTCCGGAAGGGACTTTCCTTGGCGTGGAAGGCAAGCTTGGCGATACAGATATGTAGATCTCCTACCATTGTAACCGACTCTATGTAACCCTAACCCCATCTGATGTCTATATAAACCGGAGGGTTTTAGTCCATAGGACAACATACACATCAACAATCATACCATAGGCTAGCTTCTAGGGTTTAGCCTCTCCGATCTCGTGGTAGATCTACTCTTGTACTACCCATATGATCAATATTAATCAAGCAGGACGTAGGGTTTTAACTCCGTAGAGAGGGCCCGAACCTGGGTAAAACCTCGTGTCCCCTGCCTCCTGTTACCATCCGGCCTAGACGCACAGTTCGGGACCCCCTACCCGAGATCCGCCGGTTTTAACACTGACATTGGTGCTTTTATTGAGAGTTCCTGTATGTCATCGTCATCAGGAAGGATGCCTCGCCCCGTCTTTAAAGACGGCACCATTGCTAAGGGAGCTTTGGCTGTCGGCCAAACCCTCCGGCTAGGTGGTTTTCTTATGACCGCCCGTTCGGCTTCTGCACCGACGATGACCTCTCAGGCCATCGAAAACAATCTTCATGTCAGCTCGGAACTCACTGAGCAGTTAAATCCAATGGAGCTCTCCTCCATAAACGAGCTCTTGGATCGCTTCGCCGCCCTGGGAGTCGCTACGGATTACGACTAGATTGAGCCTAAACCCGATTTGAGAGAGATCAGCTCTCCCCAAGTCACCCATCATGTTGCCGTGGTAGAGGGACAGTGCGGCGACCCTTCATCTATCTTAACGACTCTGTACGTCCGGATTCCTGATCCCTCCAAGACGGATACCCACGGAGGGGAGGATATCACTCAAGACCTGAACTTAGAGTCAGGCGACGGACTGGATTCATTGGACAACATCCAGAAATCCAAATTTTCGAACTCGGAAATTCCTCGGCCTCTGAGCCTCAGATGGGGTGCGGCTTCGGATTTAATTCCACCCACCCACCCGAACATTAGCGATCTATCCCAAATTAGGCAAGAGCCTGAAGAAACAGTACATCATTACTGGGCCAGATTCCTCCTGGTTATGAACAGGATAAAGGACTGACGTGAGGAAGACGCGATTTCATTCTTCTGCAATAATTGCACGGACAAGGGAATCCTCAACGCCATAAGTCGCCGCGATATTACACGCTTCGCCGATTGGCGTCCATAGTACGAAAGTACTGTGCGATGGAAAGCACCCGGAAAACTGAAATAAAATTTTGGGACAATCTGGCCCTGAATGCAAAACCATACCAAAATAAAAGGGTGCATCACCGCCAAACACCCGGGTCAAAAACCAAAAAGCAAAAACCCTCTACAGGGCATGGAACCGTATTGGAAGGATGGCTTAATGGACCCTGTAAAATTCATAGTACAGAGGACGCCACACCAACTCACAGCCTTAGAGCATGTTGGATACTCTGGCAGGTGGCCAAAATTGGCGAAAATCTCCTAATTCCGGAGGCCACAGAAGGCCACCCCAGAGACGCCAATACGGTATTAACAGTCTTCGAGACCTTCGCATCAAATAATGTGCGAAAAAGGACACTCCGCAGCCTTGCCGAAGTCTACCAAGTAGCAACAATAAACCCATGGAGTGACACGGCTATTACCTTTAACGCCAGTGATGAACCTAAATTCCGAACAGCCCGAGCACCAGCCGCATTGGTCCTTAGTCCAATAGTGGACGGCTTTCATCTTACCAAGGTACTCATGGACGGCGGCAGCGGATTGAACCTCATTTACGAGGAAACTCTTCAAAAAATGGAAATAGACTGGAACCGCATCGAGCGAAGAAGCACAACCTTTAGAGGAATAATCCCCAGTCGGGAAGCGCGCTGTATAGGAAAAATCACACTAGATGTGGTGTTCGGCACGCCGGATAATTACAGGTCCGAAGAGGTCACGTTCCATGTGGCCCCGTTCAGCAGCGGTTATCATGCTCTGCTAGGGCGGGAAGCGTTTACAATCTTCCAAGCAATACCCCATTACGGGTACATGAAGCTCAAGATGCCCGGGCCCAACGGGATCATCACTCTCGCTAGTGATCTGGACATAGCACTCCGTGCCGAAAACAAGACAGCCGCATTGGCCCTCAAGGCACTATCCGAAGCCCTAGCGGTTGAGGAACTGACTGCGCTGTGCTCTATGGTGAGCAGGGGCGACGTGGTACTCGACAAAAGATCCAAGTACACCTCCTTTATACCAGCGGACGAAATAGTCAAATTCCAAGTCCATCCAACGAACCCCAATAAAACAACTTCCATTGGGGCACATTTAAACCCTGATGTAGATGCCGCACTGCGAGAGTTCCTATGAGAGAACTAGGACATTTTCTCCTGGCACCTTTCAGACATGCTAGGAATCCCATGCAGGCTGGCCGAGCACAGCTTAAATATCCACTCAGGATTCAAACCTGTCAAATAGGCTCTTCGGCGTTTTTCCGAACCTAAGAGACAGGCCATGGGAGAGGAGCTAGCAAAGCTATTGGAGGCCGGATTCATCAGAGATATAAAACATCCGGACTGGCTAGCAAACCTGGTGATGGTACCAAAGAAGGACAAATCCTGGCGCCTGTGTGTTGATTTTCAAGACCTTAACAAGGCCTGCCCAAAGGATCCCTTCCCCCTCCCCCGCATCGAGAAAATTATCGATGCTACCGCAGGACACGATTCATTGTGTTTCCTCGACGCATATTCCGGCTAACATCAAATCAAGATGGCAGAACCAGACCAAGCCGCAACGGCATTTATCACACCATACGGCCCATTCTGCTTCAACACGATGCCCTTCGGGCTCAAAAACGCCGGCGCAACATATCAGTGCATGATTCAGACTTGTCTGGCAAGCCAGATCGGCAAAACAGTGGACGCATATGTAGATGATGTGGCCGTCAAAACAAGACATGTTGAATCTCTAGTAGACGACTTGAGGATCACATTTGATAACCTCCGAACATACGACATCAAGCTCAACTCGGAAAAATGCGTTTCAGCGTTCCAGCCGAAAAGCTCTTGGGCTTCATTGTATCCGGTAGAGGAATCGAAGCAAATCCAGCCAAGATCAGAGCTCTGTCGCAACTGGACATCCCAAAGGACCTCAAACAAATACAAAAGTTAACCGGATGCGTGGCGGCTCTAAGACGTTTTATCTCCCGATTGGGAGAAAAGGCCCTACCCCTTTACCGCCTCCTTCGGTGCACCGAACACTTCAAATGGACGGATGCAGCCACGGCTGGCCTCGACGAAATAAAAGCCATACTGGCAACAAACCCAGTCCTGGCCGCGCCAAACATTGGCGAACCAATGCTATTATACATTGCAGCAACACATCAAGTTGTAAGCGCAGTGCTCGTCGTCGAACGAGAAGCGGACGGACACAAATTCCCCCTTCAAAAGCCGGTCTATTATGTGTCCACTTTCCTCACTCCCTGCAAATCACGGTACCCGCATTACCAAAAGATTGCGTACGCGGTATTCATGGCATCCCGGAAGCTACGACACTACTTTCAAGAGTGTTCAATAACAGCAGCCTCAGAAGTACCACTTAACGATATTATAAACAACCATGACGCAACGGGCCGGATTGCAAAATGGGCAATTGAGCTCCTCCCGTTCGACATAACTTATAAGCCACGATGAGCCATCAAGTCGCAAGTCTTGGTCGACTTCGTCGCAGAATGGACGGAGGCTGAACTCCCTAAAGAGTACGGCACATATTCAAATTGGATCATGCATTTCGACGGCTCCAAGATGTTGGCCGGACTGGGGGCTGGCATCGTTTTGACATCCCCCACAGGAGACACAGTTCAATACATACTACAGATTATGTACACAGACTCCAACAATGCAGCCGAATATGAGGCCCTTTTACATGGTCTCCGGATGGCAGTATCCATGGGCATCCAACGCCTAGAGGTGCGCGGGGACTCGAACCTCGCAATATCCCAAATAAATGGAGACTTCGATGCCAAGGATCCAAAAATGGCAGCTTACCGCAACGCCGTCCTAAAAATGTCAGCTCGGTTCGAGGGGCTTGAATTTCACCATATAGCCCGGGAAAATAATCAAGCGGCAGATGTCCTGGCACGCATTGGCGCAAAACGCGATGTAGTCCCCCCAACATCTTCTTGGAAAGGTTGTTCAAGCCATCCGTAGTATGGGAAGGGGAGCCAAACAATAACAGCCCGGACCCAACTGCACTGCCCGACACCGAACATTCTGACACAATCGGAGGCTCTGCCAATGAAATAACACCTTTATCCCACGTAATAATGGCCGTCATCGCCCCGTGGACAGAACCATTCCTCGCCTACCTTACTAGGCAGGAACTCCCCGAGGACCAAAACGAGGCACGCTGCATCGTGCGGTGATCCAAAGCCTACAAAGTCTACGAGGGAGAACTTTATAAGAAAAGCACTACCGGAGTCCTTCAAAGGTGCATCTCCGAAGAGGAAGGGCGGAAGCGCCTGGCTGAAATTCATGCCGGACTCGGCGGTCATCACGCTGCAGCTCGGTCCCTTGTGAGCAAGGCTTTCCGCACAGGCTTTTACTGGCCGACGGCCCGGGCAGACGCCCATGACTTAGTCCAATGATGCACCGGTTGCCAGCTCTTTGCAAACCAAAGCCATATGCCACCCACCACCCTCCAAACTATCCCCATCACTTGGCCCTTCGCGGTCTGGGGGATTGACATGGTTGGACACCTTAAAGGCAGAACCCACAAGCAAAAATACTTACTGGTCATGGTGGATAAGTTCACCAAATGGATAGAAGCCAAGCCTGTTAAGACGGCCAAATCCAGACCTGTGATAGACTTCATATCCGGGGTTGTACACCGTTACGGCGTCCCCCACAGCATCATCACTGATAACGGCACGAACTTTACGGTCGATGAGGTAAAACACTGGTGCAAAAACATGGGCATCAAGCTCGATTATGCTTCTGTCTACCGCCCACAAACTAACGGCCAGGTCGAACGTGCAAATGGTCTTATCATGAGCGGCATTAAACCCAGATTAGTGTGGTCCCTCATGGAATCCAACACACACTGGGTAGAGGAGCTCGACTCCATACTCTGGGGCTGCGGACCACGCTGAATCGCACCACCGGATACACACCATTCTTTATGGTGTACGGCGCAGAGGTAGTTTTGCCTTGCGACATAATTCATGACTCACCTCGAGTGCGCATGTATGAAGAAAGAGAAGCCGAGCTCGATCGGCAGGACAGTTTGGACGCATTGGAGGAGGAGTGTGACGTGGCAAAAGCCCGTTCCGCATTCTATCAACAGCAGGCTCGACGATACCAAAGTAGAGAAGTACGGGCCAAAAATTACAATGTTGGCAAATTAGTTCTACGCCTGCCGGACAAGAAAAAGGACAAACTCAAGCCCAAGTGGGAAGGTCCCTTCATAATTGACCAAGTTCTGACTGGTGGAGCGTACCGCCTACGAAATGCATCGGATAACCGACTCGAGCCGAACCCATGGAACGCAGCCCGTCTCCGAAGATTCTATGCCTAGCGCCGGACTCTATGTTCGTATCCTTCCTCTGTCCATTTTTTATATACTTTCTGTCTTACATTCCTCTTCTTCTCTCTCCATCTCTTATAGCCTTTAAAAGCTCATAAAGTGACGCGCTATCCGCGCTCAATAAACCTGGGGGCTTCTTTAAACAGAAGCTTATTTATACGGGCTTCACGCCCAACACATGTGTCACACTTCCACATGTACCTTTTATTCGCCATTATATGCATTGATATGACTTAAGTTTTGGCCAAGCTGGGTTGCCTGGCTCATGTGCTTACCCCTACGTTCCCAATTGTTCGGCTAGGTGGTAAAGGGAGCACCTCTGCGATTGTTACTGCCGGGTCAGCCGGACGTGTACCTCAGACTGGGTGAAGCCGAAAGCTAGCGTTCTTAAGGGAATATTCGGTCGGTGAACTAAAGATGATCTTTTTATCTATATGCCCCCAGACGTTTTTCCTACATTTCTTTTCGCAGCATGGACATGCACTTAGGGCATGCCTCCCAGGGAAAGGAACCCCTAACGGAACTATTCTCCCTGGAAGATGTTTCTTACTAACCATGTAATATAACATAACTAGTCGGGCACTTGTCTGTTCACGCACTAATGACCCCTACGCCTGGTCTCCATGCATTTCTCGGTTCCTATATGACCGCATGAGAATTCGGACACACTCCGGACCATCAGGTCCCGAGGCTGAAGCAACAGGTCGGCCATGACAAATGATCTACAATCCGGCTAGAAGGCATTATAAATGTCAATTAAATTACATAGTCATTTTGACTGATTGTATTCCTCTTCAATACCATCTAACAGGCTGTCTAATTTACAGTCCTGCTGGGAATACTTTGCGGCCAACTCTACTTGGCCGTATACTAAGCTTACAGGGATCTCCTTCCCATCGGGCCCTACAGGACCGACCTCGGCCATGTGGTTGGGGTCAGCCTTTGCGTACCGCGTCTTCACCATGGCCCAGGCCTCCCTAGCGCCTTGACGGCAGGCTGATATCTTCCACAATCGGAAGCGCCGCCGTGCTCCCTTTAGCTTCTCCGCAAGCTCTCCAAGACCTTCGGGCATGGAGACGGATGGCCACAGGGCCTGGGCGACGCCTTGCATCGCCTGCCGAACTCGATCGAGCAGTTGCGAGAGCTCGGGAAGAAGGTCACCCGTAGAACCGGGCATCTCCTCTGCAGGACGACCTGTTAGCACACCTACAGACATTGCTCTGTTAGTCGACTTCCCCGCCGAACTTTCTTTCAAAGGTTCGTTCAAGCACTTACTAAATATGTCGCGCCGAAGCTGCTGATTCTCCTTCACGGAGTCTGACAGCTGGGCACGAACATCTTTCAGCTCGACGCCCAGCTTGGTGTTGGCATCTTGGAGATCGTTCTTCTCCCCCACCACCTTTGTCAGCACCCTCTCACCAGCCTTTAGCTGACGTAGGAGGTGTTGCCTTTCCGGATTCAATCCGGCGCCATCTGCAATTTCATTGGTCAGATTCGCACCAAAGTCGTGCTTCGCAAAATACTTATCTTTCGAAGTGTATATTACCAGAGGGGGTCTCCTTGGGCTCCCCTGCCGCGGCTAGTGCGGCCTCAAGTTGGGCTTTGCACTCTTCCAGCTCCTTGGACAGTAGGGAATTCTTTTCTGTAAGAACCTGCATCACAAATGATCCTTAAATCAGTTATTCTAACTGTTTCAAGTCTCGGGGGCTACTGGTATATACATATAATTACCAGAATTTTCTTACCCGTATGTCTTTTACATACTGCTCCGTGGCTCTGGCTAGACCATTTTGAGCGGCACGGAGATACGCATCTCCCGAGTTGAAGGCATCTAACGCCCCTTGGGAGAAACAAGCGTCGCGAAGAATTGTCCGGCGATGCCTGTGGTTCATGGCACTCTCCACCTCAGAGTTGGTGGCAGACAACCCGTCCACATCCTCCGTCGGAGGAGCGTCTGGCGCACGCCTTGCGTTCGCCTCCGCCTCCTGACCAGGCTTTGGAGCCTGGCTGGTGGAGGCGCGATTGGCAGCCTCTCCGGATGTAGTCCGGCGAGGTCTCTTTGTCCTGAAAAGAGCGCGAGTGTCAATATGCCTCGAAGGTATAACACCTGGGATAAGGGGGCGCGCCATACCTTTGCGCTGACGCCTCGGTCCGGACTGCACTTCTTTTCTGCCCGCGGGGCCCTACGGCCCCTCGTTGGCTTGTCGCCGCAGGTTCGGCCTTCCGCCTTAAATACCTCCCCTGCAAAGTTCGGTTGCAATCAGGAAACTGAACACGAGTGGGCGGACACCTATTCGGGGTACTGGGACTTCGATCTCAGGTACCTGGGGGGTCAGGATTAACCTTGGGTAATCGGCCGTAATGGCCACCAAGGCGTTGTCCTTGCTCAATTGATGGAACACTCCATCAATCAGCTCCACAGATATGTCCGGATCCTCTTGGGAGGCCGGGTCGAGGGACCGTCCTGGGTCCTCGGGTTGTGGAGGAGGGCTGCTTATTTCCTTAACAGCCCGGCGCAGTTCCTGCGTTGAAGTCGTCAGACTGAATATTTAACAATGGGAATACAAAACGGATGGACAAGTAAATACGGCCGCTTACCCAGCTTGGGGGATTGTGCATGGAGAATCCGCCCTGAGGGTTGACGCGGAGAAATTCCTCCTCTTCTCCCTTATATAAAGTGGACAAGATCTTTAGTAGAGCGGCAGCTGAATCTGGCCCCTTACGGCCGTAGCGGGTGGCGTCGTCCTCCCCGTTGAAGTCCCACATGGGGTGGCTTCTATACTGAAGCGGCTGCACCCCCCGCATAATGCATTCGGCCATAACCCCGATCATGGTTAGTCCGGAATGGGCTAACAATCTTATTCGGCCCATCAGGTAAATGATGTCCCTGTCACCTCCCCTCTGAGGGCTCCGTGGGCGCCAGCTTAGGCGCTTCTTTAAGGGAGCACTGTTGAATTCAGGGAGGCCGATCCGGACAGGATCCGGCAGCGGGACGTCTTCTATATAAAACCACTCCGAGGGCCAGTCTTCGGACGCCTTCTTTGGGGTTCCGGACAGATATCCGGTCCCGGCGATGCGCCACACTTCGGCTCCGCCCACTTGATACATTGACCCCTTCTTGGAACGGGGCACGAGGCAAAATAGCTCCTTCCACAGTCCGAAATGAGCTTCGACACCCAAGAACAGCTCGCAGAGGGCTACAAAGCCCGCGATATGCAGTACTGAGGCAGGCGTGAGATTATGTAGCTGGAGGCCGTAGAACTCCAGCAACCCCCGGAGAAATGGATGGATTGGAAATCCGAGCCCCCTTATTAAGTAAGGGACGAGGCACACCCGCTCTCCTTTGGAGGGATTAGGGGCATTCTCTGCTTGCTCTCCGCCGTTGTAGACGGCAAGACCGGCTCGAACCGGGACCATATAGGCCGGGGGGAGAAATCCCTTGGTCTGGAGTGTCACTAGCTCGCTATGCGGGATGGAACATCTCTCCCAATATCCAGGCTTAGGGCTGGAAGGGCGAGGGAGGAGTTGCGACGGCTGGCCATGGTGGAATGGACCTTTGTCGGATGCGCTCTGATGAACACTCGCGGAGGGGAGAAGGTGTGGATTGGATCTAAATCCTCGTCCCCTTAAATAGGGCAGCTCATTTACGCGGCTAGGGGTGTGAATGTAAAAACACTCAGACTTTTCATATTCGTTTGACACGTGGGGAAGCGGCCATTATTGGGCGTAGAAGCCAAGGAGCGCAACATCTACAAGAAACCGGACTTTATTCAAACAGGTACACGGAATTTGGAGGAGAACCCGCCTTGCAATGCCGAAGACAATCTGCGCGCCGGACTCATCGTCATTGAAGCCTGGTTCGGGGGCTACTGAGGGAGTCCTGGATTAGGGGGTGTCCGGACAGCCGGACTATATCCTTTGGCCGGACTGTTGGACTATGAAGATACAAGATTGAAGACTCCGTCCCGTGTCCGGAAGGGACTTTCCTTGGCGTGGAAGGCAAGCTTGGCGATACGGATATGTAGATCTCCTACCATTGTAACCGACTCTATGTAACCCTAACCCCATCCGATGTCTATATAAATCGGAGGGTTTTAGTCCGTAGGACAACATACACATCAACAATCATACCATAGGCTAGCTTCTAGGGTTTAGCCTCTCCGATCTCGTGGTAGATCTACTATTGTACTACCCATATCATCAATATTAATCAAGCAGGACGTAGGGTTTTACCTCCATCGAGAGGGCCCGAACCTGGGTAAAACTTTGTGTCCCTTGCCTCCTGTTACCATCCGGCCTAGACGCACAGTTCGGGACCCCCTACCCGAGATCCGTCGGTTTTGACACCGACAGCAAGCATCTCGGAGTTGGAACATTCGTTTTGATGAGGTCGTCACCGGTCTCGGTTTCATCAAAAGCGATGAGGACGCTTGTTTATACAAGCATTTAAGTAGGAGCTCGATTGTGTTTTTGATCTTGTATGTGTATGACATACTACTGATTGGAAATGATGTTTTGATGCTGAACTCGGTCAAGGAATCATTGAATGGCAAGTTTTCAATGAAGGACCTTGGTGAGGCAGTTTACATTTTAGGCATCAATATCTATAGAGATAGATCGAGGAGGCTGCTTGGCTTGAGCCAAAGCACATACATAGATAAAGTGTTGAAGCGGTTCAACCTGAGTGAGGCCAAGAAAGGGTTCTTACCTGTCTCACATGGTATAAGGCTAAGCGAGACTCAGAGTCCTTCGACATATGATGAGCGAAGCAGGATGAGTCAGATTCCGTATGCCTCGGCAATTGGATCCATCATGTATGCCATGATATGTACACGGCCTGATGTTGCTTTTGCAATAAGCCTAACAAGTAGATACCAGGCCAACCTAGGTGAGAGTCACCGAGCATCGGTAAAGACGATTTTGAAGTACCTGAAAAGGACTAAAGAGATGTTCCTAGTTTATGGAGGTGAGGAAAAGCTCATCGTAAGGGGTTACGCCGATGCTAGTTTCCAAACTGGTAGAGATGATTGTCAATCACAGTCCGGATTCATGTATGTCATGAACGGAGGAGCAGTGAGCTGGATGAGTTCCAAGAAAGATACAGTGGCCGATTCTACCACAAAAGCCGAATACATTGCGGCTTGTGAAGCTGCAAAGGAAGGTGTTTGGATCCGGAACTTTCTAGATGATCTTGGTATTTTCCCAGCCTCGATAAAACTGTTGGACCTTTATTGTGATAATTCTGGTGCCATCGCACAATCCAAGGAGCCGAGGGATCACCACAAGACCAGACACATAGATCGGAAATATCACCTGATACGAAAGATCGTGAAGAATGGTGATGTTAAGTTATGCAAAATTCACATGGATGCAAATGTTGCAGATCCGTTGACTAAGCCGCTTCCACAATCCAAGCATGAGGGGCACGTTAGAGCTATGGGCATTCGATGTCTATTTGATTGACTCTAGTGCAAGTGGGAGACTGTTGGAGATATGCCCTAGAGGCAATCATGTATGATGATATTTCCTATGTGTTAATGAATAAAGATAGTCCTTGGACATTATCAATGATGTGTATTAGCAAGTACATGACTTGTTTGTGGGACTATGCATTGTATGATGACTGTCCTAAAAGGTCCCTGGTCGAAAGGGCTGTGTGGACGCGCAGCCGACTAGACAAGCATATGACACGGTTGATGGATTGGTCTCACTAACCATGGAGAAGTGGATGCTAACTGGATAATATGGACTTGGAAGGATCTGGTCGGATTCGACGTAGTCGGATCCGAGTTGAGATAAGGTCCGAGTCAGATAGACCCAACTATGAGACATAGCCATATGTCATCTGTGAGTCTCTAGTACAACATACATTCTATGTCCTAAGACCTGAGCTGGCGCATGTACTCGGGATGGTGACAGACTTGCTTTCGGTCAACCAAACGCTACTCCGTGACTGGGTAGTTACAAAGGTAGGTTTCGGGCTTGTCCAGACCCATGCTGTGAGACATGGTCGAGCAAGATGGGATTTGCCCCTCCAATCAAGAGAGATATACTCTGGGCCCCTCGTGTGATTCGACCAGGATAAGCATGGCCATGCGACAAGGATTATGAGATAATCTAGTTTGTGGTCAGCATCACTGGAACGAGAAAGAGATCGGGCTAGCACAAGGATGACAGACTCGCCTTGAGCCCGACAACATATATCGTGTGGCAAAAGGAATGGAAGTATGATGTACAAGTTCACCTAACCAGCTTCATAGTCTGCTTGGTGTTCGGCATGCCTTGCTTGGGTCCACTACCAACCGTGCAGTTCAGAGGTGATCCGAACTGCGAGCAAACCGGCTTGAACCTAAGGGGTCGCGCGGTTAAGGGAAGGAACCTACAAGGTCGGATTCGAGGACACTGGTCGGATGTGATCCGAGATGTGTTCGGATTCTGGCTGAGTAGACTTATGGGCTTTAGGGTCCGTGCGAGGCCCAAGTGTTGAGCCCTCGACATACGCCTATATAAAGTGGGAGTGCGGCACACTCATGCGATTGAATGCTTCGGTGTTGTCACTAGGGTTTGCATGTGTTGCGAATAGACACCTCCACTCGCCGCCGGTTGTGTGATCAGACCTAGCAGTCTGCCACATGGCATTCCTCCTGCACACGCGGATAATGTTAGAGGTGGTGCACTTGCGCCGCTTCGGCGAACCTGTACGTGGGAACCGACGACCGGCTGTTCGAGGGAGATCGGACGAGGAGGAGACGATCCATGCGGACGCGCTGTCCCAACTCTTCTTCCGCTGCATGGCACTGCACGTCTAGTGGTAATGATCTGTGATTCATCTCTCATAGCATGTTCTTGGCTATTCTGCGCGTAGGAATTTTTAATTTGCAGTCGACGCACCCTACCGTCACTACAAGAAATATGTCAACTTGTGACCACCACTATTGGTCACTGAAAGGTCATGGTTTTTCATTTGCGACCTTTTTGTGACCAAAAACAGAAGGTCAAAAGCTGGCGGTCATAAACTGACTATAGCAACCTTTCTTCTGGAATGGTCGAAGACGTTTACGACCAAAATAAGCCTATTGTTCTGTTTTGGTCACTAGCAACCTCCCCAGGCCATGTAGGCATCCAGTGTGGCAAGCTGATGTGGCACAAGATTCATCCCGGTCCAATTCGGTTTTCTACATGGGCCTAGCCCAACAATTCTGCCTATTTATGAATTTTTTTCCTGAATTTTTTTGGGCCTGTTCTATCATGGGCCTTTACCTTTCCACATAGTCCGTTTCCTTTTCGTTTCTGTTTTCTATTTGAGTCGAGGCCTGCTTATAGTTATTCTGAATAGCTTTTCAGCTCAGGTTGTTTTGGGCCATGGCATCTTAATAGTACAAGTATATTTGGGACGTGACCACTATCAGGTCCAGTAAGAACATTTTTCTAGAGAATTTACTGTTCAAGTAAAATGTACACAACACATTAGAGGAAAATAGGACATACAACAACAGATAAAATTTCATTACACTCCTACTACAGCTCACTACAACATAGGCAGTACATGATACTTCATCCTTCAATTTTTTTACCAAGCACTAGACAAGTACATCTCACTTAAAATAAACAGTATTGTTCTCGGAAGCAAAATACGCCACCACACGCCATGGTGCGCCATCTTACTCGATCTGGCCTCAAGGAACTAGCAGCGCTGCTTGCTCCTTTGGCTGAGAGCTCCTTGCTATAGAGGATGGCTGAAACTCGAATGCAAAGCTCCCTGCACATGACATATTGTGTCAATGCTTGCAGCAACAAAAAGAACTCACCTACCATAGAACTTGCACAGTAATGTATCAACCACCAAACTGTATGAAACAAAAACAAATGAGAGGGGGAGGAGTTTATACCTGATCTTCTTGAGCCTCTCCGCAAGCAAAAGCATCATCCAAGGTAATCGTCTAAACAAGAACACTCCTTAAGATTCTGGAAATGGACCAACACAGTAGTAGTGAAGCTATGCGGGGATCTTTGTGAAGCAGTTTATCGCTTCTTGGAGACACCAACAATCTTCCCTCTCCTGCCGGTAGTCTTGGTGTGCTGACCACGGATACACACGCCCCAGTAGTGATGCAGACCACGATGGTTCCTGGGAAAGAGAGCAAGGTTTCAAGCATAAGTGATGGCTCATACATCTATGCACTAAGGAAAAATGCTACTGCAATAGTGAAGTTTTAAGGAATCAGGCATCAGCATACATCTATTGGAAACAAAGCATTGATATACAAATCAGCAGGGTCACATACAAGGTACACAAGAAGGGTATACATGAATACATTGACAATCATCAATACCAGATTGCAAGACATAACAATTATGTACCTAAGCAAGTCGACAAGGGCATAGGGCAGGATATAAAATCTGGATACAAGTAATAGACAAACTACTATGTAAATACTAAAGTGGCATTACTACTAGGACATCAAAAAAATACTATGTAAATATTAAAGTGGCCAAACGGGTGGTGGATTAACACCAACAATGTGCATCGCACAGAAGAATTAAGATAGCTAAAAATATGATGATTACTGCAGGTTCTCAAGAATTCAGCATTGTACCCATAAGTGATGTCACTATAATAATTAGAGGCAGATAGCAATTGAGTAGTGTAGAGGAATTATAAAAAGGGATACACATCCTTAAGTTACTTTCTCAAACTAAATTATATAGATATAGAAATATAATGTAGAACATACAGTGTACTATCAAAGCAACCAGAACCTTGTAAAAGTTTTTGTTCATGTAGGCATTGGCATACACATCCGTACATGCAGGCTTATATAGTACCGCTAGAACAAAAATACATAACACACAGTTTGCACACATGCCAAGGCAAAGGGGAGCATTGCTTCATTGCTTGATAGTTGATATATATGCCATCAAAAGAGCAGAAGAATAGCCAGTCTAAGTGAGCTAGCCAAATATAGGTGCAGTGCAGTAGTCATCATTGCATTATAAAATAAGCCACTAGTCAATCGACTAAAAAAGTGGAAGTAGCTCAAAAACAACCAGAACATCTGTCCAGGTGACCCGCCCAGAGTAGCGCGTAGTAGAGCACCTGCACCATGCATCCACGCACATACGAATCAGTCAACGAGTCCATCAACAAGAAAGGGGTCGAGATTTCAATGTGGGGAGGAAGCAGCTGACCGTCCCAAGAAGACAGGCCAGTTATAGATGCAGAGTTAGGCACACTCGATTGTCGATCGCCATCGCTGCTGGCGCCGCCCGGACCGGGGTGTCATGGAGGAAGCGATCTGAAGCATAAAAACTAAGCAAAATTAAAAGCATCAGCCGCTAGAAGCATGTAGGCAATAGTACTGGATAATATTTAGAGCAAAAGACGTTTTATATTTTGAGACAGAGGGAGTATTACATAGTTCATCAAACCCATGTCAAATTAATCTAAAAATGAATTACTAAACCTGCCTGACTAAATAAAACTCAAACCAATGCATCAATCGACAGTAGCAGTAGTACACTGAAGAAATCGACACTGAACGGAGGCAATTAATATGTACAACTAGCACCCATTTGCCTATATTTTGCACTTGAATTCAAACCAATCACTCTATTCCAGAAGATGCATGTACATGCATGCAGCTAGCACGCACCGTCAGCTAGCAATGAGGCGAGGCTAGTTTGAAATGGAGGGGAAGCACAGCAGAAATCCAGCTGCGCCTGAGAGAAGCAGTTGGTAAACCGTGCATGCGTACGCGTGGACACCATGGTCATTGAGCAAGCACCGAGCTCCTGCAATGGACGTCGGTCTAAACTAGCATCACAAATATGCCTCGCTGCAAGAACTAGCTAAACATGCATAACCATTAAGAAAAAAGCTCCTGCAATGCATGAAAACACCTGAATGCAGATTGAGCTAGCTAGGTAGGCAACTACAGAGAAGAGATCAACATCTACTGAAGATCTTGTAAAGATCAACATCAGGTTTCCATACACAATCACGAAGAAGATTAGTGGGAGATCATAGAACAGAGCAGTAGTAAAATGGAGTACCAAGCATCCAAATTCATAGGACAGATAAACATAACAGTAAGGCCACTTCTTCTTGATTCAACAGTACTGGATTAATTTGTCATACCACTTCTTCTTGGTGAATGGATCCACGCTGCAAAACCACGAGAAACAAGGCCAGAAATCGGATCAGCTCATGACGAAGGAAGAGGAGATGAAACAGATCCTAAATCATATGCCTAACGCCTACGAAACAAGCAAAAGCATCAAATCGAAGCAACCTGAACTGGTGGACATCCCGTGGTGGGAGATGAGTCAGCGGCACGCGTCGCTGGAAGCAGTGCTCTCACCGGCACCGTCCTTGGCCAGCTCAACAGAGCCCGCATTGGCCGCCCTCTGGACGCCTGCGCCACCACCCTCTGTGCCAGAGCCGGCAGCCCCGGCGACAACGGCAACCTCTTCCTCCTGGACGTGGCCGTTGTCCGTGTTGAGCGACGAGTGCGGGTGCTTCTGTGCGGGCACTCCGGCCGCCTGGCTGCCCTGCCCGCTCCTTGGCATGGCGCTCGTCGCGGGGGAGAGGATGGTCGGGCGCGTGCGGGCGGGCGGAGGAGTGAGAGGGAGGAGGCAGGAGGTGGGTGGAGGCGGGTCGAGTCGAGGGCGAGGCGGATCGAGACGGATTTGGGGAGCGCGAGAAGGCGGCTCCAGATGGATCTAGGGAGCGCGAGGTGGGTGGAGTCTGTTCTGGGGAGCGCGTGCGTGAAGGACCGGCGGTGGGGAAAAGGGAGCGGTGGTGGCATACGAGAGATGTGCTAGGGTTTCGTGGGTGGATGAGGGTGAGAGGGATGAGAGGGGCACGGGGTGATTCGGGAGGGGGATGAGAGCGACGATGGCTACCGAGGGATACCATTCGATCCGGAGCATCGGACGGTGCTTAATCCATGATCCGCGTGATATGTTTTTGGACCAATCACAACGCAGTATCTCTTCGATGGTGTTATGACCATTTAAATTGGTCGTGATCGATTAAAAATAAGATGCTAAATCAATGCAGCTTTTTACGCCTAGAAAATTTATAAAAATAAATATAAAAGAAAACCCTTAGCATTGTGTCACCAAGTGTGATGTGCGTTTCAGTAAAAATAACAAACTTTGAATAATACAAATACCTCTAAAAGGTATTATCCAAAATGAGTGTTTTTTAAGACAATCATTTTTCAAGAGCCCAAAATTAGTTTTTTTGTGAAGGACCTACATTATATTTGTTGCAAAATTGGACCAAATCAATTTTCTAAAATACTAGGCCATGTTTAATGCACAATTGACCAAATGGTTGGGTGTCAAAAGTTTTGATCCACCTCTGGTGAAAAAGACAAATTCCGCCGATTCAGCTGGAAGCGGGTCAAATTTGAACTGCAGCTGCCTCATAGTTTGCTCTTTATTTTTTACAAAAATCATGTCTAGGTACATAAGTATCTATTTAATCATAGAAAGACCAAAAAAATTCCAAGATTCAACCACTAGCTAGGAACGGTCATTCCGCCATTTTGACCGCATTTTGAAACGGGCATAAAAAATTCAAAAAAAATCAAAGAATTGGGAAACCTTCGCATTGTGTCATTATATATGGCCAAGTTCCCAGGAAAAATAACAAACTTGTAATACGGCAATTATTTTAAAAAAGTGTTCTCAGAAACGAGCTATCACGTGTGGAGATCAATGGCTTTCAAGCCAAATGATCAATCTTATGGCCACATCCATGGTATAGTTTGTTCAAATGATCTCATATTGTGCACAAGGGTGCATATTGGAATGGCAAACAATGTTGCCTAAGGAAGATTTCATTTTCTTTGGACGAAAAAACCATTTTCCATTTTTTGAGTGCCCAAAAAGGAGGTTTTTTTATGAAGGACCTACCAAATAATTGTTGCAAAATTGGACCAATTCAATTTTCTGAAATACTAGGCCATGTTTAATGCACAATTGACCAAATTGTTGGGTGTTAAAAGTTTTGATCCACCTCTGGTGAAAAAGACAAATTCCGCCAATTCAGTTGGAAGCGGGTTAAATTTGAACTGCAGCTGCCTCATAGTTTGCTCTTTATTTTTTACAAAAATCATTTCTAGGTACATAAGTATCTATTTAATCATAGAAACACCAAAAAATTCCAAGATTCAACCATTAGCTAGGAACGGTCATTCCTGCCGTTTTGACCGCATTTTGAAACGGGCATAAAAAATTCAAAAAAATCAAAAAATTGGGAAACCTTCGCATTGTGTCATTATATGTGGCCAAGTTCCTAGAAAAATAATAAACTTGTAATACGGCAATTATTTTAAAAAAGTGTTCTCAGAAACGAGCTATCACGTGTGGAGATCAATGGCTTTCAAGCCAAATGATCAATCTTATGGCCACATCCATGGCATAGTTTGTTCAAATGATCTCATATTGTGCACAAGGGTGCATATTGGAATGGAAAACAATGTTGCCTAAGGAAGTTGTCACTTTCTTTGGACGAAAAAACCATTTTCCATTTTTTGAGTGCCCAAAAGGAGTTTTTTGTGAAGGACCTACCAAATAATTGTTGCAAAATTGGACCAACTCATTTTTCTAAAATACTAGGCTATATTTAATGCACAATTGACCAAATGGTTGGGTGTAAAAAGTTTTGATCCACCTCTCATGAAAAAGACAAATTTCCGCCGATTCAGCTAGAAGCGGGTCAAATTTGAATTGTAGCTACCTTGTAGTTTGCTCTTTATTTTTCTCAAAAATCATTTCTAGGTACATAAGTATCTATTTAATCATAGAAACACCAAAAAAGTTCCAAGATTCAACCACTAGCTAGGAACGGTCATTCCCGCCGTTTTGACCGCATTTTGAAACGGGCATAAAAAATTCAAAAAAAATCAAAAAATTGGGAAACCTTCGCATTGTGTCATTATATGTGGCCAAGTTCCTAGGAAAAATAACAAACTTGTAATATGGCAATTATTTTAAAAAAGTGTTCTTAGAAACGAGCTATCACGTGTGGAGATCAATGGCTTTCAAGCCAAATGATCAATCTTATGGCCACATCCATGGCATAGTTTGTTCAAATGATCTCATATTGTGCACAAGGGTGCATATTGGAATGGCAAACAATATTGCCTAAGGAAGTTTTCATTTTCTTTGGACGAAAAAACCATTTTCCATTTTTGAGTGCCCAAAAGGAGGTTTTTTTTGTGAAGGACCTACCAAATAATTGTTGCAAAATTTGACCAAATCAATTTTCTAAAATACTAGGACATATTTAATGTACAATTGACAAGATGATTGGGTGTAAAATGTTTTTATCCACCTCTCGTGAAAAAGACAAATTTCCGCCGATTCAGTTGGAAGCGGGTCAAATTTGAACTGCAGCTGCCTCATAGTTTGCTATTTATTTTTTCCAAAAATCATTTGTAGTTACATAAGTACCTATTTAATCATAAATACATGGTTTGGTGGCGATACGTCAAGATTTGGGTGGTGGCCGAGGGCCCCAACTCTAGAGCGCGTAAACTTGCATGCCCGCCGCGTGGTCACCGCGTGACCGTGGTGTTGCCATGTGTGGTACTTCCTTCACAACCTAGAAAAGTGGATACTATTTGGACATGCCAAAGTGGTACTTCCTTCACAAACTGTTGTTCTGAACAGAATAGAAAAATGAATATTTTTGAATTATTTTTGAACTAGGCAAGGAAGGTTTTTACATATTTGACGAAGATATGGCCCAAAGAATTTATGAGATTTTTTTGGGAATTTTGCGAATGACGGAAATATAGGTTGCTTCACAACCTAGGGCAAAAACTGCCACATGGACATGACACATAGGCAAAACTGATGAGATGGCGCCTAGTCATAGCAACCCACCACAATTTACAAGGCTATGACCATCTATATTGGTCGTTAACAACTAGAAATAAGGCAGCGGACTAGCGCTGTTTGCTTTATGACCATTTCCTCTAATGAAATTATGACCTTTCTGACCAAAATGATCGTTATGGTTTAGGGTTTAGAGCCCCCCAGACAGCTTTTAACCAATTGGTCTAAAATGGTCATAAATTTATGACCAATTCTTCGAGGGTCACTAACAGAAGGTCATAAGTTGACATATTTCTTGTAGTGCGTAGAACCCAACCGTAGGCTTGTCATCCAACATCGAGCGTAGGAGGTGCTCCAACTTACGAATAATGCCCTTGAGTGCGGTGATGTGTTCTTGCAATAGAATATTTTCACGAGTTAGATACTTGTTCTACACTCGAACTATTTCAATCATCTTGAAAGCTTCAATTTCAGCAGGGGTAAGAAGATTGTAATGAGGTTGAAGAATGTCTTCTTCTTCTGCTGCCAGAGCTTGATCCTCTGTGGCCTTTTTGATCCTATCATCCTTGTTGATCTCCCCGGGTTCTTCAATCTTGAACTCTATCTTCATTAGCCAAGCATCGTCGCCCTCATTGTTGGAGGAGGGGGACGAGATGATGCCTGACCTTGACAACTCTAGCAGAAAATAGCTCGAAACAAAAGTAGAGGATATTTGCATGGTACGGCGGTCAAAACCTTCGGGAGATTATATAATGAATTTTTACCGACCAAAAGAAGTATCGTGCAAGAAAACGGAGTCCGAAGGACACACGAGGTGCCCACGAGGCAGGGGGCGCGCCCAGGGGGTAGGGCGCGCCCTCCACCCTCGTGGATGCCTCCTGTCCTTTCCGGACTACTTATAATTTTCCAATTTTCTTAAATATTCCAAAACGGAGAAAAATTGCTATTAGAACTATTTTGGAGTCAGTTTACTTACTGTACCACATACCTCTTCCTTTTTGGAGGCTGAAACATTCTGAAAAGTGTCGCTTATATACTACTCCGGGGTTACGATTTCAATAACACTATTTTCAACATTTCTAGGATTACCTGAGATATAATGTTTGATTCTTTGACCGTTCACCACCCTCGGATTTGTGCCTTCGAAGTTGTTGATTTTTATGGCACTGGAATGATAGACCTCCTCAATAACGTAAGGACCTTCCCATTTAGAGAGGAGTTTTCCTGCAAAAAAATCTTAATGAGAGTTGTATAACAATACATAATCACCTACATTAAACTCATGTTTTTGTATCCTTTTGTCATAACATCTTTAACTTTTTCTTTAAACAGTTTGGCATTTTCATAGGCCTGGGTTCTCCACTCATCAAGTGCGCTAATGTCAAATAGTCTCTTCTCACCGTCAAGTTTGAAATCATAATTGAGCTCTTTAATGGCCCAATATGCTATATGTTCTAGTTCGAGAGGTAAGTGACATGCTTTTCCATAAACCATCTTATACGGGACATACCCATAGGATTTTTACATGCAGTTCTATAGGCCCCTAATGCATCATCAAGTTTCTTGGACCAATTCTTTCTAGATCTATTAACAGTCTTTTGCAAAATTAATTTAAGCTCTCTATTGCTCAGTTCTACTTGACCTCTAGACTGTGGGTGATATGGAGATGAAATTCTATGATTAACATCATACTTAGCAAGTATTTTACGAAAAGCACCATGAATAAAATGTGAACCACCATCAGTCATTAAGTATCTAGGGACTCCAAACGTCGGAAAAATAACTTCTTTAAGAATCTTAATAGAGGTGTTATGATCAACACTACTAGTTGGAATAGATTCTACCCACTTAGTAACGTAATCAACAACAACTAAAATATGTGTATAGCCATTAGAGGAAGGAAAAGGTCCCATATAATCAAAGCCCCAAACGTCAAATGGTTCAATAACAAGTGAATAATTCATAGGCATTTCTTGACGTCTACTAATATTACCAATTCTTTGACATTCATCACAAGACGAGACAAACTTACAGGTGTCCTTGAATAGAGTAGGCCAATAAAAACCGGATTGCAATACCTTATGTGCAGTTTTATCTCCAGCGTGGTGTCCTCCATAAGCCTCGGGGTGACGCTTGCATAGAATCTGTTCATGTTCATGCTCGGGTACACAACGTCTAATAACACCATCTAATCCTTTATAAAGGTGTGGTCATCCCAGAAGTAATGTCTTAAATCATAGAAAAACTTTTTCTTTTGCTAGTATGTGAAACTAGGTGGTATAAATTTAGCAACAATGTAATTAGCATAATCAGCATACCATGGAGCAGTACGAGAAGCATTTATGACAGCTAATTGTTCATCAGGAAAGCTATCATCAATAGGTAGTGGGTCATCAAGAACATTCTCTAACCTAGATAAGTTGTTTGCCATGGGGTTCTCAGCTCCCTTTCTATCAATAATATGCAAATCAAATTCTTGTAGTAGGAGAACCCATCTAGTAAGTCTAGGTTTAGCATCTTTCTTTTCCATAAGATATTTAATAGCAGCATGATTGGTGTGAACAGTTACTTTAGAGTCAACAATGTAAGGTCTGAACTTATCACAAGCAAATACAACTGCTAATTTTTTTCCCAGTAGTAGCATAATTTCTCTGGGCACTGTCTAGAGTTTTACTACCATATTGGATAACATTTAATTTCTTATCAACTCTTTGTCCTAGAACAACACCTACATCATAATCACTACCATCACACATAATTTCAAAGAGTAAATTCCAATCAGGAGGTTGAACAATAGGTGCGGAAATCAAGGCTTTCTTAAGTATTTCAAATGCTTCTACACAATCATCATCAAAGACAAAAGTAACATCTTTTTGTAAAAGATTAGTCAGAGGCCTAGAAATTTTTGAGAAGTCTTTAATGAATCTCCTATAAAAACCGGCATGACCAAGGAAACTTCTTATACCTTTAATGTCCTTTGGACACGACATCTTTTCAATAGCATCAACTTTAGCTTTATCAACTTCAATACCTCTTTTAGAAATTTTATGCCCCAAGACAATACCTTTGTTAACCATAAAGTGGCACTTCTCCTAATTCAAGACAATATTAGTTTCCTCACATCTCTGCAAAAATCAATCAAGGTTGCTTAAGCAATCATCGAAAGAAGTTCCATACACGGAGAAATCATCCATGAAAACCTCAACAATCTTTTCACAGAAGTCAGAGAATATAGCAGTCATACATCTTTGAAAGGTAGCAGGTGCATTACATAAACCAAAAGGCATACGTCTATAAGAAAAGGTACCAAAAGGGCAAGTAAAGGTGGTCTTTTCTTGATCCTCTTTTGACACGGGTATTTGAGAGAAACCAGAATAACCGTCTAGAAAGCAAAAATGTGTATGTTTGGATAATCTTTCTAGCATTTGATCAATAAAAGGTAAAGGGGAATGATCCTTTTAGTATCTTTAATAGTTTGCGGAAATCAATTACCATTCTATAACCCATAACAATTCTTTGTGGGATCAATTCATCTTTATCATTAGGAGCAACAGTAATACCTCCTTTCTTAGGGACACAATGGACAGGACTTACCCATTGACTATCAGCAACAGGATAAATTATACATGCCTCCAGAAGCTTTAGTATTTCTTTTCTTACAACTTCTTTCATCTTAGGATTTAACCATCGTTGGTGATCTACAACCGGTTTAGCGCCTTTCTCCAATTTTATTTTGTGCTGGCATAGTGTGGGACTAATGCCCTTAAGATCATCAAGAGTATATCCAATAGCAGCACGGTGCTTCTTCAGAGTTTTCAATAATTTCTCTTCTTCTTGCTCTGAAAGGTTAGCACTAATAATAACAGGATACATATTATTTTCATCAAGATAAGCATACTTAAGAGTATCAGGCAATGGTTTAAGCTCAAACACGGGATCACCCTTGGGTGGAGGAGGATCCCCTAGAATTTCGACAGGCAAGTTGTGTTTCAAAATAGGTCCCTGTTTAAAGAATACTTCATCTATTTCCCTTCTTTCACTCATAAACATATCATTTTCATGGTCTAGTAAATATTGTTCTAAAGGATCATTAGGAGGCATGAAAATAGAAGAAAGACCAATAATTTCATCTTTACTAGGCAATTCTTTATCATGGGGCTTTCTACGAAATTTAGCAAAATTAAAATCATGAGACATACCTAAACCAACAGAAACAATATCCTTTTTGCAGTCTATCTTAGCATTGACAATATTCAAGAAGGGTCTACCAAATATAATGTGACAAAAGTTATCTTGTGGGGAAGCAAGAACAAGAAAATTAGTAGGATATTTAATTTTCCCACACAAGACTTCAACATCTCTAACAATCCCAACCGGTGAGATAGTATTTCTATTAGTAAGCATAATAGTAACATTAATATCTTCTATCTCAGCAGGTGCAATATCATGCATAATTTCTTCATATAAGGTATAAGGTATTGCACTGACACTAGCACCCATATCACATAAGCCATGATAACAGTGATCTCCTATTTTAACAGAAACAACAGACATGCCAACAACAAGTCTAAGTTTATCTTTAGTATCGGGTTTAGCAATTCTAGCAGCTTCATCACAGAGGTAAATAACATGGCGATCAATATTATCACCCAAGAGATCTTTAACCATAGCAATACTAGGTTCAATTTTAATTTGCTCAGGGGGTTTGGGTGTTCTAATATTACTTTTGTTGAGCATAGTTGAAGCTTTAGCATGATCCTTTATTCTAACAGGGAAAGGTGGTTTCTCAATATAAGCGGTAGGAACAATAGGATCAACATTATAAGTGATAGTATTTTCTTCAACTTTAATAGGTTCAACTACTTTTACTTCAATGGGAGGATGATATTTAAACCACTTCTCCTTAGGGAGATCAACATGAGTAGCAAAGTATTCACAGAAAGAAGCTACTATCTCAGAGTCAAGTCCATATTTAGTGCTAAATTCATGAAAAGCATCGGTATCCATGAAAGATTTAACACAATCAAACTTACGTGTTATACCTGACTCCTTACCTTCGTCGAGTTCCCAATCTTCAGAGTTGCGTTTAATTCTTTCCAATAAATCCCATCTGAATTCAATAGTCTTCATCATAAAAGAACCAGTACAAAAGGTATCGAGCATGGAGCGATTATTGAGAGAAAGCCGAGCATAAATATTTTGAATAATAATTTCTCTTGAGAGCTCATGATTGGGGCATGAATATAACATTGACTTGAGCCTCCCCCAATCTTGAGTGATGCTTTCTCCTTCGTGATGCCAAAAATTATATATATAATTACGATCACGATGAACCAGATGCATAGGATAAAACTTCTGATGAAATTCCAATTTCAATCAGTTGTTGTTCCATGATCCAATATCATCGCATAGCCTAAACCAGGTCAATGCCTTTCCCTTCAAAGATAAAGGGAAGACCTTCTTCTTGATAACATCCTCGGGCATACCTACAAGCTTAAATAATCCACAAACTTCATCCACATAGATTAGGTGCAAATCGGGATGCAATGTTCCATCTCCTGTAAAAGGATTAGCTAGCAGTTTCTCTATCATACCCGAAGGAATTTCAAAGTACACATTTTCAGTAGGTTCAGTAGGTTGAGGAGAAACTCTTTGCTCTACTGTTCGGGGTGAAGATACCCTGAACAAGCCCCTCAAAGGATTACTTTCCATGATAACAAGTGATAGTAAATTTCAGCACACTATATAAATTTTTCCTTACCAAATTCCACCTACCAAAGGCGCTTCACTCCCCGGCAACGGCGCCAGAAAAGAGTCTTGATGACCCACAAGTATAGGGGATCTATCGTAGTCCTTTCTATAAGTAAGAGTGTCGAACCCAACAAGGAGCAGAAGGAAATGACAAACGGTTTTCAGTAAGGTATTCTCTGCAAGCACTGAAATTATCGGTAACAGATAGTTTTCTGATAAGGTAATTTGTAATGGGTAACAAGTAACAAAAGTAAACAAGGTGCAGCAAGGTGGCCCAATCATTTTTGTAGCAAAGGACAAGCATGGACAAACTCTTATATAAAGGAAAGCGCTCCCGAGGACACATGGGAATTATCATCAAGCTAGTTTTCATCACGCTCATATGATTCACATTCGTTACTTTGATGATTTGATATATGGGTGGACCGGTGCTTGGGTACTTCCCTTCCTTGGACAAGCATCCCACTTATGATTAACCCCTCTTATAAGCATCCGAAACTACAAAAGAAGTATTAGGGTAAACCTAACCATAGCATGAAACATATGGATCCAAATCAGCCCCTTATGAAGCAACACATAAACTACAGTTTAAGCTTCTGTCACTCTAGCAACCCATCATCTACTTATTACTTCCCAATGCATTACCATAGGCCCAAATAATGGTGAAGTGTCATGTAGTCGATGTTCAGATAACACCACTAGAGGAAAGACATCATACATCTCATCAAAATATCAAATGAGTACCAAATTCACATGACTACTTATAGCAAGACTTCTCCCATGTCCTCAGGAACAAACGTAACTACTCACAAATCATATTCATGTTCATAATCATAGGGGGTATTAATATGCATAAAGGATCTGAACATATGATCTTCCACCAAATAAACCAACTAGCATCAACTACAAGGAGTAATCAACACTACTAGCAACCCACATGTACCAATCTGAGGTTTTGAGACAATGGTTGGTTACAAGAGATGAACTAGGGTTTGAGATGAGATGGTGCTAGTGAAGATGTTGATGGAGATTGACCCTCTCCCGATGAGAGGATCGATGGTGATGACGATGGTGACGATTTCCCCCTCCCGGAGGGATGTTTCCACGGCAGAACAGCTCCGTCGGAGCCCTAGATTGGTTCCGCCAAGGTTCCGCCTCGAGACAGCGGCGCTTTGTTCCGAAAGCTTCCTTCTGACTTTTTTCTGGGCGAAAGACTTCATATAGCAAAATATGGGCACCAGAGGCCTGCCAGGGGGCCCATGAGACAGGGGGCGCACCCAGGGGGTAGGGCGCACTCCCACCCTCGTGGATGGTGGGTGGCCCCCCTTTGGTGCTTTCTTCGCCCAATATATTTTATATATTCCAAAACTGACTTCTATGGAGTTTCAGGACTTTTGGAGTTGTGCAGAATAGGTCTCTAATATTTGCCTCTTTTCTAGCCCAAAATTCCAGCTGGCGGCATTCTCCCTCTTCGTGAAACCTTGTAAAATACGAGAGAATAGACATAAGTATTGTGACATAATGTGTAATAACAACCCATAAAGCGATAAATATCGATATAAAAGCATGATGCAAAATGGACGTATCACTATCACCAAGTTACTAGAACTTCGTGATGAACTATAATATGCAAGGGATGACGAAAACGATTCCCCGAGCTCTTCGCGATGCTGAAATCGGTGAAGGTAGAAATCAAGAAAAGCATCTAGTGTTGATGGTTGACAACACCACTAGTTTCAAGTAAAAGGGCAAGGGAAAGAAAGGGAACTTCAAGAAGAATGACAAGCGAGTTGTCACTCCTATGAAGAAGCCCAAAGCTAGACCCAAGCCTGAAACTGAGTGCTTCTACTGCAAAGGAAATGGTCACTGGAAGCGCAATTGCCCCAAATACATGGCAGATAAGAAGGATGGCAAAGTGAACAAAAGTATATATGATATACATGTTATTCATGTGTACTTTACTAGTGTTCATAGTAACCCCTGGGTATTTGATACTAGTTCAGTTGCTATGATTAGTAACTTGAAATAGGAGTTACAAAATGAACAAACACTAGTTGAGAGCAAGGTGACGATGTGTGTTGGAAGTGATTCCAAGGTTGATAAGATCACCATCGCACGCTCCCTTTACCTTTGGGATTAGTGTTGAACCTAAAATAAATGTTATTTGGTGTTTGCATTGAGCATAATATGACTAGATCATGGTTATTGCAATAAGGTTATTCATTTAAGTCAAAGAATAATTGTTATTCTGCTTACATGAATAAAACCTACTGTGGTCATACACCCAAGGTGAATGGTTTATTGAATCTCGATCATAGTGATACACATGTTCATAATATTGAAGCCAAAAGATGCAAAGTTAATAATGATAGTGCAACATATTTGTGGCACTGCCGTTTAGGTCATATTGGTGTAAAGCGCATGAAGAAACTCCATGCTGATGGACTTTTGGAATCACTTGATTATGAATCACTTGATGCTTGCGAACCATACCTCATGGGCAAGATGACTAAGACTCCGTTCTTCGGAACAATGGAGCGAGCAAGAGACTTATTAGAAATAATACATACTGATGTATACGATCCAATGAGTGTTGAGGCTCGCAGCGGGTATCATTATTTTCTGACCTGCACAGATGATTTGAGCAGATATGAGTATATCTACTTAATGAAACACAAGTCTGAAACGTTTGAAAAGTTCAAAGAATTTCAGAGAGAAGTGGAGAATCATCATACCAAGAAAATAAAGTTTCTATGATCTGATCGCGGAAACGAAATATTTGAGTTACAAGTTTGGCCTTCAGTTGAAACAATGTCGAATAGTTTCGCAACTCACGCCACCTGGAACACCATAGCATAATGGTGCGTCCGAACATCGTAACCGTACTTTATTAGATATGGTGCGATCTATGATGTCTCTTACCGATTTACCACTGTCGTTTTGGGGTTATGCATTAGAGACAGTTGCATTCACGTTAAATAGGGCACCGTCTAAAAATCCATTGAGACGACACCATATGAACTGTGGTTTAGCAAGAAACCTAAGCTATCGTTTCTTAAAGTTTGGGGTTGCGATGCTTATGTGAAAAAGTTTCAGCCTGATAAGCTCAAACCCAAATCAGAGAAGTGCATATTCATAGTATACCCAAAAGAAACTGTTGGGTACACCTTCTATCACAGATCCGAAGGAAAGATCTTTGTTGCTAAGAGTGGATCCTTTCTATAGAAGGAGTTTCTCTTGAAAGAAGTGAGTGGGAGGAAAGTAGAACTTGATGAAATAATTGTACCTTCTCCCGAATTGGAAAGTAGTTCATCACAGAAATTAGTTCGAGTGATACCTACACCAATTAGTGAGGAAGTTAATGACGACGATCATGAAACTTCAGACCAAGTTACTACCAAACCTCGTAGGTCAACCAGAGTACATTCCGCACCAGAGTGGAACAGTAATCCTGTTCTGGAAGTCATGTTACTAGACCATGACGAACCTATGAACTATGAGGAAGTGATGATGAGCCTAGATTCCGCGAAATGGCTTAAGGCCATGAAATCTGAGATGGCATCCATGTATGAGGACAAAGTATGGACTTTGATTGACATGCCCGATGATCGGTGATCCATTCAGAATAAATGGATCTTCAAGAGGAAGATGGATGCTGATAGTAGTGTTACTATCTACAAAACTCGAATTGTCGCAAAAGGTTTTCGACAAGTTCAAGGTGTTGACTATGATGAGATTTTCTCACTCGTATCGATGCTTAAAAGTCTGTCCGAATCATGTTAGCAGTTGCCGCAATTTATGAAATCTGGCAAATGGATATCAAAACTACATTCCTTAATGATTTATTAAGGAAGAGTTGTATATGATGCAACCAGAAGGTTTTGTCAATCCTAAAGATGCTACCAAAGTGTGCATGCTCCAGCGATCCATCTATGGACTGGTGAAAGCATCTCAGAGTTGGAATATATGCTTTGATGACTTGATCAAAGCATATAGTTTTATACAGACTTGCGGTGAAGCCTGTATTTACAAGAAAGTGAGTGGGAGCACTACAACCTTTCTGATAAGTATATGTGAATGACATATTGTTGATCGGAAATGATGTAGAATTTTCTGGAAAGCATAAAGGATTGTTTGAAAGGAGTTTTTAAAGAAAGACCTCGGTAAAGCTGATTACATATTGAGCAAGACGCTTGATAAGTTTTTTCAATGAGTACATACCTTGACAAGATTTTAAAGAAGTTCAAAAAGGATCAGTCAAAGAAGGAATTCTTGCCTGTCTTGCAATGTGTGAATTTGAGTAAAGACTCAAAACCCGACCACGGCAGAAAATAGAAAGAGAATGAAAAGTCATTCCATATGCCTCAGTCATAGGTTCTATAAAGTATGCTATGATGTACCAGACCTATTGTATACCTTAGCATGATTTTGGCAAGTGGGTACAATAGTGATCTAGGTGTAGCACTACAAAAAAATACACTTCTGTGATGATACGTGTTTGTCACAGTAGGTCGCGTTTTTTGTCATGCATGTACATCCATGACAAATTTATGACAGAATCAAGATAGTCATACCTGTGCTGTCATAGAAGTGTTCCATGACATTACCAAAATTATCGTCACGGAAGTTTCCACTTCCATGATGATAAATCGCGCGTCACAGAAGTGCTTTAGTCAAGGGTGACCGACACGTGGCATCCACCGTAACGGAACACCGTTAATCTATCGGGTCGGGTTTTGGATCCGATAACCCATTAACAGCCCCGACCAATGGGGATTTTCCACGTGTAAAATCATCATTGGCTGGAGGAAACACGTGTCGGCTCATCGTTGGGACAGATGTCAACCACTCATTGGACGGAAGGCGCCTATGATACATCGACACATGGCACGGCCCAATAGAGGCCCATTCCTGTGAAAAGGCCGGCCCGTTTGACTTGGTCAAAAGCTGGCGGGCCGGCCCATGGAAAGCCTGTTAACGGCCTGTTCGAATATAGCCCATTTACAGCCCGCTAACCCAAGGCCCGTTACGCCCTATCCGAATTAGGCCCAGTAGCGTCATCTGGGCCATCCAATATGATTCCAGCCCGTTTTCACTTCTGGCCCATGTATGGCCCATGACGTCTTTCGGCCCATATGAGGCCCTATGTAACTCTTGGCCTACTAACGGCCCGTGGTGAAACTGGCCCGTAATGAACAGTGTATCACTTTACACCCATTAACGGCCCGTGGTGAAACTGGCCCGTAATGAACAGTGTATCACTTTATACCCATTAACGGCCCGTTATTCCGTTGGGCCGTTTCCAGCCCATGTTATCTTTCGGCCTTCTCAGAGCCCATTTATTCTTGGGCTCATTTCCAGCATTCGTTTACTTACGGCCCGTTACTGTCATTTTCTGCTTGTGGGCCAAATTCAGCCCGTGGTTACAGTCGGCCCGTTTGTGGTCCGTTATGTTGGGCCGATTTCGTAGCATCAACAAATACGGCCTATTAACGATGGCCCGTTATGGTCGGCCCATGAACGGACGATTCCAACTCTAGCCCGTTTACGGCCATAATGCGGTCTGTTTGGCCCATGTTTGGCCAATCGATTATACGGCCCGTATAAGGCCCATTGATAATACGGCCCGCAGAAGGCCCATTGTTTCTACGGCCCGTAGAAGGCCCACTGTTTCTACGGCCAGTAGGAGGCCAGTGTCACTACAGTAAATATTAGCCCATGGTTATTGTGGCCCAGTTTTAAAAAATAGGTTATTGCAGCCACTAGCTAACCGCGGAAAAAGAACTGCAATGACTACAAGCAAACAAATAAACAAGACAACAAGGAAATAAATAAGCAAGCAACTAACGCTAGGCTATCACGGCTATTACACATATTACATCCACTGGGCATCAAAGTTCGCCACCAGTGCAAATATAGGGAACAAAGCAGCATATCATATACACTGGTTGTCAAAGTTGGCGACCAGCGCAAATAAACGCCGCAGCAAAACAAATCCAGAACTGAAACCACTTCAGAAGATCTAAAGAAACAATATCCTGGGTACCCATAATGCTGGCAAGATGCTTAGCAAGCTTATTAACTTTCTCTTGTTTGGCGCTTAAATCCTCCAGCGCTTGCTGTTGCACCAGAAAATATGCATCTGAATTCTGCAGGGACTTCCTCAGTCCTTCAGCTTCCTGTCGCAGCACATCTGATCGATGTCTTTCAACTTGAAGTTGAGACTCAAGAAGACGAACTGATTCAGGCAGCGAGTTCGAAGAGCTTGTGCCAGCAGTAGTGGCCAGTAACTCGAACACTACATCAAGACAGGACTTTTGGGTTCCCTCACTGTCGTCAAGATAGTTTTTATCAGCTTTCTTGGAGACCAACAGGGATGTCTCACTATCTTGAACCTTATCTGCATTACTTCCTTTACCATTGGATAACGCGGTACTGTTCTCCAATATTTTGTCCGCATTCTAAAAGAGAAACAAGCAGACACATCACATGTTTACCATGTTGTATATGAAACTCATTTTGGTAAATGAGTTCAGTAGTAAAGTGGACAGGATAACAGCATGAAACAAACATATATCTATGTACCATGGTCACTTTATGGTCTATATCATTCTAGTTTTTGTTGCCAAATCAAGATAGAGACACAGTTCAAATAATATTTGTTCAAGACAAAGCAGAATAGACAGAATATAAGTGTGGGTAACTATAGAGCAATAACAACACTTGTAATGTGCATGACATGAGAACATAACTGTTTATTCAATTGAAACTGAAATCAACATAGAGCAGGTTACAACAGCAAACCAGTTAAAGAAACAGGTTTAAAACATACCTGTTGCGCCATTGGAGTTTCAATTCCATCCTTCAAATTTGAAAATAGTTGGTATGAGTAAATACAGTCATGCAAGAGCAAAGGAGTATGAACCATAGCTACAGAACCTGACCTGAGAACAAATCTTCTTCTCCTTTAAGCGTTGAGTTGGGATTCGGAGTGGTGGTCCTCGTGCTTTGGGCACTGCAGTTCCCTTACTAACTGCTCGTGTTTGGGTGCTCTGTGGTGGAGACGGTGCTGTGTCAACTGGAACTGGGTTACTATCTGCCGGGGTTGGGGTTAGAAGGGGTGTAGCTGGTTCTCTGTCCAACTGGGTAGGGGTACAATCTGCGAGAGTCTGGGTTATGTGTGGTGGATCTGGTCCTTGGGCAAGTACAACCGTGGTTCTATCTGCATCAACTGGTAGCACTATCTTTTCTGAAGACCGTGTTGTTACTCCCTTAGATACTGCCATCACGCTCTCCAATTCAAATGGCTGATAAACAAGAAAAGTAATTGAAAGTATAGACATTGTATGATAGACAGGTGCAATGGATAGTGGGGAATAAAAGAGGGCATGAAATAATTCATATTTATGTTGTCTAACCAAACAGGATAGCATGACACAATTTCACATATATGATGGCTAACTAAACAGGATAGCATGACACAATTTCACATTATGATGGCTAACTAAAAAAGATGGAAAGACATAGTTCAAAATATGAGACTATGTAAACAGGATGACATGACATAACTATATAATGTGTTTATTAAATAGGTTGGCATGCCATAATTCACATACATTCACGGATAGAATGCCATAATTCAAAATATGATGACTGTAAACACTAAACAGGATGAGATGATATAACTATATGATGTCTTTATTAAATGGGTTGCCATGCCATAATTCAGATAGATGATGTGTATGTACTATGTAAACATGATGGCATGATATAATTCAAATATATGATTTATATAGTAAGCAAGTAAGCAGATGGCAATCCATATATGATGTAAAAACTAAGCAATGCAAGACAACATGCATGACATGGGTAATATAACCCTGCCAAGTTTGAGCATAGACCTCAGGGGGGAAATAGGACTGGTCATCAGTCTCTGAATCCTCCTCTGAGGAGCTCTCTGTAACCAGCAAGATGTCTGCTTCAGCAGGTAGCATTGTCTGCTCTGAATACCTTGTTTTCACTCCAGATACTTCCATCACCGCTTCAAATGGCTGATGCACAGGAAGAGTAGTTGAATATACAAACGTTGTCGACAAATGGAACACGTAATACAAAAAATGATAGCATGATATAATTCACATACATGATGATTGGCTAAACAGCATGGCATTGCATAATTCACATATATAATGCCTTTGCAACAAGATAGCATTGTATAATTCACATATATAATGTCTTGCAACAAGATGGCAATGCATAATTCACATATATGGTAATTAGACACTGAACAGGTGGCATTCACACAAAGCATGTCTAAACTAATCAAATGACATAGCAATGCGAGACACCATACGCACGATATGAGCAACATAACCCTGCCAAGTTAGAGCATACACCTCGGGGGGGGGGGGAATAGGACTGGTCATCTGTCTCTGAATCCTCCTCTGAGGAGCTATCCGTAACCAGCGAGATATGCGCTTCGTCAGATAGCATAGTCTGCTCTGAAGACCTTGTTTTCACTCCAGAATTTGCCATCACCGTGTCAAATGGCTGATGCACACGAAGAGCAGTTGAATGTAATAACATTGTTGACAAATGTAATATGTAACGAAAAAAAGGATGGCCTGATATAATTTACATATAAGATGACTGGCTAAGCAGGATGGCATTGCAAAATTCACATATATGATGCCTGGCTAAACAAGATGGCGTTGCATAATTCACATAAACGATGAATAAACTAAACAGATGGCATTCGCACAAAGGATGTCTAAACTAAGCAGATGACATATTTGATGTATAAAGTAAGCAATGCAAGACACCATATGCATGATATAACCAACATCAGCATGCCAAGTTAGAGCGAAGACCTCAGGGGGTAAATAGGAGTTGTCTTCTCCTTCTGAATCCCCCTCAGAACAGATATCTTCCTCTCGATTACAATCCGAAATGCGTGGAGGGGGGCTGCCTTTGCGCCTACCATGGAGCGACGTCTGCATGAAATTTTATTGCCACGCAAGGCTCGTCTCTTTTGCTCTACATGTTCAGTTCCATTGTTTACAATAACTGTCATGCATAGGAATAAAACATAGTGAGATTATGTAAGGAGTGCATGCAGAAATCCAGAGTGATGGTAGCAACCTGTGGATAGACCCAAAACCAATAATAGCAGGCAGATAATGGCTTCAGTTAAAAAATACAGATAATGGCTTCTTTACTGTTTGTTTCCCACCCAACATGAAACTCATAGTAGACACCGGAGATTAACCAGATAGTAGATAGATACTATTGATAGCGGCCCCGATATGTACCCCACAACCATTTAAAAACTCAAGTTTGACCATTAGTTTGGAGCTGACTCAGAGTCTAATCGGTGAACAGGACGATAAAGTAGCATGTAATATTAAGCGATGCATAACGTAAGCAGACACGAAAGAGTGCGACCTCTCTTGCGGACCCGTGTAGTCCTCGAGGTCATCTGCTCGGTTGATGATGGTAGTGCAGTTTTCATGGCTGCCAGCGGCGGGGAAGAAGATCTGAGGCGGCGAAAGACAGTCTGGAGGCCGGATCCCTGCTGTGCTGGACCCTTCTGTCGTTGGAGCAGCTGAGCTGGGGTGGACGACGGCGCAGCAGGAGCGGGACAAACCACGCAAGGTTTTCTTTGACAACTATCTGTAAGAGAAGTAATTCTGTAAGGGCTCGTTTGAATTGGAGGATTCCAACAATGCAGGGATAGGAAATAGACAGGAATAGGATAGGAATGCACGTGCAAAACAGAGAATTTAAAAACACAGGATTTCTGCCAATCTGGGTGTTTGATTCACAACAATTGGAAGATCACAGGATGCAAAGAAGCATGGTGAGATTAAGTCAAACCACAAGAAAATGTACGGTTATAATGCTATTATGCTACTATCTCTTAGTCTTGTGCTTCATGAATAGGAATTTGAAAAGGAGGACAAGTGAAAATTAAAATTCCTACGTTTTTTCTTTCAAGGAGACACTAAAGGAACAAATCCGTGTGCTCAGTGGACAATATATATAACATGTAGAGTAAAAAAGAGATGCAACAAGTGTACAACCTCTTTGGCGAAGCCATGTCGATCTCAGCGTGATTGGGTTGGCCGGTGAGGATGCTCCGGCTGACTTGGCTGTCGGAGGAGGGGAAGAAGATCTTAGGCGTCTGGAGATGGAGCCCGAGGTACTGCTCCGCTGTGATGGAGGGTTTCGTCGTTGGAGCAGCTCCGGTGAGTTGTACGACGCTGAGGCTGAAGCAGGACAAGAGAGACAACGAACAACGTTAACCTGAGTGGAATTCTAATAGCATCTCCAATACATGATGTAAAATACATAAACACAAAGTGCTAGATGTAAAATACATCAGCCGCTCATCTCTGAACTTAACTGTCGAAACTGAACTTAACTGTCGAAACTGAACTTAACTGTCGAAACTGAATTTTGCTGTCGAAACTGAACGCACTAGCAAGGTGAGGCTACACGTCGGTCGACTGACTTTTCATCTCTGGTTAGTCGATTTTGCAGCGGTTGGATACGAAAACAAGGGCCTGCGGTTCATCTTCAACCTCCACCCCCCTGAGCCGGCCAAACAGCAGCACCCCCGCTGCCTCGCCCGCCCCGAAAGCACTCCCCATCGCTGGTCCACCGCCGCCCAGGCCATCCCTCTAGGCCCCCCTATGCCAGCTTTTCTTCCGGCGATCCCCACACCACCGCCCCGCCAACGCCCCGCCACCGTCGGCGACCACCGCCCCCATCCTGAACCCTAAGATAGATAGTGGGGTACCTCTCCGGCGAGCCCCCCTCCCCGCTGCGGCTGGTTCTTCCTTCACCCCGGCGGCATCGGAGTGAAGTGTAGCTAAATCGGAGCAGCATCGCAAGCAAGAGCAAGAGCGAGAGCAGCAGCGCGAGCAAGAGCAATAGCAAGAGCAGACCAGGCAGGGGACCGAGAGCAAGAGCAGAGCAGCAGCGCGAGCGAGAGCTAAAGCAGCAGCAGGTCCTACTGATGTGGACGTCGCCGCCGAGGGAGCGACGCCGTGGAGGAAGTGGCCGGCGACGCCGCCGTGGATGGAGCCGCGCCGTGTCGGCTCGGGACCGAGCGCCGGCAGCACCGTGAGATCGAATCAAGAAGAAAATGCGGCGATTAGTGTACAACCTCTTTGGTGGCGCCGATTAGGCCGCAGCTTCATCCGAGGAAACGGTGATGATGATGCTCTTCCGGTGGTGCAGGTGAAGACGGCGGTGTGGGAATGGAGGTGGCGCGAAAGACGAGGGGAACGTCGGGGCAGCTCCTTGGAGGTGGAGGACGGGGTGGCTGAACCGGCGGGACGATGAGATCGACGACGGATCCTCATCCGGTACGGTGGATGAGGGACGTCGAGGTGTTGCTGTGGACGACGTCGTCGGGGAAGAGGCTCCGGCTGGGTGGCGGACGGAGCAGGGTGTGGGGTTTCGTCGCGGGTTTTCGCGGCCTCGGTGTACGAATGGGTGGGCGGATGGGATGGCAGTGGGGAACCATGGCTTAGAGACGCGCTTGTCCGAAATGTGGGGTAAGTTACGAAAGTACCCCCACCGATTTGAGGCGGTTCTTTCGGTTCAGGGGTACCACGGGCATTTCGCGTGTCGGGATTTCACAGGAGGTGGGAGTTTTCGCGCGCGTTGTAATTTCGGAATAGCAAGGCGCGGGTTGAGATGGAGGGAGTTGTCGGAGCACAACGAGACAAAGATATATCTTAAATATTTCGGGCTAACAAGGCGCGGGTTGAAATTTCCGGACAAGCCTAACGTGTACTGTACCAAATCAATGCGCCCTACAAATGTCATTCAAAACTTTGAATTCATGTTATGTTCAATTAAAATATTTCGCTACGTGTATAATGCATGCAACCTACTACTCAAATGAACGTTTTAGTGCATTCCAAACGTATATACTACCGCTTCAATATGAACTAAATTTGAATTCGTTTCTCTATTTGAATAAGATCTACAGTAATGATTGTTGTGAAGTCAAAGCATTTGAATTCGTTTCTCTGTTTTAATAAGATCTACAATCATCATTATTGTCAAGTTAAACCATCGTTTGTGTATTATCTTCACAGCACACCACATGATTAGTCTCGAGTTACATATGAACTATGTGTACTATATGAACTCGAACTAGATTTTTTGAATCCACTTTATTTTGATTTCAAATCACATTACATTTCTAGCTCTAGCTAGATCTTCATAATCTAAACCATGTCTCATATGTATAATGTGTTTATCACATTATGTATGGTGCCCCGCCCCCTACGCCTACAAGTATTTAGATGTGAGTTGCAAACACCACACATTACCACAAATTCAAATAAAATGTGAGAATGTTCGATATATAGTATTGTTTAGATTGTTCGATATTTAGTTGTAAGCTGCAAACGCCACACATTATCACAAATTCAAATAAAATGTGAGATTGTTTGATGTATAGTATGGTTTAGATTGTTCGGCATTTAGCTGTGAGTTGCAAACGCCATGCATTATCACATTATGGTATAACATGTGCACAACACGTGTATCACCGCTATATTCATGCATGCAATGTTTAAAACACTATGATCTCCTATTCAAATATATGAATCCGCTTTCATATCAAATTATGATCTTTGTTAGTCTCTTACACCCACACAATCCTCTAACCTTTGTAGCTACCACTAACTTTCTCTCGTGCATGCACACGCCCTCCTCGCCCTCCCCCTCCCTCGGCATTCTATCCACCGGGCACATTCATTTTTTTCTTTAGGTCGTTCTCCCAGAGTCTCCACAACTCCTTTCCGACACACACCGATCGATAAACCTCTCCAGCGATGCCTGCCTACAACATACAAACACACCTTCAATCTCCTCCTTTATGTGTCCTTGCCTCGTGTCTCTCATACGGTCAGACACACGTGTAAACTCTCGCCCCTCTTTTCATCGCTCTCACAACCGCACACTCCTCCCCCTATCTAGCTAGTAGTTGGGCCTCTCGCACCACCTCCTAGCTCCATTCTCTCTGTCTATCCGTCTCGCTGGGCCTTATTTGCCTCTAACAAATGGACGTACACCGACCGATCTCTCGCTATACATATAGCTAGCTAGGTCCTTATAACTCGTTTTTACCCACACGTCAATCGATCTACCTCATTAGTTGTGTCTCTCCCTTCCTCCGACAAACAACAATTGATCTACCGATCTAGTTAGGTTTGCTTACCAAACACATGGTTCCCCTTCATCATCCATGGATGCGTCCCGACAGATCTATCACGCACAGGCACACACAGAAACACATCCCCACTCTTATTGATAACATTGCAGTTCCACCCTCAGTTTGTCTAGTAGGCCTCTCCCACCATCTTCGAGAAGCAACTCCATCACCCATCCAGCACTCTACCCCTCTCCCTCCCTCTCCCTCCCTCTCTCTCCTCTCTCTCTCTCCCATCATATTTCCCGTCCTTCAGTTATGTATGGATGTCGACCGATCTCCCTCAAGACATAGCTGGGTCTCTCCTTCTCAACACATATACGAGTCGTTCTACCTCTATAGTTAGGCCTCTGCCTACCCCTCCCACCACCCCCTCCCCCCCCCACACACTGATACATCGAGCGCTCTAGTCATGTCTCCCTGCCACACACAAACTTGATGTGTGCCCTCTAACATTCCGGTAGGCCAGTCGCCCTATATCTTTGACTTGTACACACACACAATTTCGATGGCTCTCTTCATCGATCTCGCACCCACCCACTTGATCCTCTCTTCGACTCTATCAATAGCTATGACCCCTCCCTCTCTTCTCGTGGATTGCCCGACCCTCTATGTATGATATGGATAGGCCTCCATTTCACACACATTGCATGCAAAATTTTGTTTGAGATGTCATCGACACATATTCCCACAAATAATTCACGAAATCAACCCCCACCCCACCCCACCCCAAAACAAAAAACACTCACGAACGCGGTTTGTATCTCTCACACACACCCACGTAGGTGGGGGACGTGCACGAAGAGAAGAGGTGCATGCACGGCGCACGTACTCCCGTCTCTTTCCCAACCACACCCGCGCGGGTACACGGTGGAGCTCATTTCTGTACGAAAAAGGCAGCCCACGTGGTAATTTGGCACGTGTACTGGTTGTCCACTTGGTGGAGGGAGGATCGTCTACCACGGGTGAACAAACAAATTGCGACTTGACGTGTTATGTTAAAAAAAGAGGCAAACCATGTGGGGCCTACCTTAGAGGCAAGGCTCTATACACTGGAGTACTTTTGATGTGTCCCGTCAACTCGCAGAACGAGGAGAAGCTTGCTTAGTACGCCGTCTCCCCCGCCCACGGGCGCGGTGGCTCGCAGGATGAGGTGAAGCTTGCTTACTACGCCTTACGCCCGCTCCCTCGCCCATGCGCGCGGTGGCTCGCAGGACGAGGAGAAAAATTTACTACTCCCTCCGTTTACTCCTCGTCCCTACTACCTTGGTTATAGAGATTATATCATATTGTTTGGAATATATATGTCCTTTAGTAGATTTCAATATGAACTACTAGTACATACTCCAAACACTGATGTATATAGACGTATTTTAGAGTGTAGATTCACTCATTTTGCTCCGTATGTAGCACTCTCCCTCGCCCCTCGACCCTCGCCCACGTGGTGGACGTGCAGCAATTCATTCGGTCTCATATAGCCAGAACGATATATACTGCACTACCATTATTGCTCGACTTCCCGAAGAGGCGAAGAGCCAATCGCAAGGTTAATATTTTGGAGATGCCAAGCGCAAGGTTATAGGAGAACGAGTAGTAGGTGCCGCGTCATTTATAAATAAAGTTTTTTTCTTCAGTGGCACGTACGCAATATGATAGGTTCATATGGAGAGAAAAGGAAACCGCTCCACTATACATAGTCAGGACGGGCCAGCCTACACGGTTGCTTGCTGGGGTTGCTCTCTTCACACTCTCTCGCACAAAACGACTGTGGCCACATCTCTAACATCCCGGCGGATCACGTCCGCTTGGGGAAGGGGTGGATGCTTAGTGTAGATGCGGTGGCCGTCGCCGACGGCGAAAACCCACTGTCGGCACGTCCCGATCAGGGGTCCCCGCCGTTCTCTCTCACAAAGCCGGTGAGGTTGCCTTCGTCCCTTGCTCACTGCCGCGACGTGGGCAGTTGCCGCCTCCCGCCGCCCTCCTCAAGGTTGAGCTACGTCCCTCAGGTACAACTCCCTTTACAGCCGGCTTGCACCACTGCTCCAGCTGCCCACATCACTCCCTGTGGATATTTCTCTACTTCTTTGCATAGACCAATGAGCCGACAAATCACATAGACCCAGCAGTAAGTTGGACGGACGAAGCAACCATCACTCTTGCGCCAGTGAGAGGTCGCGTCCGCTCTGCCCGGGCATGAATGCGGCACCGATTCTTTGGAGCGGCGCTGACCGTTTCGGGCGGGAAGCGCGCGCGGGTGATGGAGGGCCTTTGGGTGAGCCAGGCTGGTCAGGAGCGGGCGTGGCAGCTGTCCGCATGTCCCTACCGGACACGCCCGGAAACGAGAGGATGCACCGACTCTCGCGGCTAAAATCGTACACTACACAACATCTCTCTGTAGGAGTAGGTCGATCTGTCGCTCTCTCTAACACACACATGGTGTTAAACACACACACACACACACACACGCACGCACCTTGGTCCCGTTGCACCTTCTAACGTGACTTATTACACCTAGACGGAGGGAGTAGTAAGTATACGAGATACGGTGGCACACTGACTTAAGTCGAATACAAGTGCCCAAAATTTGTGTGCATGTTATAACAAGGATTCACTTAAAATAGTACGTGAGCGAACATATGGATCAATTGGACAGTGTTCCTGAGCAGTAGCGAGATGTGTGAGGTAAGATACACCGCTGGCGCTTTTAATTTTTCTTATTAATTTGTTTGTTTCACCCTCTGACTGGTGGGACCCAACGTACTACGTGGAGAGAGGTAAGGTGACTAAGGCTGCATTATTTCTGCACCACTGTGGATAGTCTTACCACCAAAGCCACATGACACGATTATGATTGAAATCCCAATGACTCCCACACACACAAAAAAACACGGCATGCTTGTCACACGAATGCAGGAATGTATAAAAGGTTATTTCCCTCTCGTTGAACATAACGAGAGGATTGTGTAGCTGGTTATCCTGTTCGCTCATCAAACTTGAGGTCTCGGGTTTGATAACTACACTTGAGCATAATTTGTGCCAGGAGGATTCTTTGACTGGTCAAAATGTTTTCTAGGGTTTGCATGCTTCACACTCTCTCTCCAGTATATATACACGCTGGAGCCTTGGCGCTTGTAGTTGCTCTCTTCACACACTCTCGCCCTCTCCCGCTGGAGCCTCGGTGCTTATAGTTGCTCTCTTCACACTCTCTCGCCCTCTCCAGATCTAAACAAGACTTTGTTGTCCTCTCTCTCCCATCACTGCTGCTCAAAGAGCCGGCAGGATCCGTCTGCTGGGAAGGGAAGGAGGCTTAACGCTGTCGCCGTCGGCGAGGGACTACCGGGGCAGCTGTTCACTTTCCACCCAGCGGCGGCGCGGGAGGGCCTCCGACCCCTTCTTCTTCGCCGCCGTCCCATCACCCACCAAACCACGCCCCAAGAACCTTAAGGTATAATTTACTTACTCCACATTCATTGCTCTAGCTGCATGTATACCATGAATCTAGGATGTGGTTCAAAGGGGAAAGGAGTGGGGGAAAGTAGTGGGAAAAGTTGTATATAACATGAATATAGGACGTGGTTCAAAGAGGAAATGAAGGGGGAAAGTTGTATAGCATTAATCTAGGACGTGGTTCAAAGAGGAAAGGAATGGGGGAAAGTAGTGGGGAAAGTTGTATCGCATAAATCTAGGACGTGGTTCAAAGAGGAAAGGAAGGGGCGAAAGTACTAGTTCAAAAAGGAAAGGAAGGGACAAGGCTGTAGAGTTTGAGCAGGACTAGATTTGCTGCACTCACATAGGGAAAGGCGTCTAAAGATAACGAAACTGGGACCAACACAAATATGATCCTTGGTTGTTTGTTCTTTGTTGCAACAGACTGTGCATGACCACAGTACATCGGTAGATTCACATGGTGCTGGTGCGTCCACTATCCCGTGCAACTCATTAGCTGTTGTTAATATAAGGCCCTGTTTGGTTAAAAACTCCCTAGTCCCTACCTGCTGGGTTCCAGGGACTAAACATGGACTAGACGTTATTAAATGACATGCTAAAAGACCATGTTACCCCTAGTAATGAACTAATAGAGACAAGGTGCGATGCGTGGCAGGGGCAACTGTTCGAAAAAGTCCCAAAACGACTCCCTCGGGGTCTTCTTTCTTTGTACCAAATGCCCACTTTTAGTCCCTAAAAGTCCCTCCTCTTTGGTTTAGATGGGATTGACACGGAGTTTTTTAGTCCCTACACCAAAATGTCCCTGTAAACAAACACCCTCTAATAATGCCGCTAGAAAATTGATGCAATGCCACAGTTAAAAGCAAATTACATGTTTAACGAATTTTATTGTTAATATAATCTCTATGTTAATATTAATCAATGCCACCGTTTGAGAAATGCTACTGTCTTGCTTTCTTTCCCATTTAGATAAGCTAGATTCTTCTTTTTGTTGGCTTCTGTGTCATCCACCGTTATTGAACACTAATTGTTTCCTTTGCACCTCGGTGTAAACAGGGTTATCTGTTTCACCTTGTTGCCATTGTGACCTTTTGTTGCACTACACAAAACACTTTTGTTTTAAGAGTGTTTTGTGCAGTTCAACCAAAATGTCACACCGACAACATTGCCTGATTGCTTGATCTTAGTGGAACTGCACAAGAGGAGATATTACTTCCTATCCGTTAAGGCGAATTTGGTTCAGATCTTCTTCTTGTGAGTTGTTTGAATTCCGCATCATGAGAGGTCAGTACTAGCCTTCGTTCACATGATTCTGCAGTGTGCATTCATATGTTGTGCTACTTGTATGATAATGTTGCTTGATTTTAGTGAACTACACAAATGGAGACAAGACTTCCAATTTGTATGTGCACTGTAATATCCCATTGAGGTAAGATAAGGATATTTCACAACTGCTGGCCTGTATTTTGCCACTTTCATTAGAAAATTAAGTTTAGTACTATACTTGTGCTCCCTAATTGACATGCCAAATCTTATATTGAAGGTGGAGCTTGTTTGTTATTGAACCAAGTGATGAAGGGGAAGAACAAGGGGAAGAAAAACAAAAATCAACTCCTGGTGTTGTAATGAAGCACTGGAATTGTGATGACACAAGTAATGATATAGTTTTGCATCTTAATTTATTACTATGGCTGGAACGAGCAATTGTTTTGCCACTGATTTGATGCCACTCTTAATGTAATATGTAATTATCTCTACTTGTGCAAACAGGGATCTTCTTTGAAGATTCCATATATTTTGGTGGAACTGCACAAGAAGATGTTGGAACCATTAAACTAATCGAGGTGTATATAGTAAGCACGGCCACTACTGTAGACAGCAACAGATGGTTCTGGAGAATTGCTTCATCTGTATGCTCTACACAATAAGCCTCCTGACAAAGGTTGGTACTCGCCCACTGATTTCATCCATATGATTGAGCTTTGTCATCTCTATTGGTGTTGTGCTACTGTTTAGATAATGTCATGAAAAAGTGGTATTGTCCTTGAGAAGTGCTTCATCTGTGCTGTTTTAAATATTTCCTTTCCTTTTTTTCGAGAAAACTGTGATGCTAGCATTTAGTAGTCCTCTTGTCTTTGCACAATAGGATCATCTTCCTCTGAAGAAGAATATGGAGTATGTGAAGTGACTAGTTCCGATTATGCCAGGATGAAGAAGCCCTGTCTATCTTATCATCAGAAGGAGCAGTTGAAGGATGGTTACATTACTCCCCACAAGACCAAACTAACTTCAACTCAGAAGGACCGACAAAATCTCCATTTTTTTGTTGTCATGCGCGAGTACAATGTTGTTCTAGGATTCTTTCTGGTGAGTTCCATTTTTCTAAAAGTGTGCTCTACATGGACCATGTATGTGCCTGTTGAAACTGTCAATTCATAGTACAGTTTGCCCTATACTAATCACTTTATTCTATTTGTGCAAACAGGGGTGCTCAGCTTGATTTCAATGGGAACTGCACAAAATGTTCATGAATACATCGAATCATTCATTTCCACCACAAGAAAGGAGGTGCCAATAAGTTCAAGGCGTTGCAACATATAAGGGCGAAATCATGCAAGCTACGTGCGAATTTGGTTGATTTTGGTGGAACTGCACAAAAAGAACGGCTGGTTTATTTAGCACGAGGTGCCATGTCAATGTCCGAACTGATGGCAAACCCTGCCCATTCCACAATCGTAGGCATTTGATATTTTGGAATGGGACAACCTTGTCAAATTTTGCTCATTGATTTTAGCAAGACATGCGTTTGATATTTTCGTATGGGACGCCCTTTGCTGTCAGCAGCATCGATTAATTTTATCTTTATTCTTTAGTTGTGAAGTAAATATTGCCTCTGACATGTGAGTCGCTGAGATGCATAATCATCGATTGTTTTGAATGTTCTCTATGAATTGCCAGGCCTGTGTGTTTGATTCCAATGTACAGAAACGCTAAAAAGCTCTCAAACTCTTTGTACTCCTTCTGTTCCTTTTTACTTCGCACGTTGTGAAAGTGCATACTTTTTTGTAGAGATACTTTGACTGCAGACAAAACTTGTATGCAGACTAGAAAGGACCGGAGGGAGTACATGTGAAACTGCTGCAAACGAGGTGATCACCCTGGGAATAATGCTAGTACATATTGTTTTGCATGTTCATCCAATGCCGGTGATACAGGAATTCGAACTAATCAAAATAAATTCATTCATACACGGTTGGATTTCATATAAACATGCCAGATTTCATTACATTTCATACATTCTTCAACTAAAAAGGGGTGCATTAGAGGTATAATTAATTAACCGAAGCTACCCACCTGTGTCCCGCTGAGCCGAACAGAAGCTTCAGTGACTTAACTGTAGGTGCAGTTGCGTAACTGACATGTGGCATGTTGGGCCCACGTGTCAGTCAGCCAACTGTACCAGTAGTTAAGTAGAAGCAGCGTTATTCTCCAGCAGAACTCCCCGACTCCACGTTGCCGCCAAGAAGCTAACCGGCCGTCAATGGTCAACCCGCCTAGCTTGGCTTCAACAGGAGGGTAGCCGCGGTGGCCTTACTTGGACCCGAGCGGTGGTGACCTACCGTGTTCTACTCTTCCTCGTTTTCTGTGTGGCGCGACCTCATTGGCAGTGGGGCGGGGCCTCGGCGGAGCCGGCGATGTCCTCTATCTCGTTGCCGGCGGGCGGCGCCTCAGCGGAGAGGTGGAAATCCTCCCCCGCGTTGCCGGCAGGGTGGGGCCTCGGCTGAGCCGGCGATGTCCTCTGCCTCGTTGTTGGCGGGGCAGGGCCTCGGCGGAGCCGACGGTGTCCTCTGCCTCGTTGTTGGCGTCGCGGGGCCTCGACAGAGCAGGGCCTCGTCGACGCCAGTGGAGCGGGGACTCGTCGGAGCCGGCATTGTCCTCTACCTCGTCCTCGGTCTCGCCAAACAGTGCCTCGCCCGCTTCATCGCCCTCTTTGCCAGCCTCTTTGTAGGCGGCCGCAGCCTCCGCCACCTGCATGCGGTACCGCCAGTGCTCGAGGCGACCCTTGCGGGTGGAGCAGTACGAGTCAAGCAGCGCCTCCTGCTCCGCCCGCTCCGCGGTGATCTGCTCCTCCCCCTGCAGGTGCTCCCGGAGGAGATGGTGGTTGTAGGCGGCGTCGGCCTGCGCCTCCCAGAACTGCTCCTGACGCATCTGCCTCACACTGTCCATATACTGGGCACGGGCCTCGCCGATGGTCATGGTGCAATGCACCGGCGATGCTGGCGCGAAGGAGGGGGTTGGCGCCGGATCGTCGACTACCATGTTCTCCATTAGGATGTCATCGTCCTCCGGCTGCCTGCCGGCCAGTCGGTCGGCAGCAATGGCTGCCATCTCCTTGTGGTCCGTCGTCCGCCCGTCCCGAGGAGCGCTGGAGCGTGAGGAAGCCATGGTCGGCAGTAGTGGTGTGGACACGAGAAAGGGAACAGATGTGGATGACTGCGGTTATGGCCGGCGCAACAGTTTATATAGCAATGGTGGGCGGGCGGAGGGACGGACATGTGGCGCCGGAGTAGCCGCCTTGGCAACCGCGTATCATTAATGTGGGCGGCAGATGGACGGACGGACGACACTTGTGTCGTTTGAAGGCGGAGCAATTGCCTGCACCGGGAAGCGGGAAGGGCAGCGCTGACTATTTCGGGCGGAAAGCGCGCGCGGGCGAGGAGATGACTTTACTTGGAGAGGATGACAATGGGGACCCACCAGGTCCATAGCCTCACGTACGCAAGTGCCTCCTTATTATATATATATATATATAAAACTATACTCCCTCCGTCTAGGTGAATAAGTCGTATTAGAAGGTGCATCACGACCTAGGTGCAAGCAAATTGGTGGAAAAGAAGAATATTTATCTCTTCTAATCACAACATTTAATCACACCAGTTAAGAGGATGCCTTATTAACTACCCATGCAGGCCATCGTAATTCATAGTATGCAAAGCACTTCTATTTCTTGCCTAATAACCGCATGGACGTGCTGCATGCATTGGTCCTTGTCCGAGCAAAAAAAAGGCAGGAAAGGGGTTTCCATGGGAGACAACGAGGCAGAGGTGGAAGCGCTCGCTGGAGTAATTTATTTTTGCTTCCCCCTGGTTTCCTGACATCACGGTCCCACACCATTGTCAACCTATGTAGTAGTCAATAAACGAGAGAATTGCACAAGAAGCGGCCAACAGCTGGGACCAAGCAGCTCGAGCAGTATTTGTGTTTTTGAGGTGTGAGCACTGCAGAGTTTTTCGATGTTTAGCCCAGATATTAATTTTTCTCCTCTGAACAACAACGAAAACATCGTTGCAGGTATTAACTGGGCGGGCTGTGGCCCGTCTAGCCCAGGCCAGATATCCAGCCCAGATATTAATTTTTTTCAAGCTGAAAATGGCTAGCCCAGCTATACTTTTTTTAGGAATACCCAGGCAAGGTCAAGTTGTTATTCTCCGCCCCGCTGGGCTGCAAATCTTTCCTAGGAGGGATGCATTAGGATTAAGAAGAAAATGGGCTTTAAGAAATAATAAATGGGATGTAATTATAAAAACTGGGCAGTAACTATAAAAAAATGCACCAAACACGTGATTACTTTATAAAATATTATTTTTGGATATTGAAATTTTTAATTTCATTAATTGTTGCGAGCGCAATGTTTCGTTGGATTTTTACGTAATATAATTTTTTATTGAAATTGTATTTAATCTGACTAGAAATTTCAGGATAAAAATATTTAGATCCCATCAAAATGTGGGAAATTTTATTGAATTCTGTTTTGAACGGTTGGTTGAAATGGGCTGTACTTTTAACAAACTGTAAATGGGCTGTAGTAAATTCCATTAGAATTCAAAAATGGGCTACACATTCATACAAATCTCAAACGGGCTATAAGTTCTCTGCCACACACTTCTGGCCTTACTAAGTTGACGTGTCCCCTAAAAAAGAGAGTTGACGCGTATGCAAGGCTTTGTCAACTTATAGTCAACACACGGTTCTAGCAGCAGTGGTCGTTGGATGTCCATCCAACGAATGCCGTGCTTCTTCTTCAATCTCGGATATTCTAGCTTCACCCGCCCAAAAAATGATTCCTCCCCCTGACATCTGGGGCGCACTGTTTCGGAAGCTGACCTATGGCCCTACTAAGTTGACGTACCAAGGGCTTTGTCAACTTAGTCAATATAAACGATTCTAGCTGCAGTGACCGTACGATGTCCATCCAACGGCCGTAGTGCTTCTTCAACCTCTGGTCTTCTTGCTCCATCCACCCAAAGCAGCGCCGGTCGTGCCGCCTGCTCCTGCCTTCCGTGGCCGGCTGTGCTACCGCGGAGGCCTCAACGCCCCCTACTATTCCCACCGTTGGCTAGGCCCTGCGGCGACGGCAGCCTCACACCGCAGCCGAACGAGTGAACCCTCATACTCCTCTCCGCGTGGGCATCCACTGCCGCGTCTTCACCGGCTCCGCGTCGTCCCCTTCCTAGGCTTCGCCGTCGTCCACCGCCCTGGGGCTCTCAGCGCGGCGTGGTCAACGTGGTCAAGGAATGACTTCCATCGGACGTGGACTGTACGTGGAGAGGAAGTGCCTCCTTATTACATGGAAAATAATGATTCCTCCACCTGACAGCAGGGACCCACCGGACGGGCCACCAGTATTTTGCGAAAAAAATTGTTTCCCCCTGACTGCTGGGACCCACCGGACGGGCCGCCGTATTTCGCGAAAAAAACGTTCCCCCCGCCGTCAGCTCGGACCCATCGGAAGTGCCTCCTTATTACGCACAAATAAATGAATACTCCCTCGGCTAGCTAGGACCCACCTTGCTGGGAGGCTGACTTGTGGGCCTACTAAGTTGACGGGGACGAAGGGCTTTGTCAACTTAGTCAATATGAACGATTGTAGCTCCAGTGACCGTACGATGTCCATCCAACAGCCGTAGTGCTTCTTCAACCTCTGGTCTTCTTGCTCCAGCCGCCCAAAGCAGCGCCGGTCGTGCCGCATGCTCCTGCCTCCCATGGCCGGCTGTGCTGCCGCAGAGGCCTCACCGCCCCCTACTATTCCCACCGCTGGCCAGGCCCTGCGGCGACGGCAGCCTCACACCGCAGCCGAAGCAGTGAACCCTCGTAGTCCTCTCCGCGCGGGCTTCCACTGCCGCGTTGTCCCCTTCCTAGGACTCGCCGTCGTCCACCGTCGTGGTGCTCTCTGCGCGGCGTGGTCAACGTGGTCAAGGAACGACTTCCATCGGAAGAGTACTGTACGTGGAGAGGCTGACAGCTGGGCCCACGGCCACATCCCAGTTTTTTTGTGATTTGCCAAGTAAGTCGCTTTGTAAGGCCTGTTGGGCTGCAAATCTTTCAAGACGAGGAGAGCTTTCATTCGGCTGGCCGAGAAAATGGCCCATCAGTAATGAGAAATGGGTTGTACATTTTTAAAACACATCAAACCGGCAATTAGTTTCAAATATCTTTTTTTCATTTCAAGATTTTAAATTACATTAATTTTTATGCATGGAGAATTTGTTGGATTCTATATTGATATACATTTATTTTTAAAATCAGTTTGAATGTGAGTCGAAATTTCGGGATTAAAAACAGTTTGGACCGCACAGAAATATGCAAAATTTCGTATAATTTTTTATCCGTTGCCACAATATGGGCTGTAATGCTAACAAAAAGAATATGGGCTCCAAAAAAACCTTAAGAATTAGCAAATTGGCTGCAAATTATTAGAAATAATGGAAGATGGGTTGTATGCTGTTTTCCATAGATTTGAGGCTTTCCTAAAAAAGGTTGACGCACAAGCACTGACTGTTGGATGTCCATCCAACGGCCGTCGTGCTTCTTCAATCTTTGCTCTTCCTGCTCCAGCCGCTCAAACAAGCGCCGGCGAGACTGCCTGCTCCCTCCTCCTCGCGGCCGGCTTTGCTGCTGCGCAGGCCTCACCGCCCGATCGTACTCCCATCGCTGGCCTAGCCATCCCTCTACTCACCCACACCTACTGTTATTCTCCGGCGACGGCAGACGAACCAGTAAACCCTCGTACAGTCGTACTCCCCTCTGCGTGGGAAACAACTGCCGAGTCTTCCCTGCATCCGTGTTGTCCCCTTCCTACGCCTCGCCATCGTCCACCGCCCTGGTGCTCTCGGCGCGGCGTGGTCAACGTGGTCAAGGAACGGCTTCCATCGGACGTGGACTGTATGTGGAGAGGCTGAAAGCTAGGTCCACGGCCACAGCAAGGAAGTGCCTCCTTATTACGCAGAAAATAATGATTCCTCCACCTGACAGCTGGGACCCACCGGACGGGCCACTGTATTTCGCGAAAAAATGTTTCCCCCTGACTGCTGGGACCCACCAGCTACATCTTCGCACGCAAGGAAGTGCGTCCGGGCAAAAAAAAATGATTCGCCCCCTGACTGCTGGGACCCACCAGCTACATCTTCGCAGGCAAGGAAGTGCTTGACAGTCGGGACCCACCTGGTCGAAGCGTACGTAGCGTTGTCATCCTGGTCGCGAACGTGTACGTACTTACTGGTCGATGTAGAGGCGTGCATGTGTCGTAGTAGAGGCGCGCATGTGTCGTAGTAGAGGCACGCATGTAGCATGTACACGTACGTACAATGGCCAGGGTGCAAGAAAGAAAATACGGCCACGTATGTGTACATACGGAAGGGGTCTCAAATGCCTACTCGCGCATACGTACGGCCAGGGCTCGTGTACATGGCTGGGTCGGAACGGAGAAACAGCGTCGTCGTCGTGTTCATGGGGAGGCAACAGAATGCGTCGTGTTCATGGGGAGGCAAAGGAATGCGTAGTGTAAATGGGGAGGCAACTGAACGCGTGGGAGCCAACCGGCTGGGTCGGAACGGAATGCGTGGTCGTGTTCATCGGGAGGGCTTGGACGGAACAAGCGATGGAAACGAGGCCTGGCGTACCGCAAAACGGAGGAAACGACCTTGTGTTCGACTGGCCACGTTAGAAACAGGATCCTGTTCATCGGGAGGGGTCTGGCGTACCGCAAAACGGAGGAAACGGACCTCCTACGGTCGAAACGGGGGTCCTGTTGATCGGGAGGGGTGTGGCGTACCGCAAAACGAACGAAACGGACTTGTGTTGGAGCGCTACGGTCGAAATGGGGGTCGTGTTCATCGGGAGGGGTGTGGCGTACCACAAAACGGGACTCCACAGGATACTGTTCATCTCCACCGTCGAACCCCTCCAGCCTCCATGAGCTACTGTTCATCCACCGTCGACCTCCTCCAGCCTCCACCTGCGACTGTTCATCCACGGGCTCCTGTTCATCCAGCCTCCACCGCGCGCCACTCCACCGGCTACTGTTCAACCAGCCCTCTCCATGGGCTCCTGTTCAACCACCCCTCCATGGGCTACTGTTCATCCTGCCCTCCACCGTCTACTGTCCATCATGCCCTCCACGGGGTGGTCCTATTCATCCAGCCCTCCACGGGGTCCTGTTCATCCAGCCCCAACTGGCTCGATCGATCGGGGTCCTATTCATCCTGAGGCAACACCACGGGGTCCTGTTCATCCACCCCCACCGGGAACTGTTCATCGAACCCCCCCCCCGCAACGCTCACTCTTCATCTAGAGACAACATCGATCGGCTTCAGTTAGCAGCAGTAGTGAAGGAATCGCTTGATCGGGTTCAGTTAATAGCCATCGATCGATCGCTCGGGTTCAGTAACGCGCAGCCTGCAGTGCAATCGCTCGGGTTCAGTTAGAGCCCAATGCCTCGCTCGGGTTTAGTTAGAGCCAACGCCTCGCACACACGCGCGTACGTGTACGAGAGAAACGCGCATCGCTCAGCCCCCGACCTCCCACCGTAACCGGGAACTCCCCGAAATTTTCCTCGCCCTCGCTTCTACCATGGTTTTTTCCGTCATGGATGGCCCAAAGAATGTCATGCAGCTGCGTCTCCGGCCCGCCCAGGATGAAAAGCCCATTTTCTGTCATGATTTTTTGTCATAGAAGTAGGAGCCCACCACATCTATGATGATACCGGGTTTTGTCACAATTATCGTCATAGAAGTGTCATATGTATGACAGAAAAAAATTGCGTTCGGCCCAAAATGTCACGGATGTCTCTTTTTTTGTAGTGTAGATCACTGGACAACGTCAAAATTATCCTTAGAGGATTAAGGAAATATTTCTCGGTTATGGAGGTGATAAAAGAGTTCATCATAAAGAGTTACGTCGATGCAAGCTTTTGACACCGATCTAGATACATATTGAAAGTGGGAGCAATTAGCTAGAGTAGCTCCATGCAGAGTATTGTAGACATAGAAATTTGCAAAATACATACGGATCTGAATGTTGCAGACCGTAGGCTAAACTTCTCTCACAAGCAAAACATGATCACTCTTTGGGTGTTAATCACATAGCGATTAGAACTAGATTATTGACTCTAGTAAACCCTTTGGGTATTAGTCACATGAAGATGTGAACTAATCACATAAAGATGTGAACTATTGGTGTGAAATCACATGATGATGTGAACTAGATTATTGACTCTAGTGCAAGTCGGAGACTGAAGGAAATATGCCCTAGAGGCAATAATAATGTTGTTATTTATATTTCCTTATATCATGATAAATGTTTATTATTCATGCTAGAATTGTATTAACCAGAAACTTAGTACATGTGTGAATACATAGACAAACAAAGTGTCCCTAGTATGCCTCTACTTGACTAGCTCATTAATCAAAGATGGCTAAGTTTCCTGGCCATAGACATGTGTTGTCATTTGATGAACGGGATCATATCATTAGAGAATGATGTGATGGACAAGACCCATCTATTAGCTTAGCACTATGATCGTTTAGTTTTATTGCTATTGCTTTCTTCATGACTTATACATGTTCCTCAGACTATGAGATTATGCAACTCCTGAATACCGAGGAACACCTTGTGTGCTATCAGACGTCACAATGTAACTGGATGATTATAAAGATGCTTTACAGATGTCTCTAATGGTGTTTGTTGAGTTGGCCTAGTTCGAGATTAGGATTTGTCACTCCGTGTATCGGAGAGGTATCTCTGGGCCCTCTCGGTAAAGCACATCACTATGAGCCTTGCAAGCATTGTGACTAATGAGTTAGTCACGGGATGATGCATTACGGAACGAGTAAAGAGACTTGCTGGTAACGAGATTGAACTAGGTATGATGATACCGACAATCGAATCTAGGGCAACTAACATACCGATGACAAAGGGAACAACGTATGTTGTTATGCGGTTTGACCGATAAAGATCTTCGTAGAATATTTAGGAACCAATATGAGCATCCAGATTTCGCTATTGGTTATTGACCAGAGATGTGTCTCGTTCATGTCTACATAGTTCTCGAACCCGTAGAGTCCGCATGCTTAACGTTCGATGACGATTTGTATTCTGAGTTATGTGATTTGATGTACCGAAGTTTGTTCGGAGTCCCGGATGAGATCGCGGACATGAAGAGGAGTCTCGTAATCATTGAGAGCTAAACATTCATATATTGGAAGGTTGCATTTGGACATCGGAATGGTTCTGAGTGGTTCGGGCATTTTTCCGGAGTACAGGGAGGTTACCGGAACCCCCCGGGAGAAGTTATGGGCCTTATAGGCCATAAGAGGGAAGCACACCTGCCCACAAGGGGCTGGTGCGCCCCCCCTTGGGCAGGAGGCCGATTAGGACTAGGAGAAGCCCCCCCTTTCCTTCTCCTTTCTCCTTTCCTACTCCATATGGGAGGTGGAATCCTACTAGGCCAAGGCAGTCCTAGTAGGACTCCACACCTTGGCGCACCCCCCTAGGGACGGCTACCTCCCCCTCTCCCTCCTTTATATATGGAGGCAGGGGGCACCCCAATGGCACACCAAAGTTTCTCTTAGCCGTGTGCGGTGCCCCCCTTCATAGTTACACACCTCCGTCATATCGTCGTAGTGCTTACGCGAAGCCCCGCACCAGTAAACTTCATCATCACTGTCACCACGCCGTCATGTTGACGAAACTCTCCCTCGGCCTCAACTGGATCAAGAGTTCGAGGGATGTCACCGAGCTGAAAGTGTGCAAATCGCGAAGGTGTCGTACGTTCGGTACTTGGATCGGTTGGATCGCGAAGATGTTCGACTACATCAACCGCGTTACTAAACGCTTCCGCTTTTGGTCTACGAGGGTACATAGACACACTTTCCCCCTCTCATTGCTATACATCTCCTAGATAGATCTTGCACGATCGTAAGAATATTTTTGAAATACTGCGTTCCCTAACAGATTATTTGTCAGCGTTCTAGGAACGGGGGTCCCCAGACTTGCCTGCCTGCGGCCCGCAACGTGGCTCCCCCAGCGGCCCCGTACGGCCCATCTTCACCAGCAAACAACCAAGACCATCGCGAGGGGCCAAGCCTCGTGAGGCGGACGACGCAAGACCTCTTTAGGGGCGGCCTCACCAGGCTGGCTCGCGAGGGGTGGAGAGATCAAGGCAAGGCAAACCTCACGAGGTTCAAATGACGCAAGCCATGATGATCAAGACCAAGAGGGCGCCACCATGCACAGTGTCCTCGTTTCCTCTTTGGTGTTAAGGAGGCAAGCGCGGGCGAGGAGTTCCAAGGCATCAGGCAAAGGTTTCCATATCAGGGCAACAAGACCAAGACCAGCAGGACGGCAGGACGGAGGTCACCGTGGAGCCCAAGACAGTGTCACCACCAGAGACTTTGGCAGGCGAAGATTACTTTTGTCAGGATAGCTTGTACTAGTTGTCCCCCTTCAAATATTTGGGAAGAGGACCAGGGCCTCTATAAATAGGACTAGCCACCACCATAGCTAAGAGATGGGATCAGGGATCGGAGCCATTCCATCCATAGCCTCACACAAGTTCACCAAGCACAAGAACACCTCTCCTCAGGAGGTTGTTCTTCCCCTGTAACTATTCATCCTCAGCCCAAGTGGCAATCCACCACACCACACTGGAGTAGGGTATTACACCACAACGGTGGCCCGAACCAGTATAAATCTTGTGTCTCATGTTCTTTGGGTCCGTCAAGCTAGGCCGTGAGATCATTGAGTGTGCGAGCTAGAGAGGGGGGAGATCTTCGTGCGCACCCCAGTGTTCGAACCTCAAGGGTTTTGCCGGAACCCGAAATCCGACATTATTGACTCTAGTGCAAGTGGGAGACTATTGGAAATATGCCCTAGAGGCATTAATAAAGTAGTTATTATTATATTCCCTTGGTCATGATAATTGTCTATTGTTCATGCTGTAGTTGTATTAACCGGAAACCATAATACATGTGTGAATACATAGATCGTAATATGTCCCTTGTAAGCCTCTGGTTGACTAGCTCATTGATCAATAGATTGTCATGGTTTCCTGACCATGGACATTGGATGTCGTTGATAACGAGATCACATCCTTAGGAGAATGATGTGATGGACAAGATCCAATCCTAAGAATAGCACAAGATCGTGTAGTTCGTTTGCTAAAAGCTTTTCTAATGTCAAGTATCATTTCCTTAGGCCATGAGATTGTGCAACTCCCGGATACCATAGGAATGTATTGGGTGTACCAAATGTCACAACGTAACTGGGTGGATATAAAGGTGCACTACGGGTATCTCCGGAAGTGTCTGTTGGGTTGGCATGAATCGGGACTGGGATTTGTCACTCCATATGACGGAGAGGTATCTCTGGGCCCACTCAGTAATGCATCATCATAACAAGCTCAATGTGACTAAGGAGTTGGTCACGAGATCATGCATTACGGAACGAGTAAAGAGACTTGCCTGTAACGAGATTGAACATGGTATAGAGATACCGACGATCGAATCTCGGGCAAATAACATACCGATAGACAAAGGGAATTGTATACGGGATTGATTGAATCCTCGGCATCGTGGTTCATCCGATGAGATCATCGTGGAACATGTGGGAGCCAACATGGGTATCCATATCTGGCTGTTGGTTATTTGCCGGAGAGATGTCTTGGTCATGTCTACATGGTTCCCGAACCCGTAGGGTCTACACACTTAAGGTTCGGTGACACTAGAGTTGTTATGGGAAATAGTATGTGGTTACCGAAGGTTGTTCGGAGTCCCGGATGAGATCCTGGACGTCACGAGGAGTTCCAGAATGGTCTGGAGGTGAAGAATTATATATGGGAAGTCCAGTTTCAGTCGCCAGAAATTTTTTGGGGGTTATCAGTATTGTATCAGGACCACCGAAAGGTGTCCGGGGGTCCACCGGGTGGGGCCACCTGCCCCGGTGGGCCAAGTGGGTTGAACAAGGGTGGGAAACAGCCCCTGGTGGGCTGGTGCGCCCCTCCCCAAGGGCCCAAGGCGCCTAGGGTTTAAAACCCTAGGGGGTGGGGGCGCCTCCCACCAAACTTGGGGGGCAAGTCCCCCCCTTGGCCGCCCCCCCTCTAGATGGGATCTAAAGGGGCTGGCCCCCTCTCCCCTTCACCCTATAAATAGAGGGGGTGGGAGGTCAGCAGCACCCCTTCCCTGGCGCAGCCCTCCCCCTCTCCAACACTTCCTCCTCCTTCGTAGTGCTTGGTGAAGCCTTGCCGGAGAACTGCAAGCTCCACCACCACGCCATCGTGCTGCCGGAACTCTCCCTCAACTTATCCTATCCCCATGCTGGATCAAGAAGGAGGAGACGTCCCCGGGCTGTACGTGTGTTGAACATGGAGGCACCATCCGTTCGGCGCTTGATTGGATCTTCCGTGATTTGAATCGCCGTGAGTACGACTCCATCAACCACGTTCTTGTAACGCTTCCGCTTAGCGATCTTCCAGGGTATGAAGATGAACTCCTTCTCTCTCTCATTTCTAGCATCTCCGAGATTGATCTTGGTGACGCGTAGGAATTTTTTTGAATTATTGCTATGTTCCCCAACATACCCCCCAGCCAGTTGGCGCTTGATGAATAGAACCCCGTTGTGGTTGTTGCCAATTGGCTCGTGAAGTCACGATGCATATGACCCCGTTGTGGCCATTGCATGGTAGCCCAACTCCAAAGCCATTGCTTATCGCTAAACAAGACTCTGTTGCGGCTGTAAACGGTTTCCTCTCGATGCATAGTACCTTGTTTCGGTCGTAGCATGCTAACCCTGATGGAGAAAACCAGTGGCAATGGCCATGAAAGCTATTGCAGCCGCTTCACCACTTGTCTCTTCATCATAATTGAATAAGTACTCTTCTTGTGCTACCAATATCTTGTAAGGCTTCTTATTCGTGAAGTTCTTGTTCTTGCTTGGGTAAGACTTGGTCTTATCCTTGCGAATAGGCTCGCCTCCATTGTGTTCCCTCTTCTCATAAGGACACACAAGGCGGCTAAGTGACACATTCCCACAATTGTGCCAAGTTCTCACTCGCTGACTCTGTGGCTTGAAGCCACTTGAGTTGTTGGAATTGAAGTTCCTCTTGTTTCCCCAAAATTGCCTCGACGCAAGAGCCATGTGCTTGTGATAAGCATATTTGGTGTCCTCAAGCAACTCTCTTTCTCTTCTTCTGTAATTCTTCCTCTTCTCGGGCAACCTTGGCCTTCAAAGCAATGTTGGGCTTCTTTAATCCACGGATGCGAGCAAGAGCATTGTCGGCAGTCTCGTTCAAGATGTTCATAGTAACAAATTAATCCAATGCATCATTGGAGGACAAAGAGTGAGAGCCTGGTCTTTGGCGGATCACAGAAGACATGCTCTTGTCGTAAGGCATGACCGCCTTAAGAAACTTGCGCTTGACCCAATTTTCATAGGTGTCCTTGTTCCCATGCTCCTGGAGAGAGACCGCAAGAGCCCTCAACCTCCGGTATAGATCACGAGGACCTTCATATTCATTCATGATGAACTCCTCAGCTTCATCAAGAATGACATCGAAGTTGGACCATTGAATGCTCGAGCTTCCCTTGTAGAAAGAGTTGATATGCTCCCATGCATCTTTGGCAAGCACGAAAGGAAAGATGTATTGAAGCTCTTCGGGGGGCAAAGCCTCTTGGAGAATGAATAAAGAGGAAGCATTGAGTTGCTTGTCCACTTCTTCTTTTGGTGACAAATTTCTTGGATCATAATGATGATAACCTTCTTCAATTATCCTCCGAAGTGCGTCCAGAAGCTGTTGGTATGAGACTTAATTAGAAAAAACCCAGTTAGAGTAGTTAGTCAAATCAAGCGAAGGCCATGATGCGACATGTGAGGCGAGGGAACCGGACCACCATAGGTTGGAGGAGGGGTAACCTTGGCATGGGTGCCCGACCCATTTTCCCTTGGGAAGGATTAGGCTCCACGCCACTAATTGTAACATCCCAATTTTCAATTTGGATGTTAATCACTAGGTCATCATATGCATCCATGCTCTTTGCATTTTTAATTGAATTTTATTTGGACAATTTGATCCTAGAGACCTTAAGGAACTCAAGGACCCAAGGAGAGAGTTGGAGGTTTCACTAAATTTTCATATTTGAATTTATTTCAAATTTGAAAAGAGGATCAATTTGATTTTAGTAGTTTCTCTCCAATTATTTCCAGCAATAAAAATAATGAGAGAAGATAATATGACTTCTTCAACAGAAGAGAAATATTGGAGAAGAAATTTTTTAAAAAAATCAAATTATTATTTTTTTTGTATTTTTTTTGTTATTTTATTTGAATTAGAGAAAACTTGTATTTTTGAAAAAATTGCATTTTAGTCCAGAAAAAATGTTCATCTTGTCCTAAATATTAGGTTTGGACGGTGAAATTTTTTTCTGGAATTTTTAGATTTTTTTCATTTATTGGGGTTTTCTTCTATGGCAATTTTTTTTTTAAAACTCCGCACTGAACTGGACCGAAGCCCAGCCGGCCCAACCGAGCCACCGCCGCCTTCCTCCCGTGCTGACGCCGGACTCCGGCGAGGAGGAGTCCGGGTCGGCCTCCCCGCGCCCCCTCGCGCAAGCCGAGGACCCCCTCGGGGCCTCCTTATAAGTCGCGCCGCCCCACGCTCTTCTCCTCATCGCCCGCACCACCGCCACCCCGCAGCGGAGCCGCGCCGCCACAGCCGTTCGCCGCCGCCGCCGCTACTGCCGCCGCACCGCAGTGTCACCCTGCACCGCCGCCCGCCTCACAGTCGCCTCACCGCCGATGCCCGTCGCTGGAGCCGCCGGATCCCGCCGCCGATGCCGTTGACCATTAAGAACCGGTCGGTTCTTTCGATTTTTTCGGTTTTGTCGATTTAGTTTTTAGATCGGTTTTTCATTTTTGTGTTTGTCTAATTAGTAAACGTTCTCTGGTTAGATCATTTTAATGAACAGTTTTCGTTCGTTTGCCTCTGTTAGCGAACGTTCGTTTCGTAGATTTTTCTTTTTCTGTTTATTTTTCCTCTAGGGACCTATGTGTAACTTTTATCGCAGATTAGTCCTTGATCTTCAAACCTTTGCTACTTTTGCTCGTATATCCAAATCCAGTGAAACCAGCGCCAAAATCTTCTTCTTGTTCCCCTCTGTCTAGATAATCAACTAGAACATCGTTTTGAAATTTTAAAATTTGGTTTCAAGCATATTTGATTTCTAACTTCTTTTGATCATAGTTTGAGTTTTGTAGCTCTGATTCGATTGATTGTTTTTGCAAATTGAAGCTCTTCACTTGAACTTTCTATTAAGATCTTTTCTCTTGGTTTTACCATTGTATCTTATGCTTGAGTGCTTATGTATGCTATTGTTTGTTCACGATAGAGTTTCCGGAGTGCGAGGCTTGCTACTATGAATCACTAGGGTTTTTCGATCGTCAGCAAGGCAATTAACACTTTGATCATATCCCTTTATTACCTGGTTTTTATGCATTAGTTTCAACCCTCAAACATTGCATGAGTAGGATTTGTTAACATGTGGGTATTGGGAAGTAGTTGATGAGGTAGAACCTATTGTCTTATATCAAACCATGGGTATTTACTACGTTATGCTTATATTGCTATGCTATGCTCGTAGACGTGGTTTGGTTTGAGAGAATTAATGAAAGATGTGAGAGATCATTGTTAACTAAGGTTTAACTTAAGGAGGCTACTTTAATACACATATGGGTGGATTGTTTGTGGGCACCTGGGGAATCCAGTGTTGTCCAAAGGAGATCCCGGGGTATCCGTGTGATCATCCTATGATTTGCCACCCAGGATCAAAGAGATCATAATGTTATTCATGCTGGAAACTTCCATGTGCAACCGCAAGCCATTATGGGCTCTGGCATAGTTGAGTATGTTGTGTGACCTCTTTCAGTGGTAGACTAGCAGATGTAGGGGATGTAGGTGGTACGGTCTACCCATCGTAAAGAGTTAATGCTTATGAAAGATTGTGTCTCTGTCATCCATTTCTCAAACCTCATGTAGTGCGAGAAATTCAATGGAGGAGATCAAGTCTTGTGGGGAAAAGTGCGCAAACCTCTGCAGAGTGTACAAACTAATCATGGTTAGTCGTGTCCCCGGTTATGGACATCTTGAGTATCTGGTGCTTGCATTATTATGTTGATCTCATCACTCTACTTAATTAATTTGTCGGGTTATTAAACTTTTAAGTTTGGGATTGAGTTGGGGTTACCTTCTCAATGTTTTCAACAAAATTTGTAGTTAAATAAAATATATTCCTTTGTTGTAGGAAAAAGACTAGCTTTATGCAAAATGATAACCATAGAGCCTGCACCAGCCATATATGCATGTAGTGATAGTTGTTATTTGTTCATTTCTCTATAGTGTTATCTTGCGAGCATATTCCATGTGCTGACCTACACAGGCTGTAAGGTTTTATGTTGCAGAGTTTTCAGACGAAGAGTAAGGTGCGCTAGGTCGTTGTCATGCACTTAGTATTGTCGTGGAGTTGGATGGACTCTTCTACCTTCGAAGCTTCCGCAGTTATCTTATTTAGTTGGCCTTCAGCCATATTATTGTAATAAGTCCTCTTTTGAGACATTCAATGTAATAAGTGTGTGATTAACTCTGTTATAAATCCTCGAGTACTGTGTGTGTCAGCAATACCGATCCAGGGATGACACTTAAGCACAAAGACTTGACCGTCTAAGGTCGGGTCGCTACAAGATGGTATCAGAGCACACGCTGACTGTAGGACGTGACCACTAGGATAAGCCATAGGATACTCTTCTCTACTCATTTCTGACTCTTCTCCATTTTCCACTCTATAGATGGCGGACCCAAGGAACAAGTTCACTCAACCGGATTGCAACACCCCTTTCGGAAGACACTTGAAGGAAGTCACTAGGTACCTGAGCATCGGCATACCAAGTTTCACCGGAACCTACACCGCCACTCTACCTGAATAAGAGCGTTGGACGATTCGAGTACATGTTCCAGGAAGGACGTTCGCACCAGTTACTGAGCCCATAGAGTTTTCCTTTGAAGCACCAACCTGGAGCCTAGGAAAGAGCATGGCCGCCCACATCGCCATGGGACACATCAGTGAGGTATACAACAAGGATCTTATGGACACCATCTACCAGATATGTGGGCGCTGAGATGAGCAATGGGATATGATTTGCACCAGGAGGGATAAATCCATTGCAGCCTACATCTGGGAGTTAAATCAGCACATTCGTCGTCAGGAGAACCAGATGTGCGCCACCATGATAGACATGAAGAAGGTGATGACCAGGAACCTGGAGCTAGAAGAGGAACTCAAGTCTACACGTGATGGATATGAAGAAGAAATTACCCTACTACTGGAGAAGAATGAAGCCTGAAGAAGAAGCTAGGAATATTCATGGGAGATCCCGAACCTGAGGAGGACAACCATCCTGAAGACTACATCATAATCGATGACACCGACTCTGACCCTGATAGTGATGATGATTATGAAGATGAAGCTGGAGCAGATATCATGGATTCATCCACCGATCAAAATTTCTAGTCGACCACCATATTATCAGTAGTATTCCCCCTTGTATATAGTAATAGTCCGAGCATTTTGTAACGATAGTTTAGATTGATTGTATGATCTTGTTTGAATTGAGTGGTGTGAAATGAATGTGTTTGTCTCATGTGCATATGGGTAGTGAATTTCTCTTTAGACCTCACTCTATTCTGTTCTGACCCCTCTATAACCTATCAGATGCCTCCGAGACATGACCCCGGATTTGTCTTTCCACCGGAGCTCACTTAGTTGATCCAACAACGGAATGCCTTGATGCAGTTGCTAGTCCAGAACCAAGCCAACAACAACAACCCACCGCCACCACCTCTAATTGACAACTTAGCCCATTTTCTGAGGTTGAATCCGCCGGTGTTCTCTAGTAGCACCGAGTTGATTGTTGCTGATGACTGGCTCCGCAAGATTGGAAGGGAGCTGACCACCGCAGGCTGCATAGATGCTGAAAAGGTGCGCTTTGCTGCACATCAACTGGATGGACCCGCAGCCTCATGGTGGGAGAACTACACTGCCACTTTCCATGTGGCCAATGTCACTTGGGATTAGTTTCAGCAAGCTTTCTGCACTGCATATGTCTCAGCTGGAGCTATGAGTATGAAGAAGCATGAGTTTCGCAACTTACGCTAGGTAAATCATACTACAACACAGTACGTGGATGAGTTTAGCAAGTTAGCTCGCTACGCCCCAGATGATGTGGCCACATATGCTGCAAAGCAGGAGAAGTTTATGGAAGGGCTGAATGACGAGCTAAGTATGACGTTGGTGGTGGTAACATTCACCAACTACCAGGAGTTGGTAGACAGGGCTCTTATGATTGAAGGCAAGTAGCAGCAAATAGAGAGCTACAAAAGGAAGTAAGGACAGGGGAAGTACAACTCCAGAGCTCAGTAGAAGCCTTGTTTTACCCCAAACTCGGGATGTCATACCCATTATAACCATGGAGATTGTACTCACAATGGAGGAAGTTCAAATAACCACAGTGGACCTAAGAATGGAAATGGGAATGGAGGAAACAACAACCAGAACCGTTCCAACCCAGCAACACCCGCTAAGAAGGATCTAAGTCATGTCACTTATTACAAGTGCGGGAATACTGGACACTACGCCAATGATTGTTCTGAGTTGAAGAATGGTAACGGAAATGGAAGTTCTGGGAAGAACCCCAACCCTTTCACCAGAGTATAGGTGAACCACATTAACGTGGAGGAAGTTGAAGAGCAGCATGACGCAGTGATTGGTAAGTTTTTTATTAAGTCATTTACCACTCTCGTTCTTTTTTACACCGGTGCATCGCATTTATACATATCAAGAGGATTTGTGGACAAGTTTAAATTGCCAACCTTAGCCCTTAGATCACCCATGTTAGTAAGCTCGCCAGGAGCGGAGTATATGGCCAGCTGATGGTGTGATCGGTTACCATTAACCATTGGTAGCCATGTTTTTCCCTTGGACCTAATAATTCTGGAGTCACAAGGATTGAATATAATACTAGGTATGGATTGGTTATCGAAGTATGGAGGAAACATCGACTGTGCTACTAAGTCGATACTACTCACCACCTCTGAGGGAAAGAGGATCAAGTATGTATCTAGGCATGCACCAAGGAAGACTCAAGTAAACTCCCTCTTGGGAGTTGTTCGGGAAGAAGTTCCAGTCTTGAAGGATTACCCTGATGTTTTTCCAGAGGAATTACCAGGCATGCCACTAGATCGAGATACAAAATTTTTCATAGAGCTATTTCCAGGCACCGAACCAATATCGAAGAGACCGTATCAGATGCCCGCAAATGATCTCGAGGAAATTAAGAAACAGATTAAGGAGTTATTGGAGAAAGGTTACATTCGACCAAGTTCATCACCTTAGGGAGCCCCAGTGCTCGTAGTTGAGAAGAAGGATGGATCTTTGAGAATGGTTGTTGATTATCATGCACTGAATGAGGTGACGATCAAGAATAAGTACCCACTACCGATGATAAACGATTTGTTTGACCAGCTACAGGGAGCCAAAGTATTCTCCAAGATCGATCTTCAATCAGGATGCCACCAGCTGAAGATCCGAGAACAGGATATACCCAAGACAGCTTTTACCACAAGGTATGGCCTATATGAGTATACGGTCATGTCATTTGGATTGACTAATGCCCCTGCCTATTTTATGAGTGTGATGAATAAGGTGTTCATGGAGTTCTTGGATAAGTTTGTTGTGGTGTTCATTGATGGTATATTGGTGTACTCGAAGAATGAAGATGAACACAAGGAACATTTGCGATTAGTTCTCGAGAAGCTCAGAGAACATCAGCTATATGCCAAATTCAGCAAATGCGATTTTTAATTGAAGGAACTTGAATTTCTTAGACATGTTATACCAGGAGAAGGTATAACAGTAGTGTTGGGGAACATAGTAATTTCAAAAATTTCCTACGCACACACAGGATCATGGTGATGCATAGCAACGAGAGGGGAGAGTATGTCTACGTACCCTCGTAGACCGTTCACGGAAGCGTTATATCAACGCGGTTGATGTAGTCGTACGTCTTCACGATCCGATCGATCCAAGTACCGAAAGCACAGAACCTCCGAGATCTGCACACGTTCGGCTCGATGACGTCCTCGCCTTCTCGATCCAGCAAGAGGGGCGAAGTAGTAGATGAGTTCCGGCAGCACGACGGCATGGTGACAGTGTTGGTGAAGAACAATCTCCGCAGGGCTTCGCCTAAGCACTACGAAAACTATGACAGAGGATAAACTAGAGGAGACGGGGTTGCCGGCACACGGCTTGGTGTTTCTAGATGTCTCTTTGGTGCTAGCCATGCCCCTCTATTTATATGTTGAGCCCTGGGGTCGAAACTTGGATCAAAAGCCTCCTCAAAGTCGGTTTTGCCCTAAAGGCAAGAGTCCCACTCGGACTCCAGGACCAAATGCCAGAATCCTTGGCGTCTGGCCCAGATGCCATGGGCCTCGGCATCTGGCCCAGGGCCAGACGCCAGGGCCTCCGGCGTTTGGCCCCATGGCCTCCGCAAAACTCCTTTTGGACCGACCTATAGCCCCGTGGGCCTGACCCCTTGGCCTAACCATATCATCCAATATATGAATCTTTACCTCCGGACCATTCTGAAGCTCCTTGTCATGTCCGTGATCTCATCCGGGACTCCTAACAACATTCGGTTACCAATATACATAACTCATAAATACTATATCGTCAACGAACATTAAACGTGCGGACCCTGCGGGTTCGAGAACTATGTAGACATGACCGAGACACTTCTCTAGTCAATAACCAATAGCAGAACATGGATGCCCATATTGTCTCCTACATATTCTACGAAGATCTTTATCGGTCAGACCGCATAACAACATACGTTGTTCCCTTTGTCATCGATATGTTACTTACCCGAGATTCGATCGTCGGTATCTCAATACCTAGTTCAATCTCATTACCGGCAAGTCTCTTTACTTGTTCCGTAATACATCATCCCGCAACTAACTTATTAGTTGCAATTCTTGCAAGGCTTATAGTGATGTGCATTACCGAGTGGGCCAAGAGATACCTCTCCGACAATCGGAGTGACAAATCCTAATCTCGAAATACGCCAACCCAACAAGTACCGTCGGAGACACCTGTAGAGCACCTTTATAATCACCCAGTTACATTGTGACGTTTGGTAGCACACAAAGTGTTCCTCCGGTAAACGGGAGTTGCGTAATCTCATAGTCATAGGAACATGTATAAGTCATGAAGAAAGCAATAGCAACAAACTAAACGATCAAGTGCTAAGCTAACGAAATGGGTCAAGTCAATCACATCATTCTCCTAATGATGTGACCCCGTTAATCAAATGACAACTCTTTGTCTATGGTCACGAAACATAACCATCTTTGACCAACGAGCTAGTCAAGTAGAGGCATACTAGTGACACTCTGTTTGTCTATGTATTCACACATGTATTATGTTTCCGGTTAATACAATTCTAGCATGAATAATAAACATTTATCATGAAATAAGGAAATAAATAATAACTTTATTATTGCCTCTAGGGCATATTTCCTTCAGTCCCCCACTTGCACTAGAGTCAATAATCTAGTTCACATCACCATGTGATTTAACATCAATAGTTCACATCTTTATGTGGTTAACACCCATAGTTCACATCGATATGTGATCAACACCCAAAGGGTTTACTAGAGTCAATAATCTAGTTCACATCACTATGTGATTAACACCCAAAGAGTACTAAGGTGTGATCATGTTTTGCTTGTGACATAATTTTAGTCAACGGGTCTGTCACATTCAGATCCGTAAGTATTTTGCAAATTTCTATGTCTACAATGCTCTGCACGGAGCCACTCTAGGTAATAGCTCCCACGTTCAATATGTATCTAGATCGAGACTTAGAGTCATCCAGATCGGTGTCAAAGCTTGCATTGACGTAACTCTTTATGACAAACTCTTTATCACTTCCATAACCGAGAAATATTTCCTTATTCCACTAAGGATAATTTTTTACCGCTGTCCAGTGATCTACTCCTAGATCACTATTGTACCCTCTTGCCAAACTCTTGGTGAAGTATACAATAGGTCTGGTACACAGCATAACATACTTTATAGAACCTATGACTGAGGCATAGGGAATGACTTTTCATTCTCTTTCTATTTTCTGCCGTGGTCGGGCTTTGAGTCTTTACTCAATTTCACACCTTGTAGCACAGGCAAGAACTCTTTCTTTTCCTGTTCCATTTTGAACTACTTCAAAATCTTGTCAAGGTATGTACTCATTGAAAAAACTTATCAAGCATCTTGATCTATCTCTATAGATCTTGATGCTCAATATGTAAGCAGCTTCACCGAGGTCTTTCTTTGAAAAACTCCTTTCAAACACTCTTTTATGCTTTGTAGAATAATTCTACATTATTTCCGATCAACAATATGTCATTCACATATATTTATCAGAAATGTTGTAGTGCTCCCACTCACTTTCTTGTAAATACAGGCTTCACCGCAAGTCTGTATAAAACTATACATGCTTTGATCAACTTATCAAAGTGTATATTCCAACTCTGAGATGCTTGCACCAGTCCATAGATGGATCGCTGGAGCTTGCACATTTTGTTAGCACCTTTAGGACTGACAAAACCTTCTAGTTGCATCATATACAACTCTTCTTTAAGAAATCCATTAAGGAATGTAGTTTTGTCATCCTTTTGCTAGATTTCATAAAATATGGCAATTTGCCAATATGATTCGAACAGACTTAAACATCGCTACGAGTGAGAACATCTCATCGTAGTCAAGACCTTGAACTTTGTCAAAACCTTTTTCGACAAGTCTAGCTTTGTAGATAGTAACACTACTATCAACGTCTGTCTTCCTCTTAAAGATCCATTTATTTTCTATGGCTTGCCGATCATCGGGCAAGTCAACCAAAGTCCACACTTTGTTCTCATACATGGATCCCATCTCAGATTTCATGGTCTTAAGCCATTTCGCGGAATCTGGGCTCATTATCGCTTCCTCATAGTTCGTAGGTTCGTCATGGTCAAGTAACATGACCTCCAGAACAGGATTACCGTAACACTCTAGTGCGGATCTCACTCTGGTTTACCTACGAGGTTCGGTAGTAACTTGATCTGAAGTTACATGATCATCATCATTAGCTTCCTCACTAATTGGTGAGTCACAGGAACAGATTTCTATGATGAACTACTTTCCAATAAGGGAGCAGGTACAGTTACCTCATCAAGTTCTACTTTCCTCCCACTCACTTCTTTCGAGAAAAACTCCTTCTTTAGAAAGGATCCATTCTCAGCAATGAATATCTTGCCTCCGGATCTGTGATAGAAGCTGTACCCAACATTTTCTTTTGGGTATCCTATGAAGACGCATTTCTCCGATTTGGGTTCGAGCTTATCAGTTGAAACCTTTTCACATAAGCATTGCAACACCAAACTTTAAGAAACGACAACTTTGGTTTCTTGCCAAACCATAGTTCATACGGTGTCGTCTCAACGGATTTAGATGGTGCCCTATTTAACGTGAATGCAGCTGTCTCTAATGCATAACCCCAAAACGATAGTGGTAAATCGGTAAGAGACATCATAGTTTGCACCATATCTAATAAAGTACGGTTACGATGTTCGGACACACCATTATGCTGTGGTGTTCCAGGTGGCGTGAGTTGCGAAACTATTCTGCATTGTTTCAAATGAAGACCAAACTCGTAACTCAAATATTCGCCTCTGCGATCAGATCGTAGAAACTTTATTTTCTTGTTACGATGATTTTCCACTTCACTCTGAAATTATATGAACTTTTCAAATGTTTCAGACTTATGTTTCATCAAGTAGATATACCCATATCTGCTCAAATCATCTGTGAAGGTCAAAAATAATGATACTTGCCTTGAGCCTCAACACTCATCGGATCGCATACATCAGTATGTATTATTTCCAAAAAGTCAGTTGCTTGCTCCATTGTTCCGGAGAACTGAGTTTTAGTCATCTTGCCTATAAGGCTTGGTTCACAAGCATCAAGTGATTCATAATCAAGTGATTCCAAAATCCCATCAGCATGGAGTTTCCTCATGCGCTTTACACCAATATGACCTAAACGGCAGTGCCACAAATAAGTTGCACTATCATTATTAACTTCGCATCTTTTGGCTTCAATATTATGAATATGTGTATCACTACGATCGAGATCCATTGAACCATTTTCATCGGGTGTATGACCATAGAAGGTTTTATTCATGTAAATAGAACAACAATTATTCTCTAACTTAAATGAATAACCGTTTTGCAATAAACATGATCAAATCATATTCGTGCTCAACGCAAACACCAAATAACATTTATTTTGGTTTAACACTGATCCCGAAAGTATAGGGAGTGTGTGATGATGATCATATCAATCTTGGAACCACTTCCAACACACATCGTCACTTCACCCTTAACTAGTCTCTATTCATTCTGCAACTCCCGTTTCGAGTTACTACTCTTAGCAACTGAACTAGTATCAAATACTGAGGGGTTGCTATAAACACTAGTAACGTACACATCAGTAACATGTATATCAAATATACCTATGTTCACTTTGCCATCCTTCTTATTCGCCAATTACTTGGGTAGTTCCGCTTCCAGTGACCAATTCCTTTGTAGTAGAAGCACTCAGTTTCAGGCTTAGGTCCAGACTTGGTTTTTTTTCACTTGAGCAGCAACTTGCTTGCCGTTCTTCTTGAAGTTCCCCTTCTTCCCTTTGTTGTTTCTCTTGAAACTAGTGGTCTTGTCAACCATCAACACTTGATGTTTTTCTTGATTTATACCTTCGCCGATTTAGCATCGCGAAGAGCTTGGGAATTTTTTACGTCATCCCTTGCATATTATAGTTTATCATGAAGTTCTACTAACTTGGTGATGGTGACTAGAGAATTCTGTCAATCACTATTTTATCTGGAAGATTAACTCCCACTTGATTCAAGTGATTGTAGTACCCAGATAATCTGAGCACATGCTCACTGCTTGAGCTATTCTCCTCCATCTCTTAGCTATAGAACTTGTTGGAGACTTCATATCTCTCAACTCGGGTATTTGCTTGAAATATTAACTTCAACTCCTGGAACATCTCATATGGTCCATGACGTTCAAAACGTCTTTGAAGTCCCGGTTCTAAGTCGTTAAGCATGGTGCACTAAACTATCAAGTAGTCATCATACCGAGCTTTGCCAAACATTCATAACGTCTGCATATGCTCCTGCAATAGGTCCATCACCTAGCGGTGCATCAAGGACATAATTCTTCTGTGCAGCAATGAGGATAATCCTCAGATCACGGATCCAATCCGCATCATTGCTACTAACATTTTTCAACTTAGTTTTCTCTAGGAACATGTCAAAAATAAAACAAAGGAGCTAAACGCGAGCTATTGATCTACAACATAGATATGCTAATACTACTAGGACTAAGTTCATGATAAATTAAAGTTCAATTAATCGTATTACTTAAGAACTCCCACTTAGATAGACATCCCTCTAATCTTCTAAGTGATCATGTGATCCATATCAACTAAACCATGTCCGATCATCACGTGAGACGGAGTAGTTTCAATGGTGAACATCACTATGTTGATCATATCTACTATATGATTCACGCTCGACCTTTCGGTCTCCGTGTTCCGAGGCCATATCTGTTATATGCTAGGCTCATCAAGTTTAACCCGAGTATTCCGCGTGTGTAACTGTTTTGCACCCGTTGTATTTGAACATAGAGCCTATCACACCGGATCATCACGTGGTGTCTCACCACGAAGAACTTTCGCAACGGTGCATACTCAGGGAGAACACTTATATCTTGATAATTTAGTGAGAGATCATCTTATAATGCTACTGTCAATCAAACCAAGATAAGATGCATAAAAGATAAACATCACATGCAATCAATATAAGTGATATGATATGGCCATCATCTTCGTGTGCTTGTGATCTCCATCTCCGAAGCACCGTCATGATCACCATCGTCACCGGCGCGACACCTTGATCTCCATCGTAGCATCGTTGTTGTCTCGCCAATCTTATGCTTCTACGACTATCGCCACCGCTTAGTGATAAAGTAAAGCATTACAGGGCGTTTGCATTGCATACAATAAAGCGACAACCATATGGCTCCTGCCAGTTGCCAATAACTCGGTTACAAAACATGATCATCTCATACAATAAAATATAGCATCATGCCTTGACCATATCACATCACATCATGCCCTGCAAAAACAAGTTAGACGCCCTCTACTTTGTTGTTGCAAGTTTTACGTGGCTGCTACGGGCTGAGCAAGAATCGTTCTTACCTGCGCATCAAAACCACAACGATAGTTCGTCAAGTTGGTGTTGTTTTAACCTTCGCAAGGACCGGGCGTAGCCACACTTAGTTCAACTAAAGTTGGAGAAACTGACACCCGCCAGCCACCTGTGTGCAAAGCACGTTGGTAGAACCAGTCTCGCGTAAGCGTACGCGTAATGTCAGTCCAGGCCGCTTCATCCAACAATACTGCCGAACCAAAGTATGACATGCTGGTAAGCAGTATGACTTATATCGCCCACAACTCACTTGTGTTCTACTCGTGCATATGACATCTATGCATAAAACCTGGCTCGGATGCCACTGTTGGGGAATGTAGTAATTTCAAAATTTTCCTACGCACACACAGGATCATGGTGATGCATAGAAATGAGAGGGGAGAGTATGTCTATGTACCCTCGTAGACCGTTCGCAGAAGCGTTATATCAACGTGGTTGATGTAGTCATATGTCTTCATGATCCGACCGATCCAAGTACCGACAGCACGGTACCTCCGAGTGCACACGTTCGGCTCGGTGACATCCTCGCCTTCTCGATCCAGCAAGAGGGGCGAAGTAGTAGATGAGTTCCGGCAGCACGACGGCATGGTGACGGTGTTGGTGAAGAACAATCTCCGCAGGGCTTCACCTAAGCACTACGAAAACTATGACGCAGAGGATAAACTAGAGGGGACGGGGTTGCCGGCACATGGCTTGGTGTTTCTGGATGTCTCTTTGGTGCTAACCCTGCCCCTCTATTTATATGTTGAGCCCTGGGGTCGAAACTTGGAGCAAAAGCCTCCTCAAAGTCGGTTTTGCCCGAAAGGCAAGAGTCCCACTCGGACTCCAGGACCAAATGCCAGAATCCTTGGCGTATGGCCCAGACGCCATGGGCCTCGGCGTCTGGCCCAGGGCCAGACGCCAGGGTCTCCGGCGTTTGGCCCCCTGGCCTCCGCAAAACTCCTTTTGGACCGACTTATAGCCCCGTGGGCCTGACCCCTTGGCCTAACCATATCATCCAATATATGAATCTTTAACTCCGAACCATTCCGGAGCTCCTCGTCATGTCCGTGATCTCATCCGGGACTCCGAACAACATTCGGTTACCAACATACATAACTCATAAATACTATATCGTCAACGAACGTTAAGCGTGCGGACCCTACGGGTTCGAGAACTATGTAGACATGACCGAGACACTTCTCTGGTCAATAACCAATAGAGGAACCTGGATGCCCATATTGGCTCCTACATATTCTATGAAGATCTTTATTGGTCAGATCGCATAACAACATACGTTGTTCCCTTTGTCATCGGTATGTTACTTATCCAAGATTCGGTCATCGGTATCTCAATACCTAGTTCAATCTCGTTACCGGCAAGTCTCTTTACTCATTCTGTAATACATCATCCCGCAACTAACTTATTAGTTGCAATGCTTGCAAGGCTTATAGTGATGTGCATTATCGAGTGGGCCCAGAGATACCTCTCCGACAATCGGAGTGACAAATCCTAATCTTGAAATACACCAACCCAACAAGTACCATCGGAGACACCTGTAGAGCACCTTTATAATCACCCAGTTACGTTGTGATGTTTGGTATCACACAAAGTGTTCCTCCGGTAAATGGGAGTTGCATAATCTCATGGTCATTGGAACATGTATAAGTCATGAAGAAAGCAATAGCAACAAACTAAACGATCAAGTGCTAAGCTAACGAAATGGGTCAAGTCAATCACATCATTCTCCTAATGATGTGACCCCGTTAAACAAATGACAACTCTTTGTCTATGGTCAGGAAACATAACCATCTTTGATCAAATAGCTAGTCAAGTAGAGGCATACTAGTGACACTCTGTTTGTCTATGTATTCACACATGTATTATGTTTTCCGGTTAATAGAATTCTAGCATGAATAATAAACATTTATCATGAAATAAGGAAATAAATAATAACTTTATTATTGCCTCTAGGGCATATTTCCTTCAAGTAGACCCTACCAAGGTTCAGTCTGTCACTGAGTGGTTGGCACCCACCTTAGTTGGAGAGATCCGCAGTTTTCTTGGACTCGCAGGATACTATAGGAGATTCATTGAGAATTTTTCCAGGATTGCGAAGCCCATGACAGAGTTGTTGAAGAAGGATGCCAAGTTCAAATGGATGGAGGAATGTGAGGCTAGTTTCCTAGACTTGAAGAAACATTTAGTTACAGCCCCAGTGCTAATTCTTCCGGATATACGTAACGATTTCCAAGTGTATTGTGATGCTTCTCGCCAAGGACTTGGAGGTGTACTTATGCAAGATGGAAGAGTTGTTTCATATGCCTCACGTCAGCTTCGACCTCATGAGTTTAATTATGCCACACATGATTTGGAGTTAGCAGCCGTAGTGCATGCGCTCAAGACCTAGATACATTTCCTTATTGGAAACCGTTGTGATGTATACACGGATCACAAGAGTTTGAAGTATATCTTCACGCAGAAGGAGTTGAATCTCAGGCAGAGGAGATGGTTGGAGCTCATAAAGGATTATGATATGAAAGTGCATTATCATCCCGGGAAGGCCAATGTTGTAGCAGACGCTTTGAGCCGCAAGAGTTATGTCAATAATCTCCTAACCGGAGGATTACCACAGGAGTTAGCCGAAGACCTCAGGGAACTTGGATTGGAGATAGTTCCGAGAGGTTTTGTTGCAGCATTGGAGGTTCAGTCCACACTGTTGAGAAAGATATGAGAAGCCCAGAGGACTGATAAGGAAATTGCAGAGATAAAGGAGAAGATGAGTAAAGGAAAAGCCAAAGGTTTTTGTGAGGATGAGCACGAAACTTTATGGTTTGAGGATTGTATTTATGTGCCCAATGTTGCGGAGATCAGGAAGTTAATACTTCAGGAGGCTCATGACTCGCCATAGTCGATTCACCCCGGAAACACTAAGATGTATTTCGATTTGAAGGAACATTTCTGGTGGACAGGTATGAAGAAGGATATTGCCGAGTATGTAGCAGTATGTGATGTATGCCAGAGAGTTAAGGCAGAACACCAGAAGCCAGCAGGGTTACTACACCCTATGCCGATACCCTAATGGAAGTGGGATAAACTTGGCATGGATTTTATCACCAGATTACCCAAGACCCTATCAGGATATGATTCCATCTGGGTTGTAGTAGATCGCTTGACCAAAGTGGCTCACTTTATCCCCGTGAAAAGCACTTATATGAGCGCGAAGTTGGCCAAGATATATATATGACCAAGACTGTATGTCTACATGGAGTTCCGAGGACCATCGTATCAGATAGAGGAACATAGTTTACCTTGAAGTTTTGGAATCAGTTGCACCAGACTTTGGGTACCAAGCTAGAGTTCAGTACAACCTTTCATCCGCAGACAGATGGACAGATCGAGAGAGTCAATCAGATTCTGGAGGACATGTTGAGAGCTTGTGCGCTATACTATAGATCTAGTTGGGACGATAATTTGCCTTACGCGGAGTTCTCATACAACAACAATTACCAGGCTAGTTTGAAGATGGCCCCATTTGAAGCCTTGTATGGAAGGAGGTGCAGGACACCATTGATGTGGGATGAAGTTGGAGAGCGTCAGTTGTTCGGACCATATTTAATCAAAGACTCTGAAGAGAAGGTTAAGTTGATTCGTGATAGACTGAAGGTAGCTCAGTCCAGGAAGAAGAGTTATGCCGATACTAAACGCAAGGTGGTAGTCTATGAAGTCGGAGACATAGCATATCTCCGTGTGTCACCACTGCGAGGAGTTAAACGATTTGGAGTCAAAGGAAAGTTAGCCCCTAGATTTTTAGGACCATACCGAGTTTTGGAACGTATGGGAGAAGTGGCCTATAAATTGGAATTACCCGAAGGATTGTCAGGAGTTCATGATGTGTTTCATGTTTCCCAGTTGAAGAAGTGCCATGCAGAGGTGGCCGATATTACTCTGAGAGATACAGTGCCCCTGGAAGCAATTCAATTGGAGAGTGACCTAACCTACGAGGAGAAACCCGTTAAGATTCTCGAGTTTGCCAGCTGAGTTACTCGCAGCAAGGTTATCAATTTTTGCAAAGTTCAGTGGAGCCACCATACCGAGGAAGAAGCCACCTCGGAGCGAGAAGAAGACCTACGGAAAGAGCACCGACACCTATTTTCTAGCCAACCCGAATCTCGAGGGTGAGATTCATTTTAAGGGGGTAGGTTTGTAACATCCCAATTTTCAATTTGGATGTTAATCACTAGGTCATCATATGCATCCATGCTCTTTCATTTTTAATTGAATTTTATTTGGACAATTTGATCCTAGAGACCTTAAGGAACTCAAGGACCCAAGGAGAGAGTTGGACGTTTCACTAAATGTTCATATTTGAATTTATTTCAAATTTGAAAAGATGATCAATTTGACTTTAATAGGTTCTCTCCAATTATTTCCAACCATAAAAATAAATGAGAGAAGATAATATGACTTCTTCAACAGAAGAGAAATATTGGAGAAGAAATTTTTAAAAATCAAATTATTATTTGATTTGTATTTTATTTGCTATTTTATTTGAATTAGAGAAAACTTGCATCTTTGAAAAAATTGCATTTTAGTCTAGAAAAAAAATGTTCATCTTGTCCTAAATATTAGGTTTGGACGGTGAATTTTTTTCTGGAATTTTTAGATTTTTTTTAATTTATTAGGATTTTTTTCTACGGTGAAATTATTTATTTTTAAAAAAAACTCCGGACCGAACTGGGCCGAAGCCCAGCCGGCCCAACTGAGCCGCCACCGCCTTCCTCCCGTGCGGATGCCGGACTCTGGCGAGGAGGAGCCCGGGTTGGCCTCCCCGTGCCCCCTTGCGCAAGCCGAGGACCCCCTCGGGGCCTCCTTATAAGCCGCGCCGCCCCGCCCTCTTCTCATCATCGCCCGCACCACCGCCGCCCAGCAGCCGAGCCGCGCCACCGCCGCCGTTCGCCGCCGCTGCCACCAACCCGCGCCGCCACCCCGCACCGCCGCCCGCCTTGCCGTCGCCTCGCCACCGACGCCCGTCGCCGGAGCCACCGGATCCCGCCGCCGACGCCATTGACCGGTAAGAACCGGTCGGTTCTTTTTGTTTTATTGGTGTAGTTTTTAGATCGGTTTTCCGTCTTTGTTTTAGTCTAATTAGTAAACATTCTCTGGTTAGATCGTTTTAACAAACGATTTTCGTTCGTTTTCCTCTGTTAGCGAACGTTCGTTTCGTAGATATTTCTTTTTCTGTTTATTTTTCATCCAGGGACCTATACGTAACTTTTATAGCAGATTAGACCCCGATCTTCAAACCTTCGCCACTTTTTGCTCGTTTATCCAAATCGAGTGAAACAAACGCCAAAATCTTCTTCTTATTCCCCTCTGTCCAGACAATCAACTTGAACATGGTTTTGATAATTTAAAATTTGGTTTCAAGCAGATTTGATTTCTAACTTCTTTTGATCTAGTTTGAGTTTCGTAGCTCTGATTCGATTGATTCTTTTTGCAAATTGAAGCTCTTCACTTGAACTTTCTGTTCAAATCTTTTCTCTTGGTTTCACCTTTGTATCTTATGCTTGAGTGCTTATGCATGTTATTGTTTGTTCACGATATAGTTTCAAGAGTGCGAGGCTTGCTACTACGAATCACTAGGGATTTCCGATCGTCAGCAAGGCAAGTAACACTTTGATCATATCCCTTTATTACCCAGTTTTTATGCATTAGTTTCAACCCTCAAACATTGCATGAGTAGGATTTGTTAACATGTGGGTATTGGGAAGTAGTTGATGAGGTAGAACCTATTGTCTTATATCAAACCCTGGGTATTTACTACGTTATGCTTATACTGCTATGCTATGCTCGTAGACGTGGTTTGGTTTGAGAGAATTCATGAAAGATGTGAGAGATCATTGTTAACTAAGGTTTAACTTAAGGTGGATACTTTAATACACATCCGGGTGGATTGTTTGTGGGCACCTGGGAATCCAGTGTTGTCCAAAGGAGATCCCGGGGTATCCGTGTGATCATCCTATGGTTTGCCACCCAGGCTCAAAGGGATCATAATGTTATTCATGCTGGAAACTTCCGTGTGCAGCCACAAGCCATTATGGGCTCTCACATAGTTGAGTATGTTGCGTGACCTCTTTCAGTGGTAGACTAGCAGATGTAGAGGATGTAGGTGGTACGGTCTACCCATCGTAAGGAGTTAATGCTTCTGAAAGACTGTGTCTCGGTCATCCATTTCTCAAACCTCATGTAGTGCGAGAAATTCAACGGAGGAGATCGAGTCTTGTGGGGAGAAGTGCGCAAACCTCTGCAGTGTACAAACTAATCATGGTTAGGCGTGTCCCTGGTTATGGACATCTTGAGTATCTGGTGCTTGAATTATTATGTTGATCTCATCACTCTACTTAATTAATTTGTCGGGTTATTAAACTTTTAATTTTGGGATTAACTTGGGGTTACCTTCTCAATGTTTTCAACAGACTTTGTAGTTAAATAAAATATATTCCTTTGTTGTAGGGAAAAACTAGCTTTATGCAAACTAATAACCATAGAGCCTCCACCAACCATATATGCATGTAGTGATAGTTGATATTTGTTCATTGCTCTATAGTGTTATCTTTGCCAGCATATTCCATGTGCTGACCTACACAAGCTGCAAGGTGTTATGTTGCAGAGTTTTCAGACGAAGATAAGGTGCGCTAGGTCGTTGTCGTGCACTCAGTATTGCCGTGGAGTTGGATGGACTCTTCTACCTTCGAAGCTTCCGTTGTTATCTTATTTAGTTCGCCTTTAGCCATATTATTGTAATAAGTCCTCTTTTGAGACATTCAATGTAATAAGTGTGTGATTGAACTATGTTATAAATCCTCGAGTATTGTGTGTGTCAGCAATACCGATCCAGGTATGACACTTAAGCACAGAGACTTGACCGTATGAGGTTGGGTCGCTACATTAGTCGTATCCTTGGAGGAATCTACATACAATCCCAAGGAGGAAGCATCAACTGCATCCTCGGGAATGGCGGTGATGGTGGGCAAGCCTGCTAGGAATTCGTTCAACAAGTTTTTCACGTTGTCCAACATAGATGTTTTGAGTGCACGACAATCATGTTTTCCATGATAGGTGCAACCTCTTGAATTACATTTTAATTTTTGCCGACCATACTCTTTAGGCGGTAAAACCCTCATAAAGAGACGAGGCTCTGATACCAATTGAAAAGATCAGTATGGTCGACTAGAAGTAGGGGGTTTGAATATGAGACTAACATTTTTTTTACTTTCTTCGCAAATATTAGGCTCAACAATAAAATAGGTTGTCCAAGTATGCAACTAGGCGGACAACCTATATGACAAACACTACAAGTGCAAGCAATGGAAAACACAAGTTAATAGCTTGCACAAATTAAAGGTCTAAAGGATAGAAATAACCACAAGTGGACACGAGGATGTTTTTTTTAAGTTCCGTCCTTTGGGGGAGGTACATCTTCGTTGCAGAGGTGTGGAGGATCAATGATCCCCAATTATCCCCTGGATTCGCCTTATTCTCCTCACGCCCTCGCATGATGCAAGGTGTCGTGCACTTGAATCCACTAGCAGATCCCTTGAAGGTGGCAACCGGGACCTTTACATATAAGGTTGGGGCAATATCCATAATTAAATTTGGAGGCTCCCAACACCATCACGAAGCTTCACCAAAATGGAATATGGATCTGCGGTGACCTCTTCCGTCTAGGGCGCTCAAACACCCAAGAGTAACAAGTTGATAAAGATGAAAGAGTCGGGAGAAGGCAAATCGGTTTGGTAGGAATGTAGGTTGGATGAATCTCCTCCAATCCCCAAAGTATTGAAGAGTTTGGGTGGCTGGGGATGGAAATATCGAGCTTTTTCTGGTTTGGAAATGGTACGGAAAAGCTTGAGAAAGATTAGGGTTGGAAGGTAGAAGAAGGGGGGTATTTATACCCCACGCGGGAGAGATGACTGTTGCACAACTGCACCTCCAGGCACCCAGACTACAGGGATCTAGGTACCTAGACAGGTCAGTCGCCAGTCAGCAGGGGGCACTCGGAGGTCCAAGACCCCGGGCACCCGGATCGTCCAGAGAGAATTCGCGGGATCGCGGGTAACCGGGCCCCGGGGGCTCCGGGCACCCGGACGAGGCCGAGGCCAAGGCAGATTCTCTGGTGCCTCCGGGCACCCGGACCTTTGGAGGGGGTCATTTCTTCGATGATAAATCCCTTCCGAAAATCATGAAATATGTGGAGAAACATTTCATATGGAATTTTATTGAGTTCCCTAACTCCCTAATCTCTGCAACCCCTCTTAATGGTACGGATGTTCCTACGACTCAAAAAGTAACCGAAAAAACTTTCCGAGCCACGAAGAACATCGTCTTTTGCCCTTTTTGAATAGATGGGATTGTGAAGTCTATAGACCAAAAGGAGAAGCCAATGTCTCGAGATAAACTTGAAAACCGACATTAGTTCACACAAATTGTATTGTGATCAACACCAAAATCATAATTGAGTGACATTTGCACTTTCACCTAGTTACTTGTGTCCTTTATTGTTCTTTGATCTAGATGCACCTCTTGTAGTCTTGTAATTTTGTTCATTATTAGGTGGTGAGACTTATCCCTTGTATTTCCTCTTGTGTTTTCCCTGATTTCCCCATGTGTTCTCCGTGTTCTTCCTCAATTCCACCTCCAATCATGAAAATCAGGCCACCCCTATAGCTTGCTCCATATCACTAGGTAAAATGTGCCTCTACTTCGCTAGGACAATGCTCACAAACTTGGTGAGGGACTCCCTGGCATCGTGCGTCGCCCTAAAACGAGTATAGTGACCTTGTTTGTTCCCTGTAAGCTTGATGTCTTAAGATATTGCTAGCTTTCATAATAAATTTCTCAACTAACTCCTCGTAACAAAGAACATCAGGCGCTTATGGAATGTACCTCAACCTCTCCAACCTTTGTGAAACCAACATATGGCTCAAGTAAGATAGCCCAGAACCTAAAGATCCATGGTGCCTGATTTTATAATCTTTCCCAACCGCATAAGCAGAAAACTTGTGCCACAAATAGATTCGTTCCAATTGTTAAGAGTCGTACATCTTGCGCTAGATTCTCGGCCATCCGCATCTCCTTGAAGAAAGTTGATTGACTGAAATATTTAATTGTGTTGACCTTTACTAGCGCGAGCCAACACACATTTCCCTTGATCACCGAATCTTCATCATCTATCTCCACAACGTCGAAGTTTTCCCGTTGGAGGTCCAACAGTTCGAAGGCTACATCAAGTTCCCTAGGAACTCCACTCCGCGACCCGTCACTCGTTGTAGACTACACATCCGACGTCGCCACCATTACCACGTTTTCTTAATCAGCCGCCATGCAAACCCTAGCCTTCGTGTTAGTGCAACCTCAGGAAAGCGAGACAGAGACCTCTGCCCTAGGCCCCCATGATATCACCATTCAAAAGCTGATCCATATCGGATCTGAGGAAAACTCATCACTGATGGAATCGTCGAGAGGATTAAAATAGTAGCCGTTGTATAGGGACTCGGCGTCATGTGGCATGGACTTTTGTTGGGTAGCCACATAAGACTAGGTGAGACCCCGGGTAAAATTTATTTATTTTTCCTCTACAGAAGAGTGATCGTTTAGACTTCATGTATTGTCTAATGGAGACATCGGTTATAAAAATATTCTGCATGTGCTGGCTTACCACACTTGACCTAATACGAGTTGTAATGTGAAAAAAAAAACCTTTAAAAAAATCGAAGACATGCTCTACTATGAAAATGAAGGATACTTGTAAAAATGAGAACACACTGTACACGTCGACGAGTAGATGTCATGGATCTAAAGGTGCAATAATGACTAGGATTTAGTTGTGCGCATCAGGTTGTGAAACATGTTCTGGTTTCAAATTTGGAAACTTTAAAAATCAAAAAATTTAGTTTCAAAAAGTTCTATAAAAATCACTAATACCTAGAGACATAATGTATATGTGTGTAAATTTTCATTTTCAGGTTGAAATACGTTAAAATGAAAGAAAACTGTGGCTTTTTAGCATATGTATTGTTCATCCTCAAAGTCCATGATTTTTATTTATTTTTGTTCAGCTCGCAATTCAAGGTATTTCATCCTGAAATTTTACACACTTACACATTTCATCTTTGTATACATGTGTATTTGTTTTCAGAATTTTTTAAAACTGAAAAGGTTGAATTTTGAAAATTTCAAAATTAAAGACTTCATGGATCTCGATCTCCAAAATGCCGTATTCTTCATAGAGCGGTATTAGAAAAGGAAACTAAATCCTAGAAAAAACATGCAGAAGGCCATTTCTGAGAAGCAATGTTATGCAGGATGTAAACAATGCTACAAATGCCCATGTAATAAATCCATCGTCTCTATCTTAGAGATAAATCCTTCGTGATCCATGTAGTAGTAAGCAACAAAACTACCTTTGTGATAAATAGACTCGCCAAACCATTTACCAGCTTGTATCAAGCCAGCAGCACCTCGTCGATGAGCCTATCAACGTTGCGCATGGACCTTCCGCCACGCCGTGCGGAGGCCACCGCGCTCCCGCGAAGCTCCAGCACGCGCCGCCGCATCTCTCGGCCTTTTTCCCCCTCCATGGTCTCCCGTATCATGGCCTCCACCTCGGCCCTCCTCACGTCGTCCCCAATCTCCATCCCGATGCCCCACTCCGTGCACTTGTACCGGCAGTTGGTCTGCTGCTCGGCGAAGAACGGCCAGCACACCATCGGCACGCCGCCGCAGATGCTCTCCAACGTCGAGTTCCACCCGGAGTGCGTCAGGAACACCCCAACGGCCTCGTGCTCCAGCACCTTCTCCTGTGGGCACCATGTCGACAGCATGCTCCGCCCCTCCGTCTCCGCGGAGAACTCCGGCGGAAGTGCGGCCCCGTCGCCCTTGACGAGGTCAGGCCGCACGTTCCACAGGAAGGCGTAGCCAGTGTTGGCCAGCCCCCACGCGAATTCCAGCATATGCTCGTTCGACATCACCGTGATGCTCCCGAAGTTGACGTACACCACGGAGCGCGGCGGCCGGTCGTCGAGCCACCGAAGGGGCGCGTCCTCCTCCTTCCACAGGTTGGACCCGATGCCGGCGACGGGGCTTTTCTCCGGGACATTGTTGCGAACCGTGAGATGGAGCGGCCCCACTGTGTAGACGGACGGCAGGAGCTTGGACATGGCATCGAGCAGTGGCGCGTCCAGCTCGTCGAAGGTGTTGATGACCACCCCCGACGCCTGCGACATGCCGGCCGTCTCGTGGATGAAGAAGTTGAACATGATGTCATCGGGGTCGGTGGTGCGGAAGAAGCTCGGGAGGTCACGCAGCCGCAGGTCCTTGGGCGCCGCCGGTATCCAGTCGATGGTCGTGTCCAAGGATCCATCGCTCAACTGAGCCTCTTCTGCACCAGTAACAAACTAATTACTGTGCAAAATATATAAGAGAGTAGACACATAGTATCAAATAAAAATCCAACTTACAAAATATGTATATATGAATATAGACATACTACCTTTGAGAGGGAAGAGCCCGCGGTGGACTAGATCCTTGAAGTGGTAGTAGCCCATGAAACCACAGGCGCTGGCGGTCCAGAGCGTGGCGCAGCCGAGGCCGAGCTCCCGCGCGGCGCGGAGGGCGAAGGTCATGGTGCTATCGGCCACCACGCAGGTGACCGGCGGCAGCGCGCCACCGGAGGTCTCGGCCTCCTCGTTGAGCTTGGCGACGAGCTCCTTGAACCTGGGGAGGCAGGTGGTCATGGTGGAGTAGCACAGCGCAGGGACGTCCTGCGTGCCCTCGCGGTCGGACGGCGGGAGGCCGTCGGCGATGGCAACGAACCGGAACGCGGGCAGGCCATGCAGGGCGTCCGCGCCCTGCGAGCGCAGCAGGCGGCGGTGGTTGAACTCGTTGTTGACGAAGGTGACGTGGAAGCCCCTGGTGTGGAGCAGCTTGGCCAGCTTCAGCATCGGCGTGATGTGACCCTGCGCCGGGTAGGGGATCATCACGGCGTGCGGCCTCTCTCCCGGCGGCAAGGACCCCATGGCTTTGCTAGCTAGCTGCGTCGCCGTGTTGGTTCCGGTAGCGCTCTCGGTCACCACGTTGCGCGCGTGGCCGTGTAGTGGGGCTGTGGCAAATGAGCTCCTGACGCGGTGGTATATAATACGGCGGGCGTGGGCGGAGCCGTAGACGTCTCCGCGTGCTCACATATTGTTGGATCTCCAGTTGAGTGAGTAGTCACTGGCTGGGCGCTGCAACCGTTGGCGCTATGTCGATGAATTATTGTTGCGGATGGGCCACGAGATCCGCGCATCCTTTTGTTTACGTCCGGCGCAGTTTCTCGGGGATTCATTGGCCACTTTATTTGGACTGGTACCAAGAAGATGGGCACGCTGTGTGCACGAGGGTTGTTGCTCTATTATAGTACTGACAAAAATCAGGGCGGCTGCGAATCAACCTGTGGTTGAGTTGGTTAGGTGAACAGTGGTATTCTCAATCCATCAGGGTTCAAATTCTGGTGCTCGCATTATTCCTGGATTTATTTCAGGATTCGGCGATGCGCTTTCAGTGGGAGGAGACGTTTCCGTCGACGACGAGGCGCCTACGGTGACTTCGTAAATCTCAAAATGATATGCCGGCTCAGTCTTTCGGAGGTGCTCATAGGGGTAGGGTGTGCGTGTGCACGTTCATAGGGGTGAGTGTATGCGTGTGTATATGAGCGCTTGTGTCTGTACTGATGCTCAAAAAAAATCAGGGCGGCTAAGGGGAAATGTGAAGATAACCCCGTCCGTACGTATAAATATGCATCAGATTCAAACGGTACTCCACGAATTTTACAAAACTCTAGAAAGATATCGAAGTATTTGGGATCTCTTTCGATCGCCCAATCAATATAATCCTAAAAATCCATCTAAAAAACATAATCCTAAAAATAGGTGAAAAACATGGATACTTGAACAGGGAAAAGCATTTGCTTTCGGCATCATTTGATTAGTCACCACGTACGTATGGCACCTGGTTAGAAAAAACCATATCGCCTTGTTTTGTCCCGGACAAAACGAGCGGCCAATCCCAGTGTCACAGCTCGACTCCTCCCCATCCCCAATACACTCCCTCGCAACTAGGGCTGGATTTGGAGCAGAGCCAAACATGTTGGGCTTGACTTGTTAGAGTTTGTTAAGATAAAATGTCGGATTTTGCGAGATTCGGTCCATGTTGGTTTCGGTAGTTCTGGCCATGGGAAGCCCGGCCCGGCCTGACGCTGCTCCCGGACCGAGCTCGGGCCTAGATTTTGAGCCCGATGGTCGGGCCAGGCCGGGCCCATAGTTTTTGCAATTTTTTAAAGGTGCCTGGCCCGAGGCCCGGCGGGCTTTTATGTGTTCGGGCCGGGCTTGGGCCCAGGCCTAGGTTTTTTGCCTCGGGCTTGGTTAGGCCCGACCCGACCTGAGGTTTGGCCACGTATAGTCTTCGGTGAATCTATTTGGATCCGTTTTTTGTTCGTCTTCGTTTAGGTGTTTACAGGTTTGGTTCTTCTGATCTACGACTTCCTTCATCGGCAATGGTTGCTACTCTGGTGCGCTGGTCCTATGAGGCCTTAACACGACAACTTCCCGACTGTCTACTATAACAAGGTTTGCTCGACTCCGATGAGGGAGGGGCGGTGACGGCGGCGCGCCTTTGGCTCGCTCCAGCGCTTATAGTCGTCGCTAGGTGGTCCACGGACATGGTTGTAATTGTTATTACCTCTGTTGTTCTTTGTACTGCCATGATTGAAAATGAATAGATTGGAAGTTTCTCGCAAAAAAAGATAAAATGTCGGTTTGGCTGGACACGTTAACATAACTAGAAATGATACCCCGCGTGTTGCTGCGAGAATTGGATGCAGTTATTTCTACAAGATTGACAATATGAAACTTTAGTTTTTGTATTAGCACTACGAGAATAGAAACTAAAGTACATACAAATACAATATATTATTATACATTTGTAGAATATTTATGAGTAAAATGTATCATAAGTCCTAAAACTATTGGAGGTGTGTTAGTTTAGTCATATAATTGCGAAACCGCAGTTTTGGGTCCCAAAACTATTGAAGATGTGTCAGTTTAGTTCTATAACTTTGAAACTGCGGTTTTGGATTCTAAAACTGGAGATGTGTCACTTTAGTCATATAACCGTGAAACCGCAGTTTTGGGTCCCCAAACTATGTAAGCTTGTTCATCTTAGCTCCTAGGCTTGCATGGCTAGCATTGAACCATCGACATGTCGCTTGGAGATGCTTGAATTGTTGCCACATTGACCCAGTGGACCCACTAGATTAACTTATGAAAGGTAAATATGCAAGAAAACCCCTAGAGCGTTGTCTCGCCTCATTCTCACGCCCTTGTCTTCTCCCATGCACAGAATGTTTAGAGGCGATAGTACGGAGGCCATCGGTGGCATGATGGCTTGAGCTCCAGTGAGAAGAGTAGACCGGTCATCTCAGCCTCACCCAACCGTAGCAGAATGACACGTCGCACAACGTCCAATTGCTACCCACATGTGGCTGTTGTTGGGCGTCACCCTCGCCGACCTTTGAGCCAGCTCTACGGTTTCCGCGCACTCCTCCGTGTCGTCCGGCAACAACGACAATTCCCTACTTGTGCCCATGCTCGTGCCCAAACAACAACCTGCACAACTAGCTCTACGGCAAGGGTGTCGGGTCAATGACGATGTCATGAGAAAGAGAGAGAGGTGAGTGGGATGGCGTCCTCCATCCAGATTGGCTCAGGATATCCCTAGCGGCCGTGCCAAGGGAGAGGGATGTCATCCTCCATGCCGACTTGCTCGTGGTCTCCTGGCGACTACCCAAACCTCTTAGTGAGGCTGCCCTGCAGCTCATGCCCAGGCAGGTTGCAGCACACACTGCCAGATGGAAGCGTATGGGCCATGTTTGGGGAAGTAAAATACATATAAAGAGCTCATTTGAAAAAAATGAACCATAGATGCTGGTCATGCAAGCTCGGGATCTGAGATGAACAAACTTATATAGTTTTGGGACCCAAAACTGTAATTTTGAAGTTATAGGACTAAAGAGACACACCTCAAGTAGTTTTAGGACCCAAAACTACGGTTTCAAAGTAACGGGACTAAACTGACACACCTTTGATAGTTTTAGCACCCAAAACTGCAGTTTCGAAGTCATAGGAGTAAACTGACACACCTTCGATAGTTTTAGGACTTGTGATGCATTTTACTCAATATTTATTGGATAGGAGTAGCATGCATGAGGCATGTTAGTGTGAGTTTTCCGTGCATAATGACATGTTGAGTTGGCATAGTTGCATGTTGAGATAACTAAATTAGTGGGGCATGCACGGTGGCATGGTCAGTTGGCATAGTTGCGTGTTAAGATAAGTGAGTTAGTGGGGATCACTTATTTGGTGGGCCTACTTGATGATGTGGATAGGTTGCATGCCAAGATAAATAAGATAGTGGAGATGAATCTTTTAGGTATATAGGATAAGCTCAGATTTAAACTTCTCTCAACTCATGTGTCTCATAATTTACCTTATTAAAGTTGTTATAAATGTGTCCCAGTGGTTTATCAGGTTAGGGCCTCCTACAGTCCGCCATCTACAAACTACTTCATGGCTCTGAGATTTTGTTTCCCCTGTCAGTATTCGTGTTGTCTATGTTTGTGCTCTCTGTGGGTTTAGTTGTGCTACTAGTGTCTATTGTCTATGTTGGTTCAGTGTGTTGTTAGTGCATGTGGTTTCATTTTGCATTCTTGTGGTTGTTGGATCGGTATGTTCTATTGTATTACTGATGTGAACCTGATGGCAAGATTTGTCTATTGCTGCCACTACCTGTTGTTCAGAGTTGCATTAGATGGTTATGAGTTGAATATTGTTTCCATATGGATTTAGGCCTCCTCAATTTGAAATGTCTGGGATATGAATAACCCAACTTGCCGGCGTGCCATCCAAAATCGGATGAGAAACATAAAGTACAACTTAATTTATCTTCAAGAAAACAAGATAGTTAACTTCTTGATATCCCTTGTGTGTGAAAAGGTCAGCCCAAAATTTTGTGATAACTTCATTTTCAAAGTTGTCGATGGCAAGAGGGGAGCCATTATCATTGCATGCTCTCAGGATTTTCCTGTTGCGACCATGACCACGGTGTCGGGTCGGCATCCCCTTTCGGCAGATATCATAGATAAGTCTGATGGCTCATCCCAGTCAATTATCGTGGTCTATGGGACCCAAGATGATCATGATAAGACCCTGGTGCGCGTCAGTCCTAAACAAACGGTTTTTTACCCCTTTCCGCGACAACATTTGGAACCGTCGGCAAGTGAGTGTGGGTGATAGGGGGGTCCTTCCCACACGACCCAGAAACCGTCGGGGATAGGGAGCCTTGATGCATACAGTTGTCGTTTCCGATATCTTGATTGCCATCGCAGTTGGAGTTTTGTGGTGCTGCCTAAAACCAGGAAGATTCTAGGCACGGGAGCTTTCCAGGCAGATTCTAGGAAGATTCCAGGCACGAGAGATTTATGATGCCTGGCACATCACAAACAGTTCATGATTATAAACCGTGTATGATAGGTAGATGCTACCTCTTGAGCACTGCGTTGGTTTTCCCTTGAAGAGGAAAGGGTGATGCAGTAAAGTAGCGTAAGTATTTCCCTCAGTTTTTGATAACCAAGGTATCAATCCGGTAGGAGATCACGCTCGAGTCCCACACACCTACACAAACAAATAAGAACCTCGCAACCAACGCGATAAAGGGGTTGTCAATCCCTTCACGGTCACTTACGAGAGTGAGATCTGATAGATATGATAAGATAATATTTTTGGTATCTTTATGATAAAGAGAAATAAAGATGCAAAGTAAAATAAACGGCAATAGAAATAACTAAGTGTTGGAAGATTAATATGATGGAAGATAGACCCGGGGGCCATAGGTTTCACTAGTGGCTTCTCTCAAGAGCATAAGTATTACGGTGGGTAAACGAATTATTGTCGAGTAATTGATAGAATTGAGCATAGTTATGAGAATATCTAGGTATGATCATGTTTATAGGCATCACGTCCGCGACAAGTAGACCGAAACGATTATGCATCTACTACTATTACTCCACACATCGATCGCTATCCAGCATGCATCTATAGTATTAAGTTCATAAGAACAGAGTAATGCTTTAAGTAAGATGACATGATGTAGAGGGATAAACCATGCAATATGATATAAACCCCATCTTTTTATCCTCGATGGCAACAATACAATACGTGTCGGTTCCCTTTCTGTCACTGGGATCGAGCACCGCAAGATTGAACCCAAAGCTAAGCACTTCTCCCATTGCAAGAAAGATCAATCTAGTAGGCCAAACCAAACTTATAATTCGAAGAGACTTGCAAAGATAAACCAATCATACATAAAAGAATTTGTAGGAGATTCAAATATTGTTCATAGATAAACTTATCATAAACCCACAATTCATGGGATCTCGACAAACACACCGCAAAAGAAGATTACATCGAATAGATCTTCCAAGAAGATCGATGATAACTTTGTATTGAGATCCAAAGAGAGAGAAGAAGCCATCTAGCTAATAACTATGGACCCGAAGTTCTGAAGTAAACTACTCACACATGACCGGAGAGGCCATGGAGTTGATGTAGAGGCCCTCCGTGATCAATGCCCCCTTTGGCGGAGCTCCGGAAAAAGCCCCAAGATGGGATCTCTCGGGTACAGAAGGTTGCGGCGGTGGAATTAGGTTTTCGTGGTGCTCCTGGATGTTTGGGGGTACGTGGATATATATAGAAGGAAGAAGTACGTCGGTGGAACAACAAGGGCCCACGAGGGTGGAGGGCGCGCCCAGGGGGGTAGGCGTGCCCCCTGCCTCCTGCCCTCCTTGATCGTTTCTTGACGCCCACTCCAAGTCTCCTGGATCACGTTTGTTGAGAAAATCACGTTCCCGAAGGTTTCATTCCGTTTGGACTCTGTTTGATATTTCTTTTCTGCGAAACCCTAAAATAGGCAAAAAACAGCAATTTGGGTTGGGCCTCCGGTTAATAGGTTAGTCCCAAAAATGATATAAAAGTGTAAAATAAAGCCCATTAACATCCAAAAACAGATAATATAATAGCATGGAGCAATCAAAAATTATAGATACGTTGGAGACGTATCAAGCATCCCCAAGCTTAATTCCTGCTCGTCCTCGAGTAGGTAAATGATAAAAGAAGAATTTTTGATGTGGAATGATTTCTAACATATTTCTCAATGTAATTTTTCTTTATTGTGGCATGAATGTTCAGATCCAAAAGATTCAAGATAAAAGTTTAATATTGACATAACAATAATAATACTTCAAGCATACTAACTAAGCAATCATGTCTTCTCAAAATAACATGGCCAAAGAAAGTTCATCCCTACAAAATCATATAGTTTGGTCATGCTCCATTTTCGTCACACAAGAATGCTCTCACTACAAAAAAAAATACACTTCCGTGATGATATGTGTTTGTCACAGTAGGTCACGTTTTTTGTCATGCATGTACATCCATGACGATTTTATGACAGAATCAAGATAGTCATACATGTGTTGTCGTAGAAGTGTTCCATGACATTACCGAAATTATCATCATGGAAGTGTCCACTTCCATGACGATAAATCACGCGTCACAGAAGTGCTTTCGTCAAGGGTGACCAACACGTGGCATCCACCGTAACAGAACAACGTTAAGCTATCGGGTCGGATTTTGGATCCGATAACCCGTTAACAGCCCTGACCAATGGGAAATTTCCACGTGTAAAATTCTGATTGGCCGAAGGAAACACGTGTTGCCTCACCGTTGGGACAGATGTCATCCACTCATTGGACAGGAGGCGCCTATGATAGGTCGACATGTGGCACGGCCCAACAGTGGCCCATTCCCGTGAAAAAGGCCGGCCCAGTAAAAATTAGCAGGCCGGCCCATATAAGGCCTACTTGTGTCAGGTCCATTTAAGCCCACGGCCCATACGAGATGTGCCAATTCGGCCTGTCAACGGCCCGTTAAAGATTTCACACCATTGCAGCCCATCGTCAGTTCGAGCCCGTTAACAGCCCGCTATATATTTGGGCTCAATATCGGCCCGATGAGATTTCGGCTTGTTAACGGCCCATTTAATGGATGGGCCAATTTTCAGGATGTACATCTTTCAGCCTTTTAGCAACCCATTTAAATGTTGGGCTAATTTCCGGCCCGGTGTGTCTTTCAGCCTATTGACGGCCCATAAATCTGATGGGCCATTTGTAGTCGGACCTGAGTTTCGGCCTTTTAGCGGTCCATTTAAGTGTTGGGCCAATTTCTGGCCCATTGTCACTTTCAGCCTGTTGACGGCCCATAAATCAGTTGGGCCATTTGTAGTCGGACATGAGTTTTGGCCTTTTAGCGACCCATTTAAGTGTTGGGCCAATTCCCGGCCCTGTGTGCCTTTCGGCCTGTTAACGGACCATAAATGAGTTGGGCCATTTGTAGTCGGACGTTAGTTTTGGCCTTTTAACGGCCCATGCCCTTCATGGTCCAATACCAGCCCGGTTTCTCTTTCGGCCTGCTAAAGGCCCACAACACAGTTGGGCCGTTTATAATACGACCTGACTTTCGGCCTCTTAGCGGCCCATGCTCTTCATGGTCCAGTACAAGCCTGCTGTCTCTTTCGGCCTGCTAAAGGCCTACAGTATAGTTGGGCCATATGTAGCCCAAACTTAGTAACGGCCTGTTACCAACCCGGGAGGTAAGAGGGCCGACCATTAACTTTCGTCCTAGTAACGACCCATTAACTTAATGGGCCCACTAAAGTTCGTTCATGTCCTTAGGCCAAATTTGATAATTTGAGCCCATTACGACGAGCAATTATGCACAGGACCAAAACCGATCAAGCAAAGGTATGGCATACAGGGAATAACGTTGCACATCCAGCATATATTACAGGAAATTACATCCACTGGGCAATCAAAGATTGATGCCAGTGCAAATAAATGAGCAGAACCTAACCATCTACAACGTCACAATCTGCAACCTCAGCACAGATGATGCTCATAAGCATGTGGGCAAGTTCTTGCTGCTTTGCTAAACTGTCTCTAAAAACATTGATCAGTTGTTGTGTCGCAGACTCTGCACCTCTGATTCATCCACCATTTCCATCATTGCTTCATCCATTAATTGTGTCATGGATTTGTCACGGTAGATGTCCTTGTGAAAGGACTTAGTCGTGGAGCCATCGCAACGGGTTAACTTAAAGGGGTTAAACCGGACAAGGGGACACGGAGAGTTTATACTAGTTTGGCCCCTTCGATGAAGGTAAAAGCCTACGTCTAGTTGTGATTGGTATTGCTTGGGTTTCGAAGGCCAGGGAGCGAATCCTCTTTGTCTGGCTCTCGAGTTGTGATCTCTCCCTTGAACCGCTGCCGGGTCGTCCCCTTATATACATGGGTGGCGCCTGTCGGTTTACAGAGTTCCGAAGCCGGATCATAAACGTTTCCGGTTCGGTCTCTACACTTCTTATCTTACAAAGCAACTTACATGATTAAGTCGGTTTATATCTACAGGCCTTAACTCACTTCTGGGCCTTGGGCCTTCGTAAAGTGCCATCATCTTCACATCTTCATAGGCTTCTAATCTTCATAAAGTTAATCCGGCTACTCCCGGCCGGTTTACGCCTAGTAGTAATATCCCCAACATTAGGCCCCAGATTGGTTTGAACTGGTTCATGTCAATCTCCATCACTTAGAAAAATTCCTCTTTTACATTTTCACCTTGATCTTGTAAACCGCCGTGACGTCATGCTCCGGGTCTTTAATAAACCGCCCTGACGTCATCTGTTCATTAAAGCTGAAGATTACCTTCATTAACGCATATCCAGTCATCGAAGCGGCACCATTATTACTTATCCATTTTTGAGCTCCTCGATTCCCGCACTTGCCGTTGTATCATTTCGCCTTATAAATAGGGGCAGGGGACCCTTTTTCTTTTCTTTCCTGCTACCCCTTCGTCCCTTCTTCTTCTTCCTCGCGAGGTATCTGCTCCTGAGCGCCGCCGCCGTCGACAAGCCTCGCCTCTGCCTCGCCGTCGGCCGCTGCATCACCCTGATCGAACCAGAAAACCGCAGCACATCTCCGCCGTTATTGTGACACTGGTAACCCTTTTTTACTTCCACCCCAGATCTTATCTTTTAGGGTTTCACTGTTTGTTGGAGTTCATCGAAAGCTTCAGTGCTATTACTCTTTTTTTCTTATTTGTAGCATTCGAGGCTAGGCTGGACCGGTTACTCTTGCACGATTGTAGCCATAATCGTATTTTCCTCATTAATCTCCCTCTTTTTATCAAGAACAACTTATCTGGATCTACTGAACTGTTTAAGCACCTGAAGCTTGAACCTGAATATATTCCAATTTCTGTCATACCGTAGATCTGAAATTTTTATAGAAACCTGTGAGATCTGTTTCCCCTCACACCAATATAGGCGGTTTAACTTTGTATAAGTAATCTATACCATTAGCCCTCTGATAAACCGGAGGAACCTTTTACCTTCATAGTTGTACTCTGGTTTAACAGTGTCTGGGTACCCCTGTTCCGATATTGCCTTTTTTATCCATTATTGCATTGGCCTTCGGTTTATGCAATTTCACATATCAATATATCTTTTACTCCATTGCATCTTGTATATCATCATGAGTGATTTATAAACCGGCCTTTCGTTTCCAGCTTGTTTGTTTCGCAATGGCCAAACAATTTACCGCTTGCAACTGGGCTCGTTCCCGGGTCACCGAGGAACAATTGAATGATATGGTCAGCATCGGCTCCTTGCCTAAGAAAACTGAAATTAAATGGTGAGTTCCAGGAGCAGAAAATCCTCCGACCCCACGGCAGGATGAGGTGGTGGTCTTTGTTGACCACATAAGCCATGGCTTCAAACCGCCAGGGTCAAATTTTTACCGAGATGTGCTTGCCAATTTCCAACTCCATCCTCAAGACATCGGGCCCAACTCAGTAGCCAATCTATGCAACTTCCAGGTCTTGTGTGAAGTGTACTTACAGGAAGAACCAACTGCGGAGCTGTTTCGGGATTTTTTCCACTTAAACCGGTGCACAGAATTTGTAAACAGCCCCAACACTTAACTTGGTGGTGTCTCAATTCAGAAGCAGAAAGAAGTTGAATTCCCTCTTGCAAAACTGCACAGCCACCCAAAGGAATGGAACCGGACTTGGTTTTACTGCAGAGACACTTCTCCTAAAGATGAGAATCCCCTCCCAGGTTTTCGTGATCACCGGCTTTCCAATACCCATCCGATGCCGCAATGTTTAAGTTCCTCAGAAAGGGCGAAATATGCCCCTCAACTCGCCAAACTCCGTGTGTTGTTGGATATCTTGGAGCATCTTGCCGCTAAGCCGGCGTCCCGGTTTAATGTGTGAGTACACCGGTGAGGTTGAAGACCCTCAATGCCATTGCAACATTCAAGTGACTGATGAAGAAGTCACTGAAGGTGTAAAGAAGATTTTGAATGAATCGGAACTAGTCTGTAGTCAAACCGGCTTGAATCCCTTCTATACCAAGAACAAACCGCCTGCTGTAAGCACTATACCTCCTTTTCATCTTTGACATCTTTAATTTTTGCAACATGTAATCCTTCTTCTGTGTATGTATGTATAGGGTGATGATCCCTTCTGGAAACGGAAAATCATAGAAAAAGCAGTAAAGCCAACCGGGGATAAAGCGGTCAAACCATCTCGCCCCAAAACCAAAGTCGTCAAACGGACGTCAAAACGGAAAACAGCTGACCGGATCACCATGGAACTTGATGATGATACTGATGATCCAGAAGTTGAGGTAGAACTTGACTCACTTGGCTCCCTTTTTATGCATCTCATTAACAATGATTTTCCTCAGGAGGACGCAGAAGGCAGTCAAGCTGATGATGTAGAGGTAATTATCCTTTTCTCCGATTCAGACTCTAAGCCAACACAAAAATCCCGTCAAGCAATCCGGAAAGTAAGCTTTTCTCATCCTCTTGCTCATTTGGATCCAACATTTATTTTGAAGACTCAGCAACATGAAGCTCGCCGAACAACCCGGCACAATGGCCAACAAGTTACTTCAACCGGTTTACCTGACACCCCAGTTCGGAAGCGCCGGTCTGAGGTCTCTCCTACTCCTGACAATTCTTACCCCAAAGCATGTTATTTCATACAACCTCTTAATCCGTCCGATTCAAATTATCAGGTGACACCTCCTTCATCCTCTGATGAATCAACAGCAACTCAACTCCCCCCTCTGAAAACTATGGCTGGGTACGCTTTGTAATCTTTCATCTCAATGTGTTGTAAATCTAGAATAAAATGTTAACCCTCCTTTTAATTTTGTCTGCAGAGCCAAAGCCAGACCCAGCAAGAAAGCTCGGGTCAACAATCCGCCCGAAGACCCAGCCACTGTTGAAGAAGAACCAAGAGGTGATCCGGACCAGACTCGTGAACCGGAGGGCCTTCATCCTGAAGCCGCCTCTGAAGACCCGCCCCTTCAAGGCCAAAACACTGATGAACCAACAGACGCTGTGCCTGCCGCACCTGACACTGAACTGGCCGAGCCAAACCGGGCTAGTCCGGTGAGAGATACTGGGACTCCATTATCACCAGCCAAAAACACTGAAGGCCAAGGATATGATGTTATTATTACTGGAATGGGCCACAGCTCTCCTGGCCATCCCGGAATCTTGGCTCAACATAGTGCCAAGGAAGAGCAGTTTGCTAGGAAAAAAGTCAAATGGAGTAGTGATTTTTCGAATTATGCTCATCTCAATGTTGAAGAACTTCATTCTGGCTTCTTGAACCGTCTTCATACAAACCGGGACTATGAAGCCGGTTTGGTGAACTTGATGAAGGAGCGATATGAGGTATTTTCATCTCCCTTTGTTCGTTGATTCAAAGTTGAAATACTAGCCCAAGTAGCCCCCAAGGGCCATTTTTATGATGTTAATCATAAACCGGGTCTTTGTAGCACTTTAAGTTTGTCGTCATTGACCTTCAAAATGTCAGGTCTCTAATAAGAACCAAGACTCCTCTTTTACCAATTAGATAGCTTTCTGCCGTGTAGCCCCCAAAAGGCCGGTTTAACTTGGCAAGTTAATCCGGGTTTTAATCCATGCATCCGTTTTAGAACAGACGTACATTAGCCCCCAAGTGTCAAGGATAATGCTTGCATTGTTCTGGAGACTTGTATAAAATGTAGTAATTGAGAGCAAGTAGGCATTAGCCCCCAAGTATGAAGTGCATAACTTGTTATACGCTTTGTACTTAGAACATATATATATCCCGTTGTTTGATATACCTTCAATGTTGCAGGCTGAACTGAGGAATAGAGATGCCCGAAACTCTGACTTGCAAGAGAATGTGAAATCACAACAAGAAGAAGCTGCAAAAACGAAAGAGGAGATGACCCAAGCCCTAGCCGCAATGGAAAAGCTGAAAGAATCTTTCAACAAAGATCGTGCTGACTGGGAAACCGAAAAATCTCGGTTTAACCAAAAGAGCTGAAGACGCCGAGGCAGCCCTGAAACCAATTGTAGATGAACTAACTAGCTTGAAACGGCAAATCAACGCTATGACTTCTACTATCTTTGGTAGGTATCTCCTTATGTGTTTTGCTCAATTCAATGGACCTTATCATTGACCAGAATGTTGATATAAACCCTTGGCAGGCACGCGGATTGCTCATCTTGGTATAGACATGCGGATGAAGCTCAAAGCGGCGTATACTTTGATTGAACAGTTATACTCTGGGTCTCAGCGGGCTATTTGCACAGCGGCCTACAACAAACCGGCACCAACCCTGATCAAAGAAACACTTGAGAAACTGGCCATGTTACCAGCCCGGATTGTCGAATTGAAGAAGGCTGCTGCAAGAGCAGGAGCTTTAACCGCACTTATTCGAGCCAAAGCCTGGATTGCAGACCTTGAAGCGGAGGATATCATAAAAGGATACCCAGGCATGAAGGAGGACGGTGCAAACTTCGACAAGATGACCTCTGGTGGCTGACCAAAGAGATGCGGCCAATAGCCAGCAAGCTGGCCGAAGACACAGACTTGTCCCATTTTCAACCGGCTTATGACGCTGAAGGGAAAAGACAGCCTGCCAAAATCCATGAAGTTGAAGAACTTGTGCCTCCGATTCGTAAGCACACTTACGCTCCTGATATTAACCCATCCAATCTTATCCATGAAGAGGCAGTATTTCAAGGTTTAACTGGAATCGATTGGTCGACGGTTGATTTCCAGCGTCTGGGGAGGGATGAAGAAGTGCCAACACCAACTGACCCTCAACCATCAAACCGTCCAGATGAAGCATCTTAAACCGATTGCCGGTTTACTGGCTATTGTGTACCGATACTTTGAAAAACAATTATGCAATTGGAGCCGCTTTGAAAGCCTCTTGTAATAGGATAGCCAAAACTCCGTTATTTGCCATGCCATCGAGCATGTTTTGTAATACCTTGTGACAACTTATTCCACCTTTTGGGATATATTTATGCATAGCCCATGATGAATTGTGTTCCTGGGTACAGCAACTTAAAAGTATCTAGCAGTTTACCGCTAGACGGGTCATGATGCCCAACAAGTATACAATACGTAGATGAATAATCAAAGTGTTTGCATAGAAACACAATATGTACAACATACCTCATTGGTTGACCAACGACGTATACAGCAAAGGTGTCAATACCAATCCGGAACGTTGATAACCCCATCCTTATAATGCCAGATTATTATAGTAAATCGGACCGGGATATAATAATTACCGGGTTTTCTTTATAGCACTGGCGATTTAGTCAAACCAGACCGGGTCAACGAACACCGGTTTATAATTGATCATGTGCCGACAACTTGTAGTTGAAAAGCAAGCCGGGTCAAGGACGCCGGTTTAGCAGAAAACACTTATGAACTTTTACAAAGTAAAAAATCTTCAATAAATAAGACTCAAAAAAGGAACTATGCAAGGCTTTTTATGAGCTGCCAGGCTCCAAATCGAGGCTTTTCATGGGCTGCCAGGCCTCTGAGTTAAACCATTTAACAAAGCCTTTTAAGATGGGCCTCCAATTAACCAATCGTCGTTTTAACTTTGACAAATTCAGGGTCTGTAAAAGATTGACTTGTCAAACATTCGGTGGGTCATGCCAGGATTACCTGGATAGGAGTGGCTTACTTGACGAAGGTAGTTTAACCCGGGGTTTTAGGTGAATACACCAAGCTTCCAAGTCGTGGCTTGATAGCCAATTACAATGGTCCTTTCAAACTCTTTGTTGCTTTGCAAAAAGAGCCCCCGAGTAACTTTATGAGTTGTGCTCAATGTGTGCCCATGTTTGAGTTCGTGCTTTGTGCAACACTCTCTTTGGCTCCACATATTTTTCTTTTGTGGCTTAAACGCCTATCAAGAGCTGTAGCTATGGTGTGACAACAACCAAGCCCCCTAGTGATATCCCTTCGTGGTTTCAAACCGATCAAGAGGTGTAGCTATGGTTCAAATATGACCAAGCCCCCTAGTGATTTTCTTTATATCCGTGCGGCTGCTGAGACCGGATTAACAAAAACTCCACTTTGTCAGTAAACTCTCGTAAGCACACACAGGATGTAAAAAGAACAGATACCCCGCTGTAACGGAGGCTCCGTTTTATTATATAATATATAAATCGTCATAAATATGTACATATGAAGAGCCTATGGCTTCAAGTATAGTAAGGCCGAAGAAGAGCTATGTTCCATGGCCGCTTGGTCTCCTCCTCCGATTTACGTGAGTCTTTGTGCTCTCGAACATCAATGAGGTAGTAAGACCCGTTGTGCAGATTCTTGCTGACCACAAAGGGTCCTTCCCAAGGTGGGGATAACTTGTGCATATCAGTCTGATCCTGGATGAGCCGGAGCACCAAATCGCCTTCTTGAAAGGTTCTGGTCTTAACCCGGCGGCTGTGATAACGGCGGAGATCTTGTTGATAAATCGCCGAACGTGCTGCTGCAAGATCACGCTCTTCATCCAACAGGTCCAGGGAATCTTGACGTGCCTTCTCATTATCAGCTTCAACGTAGGCTGTCACACGGGGCGAGTCGTGACGGATGTCACTAGGAAGAACTGCCTCCGCTCCATAAACCATGAAGAAAGGTGTGTAACCCGTAGACCTATTGGGTGTGGTGTTGATGCTCCATAACACAGAAGGTAGCTCCTCAACCCAACAACCCGGTGTCCGCTTTAAAGGAACCATAAGCCTGGGTTTGATACCTCGTAGAATTTTTGATTTGCCCTCTCCGCTTGACCATTAGACTGGGGGTGAGCCACTGATGCTATATCGAGCCGGATGTGCTCACGTTGGCAAAATTCCTCCATCTCCCCTTTTGATAGGTTAGTACAATTATCATTTATAATACTGTGTGGAAAGCCAAACCAGAATATCACCTTTTTGATGAACTTAACCGCCGTGGCCGCATCACACTTACTGACTGGTTCTGCCTCCACCCATTTGGTAAATTTATCAACTGCTACTAACAGGTGGGTCTTTTTGTCCTTGGATCGCTTGAAGGGTCCAACCATATCAAGCCCCCAAGTCGCAAACGGCCAAGTTATTGGAATCATCCTCAACTCTTGAGCCGGAATGTGCGCACGGCGGGCAAATTTTTGACAACCGTCACATCTCTTGACTAAATCCTCCGCGTCAGCATGCGCTTTCAACCAGTAAAAACTGTGGCGAAAAGCTTTAGCAACCAAAGATTTTGAACCGGCGTGGTGACCGCAATCACCTTCATGGATTTCTCACAAAATCTCACAACCCTCTTGAGGAGAAACACAATGCTGAATTGCTCCTGAAACGCTATAATGATGTAACTCCCTGTTGAGTATGGTCATGGACTTGGAACGCCGGATTATCTGTCGAGCCAACGTTTCATCGTTTCGTAACTCGTCCTGGTTCATGTAAGCTAGATATGGGATTGTCCAATCCGGTATGGCGTGCAAAGCTGCCACCAATTGAGCCTCCGGATCAGGATTAGCCAACTCTTCTTCTGTTGGTATCTTTACTGATGGATTATGCAATACGTCAAGAAAGACATTTGGTGGAACCGGTTTACGCTGAGAGCCAAGACAACTTAAAGCATCTGCCGCTTCATTCTTTCGCCGGTCTATATGGTCCACCTGATAACCTTTGAACTGACCAGCCACTCTATCCACCTCTCGCCTGTATGCAGCCATGAGTGGGTCCTTAGAATTCCAAGTGCTAGACACCTATTGAGCCACCAGATCTGAATCGTCGAAGCACTTAACCTGGCTTAAATTCATTTCTTTAGCCATCCTAAGACCGTGGAGCAAAGCCTCATATTCAGCTGCATTGTTAGTATAAGGGAACATTATACGAAGGACAAAACAAAACTTGTCACCTTGTGGGGAAGTTAGTATGACTCCAGCCCCCGAGCCGTCCAACTGTGTGGATCCATCAAAATGAATAGTCCAATATGTATTATCTGGTTTCTCTTCAGGTGCCTGTAACTCCGTCCAATCATTGATGAAGTCCACGAGTGCCTGGGATTTGATTGTTGTGCGGGGTATATATTTAAGCCCATGAGGTCCAAGCTCAATAGCCCACTTGGCAATCCGGCCAGTTGCTTCTCTGTTTTGAATGATATCTCCCAGAGGGGCTGAACTGACCACTATGATGGGATGGCCCTGAAAATAGTGTTTAAGATTCCGGCTTGCCATAAACACTCCATACACCAGCTTTCTGCCAATGTGGATACCTCTGCTTTGACTCAATGAGCACCTCACTGATATAATAAACAGGCCGTTGAACCGGATATTCCTTGCCAGTTTCCTTGCGCTCTACCACAATAGCCACGCTAACATCTCGGGCATTAGCAGCCACATATAGCAATAACGGCTCTTTATCGATCGGTGCTGCAAGCACAGTCGGTTTAGCTAACTGCCTCTTCAGATCCTCAAACACTTTATCAGCTGCCTCGCTCCAGAAAAAATTATCTATTTTCTTAAGCATCTGATATAAAGGGATGACCTTCTCTCCAAGGCGACTGATAAACCGGCTTAAAGCTGTAATCCGACCGGCCAGGCATTGGAAGTCATTGATACACGCCGGTTTAGCTAAAGATGTAGTTGCTGAAATTTTTTCCGGATTAGCTTCAATGCCTCGGTTTGACACCAGAAAACCCAAGAGCTTGCCTGCCGGAACACCAAAGACACACTTCTCCGAATTAAGCATCATCTTTTAAACCCGGAGGTTGGCAAAGGTTTCTCTCAAATCATCTATCAATGTTTCCTCCTTTCTGGACTTGATCACAATATCATCCACATATGCATGAACATTACGCCCAATCTGTGTATGAAGGCAATTCTGAACACAGCGTTGATAAGTTGCCTGGGCACTTTTCAGTCCAAAGGGCATGGAGACATAACAGAAGGCTCCAAAAGGAGTGATGAAGGATGTCTTCTCCTGGTCCTTAACTGCCATTTTGATCTGATGATAACCAGAGTAAGCATCCAGAAAACATAAACGGTCACAACCCGCCGTAGCATCAATGATCTGATCAATACGAGGGAGGGCAAAGGGGTCTGCAGGGCAAGCTTTATTCAAATCTATGTAATCCACACACATCCGCCAAGTGCCATTTTTCTTAAGAACCAACACTGGATTAGCCAACCACTCTGGATGAAAGACCTCCATGATAAACCCTGCGGCCAACAACCGAGCTACCTCTTCATCGATAACCTTATGCCTTTCTTCATTGAAGCGGTGGAGAAACTGCCGGACCGGTTTAAACTTAGGATCAATGTTGAGTGTGTGCTCAGCGAGTTCCCTCGGTACACCTGGCATGTCAGAAGGTTTCCATGCAAAGATGTCCCGGTTCTCACGGATGAACTCGATGAGCGCGCTTTCCTATTTGGGATCCAGGTTAGCGCTGATGCTGAATTGTTTGGATGAATCGTCAGGAAAAAAGTCAACCATCTTAGTATCTGTGGCCGATTTAAACTTCAACGCTGGATCGTGTTCCATAGTTGGCTTTTTCAAAGAAGTCATGTCTGTCGGATCAACTTGCTCCTTATAGAATTTCAACTCCTCCGTCGCACAAACCGATTCAACATAAGCCGCATCACCTTCCTCACATTCCAAAGCAATCTTTCTGCTTCCATGTACTGTGATAGTCCCCTTATGACCTGACATTTTAAGTTGTAGATAAACATAACACGGCCTCGCCATGAACTTAGCATAAGCCGGCCGCCCAAAGAGGGCGTGATACGGACTTTTGATTTTCACCACCTCAAAAGTCAATGTTTCTGACCTTGAATCATAATCATCCCCAAAGGCCACCTCTAAAGCTATCTTGCCCACTGGGTATGCAGACTTACCAGGCACCACACCATGAAAAACTGTATTTGACGGTTTAAGATTCTTATCTGTCAACCCCATTCGGCGGAATGTATCATAATACTGAATGTTGATACTACTTCCTCCATCCATGAGCACTTTAGTGAACTTATATCCTCCAACCTGAGGGGCCACTACTAGGGCCAAGTGATCCGGATTGTCAACCCGGGGTGGGTGATCCTCTCTACTCCACAAAATGGGTTGCTCAGACCAGCGCAAATACTGAGGCACTGCTGGTTCCACAGAGTTTACTGCCCTCTTGTGAAGCTTCTGATCACGTTTACACAAACTAGTAGTAAAGACATGATATTGCCCACTATTTAGCTGCTTGGGATTGCTCTGGTAACCCGACTGCTACTGCTGCTGGTTCCCCTGATGGTTGTAACCTCCCTAGTTGCCTTGGTGCCCTTGATTGATGTGCCCGGTTTGATTGCCTTTAAATCCTGAACCGGAACTGCCACCTCCGTAACCCGGTCCGTGGAAACAACCTCCTGAACCGCCGGGCGGGCCATTATCATACTGGAACATATTGGAGATCTTAAAATCCCGCATGATGTAATAGTCTTTCCAAAGATGCGATGCTGGCTTCTCCTTTGATCCATGCTTTGGACATGGCTGATTTAACAGGCGCTCCAAACTGGAGCCTGAACCTCCACCCCTCTGGGGCTGCTTGCCCTTGCGGCGCTGGCCATTCTCCTGAGCATTGGTGTTAGCTACAAAGTCCAAGCTGTTGTCGGCCTTGCGCTTACCACTATTCCCATGGCTTGCCGGATTATGCTGCTGACCCTTGGCGTTGTCATTCTTATTCCCTTTCCCCGGTTTGTCCTCCTCTGAATTCGGGTCCTTGGTATTATCTGAATCAGCGTACTTAACCAAAGCGGCCATGAGCGTTGACATATCATTGCAGTGACACTTAAGCCTTCCTAACTTTTGTTTGAGCGGCAGAAAACGGCAATTGCCCTCCAACGTTAGTACTGCGGTATCTGCATTGATACGATCCGATGAGTGCAAAATTGTTGAGACCCGCTTGACCCAATGGGTCGTGGACTCCCATTCCTCTTGGACACAAGCGGCCAGATCCACGATTGACATCGGCTGCTTACAAGTATCCTTGAAGTTCTGGATAAACCGGTGCTTCAAATCGTCCCATGATCCGACAGAATTAACTGGTAAGCTCTTTAACCAAGTACGAGTTGTTCCCTCTAACATCATGGTGAAGTATTTCGCACATACCGCTTCGTCCACATCCAGCATCTCCATTGCCATCTCGTAACTTTCAACCCACACCTCTGGTTGTAAATCAGCAGTGTAATTGGGCACCTTACGAGGTCCTTTGAAATCCTTGGGCAGTCTCACATTACGCAAAGCGGGGGTGAGACACGGCACCCCTAAGGAAGTGAATACCACCCCTGGTTCTACTGAAGCCGTAGGGTGAACCAGGGTATGTTGACGTGCTCCGTGTCGAGCTGCTAACTCAGCTTACCGACGCGCGCGGCCATGATCCACAACATCTTGCACATTAGCACCTCCCCCTGTCGGGTTGTGCCCTCGCGGCGAGTTACGGCGACGTGCGCTGCTTGACATAGCCCGTTCATCCTCCATGTGTCTGCTATAGCTCCGGCTTGGACGGGGAGTGGTATGAATCCTCTCACGACTGTGTGAGTATGCCTGCTGCTGGTTCAGCGCCGTTTGAAGGAGGTCTCTAGCCCGACGTGCCTCAATCGCAACTGGTGATTCACCGTCGGTTGGGAGGGCTGCCAGGCATGAAGCGGCGGCCACGATATTGTCCAACGGGTTGGAATAATGCCCGGGAGGTGTTGGTACATACTGCGGTACAACATTGCTCCGACGAGGCGGGTCCATCGTGCGCGTTTGAACCGGCGCTCCCGTTCCTGGTGCCTCCGTCCGGTTCAGTACTGGCTGGTTACTAGCTCCTGCTCCCGGTGTGTTGAAGAGGTTTCGTGGTTCATAACCTGACGGGAGGTGCGATCGGTACCTTCTTCTCATGACTTCTTCGGAAGCGTTCTGATCCAGCCTAATTCGGTAGGCTTGTGCTTCCAACTCGGCCCGTTCTGTAGCCATCCTAGCGTTCTCTGCCGCTAAGTCCGCTTTAGCCTGAGCTATTTGATCCTTCACCATCGCAATCTCCACATTGTGCTGATCCCGGGCTGCTGCATCCACCTCTGCGGCCATCAATGTTGCCAAAGCGTCGAACAGGTCAGACAGGACTTGAGCCGGAGGCGGCGCAGAGCTTCCCGCTCCTGCTGGCATAGCCGTTGCCGAACCGGAGAGTATTGCTACAGCAGTTGATGAGTGAGGCACCAACTGTGTGCCGGCCATGAAGATAGCGGCCCGGTTTGGCAGATCATGGGGGTCCAGAATACTGTTGCCCTCGGATCCTCCATCAATTCGGCCATCCTGCAACTGATAAAGTGATTCAGTCTCTCCAGAAGACTCGTCGTCGGAACAGAAAATGGTTTCTCCATCGAATGTCGGTCCGTCCTCATAGTATGCTCCATGGATGACACCTACAAAAACACGCTTCGTCACGGGCCGAACCGGCAAAGAACTTGCACGCTGAGCCATTTCGATGATGTCGGTGCAGGTGTCCGGCTCAGGGGCCGGTTCGCCAATCTTGCCGATGAAGACGTGGATCCCACCAAAGGGGACCCGGTACCCATATTCAATTGAATCGGCCTCGGGACCCCATCTTGCGTTGTCGATGTAGAGCTTGCCGCGATGACTCTTCGTCATCCGGCCCACAGCGTATCCCTTGAGTCCATCAAAGCTGCCCTTCAAGAACTCGAAACCATCGTGCGATAGCCCCACGGTGGGCGCCAACTGTCGTGGATTTGTCAAGGCAGATGTCCTTGTGAAAGGACTTAGTCGTGGAGCCATCGCAATGGGTTAACTTAAAGGGGTTGAACCGGACAAGGGGACACGGAGAGTTTATACTAGTTCGGCCCCTTCGATGAAGGTAAAAGCCTACGTCTAGTTGTGATTGGTATTGCTTGGGTTTCGAAGGCCAGGGAGCGAATCCGCTTTGTCTGGCTCTCGAGTTGTGATCTCTCCCTTGAACCGTTGCCGGGTCGTCCCCTTATATACATGGGTGGCGCCCGTCGGTTTACAGAGTCCCAAAGCCGGATCATAAACGTTTTCGGTTCGGTCTCTACACTTCTTATCTTACAAAGCAAGTTACATGATTAAGTCGGTTTATATCTACAGGCCTTAACTCACTTCTGGGCCTTGGTCCTTCATAAAGCACCATCATCTTCACATCTTCATAGGCTTCTAATCTTCATAAAGTTAATCCGGCTACTCCTGGCCGGTTTACGCCCAATAGTAATATCCCCAACATATTGGTTCACAAACATACATTTATTCCGTTGCATTCGAGACAGAGGATACTGAACAGATTCAGATGGCGATTTTGGCAGGCTTGTATTATTGATAGTGGAGATTGTCTCGACCACTGCATCATAACATAAATTAGGACGGGAACCAAACAGATTAATCATGAGTTATTGCCATATTACCTGCCCTAGATTTACTGGAAAGAAACAATGGGGTTGCCTTGCTGTTTTCAGAGTTTGTCTTCTTATCTTCAGCAGCCTGCACAAAATTAACACACTAGCATTGCTATCATTGGCCAAGTCAGATAATAGGAAAGCAACATTGACACAACGAACGTTTGGGCAACTAGCCTACACCAAATTAACACAATATGGCACAGCTATCATCAGCCAGGTAAGGTAATCTGAAAGCAACATTGACACAATGAATGAATGGGCAACCAGAGAAGCACTACAATTCAGTAATGTGCGTGATATGAGATAGTATATTCATGCAGCTCAGTATGCAAAACTACCAAGTAGTTTTCCTTACAAAAATCAACATTGGCGCCTTTAACATTTTGCTACAACTAATTTTAGATCAGATAAAGGTTAGATTCACGCCGATTAACAAAAAACATGCTGATGTAAAAATATAGTGATATACAATAGGTACTTACATCAGCATTGGAGCACAGAGAATTCCCGCAAGATATTTTCCTCGAATACTATCCCAATGGAGGAAGTCTTGTACCGTTTAACCTTATTTTCTAAAAGAGAGATGGGTAAGAAACATGTAGAAAATATGACCAGAATGCTATAAAATTTCATGATGCAAGGATACGCACACGCTTCTTAGAATGGAGTTGACATTCTTTTGTTGGACTGGAGCGGACTAGTTCTTTGGCCACTGGAATCTGCTTATTATTAGTGGGAGTTGGGTTTCTCTGTGCTGGAGCGGTATCTATGAAAAATGGAGTTGGTTTATTATCTCCTGGCGTTTGGATCTTTTTGCAAAGACCTGGTTTGTAACCCTTCAGATTCTAACATAGTCGTCTTCCCCTTGCATGCCTTATATAGAAGAATGGTGATTCAGTTATAAAACATGCTATAGCAGAGATGGAATAGGTACTGAAGAATAGAAAGGCATGGCATATTGACATGTATTCCCTCCATCCGGAAATAAATGGATGGGTCTAGGCATATTTCAGTTCTAGATACATCCTGTTTTATCCATTTCTACAACATTTAATCCGGACGGAGGGAGTATGATGTAAGAACTAGGGATACGACAGGACAACACAGTAAAAAACACATTGAAAAACCCACTGCAGAACCAAAGTATCCAAACCCACTGATATGAGATAGTACACTCATGCAGCTCAGGATGCAAAACTACCAGGCAGTTTTCCTTGCAAAAATCAACATTGTGGCCTTTAATCATACATTTTGCTCCAACTAAATTTAGATCAGATAAAGGTTGGATTCACGCCGATTAACAAAATACATGCTGATGTAAAAATATAGTGATATACAACAGGTACTTACATCTACATTGGAGCACAGAGAATTCCTGCAAGAATCTTTCCTCATAAACGATACCATTGCAGAAATTTCTTCTATCTGTTAAGCTTATTTTCTAAAAGATAGATGGGTAAGAAACATGTAGAAAATATGATCAGCATGCTATAAATTTCATGATACAAGGATACGCACACGCTTCTTAGAATTGAGTTGACATATTTTTGCTGGACTAGAGCGGACTAGTTCTTTGGCCACTGGAATCTGCTTATTATCAGTAGGAGTTGGGTTTCTCTGTGCTGGAGCAGTATCTATAAAAGCTGGAGTTGGTTTATTATCTCTTGGCATTTGGATCTTTTGCAAAGGCCTTGTTTGTAACCCTTTAGAGTCTAACATAGTCGTCTTCCCCTTGCATGCCTTGTATAGAAGAATGGTGCTTTAATTATAAAACATGGACAGCAGAGAGATGGAATAGGTACTGAAGAATAGAAGGGCATGACATATTGACATGTATTCCCTCCACCCGGAAAAAAATGGATGGGTCTAGGCGTATTTTAGTTCTAGATACATCCTTTTTTATCCATTTCGGCAACATGTAATCCGGACGGAGGGAGTATGGTGTAAGAGCTAGGGATACGACAGGACAACACAGCAAAAAAACACTAGATGAATGTAAAATTGTATGCTAGCGGAATACGTACAGAAATAACTAAGGCAACATACACGTGTATGATTGGGAAAATAAGATGGCATTGCAACAGCGCACTAGAACAACACTTCAATGTAAAAAAACATGGTATGGTAGACAGATGAAGTACATACTGATGAATAACAATGCATAAGATATTCAGAAGCATGATGTCCAAATTAAGCAGATGGCATTGCGATAGAGTAGAATGACAGTACTTGAATTTGAAAACATGTTATCATGAATGGAATAGGTACTGAAAAACAGGAAGGCATGACATATTTACATGCATGATCAGCATGCTAAGCACATGGCATTGCAACAGAGTAGATACACTCCAGGACATTATATGCATGTTGTACCCATATCACAGGCCAAGTTAGAGCAAGGACCTTGTGGGGTGAAGAGGATTCATCATCTTTCTGCAAGTCTTCTGAAGAACTGCCTTTACATGTTCCATCATATTGGGTATCATTGACATCAAGTTTATTGGCCTTTACATTGCTCCGTGAGGTTCTTGTGGATATATCAGTGTGTGCAATTATATCTGACATGCATGGAAGACAACTAGTAGTTAGATTTATGTAATGAGTGCCTGTAGGAGACGACATAAATAGTAGGACTGGGGTTAACTAGCAGCAACAGGTCTCATAAACTAAAGGGAGAACACAGATGAAAGCTACAGAATATGTATCGTTTGTACTCAAGATTAACTAGATGGCACACAAAAGTATTAAAGAACAACATAGGTAATACTAGAAGTGGTATAATACTATAATCACTAGCCTGTGGGATAGCATTGGCTGATGGATGATAACTATGGAACAACGTTACCTAAAGAACAAGTATCTTAGTTGAACTATGGAACAGTGTTAACTCCTGAACAAGACCCGTAAGAGATCAGCATGAATATACAGTGAAATGTGATGATCTATTTTCCATGCTTAGATGAATAACAAAGCCATAAATGTTGCACACAAGTAAGATGAGGGTACAACCTATCTGGCTGCCATCCATAGGAGTGAGCATCATGTGCTGACTTGTCGATGGCCCTGCAGTTGTTGTGGCTGTCCATGTCGGGCACACGCATTCGATGCAGGGAACTGTTAAGTGGGGACTATAGCTCCCTTCTGGTGTATGCTTCCCTTGTTGGAGCAGCTGCGGTGAGTTGGAAGACGGTGTGTCTGAAGATGCAGATAACGCATAATGTTAAGAACGACATATCTCTTTGATCTGAAGAAATACACTAAGAGATCAACAGCAAGGTACGAGAGTGGTCACACGTCTGTTGGCTGAAGACTAAATTGGGGTCACACGATTTTATTTTATTTTGGTACTGTCCGATCTACGCCGGATGGCTGGCCGTCTTGTGCCTCCCGGCTGACCCTGTTCGGAATCTTCCCCGAAGAGCCAGCGACCAACGGCAGAGCAGCCTGCCTCCGCCATCCGTGGCCCCGGCCAAAACCCCGCTCCCCGCCCCACCGCACTGCCGTGGTTGCGCCGCCCCCGGGCCAATCCATAAAGACTCCCCGTCATCCAGATCCGGCGGCGGCAGTACCTTCAACCCACGCAACTCTAAAATATAGCCATCTAAGCGCTGCTTCTGCGGCGAACTTGCGGCCCCGCACCCTTACGTTAGACACCAGCCAACCGGCAGCCTAGGAGCTCCGCCGCCTTGAGGGGTGCTGCTTCCCATTGGGAATCGATTGGACCAGAATAAAAATTCAGACAACTGACGCCTAAATAAAATGACTTGAGATGAGGGTGTGACCTATCTGGCGACATGGTGAAGTAGGCAGGTCCAGCGGTCGAGTTGGTGAGGTTGGCGCGGTTGCGGTGGCGACCGGTGGTAGGGAAAGAGTGATGTCGCGATGGTCGACGGCTACGCGGAAGCAGTGCCAGGACTCTAGACGGATCCGAAGTTGGAGCCGCTCCGGCGCCGTGACCAACAGCGGGGGTGAATCGGCTCCGATACGGTTCACGCGGCCGTCTTTGAGGCAATACCAGCAGCACGGAGTAAGAGGCACATGGCCCAGCGCACGACGGCAAATGGACAGCGTCTCCGGCATTAGGGAGGAGGGCGGCTGTGAAATTGGTGCGGTGGGGGCGCCATGGAGGTGGGGCTGAGGTTTCGCGGCTCGGGAGAAGGGAGCTTCCTGGGGAGAAGGTGATTTGGCGCCCACGAGGTATGTATGGGGGTGGGCGGGCGGGAATTGGGAGGGGAGTGGAACCATGTCTTACGGACGCGTTTGTCTGAAATGTGAGGGGGAGTTACAGTTCTACCCTTGCCTATAGGCTTCTCGGCTTGGGTCTGTGTACTGAGGGTTGGGGATAGTAGAGTAACTTTGCTTCTCCACAAATAGTAGGCGGGAGCGATTTCGTGCGAGGAGGGCATGTTTTGAACTATAGTGGGCGCGAGCGATTTCGGGCGAGGAGAGCGTGTTTTGAAATAGTGGGCGCGAGCTATTTTGGGCAAGGAGAGCGTGTTTTGCCGACCATGGTTTATGAATTATTCGGCAAATGTCATTTCGGCCGAGGAGAAGGCGCGCTTGGATGAAGTTACGAACCTATCCTCGATGTACAACGGGTCAATTGATACGTGTCCCACATAGGACGGTAATTTCACGTCTCCCATTTATTTGCTCGGGCGAATTCCACCGAGCAGAGAGGATGTTTAACGGTTCGTTCAAATTTTGGGAGAACGAGCATCCACGTCTACCTTACCAAGTTGATTCGGATCAAATTTTGAAATATTAGCTTGCCACTTCTTTTTTAGATGGAGAGATGATGCTCGGGAGTAATGTGTTTTTACATGCTCGTTGCTAGCGATTTACTATATGACAAATAGTTGACCCACTCAAAAACGCGAATCAAACCCAAAATGAAATATCTCGATTCAATGAAATAGCTCGTTCAGTAGGTCAAAATAGTGAACTAAATCCAAAATTGAACACCTCAATCGAGTAGCATGTTGTACAGTATTATAGTACTCCATGAACATGCTGAAAGTCAAATTAATGAACTTGTTTGATATACGCATATATCCGTTCATGTGTGGATTGCAGACAACATGTTTTCCAATTTAAATATTTGAATGCAAGTTTATATCGAAACATGGTTTATATCAGTCTTTGATGCATAAAACACGACCTCCCCCTCTCCCGGACTCCTGTTCTCTGTCTCTCTCTCTCTCTCTCTCTCTCGCCGACAATCTTCAATTCTGTTGCTCACATCCGACACAAAAACCTTGTTGGTCCCTCTCCCTTTCTCCCCATCTATCTCTCTCTCTTTGTGTGTGTGTGTGGGGGGGGGTCTTTCTAGTTCACATGCATATATACACCATTTATAGGTCTCTCTCTCGCACACTATGTATGATACTCTAGCTAGTCCAAGCTAGATATCTTGGGTGCACTCGTCGTACGCACACAAATTCCTTGGCTCTTTGCCCGTAACTCTCTCACGCACCACTATGTCGTCTCGGAGCTCTTTCGCCCCTCTATCAAACTCTCCATCCACCTGGTTCACACATACACATGCATATCTCACTCGCACTCGATAGGCCCATCTAAAACTCTATCTCCCCCCTCATTCTCTCTCCATCTCACATGCGCACACACACAATCTCATGCCCAGCTAGCCAAGTATGATGGTCTCTCACTCAATTGTAGGCACACGTAGTCCCCCCTATATGTATATGACTAGCTAATCTTAGTCTCCATCACAAACACGTGCATGGTCTATCTCGATTTGTCTCGAGGCATCTTTCTATATCACACACACTCCCTCGATCTTCCACCCATATAGTCCCCTCACGATCTCGACGGGATCTCTCTATCACAAACACACCCTCTCTCCCTCCCCATGCATCCATGCCATCCATGTGTCCCTCTCGACCTTTGTTCCTTGTTGGCCAGACCTCTATTGGACATGTGCTACAGGGGTGTCTCTCTCCGTTGCAAACAATCACACACTAGCTATCTTCGTGTATCTCCTCGCCTCGCTTTTCCATCTCGGAGATGCATGTGTGATATGTTCGCATAAGAAACGAAAAAACACACACTCTCTCCAATTTATCGTTTGTTGTCACTTTCTCTTTCACACACATACTCTTTTTGCACACTTACTCATTCTCCTTCACATGCACTTGATCTATCTTGACTGAGGCACTCTCCTCGGTCCATAGCATATATATTTATTGAAAAGTCAAACATCACAAAGTTTGACCATGTACATGGAGAAAAAAAATTACATCTAGTACGGCAAACATATACCATTAGATTCACCATGAGATGTAGTTTTGTATGATGTATCTTTGGTATTGTAGATATAAATGACATTTGCGTAAACCTGATCAAAGTTTCCAAAGTTTGATTCTAAAAAATTTACATGCACTGCATTATCGAGCGGATGGAATATCTCTTCCCCCCTCTCAGCTATCTAGCGCACCACTCAGCCTTATCGGGGCTCAATCTCTCTCAAACTTTATTGGTCAGTTTGGTTCATGACCTGACCCTCATGCCTTGATGGCCGGTACTGCCTGGTGCGGACATGAGATGTAAAATATTTCTGCCTGGCCAGGCTTGTGTGGTGCTGAAGCGTTTGGTTCATGCCTGGGCCAGGCAAAGCATCAGCGTCCCATCAATCAATCCATGCATCAATTATTTAATGCTAATATCCATCCACGTTGTTGTTAGCCTTGTGGCCACACGACCAGGCACGGCCAGGCGTTCGAAATCGGTCGCCTGGGCCAGGCTACTTGCAGTGTCTGGAGTTCAGCTAGGCTAATTAAAGTGCAAGGGAACCCAGGCCAAGCAGGCTTTCTTTTTCACAGGGTAGCAACTGAACAAGCGTGCATGAAATCCAGCCACAACCCCAGGCCAGGCAAAAGATGCTCAGGACGCAAGCCAAACTGGCCTTATATCTCCCTGGTTCACACATACACATGTCTCGCTCACGCTATACATATAGACCCATCCAACACTCTCTGCCCTTGTTCTCTCTCCATGTGACACGCACCCCCTAAGTACCATAATCCCTCACTCCATCATAGGCGCAAGCACTCCCCCCTCCTAAGTATGATTATCTCTTACTAGCCATCAGGAACACATGTATTGTCTCCTTCCATCCATACGTCTATCTCGATATCTCTCGGGGCATCTTCTATCACGCACACACCTTGTCACTCGATCTCCCACCCATGTAATCCCATCACGATCTCCAGGGGATCTCTCTATGACAAACATACACTCTCTCCTCCCCATGTCTGCATTTTCTCCGTACGTCTCTCTCGACCTCTCTCCCTTGTTTGTCAGACCCCTCTTGGCCACGTGCTAGGGGTCTTGCTCTCTCGGTTCCAAACAACCACACACTATCTCCTCACCTTGCCTCCGTTGTCGAAGATGCATGTGTGATATGTTTGCATAAGACACACACGCTTTTTCTGTACTTTTATCGTGTGTTCTCCATGTCTCTTTCACACACGCACACACACTTTTTTCACTCTCTCTCTCTCTAGTTAGGGACTCTGTCACGTCCATAAGCATATGGATGTTTTGAAAAGTCAAACCTCAGAAAAGTTTGACTAGGTATATGTGGAGAAAAACATTTACATCTGGAACGATCATTAGATTCATCACAACATGTACTTACTTCATACTATCATTTATCTTTGGTATTGTAGATATAAGTAATTTCTTTATAAACTTGGTCAAAGTTTCAAAAGTTTGACTTAAAAAAATGTTGGAACTACATTATCGAACGGAGGGAGTAGCTCTCTCTCTCTCTCTCTCTCTCTCTCTCTCTCTGCTATCTCTCACGGGCCTCCCCTCTCACTCGAACTCTCTATACCGACGGATTATACGCTCACTGTGTCAGCGTATAGCTTCGTATATTGTTTAGTTGACCGGTCAACCCATCCACATGTTGCCTTGTCAGCTCGTGTTCTGTATCTTCGTGTGCTGGCCCATGTGGCAGTGGGTGAAAATAAGTAAACTAGAGGCTCATCTGACACGCGGTGAAGTAAACAAAGTTGAAACCACTCGGGGTAGCACCCCGCACGCTAGTAAATTGAGGGCGCATTAAGGACAAACTTCTTGCGCGCGAAGGACGCACTCGCGCACAATTCACCACTGCGCGGCGGCATGCACAGAAGGACGCACTCATGCACACCCAGCACACAACACATACCAGCACACGTGTACACCAGCATCGCTACCGATTGAGATGGACGGCGAGGCAGCCAACAAGCGGAGGCGGCTCGAGCCAAAACCGCATCCGGCGAGCCTGGACTTCATTAGCAGCCTCCCCGACGACATGCTGCTCGTCATCATCGGCCTCCTCCCCACAAAATCTGTTGTGCGGACCGCCCTGCTCTCCCGGTGGTGGCGCCCCCTCTGGCGCTGCGTCCCCTTCAACCTCATCGTCGATAGCTGCCTCTGCGACGGGGATTGCAAACGCATGGCCGCAGTCTCCAAGATCCTTTCATTCACCCTAGGCCAGCCAGACGCCTTGACATCCGCATGTTCAGTACCAACTGCAAGATCCAACCCAAGTTCGACGAGTGGTTCTTATCCCCCGCCCTAGATCAGCTCGAGGAGCTCAACTTTGAAGCTGGACGATGTCGCTCTCTGCCGCCGTCCGCGCTCCGCCTCACACCAACGTTGCGCCGCGCCAGCTTCAGCTCCTGCTATCTTCCCCAGATTAATGCCGCGCCCGCCCTTCTTCTCCCTCAACTCAAGCAGCTCGACCTCTTCGACATTGTCATCTTGAAAAAGGCTATGGAGCACCTGCTCCGCAGCTGTACTGTGCTCGAGTACCTTTGTCTTGAGCAGATCCACGGGTTTATTAGCCTCCACATCGCCTCGACGAATCTCCGATGGATTTATGTGTCTTGCTGGCCCCGCAACAAGACACCAATTGGGAAGAGATCACTCCAGCTGTTCCACGTTATGGTCATTGAGAATGCGCCTTTCCTTGAGAGATTGCTTGTATCGGATCTAGAAGATCCAACAAAAATCAGGGTCATTGACGCGCCGAAATTGACGGCGTTAGTGTACTCGTCTGCCAAATTCTCCAAACTCTTTATTGGATCGGTAATCGTTCAAGTACCTCAGTCATCTTCTTCTCCGTCTTCTTGAAATTCACATTTTTTAATTTCTTCTTGATGTATTTACGACCGTCTTCCAGAAAATGATTCCCACAAGCTTGACCCAGTCCATGCGCATAGTGAAGATCTTAGCACTAAAATCTATCGGCCCCAATGTGATGGCCTGGCTTATTAGGGATAATAGACTACTCATATCAATAAGGAATTCCTTCTTTTCCGGGAGCTCATTCGGACAGAACTTCAAAGTTAAGCGTGCTCAGCTTGGAGTAGTGTCAGGATGGGTGACCAACCGGGAAGTTGCTGCTGGGTGCGCATGAGTGAGGACAAAGTGCGCAGAAAAGACTAGTATCGATCTGTGGGTCCAGTCTAGATCCCGCCAGGAGTAACGACCACCGGCGGGTGTGTTCGGAGTGTTACAAGTTGGTATCAGAGCCAGGTTCTCACGGTTACACGGATGGTTGCGGACAGGTGCGTGGTCATGTTGTTCATGACGTTTGTGACTCGTCGCATGAGTGAGGACAAAGTGCACTGAAAAGACTAGTATCGATCTGTGGGTCCAGTCTAGATCCCGCCAGGAGTAACGACCACCGGCGGGTGTGTCCGGGGCGTTACACCCAATCTGAATCAAGTTGTTGGGTGTGTCCAGTAGTGTCAGGATGGGTGACCAACCGGGAGTTGCTGCTGGGTGCGCATGAGTGAGGACAAAGTGCGCAGAAAAGACTAGTATCGATCTGTGGGTCCAGTCTAGATCCCGCCAGGAGTAACGACCACCGGCGGGTGTGTTCGGAGTGTTACAAGTTGGTATCAGAGCCAGGTTCTCACGGTTACACGGATGGTTGCGGACAGGTGCGTGGTCATGTTGTTCATGACGTTTGTGACTCGTCGCATGAGTGAGGACAAAGTGCGCAGAAAAGACTAGTATCGATCTATGGGGCCAGTCTAGATCCCACCAGGAGTAACGACCACCGGCGGGTGTGTCCGGAGCATTACAAGTTGGTCTCAGAGCCAGGTTCTCACGGTTACACGGATGGTTGTGGACGGGTGCGTGGTCATGTTGTTCATGACATTTGTGACCTGTCATGGCACATGACATGTCACATGTACTGGACTGGAAGCACAGACGTATGTGCCAAGAGGGAACGTTCATGTGGCCCGACGAGGACATCGGTTCCTTTGAGTGGGGGTGTATGTGATGGCCTGGCTTATTAGGAATGATAGACTACTCATATCAATAAGGAATTCCTTCTTTTCCGGGAGCCCATTCGGACAGAACTCCAAAGTTAAGCGTGCTCAGCTTGGAGTAGTGTCAGGATGGGTGTCCAACCGGGAAGTTGCTCCCGGGTGTGCATGAGTGAGGACAAAGTGCACAGAAAAGACTAGTATCGATCTGTGGGGCCAGTCTAGATCCCGCCAGGAGTAACGACCACCGGCGGGTGTGTCCGGGGCGTTACACCCAATCTGGATCAAGTTGTTGGATTCCTTACATGCTTTCCGTGCACGGAGAAGCTACTCATCGAGGTGAAACTTCTTTCCTATAAGTAAATGGTAATCACAATGTAGATCAATTTTTTCGTAATTTTCCCAAATTACCATGACAAGTGTAGTGTTCAAAACTACATCTACGCACTGCACCGAAAGAAATGTTTTTAGTATTTTTTTCTCACGTGATCACCTGCATCGTTTTTTTGCTGTACTACTATAGTAGCCTAGGCTAGTCATAGTGGAAAGTAACTTAGACTACTCCAGTAACTCTATGGTTACCCTAAGAGCAAGTACTACCTCCATCCTGGTTTACTCTTCCAATTTTGTAGTGAAAAAATATCACTAGCCAGCCAACCCTATCATATGAGCGAATGATATTGGTACCTCTTGATGACACGGCAATCTTATGCAGCCAGCTTCTCTAATATGTTCTCTTCTTTTGTAGATAAAAAAAGACCTGAAAGTGAAAAATGTGCTGCACTATAACAATCTCATCGAATGCCTTGATCTCCATCTTACAGAAATTGATTTCATAGACTATCGAGGCAGCACATCTGAGATTCAATTGGCCAGGTTCTTTGTTCTGGAGGCAAGTGTGCTCAAGGTAATGAGGTTTGGCGTTCTCTGGCGCAACAATGAATGGCTTGCTGATCACCGCAAGCGTCTAAGCATAAATGACAAAGTCTCCGCATAAGCTAAATTTTCTTTTGAAACATCAAGTGGCCAGAGACTATAAAACTTATTTGCCCATTAGTGACTTGTCAGGGCGGTAGATTTTTGTTTGTACGATAATGCTGCATCCACCTAAAGTAACGAAAGTTCTTACATAAACTTCCTAGTAATTCCCTCTTCGTAGGTGCAGCATTACTCCTAACATTTGTAATATCAGTTTGAAACTTGTAATATTGCCGTGTCCTATTCTTGCATTTTCAAAATCCTGCGAATCAAACAGGTCCTGAGTTGGTGATGATGTTGTGCCTCCCATCTTTCACCAATAGCCGTCAGATCTAGATCTGACGCATACAAACCAAGCTTCTCCATTTTTGCAAAAAGATGCCTGCACTTGTTCCCTATTCACAAACAACTCCTTGTCTCTCACAATCAGCCTTATCTCCTCCCCACCACATCTAGAAGGTCGTGGAAAAATCTGGTGCGATGGCCGCTGCCGGAGCCGTCCACCCCCAATCTTGGTGTTCTGTGCAATGCACGGGCATCTACGCACGGGAAATTATGTCGAACAGGGCTAGTTGTAAGCAGGCTAGCTCTACATCCATGATGATAGTGACTGAAGACGGTGAGGCTGACTATGGTATGCCAAACACGGCGCCTATACTCAGGTGTCATCTCCGGCGCAGGGTCTTGTCACTTCACTATGAGAATCAGCACATAATAATTTGACCAACGGGTAGTACAGTGCTAGTACTCCTACTACTACATTGGTAGTACTACTACTAGTACTAGTAGCACCACCGTCTGGATTTAGGAGTACTACCACATCCATCTGGATTTTAGTATTTGACTAGCAATATCTAGTAATGCATGTCACAAAAAATGTACTACTCCCTCTGTAAATAAATACATGGTGTTTTATTCCTATCGGCGAGAGAACTTAATGTTTTTTGCTAACTAGAGTACTAATAGGATTACATGCAATGAACTAAACACTGCATGTCATGTTTGGTAGTCTCAAGCCATTGAAAGCATGCATGGCCCACATCTCTCATTGGTTGATATGTCACGAAATAAGAAACAAGGAGGGAGTTAATGCACCGTGCCTAAGTATTTTGGGATTATTTGGTTTTCGTAAGGTGACTTACACAACATTTTTGTTTACATGCATTGACATTTTATTAGTTAAATCAAAGGTCAAAACTTGGCGCAAAATGCAAAGGGGACCAATAAACCAGTAAACATCAAACTTCTCTCATTTGGCCCCAACTAGAGGTCCGGTGAGCTGACTATACTGCACCGGCACGGAAGGGGATGCAGCTTCATTGACTTACGACAACTGCCTTTGGGTGAATGACACGTGGGCCCAGGGGGTGGCTGGCCCACCTATCATACAGCCAAAGGCAGGTGCAGTAGAGGGCTGAGGAGTAGTACGAAATCCTACGCACCTACGAATCGCAAGATCAGTTGACTAGAAGCTAAGCTAGACCCATGGAGGCGATGAGCGCGAGTATCAGTCGGCTGTGCCAGATGGTCCACGACGCTGGCCTGCGGCCCAGTACCGAGGAACACCTCCAGGAAAAATCGTTACTCTAGGAAAACTTCTCATTACTCTAGGAAAAATCGTTATTTTCTATCTATCGGTCGCGCTATGGAGCAGAACCAAATTTTACAAGTTACGAGTTCAAAAGGAAAAGCCTACCATGTTCGCGTCGCACCCCCACACGGTTGGTCTGGCACGCCACTCAAGCGGGAATGCGTGCGGTGTTGCATTTTCACTTACAAGTGGGACCGCAGTTGAGAAAACCGACTATCGGCAAACCCCCACCCCGCCCACCGCGCGATGGCTGAGAAAACAGGAGGGAGAAGAGATGGTTGTAGCATGGACTCCAAGAAAATTGGTGTCGGATGGGGCTCGTGTGGGTGGCGTGGGCCGTACTGCTAGACGTGAATGCTGCCCATGCCACCCCACTATATCGAGCCTATATCGAGGTACGTAGAACAAATTTCCTGCAGTCCGTGCTCAGCCCTCCTCTATCTCTCTTCTCAACCAGCCAGCGGATGCGCGGAGCCCATCGTCTATTTGCTCACATGTGGCCCCACATGTCAGTGAAAACACAAGAGGACCCACTGAACCTGCACATCTTTCACCTCGACGTGCTGGTGATGAAAAACAAATCCAATAAAGATCTTCGGTGGCCGCTTTTGGAGTTACTCAAGAGTAGTAAGATTCTATTTACAGTTTAACCCAAGATGCACATCTCGTTGCTTCAACTACCACTCTATTTTCTTTCATGACACGACCTGGATGCTAGATGTCCCACGTGTCGGCAAAAGGAGGAAGAACCCGACCAAATCTTCGGTTGTGCTCTCGGATTAGACTAGTTGTGCTAACTTAAAATTTTTATTGTGTACTCCCTCCGTTCCAAAATACTTGACTTCCATTTGTCCAAAAATGGATGTACCTATATACTAAAACATGTCTAGATACATATATATTTTGACAAATAGAAGGCATGTATTGTGCAACGAAGGGAGTAGAATGGATGCAAGTTTTTGTATTGGGAAGAAGAGTACATCCATATATTGATAGAGCGCAATTTAGTATATGTTCTATCACTTTTAGCTAGCACAGAGGCTAGAGATGAGATTAGTGCACTTGTTGATACTCCTACTAGAATAGAGGCTAGACATGAGACTAGATGCGAGGAAGCAACGTCTACTTCTTTACACTCGAAGAAGAAAGAAGCACGCAAGATCGAGCCTCCACAGATCAACAATGAATGCATCGAGAAGGAACTAATCCAACTTAGAGGACTAGTAAAATGTATTCTTGTGGTTCTTGTTTTCTTTGGTCTTTCTTTTCTAGTCAAAATTATCGTTGGAGTTCGTGCAAAACGGAGGTCTGTTTGGGGTCGTGCGTTGGAGTTGGCCTTACAAGTGGGACCGCAGTTAAGGAAACCGACTATCGGCAAACCCCCACCTCGCCCGCCGCGTGATGGCTGTAGTTAGAGAAACGACGAGGTTGAAGAGATTGCTCTAGCACGGACTCCAAGAAATAATATGGTGTCAGATGGATGTCGTGGTGGTGGCGTGTGCCGTACTCCTGGACGTGAATGTTTGTTCTAGCCCATGCCACCCTACCACTCCTACTACTTACTCCTACTATATAGTACTAGTATCGAGGATTCGAGGTGCTGGTTACGTACAGCGACCACATTAACATATGGCTACAATAAAAACACCCGCCCGACGCGCGAAGCATGTGAAGCTAGTACAAATAGTCTACTACTATTGTTGATTGGCCTCATCCGATAACCTGTTGCAGTGCACGTACAATTATGTATTCGGAAAATATTTTTTTGCCTCGTCGCACCACTCACTCAGAGAAGCGACTCGAAAGCCTTTGATAAATTTAGTAAGTTTGTCACAGGCATATCATTTTATTACATACAACAGGTCATCAACCCACATCGACAACGAGGATACATTATATATACTAAGGTTTTTACCACACAACAAATAAAAAGCAATGAAATGAACTTCAACTCAACCATTCCTCGGCGTTGGAAACACTTCCTTTGAACTACAAGTGATTCTCTGGGACGGGCCATCGATTGTCGATCTACAAACCAACGCAGGACTGATCATCCAGGCTGAAGCGGCCTACTATATCAGTACCAGGGTAGGGAACCACCCAAATGACTGAGGTATAGACACAGTTGCTTCTCATAAATGGTACTGTTAACGTTATGTCAACAGCAGTTGGATCGCCTTTCACCATCACCGGATAGTTTTGTCCAAGGAAGAGCGCGTTTTCTCCAAGACTATCAATTCTGTACCAGGGAGAAGGAGTTGGCGCTTGCACACTAGTATCCATCCCGAATACCATGCAACGGGTGTTGGAATAGGTCCGGAGAGTGCGACCATGGGAGACTACACCTGCTTCCTTAGAAATAACATCATCAGTGGGCTGTATACAAACAAGAAGAGGTGATACATCGGAATTAGTTGCCAGGCACCACTGAGTATATAAGTTCTGCTCCTCCTCATGCTCGTGATCATCACCATTGTCATCTCCCCCTTGGTTATAAAAATTTTCAAATATAGTTGGTGGGATGTTCACAGGACCTTGGTGAAGGAAATATGCCCTAGAGGCAATAATAAAGTTATTATTTATTTCCATATATCATGATAAATGTTTATTATTCATGCTAGAATTGTATTAACCGGAAACATAATACATGTGTGAATACATAGACAAACAGAGTGTCACTAGTATGCCTCTACTTGACTAGCTCGTTGGTCAAAGATGGTTATGTTTCGTGACCATAGACAAAGAGTTGTCATTTGATTAACGGGGTCACATCATTAGGAGAATGATGTGATTGACTTGACCCATTTCGTTAGCTTAGCACTTGATCGTTTAGTTTGTTGCTATTGCTTTCTTCATGACTTATACATGTTCCTATGACTATGAGATTATGCAACTCCCGTTTACCGGAGGAACACTTTGTGTGCCACCAAACGTCACAACGTAACTGGGTGATTATAAAGGTGCTCTACAGGTGTCTCCGAAGGTACTTGTTGGGTTGACGTATTTCGAGATTAGGATTTGTCACTCCAATTGTCGGAGAGGTATCTCTGAGCCCTCTCAGTAATGCACATCATTTAAGCCTTGCAAGCATTGCAACTAATGAGTTAGTTGCGGGATGATGTATTACGGAACGAGTAAAGAGACTTGCCGGTAACGAGATTGAACTAGGTATTGAGATACCGACGATTGAATCTCGGACAAGTAACATACCAATGACAAAAGGAACAACGTATGTAGTTATGCGGTCTGACCGATAAAGATCTTCGTAGAATATGTGGGAGCCAATATGAGCATCCAGGTTCCACTATTGGTTATTGATCGGAGACGTGTCTCGGTCATGTCTACATAGTTCTCGAACCCGTCGGGTCCGCACGCTTAAAGTTCCATGACGGTTATATTATCAGTTTATGTGTTTTGATGTACCGAAGGAGTTCGGAGTTCCGGATGAGATCGGGGACATGACGAGGAGTCTCGAAATGGTCGAGACGTAAAGATTGATATATTGGACGACTATATTCGGACATCGGAAAGGTTTCGAGTGATTCGGGTATTTTTGGGAGTACCGGGGAGTTACGGGAATTCGTATTGGACTAGGGAGGGGGGGTGCCCCCTTCCTTCCTTCTCCTTTTCCCTTCCCTTCCCATCCCTCCTACTCCTACTACTTGGAAGGGCTCCTAGTTATACTAGGGAAGGGGGAATCCTACTCCTGGTGGGAGTAGGATTCCCCTAGGGAGCGCCATAGAGAGGGCCGGCCCTCCCCCTCCTCCACTCATTTATATACGGGGGCAGGGGCACCCCAAAGACACAACAATTGATCTCTTGATCTCTTAGCCGTGTGCGGTGCCCCCCTCCACCATAATCCACCTCGATCATATCGTATCAGTGCTTAGGCGAAGCCCTGCGTCGGTAGAACATCATCATCGTCACCATGCTGTCGTGCTGACGAAACTCTCCCTCAACACTCGGTTGGATCGGAGTTCGAGGGACGTCATCGCAGTTGGACCCAATGTAAACAACCCAATCTCCATTTGCGCCCGCCCAAGCCCTGCCCTCAAGCGATGGCATCTTAACATCATACGTATCATTATCAAGCGGCATCAACTGGCACAGGGCGAGGCCTCCGTCGTGCCGGCGCCAGTCATCAGGGTCACGGCAAAGAAAATAGGGGAGATCAAACCGCTCCTTGACTCTTGGGTTCTTTGTAATGATGTTATTAGTTGAGTCGAGAATGGGCTTGAACAAACCTTCCATGCTAGCCAAGGTGATGACATCGCACCGATCAATGAGTTCCTCCACCATGTCATCTTACAGATCGGGGCAAGAATAACGGGGTCGTTTCTGGTCTATTCCCTCCATGGAGAAGACGATCGAACAGTGGCAGAAGAAAGGATGAAGGGCTGAAGGAAAATGGAGGAGGGAGAGGAAGAGCGTGCGACAGCAGTTCCAAATTGAGAGGGAAAGGCGAAGAGTCAGTGGACGGTTGCGAGTTTGCCATGGTTCACGAAGAGGCGCCCCGGCCTACACGTCCGTTCAGAAATACTCCTACTACTCGCCGTCGTCTCACTGATATGTTGGAACGGGACCACATGTCAATGAAACATGGTGTGTAATTTCTCGTGCAAAATGCGATCTGGCCGCGTTGGCCCGAGGTGCCGCATTAGTTATCAACCTTTATTTTTTTAATGGCGTGCCAATCAGTTTTGAAGCACGACTAACTGGTACTGTACGCAGAGAAAATATAAACTACTCCACCACTACTCCACCTCGAGTACTAGTAGTATAAAAAAGATATATAGGCTGGAGCTTGAGCGCTTTCTTGCTAAGGGCTGCCCACTTGCTTCTCACACTACCACCCTCTCTCCAGATCTAAAAAAGATGGCCCCTCTCTCCCTCCTCACCGGTGGTCATAGATCCGCCGGGGAAGAAAAGGACGTGCAGCGTTGACGCACTCATCATCGGCGAGCGAGGTCATGCACTGACGACAAGGCCGTCCTCTCAGACCTAGTGCCCACGCGGGATGGCCTCCGTCCCCAAGCTCGCTGCCGTAGTGTGTGCGGAGGACGACGACCATGAGCGAAGCCACTTCCCGCCGACCCTCAGGTATGCTACCTCTTTTCGAACCATAACCTTGTTCTATTGCCCCATCTGCCACGTCATTGCATGTGGATCTTTTTCCACTCCACCATCTTCCCAATTTGCTATCCTCTGCTTTGCTGGCCACGCAGACGAAAACCATAATTTGCACTATTAAAGGAAAACCTACTTCATGCAGACTAATCCATGTCTGGGTTGAATAAGGAAAGGAAGGGAGACTGTACTGTCCAAGAGAGTAGGCATCGAACCCGCATCTAGGTTGAAAAGGGGAAATCAGTAGCTAAGGAACGAGTCTCGTGTCTCTTGGTTGAAGAAGGGTAGAAAGGCATGAAAACGCAATAGAGAATGACCAGGTCAATCGGTTTGTTGTCCTCGTATAGGAAAAAGGTGGCTAAAGAGAACAAAAATGGGACGTAATCCACATATGCTGCCTGGATATTTGTTGCTCTGGGAAACCATACCTCCCTCGCCACTCTGCGTCCATGGAGGTACATCGTACTGGTGCGCCCACTGTTCGAATGGGCCTCCCATGCTCTTATTGCCACTTTTTTTGCTGTTAGTATAACACCAGCAGTCAAGTCAAGCAATGCTACTGCTAAAGTGATGCCACATTTAACTAATGCCGCTCTCAGTCTAATGCCACCGATAAATTTAAGCAATGCCATTTAATGTCACTGGATTATTTCAGGGTTAGCTGTTGATTGTGGATGTATTAAAGATTTTTCAGCTAAGGCATTCTAATGCTGTTGCACAGTGTAACACCCATCGATGCGGCTATATCTCCCACGTGTCGGAGCATGACTTAGAGGCATAACCGCATTGTAGGCATGTCGCAAGAGGGGTAATCTTTACACATCCCATGTACTGAATAAGAAAGAGATAAAGAGTTTGCTTACAATCGCCACTTCACATAATACATAAATATAGCATTACATCATCCAGAATACAATCAAGGTCTGACTACGGAACCAAAATAAAGACAACCCCAAATGCATAGATCCTCGATCGCCCCGACTGGGCTCCACTACTGATCAACTGGAAACGAAACAACACAACGAACACGATCTTCATCAAGCTCCCACTTGAGCTCAGCTGCGTCATCTGCACTGGTATCAATGGCAACTGGTTTTGGAAGTATCTGTGAGTCACGAGGACTCAGCAATCTCACACCCGCGAGATCAAGACTATTTAAGCTTATGGGTAGGAAAAGGGGTAGTGAGGTGGAGTTGCAGCAAGCACTAGCATATATGGTGGCTAACTTACGCAAATGAGAGCGAGAAGAGAAGCAAAGCATGGTCGTGAACTACAAGTGATCAAGAAGTGATCCTGAAACTACTTACGTTCAAGCATAACACAGGAACCGTGTTCACTTCCCGGACTCCGCCAGAAAGAGACCATCATGGCTACACACGCAATTGATGCATTTTAATTAAGTTAAGTGTCAAGTTCTCTATAACCGGACATTAACAAATTCCCATCTGCCCATAACCGTGGGGATAACTTTCGAAAGTTCAAAACCCTGCAGGGGTGTCCCAACTTAGCCCATCACAAGCTCTCACGGTCAACGAAGGATATTCCTTCTCCCATGAAGACCCGATCAGACTCAGAATCCCGGTTACAAGACATTTCGACAATGGTAAAACAAGACCAGCAAAGCCGCCCGATGCGCCGACATCCCGATAGGAGCTGCACATATCCCGTTCTCAGGGCAACACCGGATGAGCAATCCTTACAACTAAAACCAGCCCTCAAGTTTCCCCGAGGTGGCGCTGCAAGGGTCTCTAGTTCAGACCAACACTTAGACAAGCGCTGGCCCGGGGGGGGGTTAAAATAAAGATGACCCTTGAGTCTGCAGAACCCAAGGGAAGGTGATAGGTTGTTAGTGCAAATGTAAAACCAAGGTTGGGCCTTGTTGGAGGAGTTTTATTCAAGGAGAACTGTCAAGGGGTTCCCATTATAACCCGGCCGCGTAAGGAATGCAAAATCAAGGAACATAACACCGGTATGACAGAAACTAGGGCGGCAAGAGTGGAACAAAACACCAGGCATAAGGCTAAGCCTTCCACCCTTTACCAAGTATATAGATGCATTAATTTAAAATAAGAGATATTGTGATATCCCAACAAATCCATGTTCCAACAAGGAACAAACTCCATCTTCACCTGTAACTAGCAACGCTATAAGAGGGGCTGAGCAGAGCGGTAACATAGCCAAACAACGGTTTGATAGGAAATGTGGGTTAGAGGCTTGACATGGCAATATGGGAGGCATGATATAGCAAGTGGTAGGTATCGCGGCATAGCAATAGAGCGAGCAACTAGCAAGCAAAGATAGAAGTGATTTCTAGGGTATGGTCATCTTGCCTGCAAAGTTCTTCGAGAAGACGAAAGCTTGATCCTCGTAAACGTACTCAATGGGTTCCTCGATCATGAACTCGTCTCCCGGCTCTACCCAAGACAAGAACACAAGCAAAGGGAACCACAATCAACCATGGTGCAATGCGCAATCGACATGATGCAAAACATGGCATGATATGCGGGATGTGATATGCAATGCATATGCGAGCTCCGGAAGGAAAAGGTTGAACCAGGCCTCAACTTGGAAAACCAAGAGTGCCTCTGGAAATATGAGTTGATTTCGATCGAAATCGATATAAAGATCACCAGAAATGGATGCACGGTTTGCAAATGGCAAGCAAAACAATAATGGCACTATTCTGCGATTAACATCACGATGCCATCTAGAATGCAACAAGAAACTAAGCTACTACACTCCAACATAGCAACAAAGCACATGGCAGTGATCTACTCAAGATGCTTGACAAAATATGAACACTGAGTTACGGCTAAATCACACAAGAGCAGGTGCAAACAAGCATGGCAAAAGTGCAAAAGATATCAACATCGCAGACTTAGTGAAAATACTAACATGCCAGGAATTAACATCAGGAAGCAAAGTTTAGAGCAAGATAACAACATGCTACAGGATCAGATCATAGCAACACAAGGCATGGCATGAATCTACTCAAAGCACATAACAAAAGTCCCTTACTAACCATAAGCCAAAAAGGATCTGAAGATATAATGGCACCCATGTAAACATAGCAAGTTCCGTTAACAGATTCGGACTTAGCAGAAAACTGGACATGGCAAAAATAGAGTTACATAGGCATGTTTGCGAGTTCAATGCACTCACCACAAGGCATTGCATGACAATCTAAGCATACACCCAGCAAGAAGACATGTTTAAGAAGCTAACAATGGCAAGAACCATCTCATAGCATGCAAGGATCAACTACAACAACCTTGGCAAAATTGAATAACATGTAAACAATCTGCCAGGAATATTTTATAGCAAAAGTAGTGCAAGATTGAGTCATGCTAGGGTACTCCATAATTGCAAACAAAGAGATGGCTGGATAGAACATAACAATAACTCAAAATCATCCTTACTGAACATACCCAAAAGAAGCATGGATCACTATGTAGCAACATGAATACATGGCATAAAAATAACAGCAGACAAAGACTTAGTGAAAATTCTATGTCCCTGAAATCAGCAACATCACAAGAGCTACTTTGCATGCTTGTGCTAGTCACCACATTGATTACAAAAATACATGGAATACACCCCTGTAAAGATGGCATGACATCTAACAAAACACATGTAGAGCTCAAGTTCATAGGAGGCACACAATAATCATGGCAAAAATGATAAAAGCTCATAATCTGTTAAGAAACAGAAACTAACATTATGAAGCACTCTTGCTATAGTCATTAGGGCATCAAGATGGACTCAAACAAGCATGACGCAATGGAACAAAATGAAGAGGACATCCTAACAAACATTTTGATATCTCATGCACACAAAACGGAGCAGCGAGCACAAAGTTATGACATGATGAAGGTAGCCACAAAATATTATAGGGAAAAAGGACTTTGGGCGAAATTTTACCCTCCGGATCTGTTCTAGGGTTTCGGCGCGGCACGGAAACCGAGGACGGCCGGCATTAGAGGAGGTGGAGAAGTCCGGGAAGGCGCGGGGCGGCGGATCCAGCCGGCCGAGGCCCTTCCCGGTCGGATCCAGGGCCGATGCGGGTCGGGGAGGCCGCCGGGGATGAGGAAGACGGCGGGGCCTCCAGGCAGCGGCGTGCATGAGGCGGGGCGGCACGGAGATGGGGCGTCGGCGGCGGGGACGCACTGGCGGTGGCGCGGCGCACCGGCGCGGCGGCAGGATCCGGCGCGCGCGCGGGGTGGCGCTAGGGTTCCGGCGGCGGGGATGGGGGCGCGGTCGAGCACGCAGGGGAGCTTGGGCATGAGCGAGCGGAGGCGAGCGGCGGCGGCGCGCGGGCTCGCGCGGGCCGGATCTGGGCCGTGCGGTGGTGGGAGGCGGCGCGGACAGGTGGCGTGCCGTGATAGGGCAAGGACGGCGGTGGAGCAGACGTGGCGGGCTATGAGTGGCCGGACGACGTGGTTGCGGGGCGGTGGACATGTCCGGCCACCGGGAGGACATGTCCGACGGCGCGAGGAGGAAGAGGACTAGGGTTTGTACCGCGAAATTTTGGGGGGAGTCACAAATATATAGGTAGAGGGAGCTAGGAGAGTCCAAATGAGGTGCGGTTTTCGGCCACGCGATCGTGATCGGACGGCTGAGAGGATGGAGGGGGTTTGGAAGGGTTTTGGGCCACTTTGGAGGGGTGTTGGGCTGCAACACACACGAGGCATTTATGGTTCCCCGGTTAACCGTTGGAGTATCAAACGAACTCCAAATGGCACGAAACTTGACAGGAGGTCTGTCGGTAGTGAACCAAGGCCGCTTGGCAAATCTCAGTCCAATCCGAGAACGTTCAACACCCGCACACGAAAAGAGACAAAAAGAGGGCACCAGAGGACATAGGAGTGTTGGATTGCAAAATGGACAACGGGGAAAAAGCTCGGATGCATGAGATGAACACGTATGCAAATGCGATGCACATGATGACATGATTTGATATGCAACACGCAAGCACATGACATGACAACGTCGGCGAATAACTGGAGGACACCTGGCGCATCGGTCTCGGGGCGTTACACACAGCCAGTATACCAACGATGAAACTTGTTACTACCTTCAGATTTTTGCATTGTTAATGCTTATAGATTACATACCTCACTTTCATGAGATAAGTTAATTTTTTTTGTATAGTGTCACCAAAATGCCAAGGCGCTGATGTCATTTTATTTTGGTTAAACTGCACAGACAATTATGAAGACAAGAGGAAAGGTCAAGAGTGGGCACCTCCTCCTCCGGCTATTCTCTTGATTCGTTCAATCAAGTTTTTATGTTTGATCGATTATCAAGATTGGGGTAGCAATTTTTAAGGTCCCCCCAAGTTCGAAATGATATTTACCTTGGAGGTACATGGTTTGCAATTTTTTTATACTGTCATTAGTTAATAATGCTAGTTACCTTCAGACTTTTGTATTTGGTTTAATGCTCATGCACAACTAGTATACCAATGCTAAAACTTGTTACCTTTACATTTTGTATTGTTAGTTCTTATAGAAACCTTCCGGTGCTAGAGTTTATTGAAATCTGTTCAGTAAAACCATTGTACTGTACCCTATAATAAACTAACTACTCTACTATTGTACTAGCCACTGGATTAGTGTATATTTGTAGTATTCGAATGGTGTTGCATTAGCGTATGGACATAAATAAAGTGTGGGAAGCTTTCCCAGATATGTGCTCAAGAAAACTACTGCCTGTTTTTCTAAATACTAGACATTTGGGTACTTTAAATTGAACCACGAAAACGTCTTATATTAAGGAACAAAGGGTGTAGAGTTCACTCAAATTATCCCGGTAAAGCTAGTCACACCTTTGTTAAAATTAATGTTCATTATGTTATCAGAGGAGGTTTGTATGTTTGTCTCTAATGCTTGTCGACTACATACCTGACATCATGATGTAACGTTAAGTCATTTCCTTTTGTACAGTGTCACTGAATTGTCAAGGCGGTGATGGCATTTTATTTAGTAGAACTGCACAAAATTTGCTTAAAAGAAGAGGAAAGGTCAGGAATGGCTCAGTTTTTTAGAAAAAACTATGTATGCCTTCCTGACATCAGCCACTGTTGCTTTATTTATTCCTTCAAACAGGTGGTTAGAAACAGTCTTGCTACCTTTTCCCATTAAGAAATTGGAATGCTTATATTTGTGAGTCTATGCTTCAACTAGTGCCACTTTTAGAGTAATCACACTTTCAATATCTATGCAAACAGGGATGCTCGATTTTAGTGGAACTGCACAAAAAGTCCAACTGGTTCAACATTAGGAGCATGTTTTTTCCAAACCTTTATATCCAATTGGTGGCACTATGAGCTGTTCATTACGAAGGTACATGGTTTGCTACTATCTTGCTACTCTTTTTGTACTGTCATTAGATAGTAATACTAGCGGTTTGCATGTGAATTCATTGGCAGGGTGGACCTACATTGGAGGTGTAGGACAGGATTCAATGATTGGATGCTCAATTTCGGTTGTATCGATTTCACCTCTTCCATCACTACGAACATGGATATCCTTGGTCTGATGAAGAATGGGCGCTATTTTTCTGCTCTGAACCAGCAAATCAATTCGGTATGAAATTGTCCAGGGCAAAACATAACTGTATCAGATTGTCCAGTGCAGAACATGACAGATGCTAAGCAGAAGAGATATGTTTAAACCGAAAATACAAGGTGTGGTATATGTTTACTAGCTGCTTGATATTTGTGCAGACAGAGATGTCTGCCCGTTGCTATTTGGCAAACAAACAAAGTGTCCGTAATTTTGGTTGAACTGCACAAGAGAATAGTATAGTCACTGCATGCAGTGCCATTTGAAAGCAGACACAGAAAGATTGGATAGTCACTTCATGGACTGCAGAAAAGTAGTACTGTACTATTCCAACACTAGGTGCTTCATTGCTTTGGTCTGATTATACAATGGGCATCATTTTGCCTAAGTTAAAGTTTGTATTCTGAAAATAGTCTCGCGGTGTGATCGAGAGAAGACCAAATCATATTGCAGTGGATGTTCCTCCATCATGTGTGGTTCATTCTCATGGTTCCAGCTGTTGGTGAAGCCACTTACATTTGCAAGAGGAATTGTAGACTTCACAAACAAATTTGTCTTTCAGTCTGTACTGAATGTTGGCCAAGAGAAGCATCCATGTTAGTAGGAAGAACAAATGTTTTTTCTAGATCTTTGCTTTTGGAGCTACATATTTGTATATGATCTGTGAATCATTGAGATGCATTAACATGTGGATCTTATGTATGGGAATCGTACTAGTTAGTTTTAGTTGCGACGCAAGATCCGAAGTGGCTGATCTTTGCTTTTGGAACTACATATTTGTATATGATCTGTGAATCGTTGAGATGCATTAACAGTTACTTATTTTTGTTCGCTCAGTGTTTACAAGTTATTGATCGATCACTAGCTAGCCTACAAATGCGCTCCTAGCAGTTTTATTTGCGACGCAAGATGCGAAGTGGCAGTTTTTTGAATAAAAATGCCTACCTCTGAAGAAACTGACAAGCTACACTATCGATCCTACACGGATAAAAATGCCTACCTCTGAAGAAGTTTAAGCCTAATTAATTCCGTGAGCAAAGCAGCAAGACCAAGGCATGGCAATAATTAACGGCATGCAGAAGTTTAAGCCTAATTAATTCCAGCGATTTAAGTGGCTGCATGCGTGCCCTCGGCTGCGACTCATTGCATGCTGCTTCGCGTACTGCCTGCGAGTGATTCTGAGTGCCTGCACGCAGCCGGCCATAATTAAGGCAGCTAACTGATGCGAAAAAAGATACGCTTTAATTGTTGAAGGCTTTTTAAATCCGTGGAATCATTATTGACAAGGAGGGAGATGATTCGAGTGCACTCGTTTGACCGCCATGCCGGCATGCAACCCAGACGAGACGGGACGGCACAGTCATAATTTCAGTTTCTCTAGTTTTCCACAGCAAGCTGGCGCGCTAAGCCATTATGCATTAAATTCCGATGACCATCGCGCTACCTTCCGCCTATAAGTACCGCTTCCCGGCATTCTTCGGTGCCACCGTGACCCAACTCGCCATATCCTCATAAGCCCCCACCGGCCTGACATCGCTCGCCACATCCGCCATGCCCCCACCCGTCCGTGGTAGGCGACGCCGGAGGCGGTCGCCGCCGGAACTAGTGTTTGGGTTTTCACCCGAAGGCACACGGAGGGAGGAGGCATTCTATCTGTCTTTAGATGGCAATGCGGAGATCGAGGAGTTGTAGGAGCACGACTGCATGGCGGAGGAGCAGGAGTTTTTGGAGCATGACCGCTTGGCGGAGGAGCAGCGTATTGCCAATTTGCGCAGCTAGCGGGACATGGAGCAGCAGCGCACCGACGCTTTGAGTCGGGAGCAGAGCGCCCGCAACTGGGCCGACTACGTGGAGGCCGGCACCCGGCAAATAGCCCTGGAGGCTGTCAGGCACGCACACGTTTGCGACGCCGATTTTTACTACCAGCTCGTCAAGTGGGTTTCCCTCTTGGAAGCCGAAGCTTCGGTGGACCACGCCGGCATGGAAAGGGCCAGCGCGCGCAAGAAACACGCCCTATCGCACCTCTTGCAAGTCCGAGGTGAGACGCACGACGCCGGTGCCGGCGTTTAGCATGTACCACAGATGGCGGCCGGGATTGTCTAGTTAGCTAAGAGTAAGTTAGTACTTGTATGCTACTAGAGCATTAGTGGGAGTAGATAGTTAACTTGGCTATGATGGTTGTCAACGTGGAAGTTCAGTACTCTATATGTGGATCAGTCCTGTTACTTTGCTCTGAATGTTGAACTTTCCGTTTGAATGTATGGAATGGGCTGTTATTTTTTAAATGGGTTGTATTTGTCCTCCACGGGTTTAGAGGCTGACTTGTGGGCCTAGCAAGTTGACGTGTACACAATCAGGAGATGATTGTATGTGGAGAGGATGACAGCAGGGACCCGTCAAGGTCATGGCAGTACGCAAGCAAGTGCCTCCTTATATCAAGCTAATAAAAAATGGCTCCTCCTGGTGGATTTCTGACATCTGGGTCCCATGCCATTGTCAACGTAGTCAATAAACAAGAGAATTGCACAACGAGCGGCTGACACCAGGGACCCAGCAGCTCGCCAGTTATTTTTGTGTTGGGTTAATTTGATAAATGCCACTCCAAATCTGGTGTATCTGAGAAATGCCACTGAAATTTCCAAACTTTCAAAAATGCCATTTCATGCTATTTCTAGTGGCATTTTTCGAAGTCTGGAGTGGCGTTTTTCAAAATTTGCAAACTGCAGTGGCGTTTTTCAAAGTTTGCAAAAATTGCAGTGGCATTTTTCAAAGTTTGGAAATTGCAGTGGCATTTTTGTGAATCGCCATAATTGGAGTGGCATTTATCTAATTTGTTTTTGAGACGGAAGCAGGGTGTCAACTGGGCTGTGCGGGACACTCTGGCCTGTCTAGACAGCCTTTTCGTTTATGTTTACCACAGACCAGCCCAGTAGTTTTTTTGTTTCTGAAAATGGCTAGCCCAGTTTTTTTGTGATTTGTCAAGTAAGTCGCTTTATCAGGCCTGTTGGACTGCAAATCTTTCAAGACGAGGAGAGCTTCATTCGGCTGGCCGAGAAAATGGCCTATCAGTAATGAGAAACGGGTTGTACATTTTTAAAACACATCAAACCAGCAATTAGTTTCAAATATCTTTTTTCCATTTCGAGATTTTAAATTGCATTGATTTTTATGCATGGACAATTTATTGGATTTTATATTGATATACATTTATTTTTAAAATCAGTCTGAATGTGACTCGAAATTTCGGGATTAAAAACAGTTCAGACCGCACCGACATATGCAAAATTTCGTATAATTTTTTAACCGTGGCCACAATATGGGTTGTAATGCTAATAAAAAGAATATGGGCTCCAAAAAAACCCGTAAGAATTAGCAAATGGGCTGTAAATTATTTGAAATAGTGGCAGATGGGATGTATGCTGTTTTCCACAGATTTGAGGCTTTCCACAGATGGCATGTATACTGTTGGATGTCCATCCAACGGCCGTCGTGCTTCTCCAATCTCTGCTCTTCCTGCTCCAGCCGCTCAAACAAGCGCCGGCGGGACTGCCTACTCCCTCCTCCCCGCGGCCGGCTCTGCTGCCGCGCAGGCCTCACCACCCCACCGTACTCCCATTGTTGGCCTAGCCATCCCTCTACTCACCCACACCTGTTGTTATTCTCCGGCGACGGCAGACGAACCAGTAAACCCTCGTACAGTCGTACTCCCCTCCGCTTGGGAAACAAAAAAACTGCCGAGTCTTCCCTGCCTCCATGTCGTTCCCTTCCTAGGCCTCGCCGTCGTCCACCGCCCTGGTGCTCTCGGCGTGGCATGGTCAACGTGGTCAATGACCGACATGCATCTGAAGTGGACTGTACGTGGAGAGACTGACAGCTGGGTCCACGGCCGCACGCAAGGAAATGCCTCCTTATTACACGCAAAATAATGATTCCTCCACCGGACATCTGGGACCCACCGAAAGGGCCTCTGTATTTCACGAAAAAAATGTTACCGCCACTGATAGCTCGGACCCACCAGCTATATCTTCGCACGCAAGGAAGTGCCTCCTTATTACGCACAAAAAAATGAATACTCCCCCTGCTAGCTGGGACCCAGTATAGTGAGCCTACTAAGTTGACGGGGACGAAGGGCTATGTCAACTTAGTCAATATGCATGATTCTAGCTCGACTGACCGTACGATGTCCATCCAACGGCCGTAGTGCTTCTTCAACCTTTGGTCTTCTTGCTCCAGCCGCCCAAAGCAGCGCCGGTCGTGCTGCCTGCTCCTGCCTCCCGTGGCCGGCTGTGCTGCCGCGGAGGCCTCACCTCCCCCATACTACTCCCACCGCTGTCCAGGCCATCCCTCCACTCCACTCACCCACACCCCCTGTTATTCTGCGGCGACGACAGCGCAGCCGAACCAGTGAACCCTCGTACTCCTCTCGCGTGGGCATCCACTACCGCATCTTCCCCGGCTCCACGTCGTCCCCTTCCTAGGCCTCGCCGTCGTCCACCGCCGTGGTGCTCTCGGCGCGGCGTGGTCAATGTGGTCAATGACCAAATTCCATCGGAAGAATATAGTACGTGGAGAGGCTAGCAGCTGGGTCCATGGCAGCCGCAAGGAAGTGCCTCCTTATTATGTGGAAAATAATTATTCCTCCACCTGACAGCAGGGACCCACCGGACGCCCACCAGTATTTCACGAAAAAACATTTTCCCCTGACTGCTGGGACCCACCCGAGGGCCATCGTATTTCGGGAAAAAACGTCCCCCCTGCTGTTAGCTCGGACCCACCGGAAGTGCCTCCTTATTACGCACAAAAAATGAATACCCCCTGCTAGCTGGGACCCACCTTGGTGGGAGGCTGACTTGTGGGCCTACTAAGTTGACGAGGATGGAGGGCTTTGTCAACTTAGTCAATATAAACGATTCTAGCTCCAGTGACCGTACGATGTCCATCCAACGGCCGTAGTGCTTCTTCAACCTCTGGTCTTCTTGCTCCAGCCGCCCAAAGCAGCGCCGGTCGTGCCGCATGCTCCTGCTTCCCGTGGCCGGCTATGCTGCCGGAGAGGCCTCACCGCCCCTACTATTCCCACCGCTGGCCAGGCCCTGCGGCGACGGCAGCCTCACACCGCAGCCGAACCAGTGAACCCTCGTACTCCTCTTCGTGCGGGCTTCCACTGTTGTGTCTTCCCCGGCTCCCTGTCGTCCCCTTCCTAGGCGTCATCGTCGTCCACCGCCCTGGTGCTCTCGGTGCGGCGTGGTCAACGTGGTCAAGGAACGACTTCCATCGGACGTGGACTGTACATGGAGAGGCTGACAACTGGGTCCACGGCCACAGCAAGGAAGTGCCTCCTTATTACACGGAAAATAATGATTCCTCCACCTGACAGTTGGGACCCACCGGACGGGCCACTGTATTTCGCGAAAAAAACGTTTCCCCCTGACTACTGGGACCCACCAGCTACATCTTCGCACACAAGGAAGTGCCTGACAGTCGGGACCCACCTGGTCAAATCGCACGTAGCGTTGTCATTCTGGTCGCGAACGTGTACGTACATATATACTGGTGGATGTAGAGGCGCGCACGTGTCGTAGTAGAGGCGCGTACGTGTCGTAGTAGAGGCGCGCACGTAGCATGTACACGTACGTACAACGGCCAGGGTGCAAGAAAGAAAATATGGCCACATATGTGTACATACAGGCGGGGTCTCGAACGCCTACTCGCGCATACGTACGACCAGGGCTCGTGTACATGGCTGGGTCGGAATGGAGAAACAGCATCGTCGTCGTGTTCATGGGGAGGCAACAGAATGCGTCGTGTTCATCGGGAGGCAACGGAACGCGTGGGAGCCAACTGGCTGGGTCGGAACGGAATGTGTGGTCGTGTTCACCGGGAGGGCTTGGACGGAACAGGCGATGGAAATGAGGCCCGGCGTACTGCAAAACGGAGGAAACGGCCTTGTGTTCGACCGGCCACATTCGAAACGGGATCCTGTTCATCGGGAAAGGTCTGGCATACCGCAAAATGGAGGAAACGGACCTCCTACGGTCGAAACGGGGGTCATGTTGATCGGGAGGGGTGTGGCGTACCGCAAAACGGAGGAAAAGGACCTCCTACAGTCGAAACGGGGGTCCTATTGATCGGGAGGGGTGTGGCGTACCGCAAAACTGACGAAACGGACTTGTGTTGGAGCGTTACGGTCGAAACGGGGGTCATGTTCATCGGGAGGGGTGTGGCATACCGCAAAACGGGACTCCACGGGATACTGTTCATCTCCACCGTCAACCTCCTCTAGACTCCACGGGCTACCGTCGACCTCCTCCAGCCTCCACGGGCTCTTGTTCATCCAACCTCCACCGCGCGCTACTCCACCGGCTACTGTTCAACCACCCCTCCACGGGCACCCCTCCACCATCTACTGTTCATCCAACCCTCCACACCACGGGGTCCTGTTCAACCACACCTCCACGGGCACCCCTCCACCGTCTACTGTTCATCCAGCCCTCCACCACACCACAGGGTCCTGTTCATCCAGAGGCAACGCCACCGCTCATTGTTCATCCAACACCCCCCCCCCGCAACGCTCACTGTTCATCCCAGAGGAAGCATCGATCACCTTCAGTTAGCAGCAGTAGCGAAGGAATCGCTCGATCGGGTTCAGTTAACATCCATCGATCGATCGCTCGGATTCAGTAATGCGTAGCCTGCAGTGCAATCGCTCAGGTTCAGTTAGAGCCCAATGCCTCGCTCGGGTTCAGTTAGAGCCAACGCCTCGCACACACGCGCGTACGTGTATGAGAGAAACACGCATCGCTCGGCCCCCGACCTCCCACCATAACCGGGAACTCCTTGAAATTTTCCTCCCCCTCGCTTCTACCATGGTTTTTTCCATCATGGACGGCCCAAAGAATGTCATGCAGCTGCGTCTCCGGCCCGCCCAGGACGAAAAGCCCATTTTCTGTCATGATTTTTTGTCATAGAAGTAGGATCCCACCACATTTATGATGATACCGGGTTATGTCACAGTTATCGTCATAGAAGTGTCATATGTATGACAGAAAAAAATTTGTTTGGCCCAAAATGTCACGGATGTGTCTTTTTTTGTAGTGTCTCATCATGCACAACCCCGATGACAAGCCAAACAATTGTTTCACACTTTAGTAATCTCAAACTTTTTTTCAACTTTCACGCAATACATGTGCTTGGGCCATGGATATAACACTATGGGTGGAATAGAATATAATGAAGGGGGTTATGTGGAGAAGACAAAAAAGGAGAAAGTCTCACATCGACGTGGCTAATCAATGGGCAAGGGAGATGCCCATCAATTGATGTCAATGCAAGGAGTAGGGATTGCCATGCAACGGATGCACTAGAGCTATACATGTATGAAAGCTCAACAAAAGAAACTAAGTGGGTGTGCATCCAACTTGCTTGCTCACAAAGACCTAGAGAACTTGAGGAGGCCCATTGTTGGAATATACAAGCCAAGTTCTATAATGAAAAGTTCCCACTAGTATATGAAAATGACAAAACAAGAGACTCTCTATCATAAAGATCATAGCGCTACTTTGAAGCACAAGTGTGGAAAAAGGATAGTAGCATTGCCCCTTTTTATTTTTTTTATTTTTTGGGCCTTATTTTTTTTCCTTTTTTTGGCCTTTCTCTTTTCTTTTTTTATTTGGGACAATGCTCTATTAATGATGATCATCACACTTCTATTTATGTACAACTCAATGATTACAACTCGATACTAGAACAAAATATTACTCTATATGAATGCCTCCGGCGGTGTACTGGGATGTGCAATGACTCATGAGTGACATGTATGAAAAATTATGAACGGTGGCTTTGCCACAAATATGATGTCAACTACATGATCATGCAAGGCAATATGACAATGATGATGCGTGTCATAATAAACAAAACGGTGGAAAGTTGCATGGCAATATATCTCGGAATGGCTATGGAAATGCCATAATAGGTAGGTATGGTGGCTGTTTTGAGGAAGATATAAGGAGGTTTATGTGTGATAGAGCGTATCATATCACGGGATTTGGATGCACCGGCGAAGTTTGCACCAACTCTAAAGGTGAGAAAGGGCAATGCACGGCACCGAAGAGGCTAGCAATGATGGAAGGGTGAGAGTGCGTATAATCCATGGACTCAACATTAGTCATAAAGAACTCACATACTTATTGCAAAAATATACAAGTCATCAAAAACAAAGTATTACGCGCATGCTCCTAGGGGGATAGATTGGTAGGAAAAAACCATCGCTCGTCCCCGACCACCACTCATAAGGAAGACAATCAAATAACACCTCATGTTTCAAATTTGTTACACAATGTTTACCATACGTGCATGCTACGGGACTTGCAAACTTCAACACAAGTATTTCTTAAATTCACAACTACTCAACTAGCACAACTTTGATATCACTATCTCCATATCTCGAAACAATCATCAAGTATCAAACTTCTCTTAGTATTCAATGCACTTATATGAAAGTTTTTATTATGCCTAAAAGAAAATTGCCATATTGTTCTAAAGGACTCTCAAAATAATATAAGTGAAGCATGAGAGATCAATTATTTCTATAAAATAAAACCACCGCCGTGTTCTAAAATATATAGGTGAAGCACTAGAGCAAAACAATATAGCTCAAAAGATATAAGTGAAGCACATAGAGTATTCTAATAAATATCAAATCATGTGAGTCTCTCTAAAAATGTGTGTACATCATGGATGATTGTGGTAAACTAAAAAGCAAAGACTCAAATCATACAAGACGCTCCAAGTAAAACACATAAATGTGGCGAATAAAAATATAGCTCCAAGTAAAGTTACCGATGGACGAAGACGAAAGAGGGGATGCCTTCCGGAGCATCCCCAAGCTTAGGCTTTTTGGTGTCCTTGAATTTTACCTTGGGGTGCCATGGGCATCCCCAAGCTTAGTCTCTTGCCACTCCTTGTTCCATAATCCATCAAATCTTTACCCAAAACATGAAAACTTCACAACACAAAACTTAAATAGAAAATCTCGTGAGCTCCATTAGCGAAAGGAAACAAAACACCACTTCAAGGTACTATAGTGAACTCATTATTTATTTATATTGGTGTTAAACCTACTGTATTTCAACTTCTATATGGTTTATAAACACTTTTACTAGCCATAGATTCATCAAAATAAGCAAACAACACAAGAAAAACAGAGTCTGTCAAAAACAGAACATTCTGTAGTAATCTGTAGCTAGCGCAAGATCTGGAACCCCAAAAATTCTAAAATAAATTTCTTGACGTGAGGAATTTATCTATTAATCATCTGCGAAAAATAATTAACTAAATAGCACTCTTCAAAAAAAATGGCAACAATTCTCGTGAGCGCTAAAGTTTCTGTTTTTTACAGCAAGATCAAAAGGACTTTCCCCAAGTCTACCCAACGGTTCTACTTGGCACAAACACTAATTAAACACAAAAAACAAAACCAAAAAATAGGCTATATTAATTATTTATTACTAAACAGGAGCAAAAATCAAGGAATAAAAATAAAATTGGGTTGCCTCCCAACAAGTGCTATCGTTTAACGCCCCTAGATAGGCATAAAAGCAAGGATAGATCTAGGTATTGCCATCTTTGGTGGGAAATTCTTCAATAAGACACTTATAACCTCTAGGAGTTTCTTCCTTTTTATTAATTATCAAACTCCTAGGCACAAAATCAAGAAATTCATTTGTAGCAAACGGTTCCTTAATGATAGCAAAAAGATTGGGATGAACACTTATTGATTTGAAATCTGCAGTTTCCTTACTAGAGGATTCACCCTTATTTTTAGGAACATAAACAAGCTTGGCAACTTTGGTAGGAGGATTTGGAGTATTTTTAACGGAAGAAAAAGTGGACCCCAAGTTGGTGATAATTCCCTCAAGTTTATCGATTCTAGTAGAATCTTGATCTATTCTTTCATTAACTATGGGTTCTTTTTTCCTTAAAACTTTTCAGAGTAACTCCCACCTTAGATCCATATTGGGTAATTTGGTTGTGGATCTTTTTATCCAAATTCTCAATCAACTCTACAGTAGCAACTTTATTCTCAATAATTTCAAGCCTTTGCATATATTCTCAGGAAAGAACTGCCAGAAGACAAAGATGAATCACGACAGGTCATCTGTTGATCTAAAGCCTTCACCATGATAAGCGGTCGACTGTATAGAGAAAGTGTGACTGGAATTGCTCAGCGATGCATTACCCCAGAAGAAGGTCGAATGATTCTCAATGATATCCACTCGGGGACCTGTGGTCACAATACGTCCTCGCGGACAATAGTGGCCAAAGCATACCGAGCAGGTTTTTACTGGCCGCGAGCAAATGAAATGGCAAAGGAAATAGTCGACAAGTGTGAGGGTTGCCAGTTCTACTCCAACATGTCTCACAAGCCCGCTTCAGCCTTGAAGACAATTCCACTCATCTGGCCATTTGCCGTTTGGGGTTGGATATGGTTGGACCCTTAAGGACGGGCAGAAGTGGTTTCACTCACCTACTTGTTGTAGTCGACAAGTTCACTAAATGGATTGAAGCCAAGCCCATCAAGAGCCTCGATTCGGGCACTGCCGTCAGCTTCGTCAGGGGGTTAACATTCAGATTTGGAGCCCCGCACAGCATCATCACAGACAATGGTTCAAACTTTGATTCAGATGAGTTCAGAGTTTTCTGTGCTTCCCAAGGCACTCAGGTCGACTATGCTTCAGTCGCTCACCCACAGTCGAATGGACAAGCGGAAAGAGCAAATGGTTTGAACCTCCAAGGGTTGAAACCCAGATTGATGCGAGACCTCAAGCATGCAGCTGGCACCTGGGTAGATGAGTTACCATCAATACTATGGGGCCTGAGGACAACGCCAAATCAGTCGACTGGCCAGACTCCCTTCTTCCTGGTTTATGGAGCCGAGGCTGTGCTACTGACTGATTTACTACATAATGCCCCGCGAGTGGAACTCTTCTCAGAGGCAGAAGCAGAGCAAACCCGGCAAGATGTGGTTGATCTTCTGGAAGAGGAAAGAGAAATTTCCATGATCAGGTCGACCATCTATCAACAAGACCTGCGTCATTTCCACGCTAGAAACGTCAGAGGTCGAGAATTTTAGGAGGGAGACCTGGTTCTCCGAGTGGACCGGCAACGTCCACACAAGCTTGCTCCTGCCTGGGAAGGCCCCTTCATCATCACCAAAGTGCTCCACAATAGTGCATATCACCTGTATGATGTGGAACACAAGAAAGACGAGCCACACACCTGGAATGCGGAGCTTCTCCGCCACTTTAACACTTAAGCATTCAGACTGTCGAGATGTAAGAAGAAGTACCTTTCAGTTTGTTTATCAAAGACATGGTTTTGTAGTCTCCTAAATGATTGTTGTTACTTATACATGTGTCCAAAATCGCCCAGTGGGTGGCTTAGTCGCGAATCCAATTCACCTAAGTTTCAAAAAACAAAATCCCACCGAGTGAGGGGCAATCCGCTCACTCGGGGGCTTAGCTACGAACCTGATTCGCCTAAGTTTTAAAAAAATCCTACCGAGTGGAGAGCAATCCTCCCACTCGGGGGCTTAGTTGCAACTCGCCTAAGTTTAAAAAATCCTACTGAGTGGAGAGCAATCCTCCCACTCGGGGGCTTAGCTGCAGTCCAGTACTCGCCTAAGTTTAAAAAATTCTACCGAGTGGTGAGCAATCGTCCCACTTAGGGGCTTAGCTGCAGTCCAGTACCCGCCTAAGTTTGAAAAATCCTACCGAGTGGAGAGCAATCCTCCCACTCGGGGGCTTAGCTGTAATCTCGTACTCGCCTAAGTTTGTAAAACGCTCTATCCTTATCCGCAAGGACGACGAGGTGCAGGTCGACCATGACCTTATCCTTGGAGCTACGACACAAATACAATGTCCGCTCCATCCTTATCCGCAAGGACGATGAGGTGTAGGTCGACCACAACCTTATCCTCGGAGCTACGACACAAATACAACGTCCGCTCCATCCTTATCCACAAGGACGATGAGGTGCAGATCGACCACGACCTTATCCTCGGAGCTACGACACAAATACAACGTCCTCTCCATCCTTACCTGCAAAAAAGACGATGAGCAGGTCATGGACGGCATCGGATGCCCTTGTCTATGATCCACTCAACTGAGCTGCACCACAAAGTCAGTAGCAATACAGATCGAAGAATCAAAGCCAAGAGATTCAAAAGCAACCAAGTTCAGATAAAACCTAAGAGGTACCAGACCATAGTTCAAAGGACTCGGGCATCAGGCCCGAAAGAGTTCAAACTATTACAAGACCACTCAGCATACTGAGGCAAATTCAATCGGATTATAAAAGTTTGTTCACTCCGCGGGTGGAGGACTGGCAGGCTCGACGAACTCGTCCAGGTCGATTCCATCTGCAATTCGAGTGGTGGCAGCAATGAAGGTCTCCATGAAGGACTGGAAGTCATGTCTCCTGGTATTGGCAGCCTTGATCACTGCTAGCTTTTCCTCCTTGGCCTCCTTGCAGTGGACTCGAACTAGCGACAGAGCTACGTCCGCGCCGCAGCAAGCAGATGACTTCTTCCACTCCTGCACTCGGCCAGGGACCTCATTGAGTCGGGTCATCAAAGACTCGAGGTCATTCTGGAGCGTCTCCTGTGGCCAAAGCACTGAGTCAATCCGTGACACCGCAACCTTCAGACATGCAAGGTAGTCCGTAACGCTGGCGACGCGGGATTCCGGTCGGAGCACGTTCATGGCAGCTTCATCACCGACAGGGGAAAGGATGGGGTCCAGGCCTGTCTTGATCCGCTCAGTTTCGTCCTAAAGTTTTGACAGAATTCTACAAACACAAAGAGATAATGAGTCGACGGTTTTATGGTGAATCAACGATGGCTAAACAAATGGATAAGGAAAATACCTTCGAGCATAAGGAACAACTTCTTGGCGAGTGCCCCCAGATAAGCCTCCAGGTCATTTCTCTTATGGGAAATGCCTTCAATCTTCTTGTTCAAAGCAACTTTGTCTTTCTCCAGACGGGTCACTTCTTTGTTGGCTTCAGTAAGGGGTGCCTTTAGCTTGGCGTTGTCTTCCTCCAATGCCCCGACTGAAGCCAGCTTCTTGTCGGCGAGTGATGCTTATCCTAAGCCTCCTTCTGCGTAGCTGCAAGGTCAAGGTCCTTCTGTACCAGAGCTTGCTTCATTTTCTCTGAAGAATGGGCACTCGGGTCAAAGAGAAGAATGAAGAGATAACTTGAGAGATGGTCAACATAGACAGTCGACAGGTCGTTACCTTTCGTACCAGCTACTTCATCTTTAGCCTTTTTCAAATTTTGATTGGCCAGCTCCAAGTCAAGGTTGAGCTGCCTCTGCTTCTCCTCGAAGTCGGCAAACTTGGAGATAAGCTCACAGGATTTCTGCAGTCAGCAAAAAGATACATCAATGGACAGGATCAAAGATTATTCGCTTCCGAGTGAAAAGAACTCTAAGACTACTGCAAAATCAAACATTCGACAGTAGTCTCAGGGACTACACCCAGTGGGTGCACTTAGCATGCCCCCACTGGTTCATATTCCACTCGACATGGTTCTCCAAGACTGAGTGGAAGAAAAAAGCCAGCAATAGTCATTCTCAGACCCCAACCGACTACCCGCAGTCGATTGCGGTCTCAGGGACTACACCCAGTGGGTGCACTCTGTGTGCCCCCACTGATCCAGGTTCCACTCGACATGGTCCGCCCAGACCGAGTGGAAGAACGGAAGGAGAAGATATTTTTATCTAGGCCCCAGCGGAATCACACATTCGACGGCGGCCTCAGGGACTACACCAAGTGGGTGCACTCTGCGTGCTCCCACTAGTCCCAAAACTACAATCGACACAACCTAGTCGACTCAACTGGGAAAAATATTTGACGTAAATTAAAACACCCAGTGGGTGTGCAGATGCGAATAGCAGACTAATAGATGGACGCACAAAGAAGAGTTTTTTCGAGTAGCATATCCTAACAGAACAAGCGACAACATAGGAGTTCAGTCGGAAACCAACTTACCTGGACATTGGCTCGGAGGGCTGCACTAGCATCATAAGCATCTTGACTATTCTCGTGCACGGTCTTCACCCGCTCCATCATCAGGACCGCTTGGTGTATAGCTTCTGCTGCGGCTCTTGCTTGATCCTCCGGGACGTGGTGGGTGGTGAAGAATGGAGTTGTCGGTTCAGTCGCAGCAGCCTGAGAATCCGAGGTGTGACATTGAACAAATGTGGCAGGGACAGGCACGGTCGACTATGAAGGGCGTTCACTCGACACTGGAATAGCAAAGGTGACAGAGGTCTGGTTCGCATCTTCAAGCTGTTGAACCACTGGCTCCGTCACCGGCACCGACTAAGACGTTTGGCTAGCGGATGCCTTCTTGCTCGAAGCCTTGCCCCTCACCCCCATGGTCCTCTGCGGCACGTCTTCGTCATCATCCGGAAGCTCAATGACATTGGGCGAAGCTGTAAAGAAATCATTTACAGGAATTCACTCGACTGTCAAAAGAACAGATTAAATAATGATAGAAGGGCAAAGAGTTTTACCTGCATGAGAGGTGACCGCGTCTTCCATCTCTTCATCTTCGTCATCTTGGTAAATGGAAGTCCCAGAGGTAGCACTACAAAATTCAGAATTCACTCGGTCAAAACAAGAAAGTGAGTCGACCAAAGTTTGAATCATGCGAAAACTAAAGAGTTGGGCTCAATAGTTACCCAGAAGCGATGGGGACAGGCACTTTAATCTTGGGCAGAGCCTTTCGGGGTTTTGACTTCACGACTTTGGGCTGCTTGGGAGCTTTTTCAGTCGGCACAGGAGAAGATGTCTGAGTACGCTTTAAAGGTTGTCTAGTCGGAGGAGTCATTTTGCCCCGAATGCTTGTTGGATCCTGCCTCTGTTTGGAGTGCCTCTCTGTGCGAGGCGAAGAGTCGACCTCCTCGCCACTGCTCGAGTCCTCGCTCTCATTGTCTCCTCCTCCATCCAAGTGCCAGTCGCCGCTGTCACCCCCGCTCGCCTCTCCCTCCTGCTCTTGCTCTCCATTGGGCATCGAGTACAGTTCAGTAAAGGTCTGCAAAGGATAGAGTCGAGTGGATATTAATCAGTTTCAAAAGTTAAACACATATCAGAGCAAAATACACTCGGAAGGAAAGAATTGAACCTTGTCAGACTCAGTGGTGTTGTCGAGTGGAGGAACCCTTCTGGAACCCCTGGGGTTGTCCTTATTCCCAGTGATGCCTCGTAACCACAGCTCCACCGTCTCCTCGCCGACTTCCTCCAAGTGAATTCGATTGTTATCCTCAATGCTCGAGTACAACCACATTGGGTGGTCACGAGCCTGGAGCGGCTGAATGCGTCGACTCAGAAATGCTTCTAGCAAATCCATACCAGTCACGCCATCATGGACAAGTTGGACCACTCGCTCAACCAGCATAGCAACCTCATCTTTCTCCTCTGGAGTCACTCTCAACGAAGAAGGCTTCTCGACTCGCTCGATGGAATACGGAGGAAGACCGGTCGACTGACCTGGAGTCGGTTCATCCTTACAATAGAACCAGGTCGATTGCCACCCCCTAACGGACTCGGGAAGAATCATGACAGGGAAAGTGCTTTTGTTCCTCATCTGGATCCCTAAACCCCCACACATCTGGATCACGTGTGTCCTCTCATCACTCGGATTGGCCTTTTTTACCGACTGAGAGCGGCAGGTGAATATGTGTTTAAAGAGGCCCCAGTGTGGTCGACAACCCAGAAACTTCTCGCACATGGACACATAGGCAGCGAGGTATGTGATAGTGTTGGCGGAAAAGTGATGAAGTTGGGCTCCGAAGAAATTCAGAAAACCCTGGAAGAAAGGATGGGGAGCAAATAAAAACCGCGGTCGACGTGGGTCGCAAGTAGGACACACTCACCCTCTTGAGGTCGCGGCTCGGTCTCGTCCCCCGGAAGCTGCCAAGACTCGTGGGCTATCAGCCCTCCGTCAACCAGATCCTCCATGTCTTCTTTCACGATGGTCGACGCTACCTCTTGAGCACTGCGTTGGTTTTCCCTTGAAGAGGAAAGGGTGATGCAGTAAAGCAGCGTAAGTATTTCCCTTAGTTTTTGAGAACCAAGGTATCAATCCAGTAGGAGACCACACACGAGTCACCTCGTACCTACACAAACAAATAAGAACCTCGCAACCAACGTGATAAAGGGGTTGTCAATCCCTTCACGACCACTTGCAAGAGTGAGATCTGATAGAGATGATAATGTAAGATAAATATTTTTGGTATTTTTATGATATAGATTGAAAGTAAAGATTGCAAAATGAACAGTAATGGAAATAACGGTAGATTAATATGATGGATGATAGACCCGGGGGCCATAAGTTTCACTAGTGGCTTCTCTCAAGATAGCATAAGTATTATAGTGGGTGAACAAATTACTATCAAGCAATTGATAGAATTGAGCATAGTTATGAGAATATCTAGGCATGATCATGTATATAGGCATTACGTCTGCGACAAGTAGACCGAAACGATTCTGCATCTACTACTATTACTTCACACATCGACCGCTATCCAGCAAGCATCTAGAGTATTAAGTTCATAAGAACAGAGTACTGCCTTAAGCAAGATGACATGATGTAGAGGGATAAACTCATGCAATATGATATAAACCCCATCTTTTTATCCTCGATGGCAACAATACAATACATGTCGTTTCCCCTACTGTCACTGGGATCGAGCACCACAAGATTGAACCCAAAGCTAAGCACTTCTCCCATTGCAAGAAAGATCAATCTAGTAGGCCAAACCAAACTGATAATTCTAAGAGACTTGCAAAGATAAACCAATCATACATAAAAGAATTCAGAGGAGATTCAAATATTGTTCATAGATAATCTAGATCATAAACCCACAATTCATCGGATCTCGACAAACACACCGCAAAAGAAGATTACATCGAATAGATCTCCAAGAGAATCAAGGAGAACTTTGTATTGAGATCCAAAGAGAGAGAAGAAGCCATCTAGCTAATAACTATGGTCCCATAGGTCTGAAGTAAACTACTCACACATCACCGAAGAGGCCATGGAGTTGATGTAGAGGCCCTCCATGATCAATGCCCCCTCCGGCGGAGCTCCGAAAAAGGCCCCAAGATGAGATCTCTCGGGTACAGAAGGTTGCAGAAGTGGAATTAGGTTTCGTCGTGCTCCTGGATGTTTGCGGGGTACGTGGACTTATATAGGAGGAAGAAGTAGGTCGGTGGAGCAACAAGGGGCCCACGAGGGTGGAGGGCACGCCCTCCTGCCTCGTGGCCTCCTCGATTGTTTCTTGACGCCCACTCCAAGTCTCCTAGATCACGTTTGTTGAGGAAATCACATTCCCGAAGGTTTCATTCCGTTTGGACTCTGTTTGATATTCCTTTTCTGCAAAACACTGAAATAGAAAAAAAACAGCAATTTGGGCTGGGCCTCCGGTTAATAGGTTAGTCCCAAAAATGATATAAAAGTGTAGAAATAAGCCCAATAACATCCAAAATAGATAATATAATAGCATGGGGCAATCAAAAATTATAGATACGTTGGAAACATATCAAGCATCCCCAAGCTTAATTCATGCTCGTCCTCAAGTAGGTAAATGATAAAAAAGAATTTTTGATGTGGAATGCTTCCTAACATATTTCTCAATGTATTTTTTCTTTATTGTGGCATGAATGTTCAGATCCGAAAGATTCATGATAAAAGTTTAATATTTACATAGAAATAATAATACTTCAAGTATACTAACTGAGCAATCATGTCTTCTCAAAATAAGATGGCCAAAGAAAGTTATCCCTACAAAATCATGTAGTCTGTCTATGCTCTATCTTCACCACACAAAATATTTAAATCATGCACAACCCCGATGACAAGCCAAGCAATTATTTCATACGTTTGATGTTCTCAAACTTTTTCAATCTTCACGCAATATATGAACGTGAGCCATGGATATAGCACTATATGTGGAATAGAATGGTGGTTGTGGAGAAGACAAAAAGGAGAAGATAGTCTCAAATCAACTAGGCGTATCAACGGGCTATGGAGATGCCCATCAATAGACATCAATGTGAGTGAGTAGGAATTGCCATGCAACGGATGCACTTAGAGCTATAAGTATATGAAAGCTCAACAAAAGAAACTAAGTGGGTGTGCATCCAACTTTCTTGCTCACGAAGACCTAGGGAAATTTTGAGGAAGCCCATCATTGAAATATACAAGCTAAGTTCTATAATGTAAAATTCCCACTAGTATATGAAAGTGACAACATAGGAGACTCTCGATCGTGAATATCTTGGTGCTACTTTGAAGCACAAGTGTGGTAAAAGGATAGTAACATTGTCCCTTCTCTCTTTTTCTCTCATTTTTTTATTTGGGCCTTCTTTCTTCTTCTTTTTTTGGCCTCTTTTCCTTTTTTCATCCGGGGTCTCATCCTGACTTGTGGGGGAATCATAGTCTCCATCATCCTTTCCTCACTGGGACAATGCTCTAACAATGATGATCATCACACTTTATTTACTTACAACTCAAGAATTACAACTCAATACTTAGAACAAAATATGACTCTATGTGAATGCCTCCGGCAGTGTATCGAGATGTGCAATGATGCATGAGTGACATGTATGAAAGAATTATGAATGGTGGCTTTGCCACAAATACGATGTCAACTACATGATCATGCATAGCAATATGACAAGGATGAAGCGTGTCATAATAACGGAATGGTGGAAAGTTGCATGGCAATATATCTCGAAATGGCTATGGAAATGCCATAATAGGTAGGTATGGTGGCTGTTTTGAGGAAGGTATATGGTGGGTTTATGGTACCGGCGAAAGTTGCGCGATACTAGAGAGGCTAGAAATGGTGGAAGGGTGAGAGTGCGTATAATCCATGGACTCAACATTAGTCATAAAGAACTCACATACTTATTGCAAAAATCTATTAGTTATCGAAACAAAGTATTACGCGCATGATCCTAGGGGGATAGATTGGTAGGAAAAGACCATCGCTCGTCCCCACCGTCACTCATAAGGAAGACATTCAATAAATAAATCATGCTCCGGCTCCATCACATAACAGTTCACCGTACGTGCATACTACGGGAATCACAAACTTCAACACAAGTATTTATCAAATTCACAACTACTCAACTAGCATGCCTCTAATATCATCATCTCCATATCTCAAAACAATCATCAAGTATCAAACTTCTCATGGTATTCAATGCACTTATATGAAAGTTTTTATTATGCCTAAAAGCAAATTGCCATGTTGTTCTAAAGGACTCTCAAAATGCTATAAGTGAAGCATGAGAGATCAATTATTTCTATAAAATAGAACCACCGCCGTGCTCTAAAAGATATAAGTGAAGTACTAGAGCAAAAACTATGTAACTCAAAAGATATAAGTGAAGCACATAGAGTATTCTAATAAATTTCAATTCATGTGTGTATCTCTAAAAAGGTGTGTACAGCAAGGATGATTGTGGTAAACTAAAAATCAAAGACTCAAAGCATACAAGACTCTCCAAGCAAAACACATATCATGTGGTGAATAAAAATATAGCTCAAAGTAAAGTTACCGATAGACGAAGACGAAAGAGGGGATGCCTTCTGGGGCATCCCCAAGCTTAGGCTTTTTGGTGTCCTTGGATTTTGCCTTGGGGTGCCTTGGGCATCCCCAATCTTAGGCTCATTCCACTCCTTATTCCATAATCCATCAAATCTTTACCCAAAAATTGAAAACTTCACAACACAAAACTCAAAATAGAAAATCACGTGAGCTCCGTTAGCGAAACAAAACAAAACACCACTTCAAGGTACTGTAATGAACTCATTCTTGATTTATATTGGTGTTATACCTACTGTATTCCAACTTGTATATGGTTTATAAACTCTATTACTAGCCATAGATTCATCAAAATAAGCAAACAACACATGAAAAACAGAATCTGTCAAAAACAGAACAGTCTGTGGTAATTTGTAGCTAACGCAAACTTCTGGAACCCCAAGTGTAAAATAAATTTCTTGACGTGAGTAATTTATATATTAATCTGCTGCAAAAATAATTAACTAAATAGCACTCTCCAATAAAAAATGGCAGCAATTCTCGTGAGCACTAAAGTTTCCATTTTTTACAGCAAGATCAAAAAGACTTTCCCCAAGTCTTCCCAACGGTTCTACTTGGCACAAACACTAATTAAACACAAAAAACACAACAAAAACAGAGGATATATAAATTATTTATTACTAAGAGGGAGCAAAAAGCAAGGAATAAAAATAAAATTGGGTTGCCTCCCAACAAGCGCTATCGTTTAACGCCCCTAGCTAGGCATAAAAGCAAGGATAGATCTCGGTATTGCCATGTTTGGTGGGAAATTCTTCAATAAGACACTTATAACCTCTAGGAGTTTCTTCCTTTTTATTAATTATCAAACTCCTAGGCACAAAATCAAGAAATTCATTTGTAGCAAACGGTTCCTTAATGATAGCAAAAAGATTGGGATGAACACTTATTGATTTTAAATCCGTAGTTTCCTTACTAGAGGATTCACCCTTATTTTTAGGAACATAAACAAGCTTGGCAATTTTGGTAGGAGGATTTTGAGTATTTTTAACGGAAGAAAAAGCGGACCCCAAGTTGGTGATAATTCCCTCAAGTTTACCGATTCTAGTAGAATCTTGATCTATTCTTTCATTAACTATGGGTTCTTTTTCCTTAAAACTTTTCAGAGTAACTCCCACCTTAGATCCATATTGGGTAATTTGGTTGTGGATCTTTTTATCCAAATTCTCAATCAACTCTACAGTAGCAACTTTATTCTCAATAATTTCAAGCCTTTGCATCACATGTTCCAAAGTTAAGATAGTTCCATTAACCAAAAGAGGTGGTGAGCCAAACAAATCTATCATAGCATTATAAGAATCAAAAGTGTGGCTACCCAAGAAATTCCCTCCGGTAATGGTATCAAGAATATATCTATACCAAGGAGTAGCGCCTACATAAAAATTACGGAGAAGAACAGATGTAGATTGCTTCCTGGTAGATCTATTTTGAGCATTGCAAATTCTATACCAAGCGTCTTTTAGATTTTCTCCCTCTCTTTGCTTAAAATTAAGAACTTCATTCTCGGGAGACAGCGGAGAAGATGGATGACTAGCCATAACGACAAGGCAAGCAAGAAAGCGACAACGGAAAAGAGAGGGCGAATAAAACGGCAAGGGTGAAATGGGGGAGAGGAAAACGGGAGGCAAATGGCAAATAATGTAATGCGAGGGATAAGAGTTTGTGATGGGTACTTGGTATGTATTGACTTGTGCGTAGACTCCGGCAATGGTGCTAGGAATGGCTCGTTGTCGGGAGTCAAACCTTGACTTGACTTGGCGCGAATCTCCCCGGCAACGGCGCCAGAAATCCTTCTTGCTACCTCTTGAGCACTGCATTGGTTTTCCCTTGAATAGGAAAGTGTGATGTAGTAAAGTAGCATAAGTATTTACCTCAATTTTTGAGAACCAAGGTATCAATCCAGTAGGAGATCACGCTCGAGTCCCACACACCTACACAAACAAATAAGAACCTCGCAACCAACGCGATAAAGGGGTTGTCAATCCCTTCACGGTCACTTACGAGAGTGAGATATGATAGATATGATAAGATAATATTTTTGGTATTTTTATGATAAAGAGAAATAAAGATGCCAAGTAAAATAAACGACAATAGAAATAACTAAGTGTTGGAAGATTAATATGATGGAAGATAGACCCGGGGGCCATAGGTTTCACTAGTGGCTTCTCTCAAGAGCATAAGTATTATGGTGGGTAAACGAATTACTGTCGAGCAATTGATAGAACTGAGCATAGTTATGAGAATATCTAGGTATGATCATGTATATAGGCATCACGTCCGCGACAAGTAGACCGAAATGATTCTGCATCTACTACTATTACTCCACACATCGACCACTATCCAGCATGCATCTAGAGTATTAAGTTCATAAGAACAGAGTAATTCCTTAAGTAAGATGACATGATGTAGAGGGATAAACTCATGCAATATGATATAAACCCCATCTTTTTATCCTCGATGGCAACAATACAATACGTGTCGGTTCCCTTTCTGTCACTGGGATCGAGCACCGCAAGATTGAACCCAAAGCTAAGCACTTCTCCCATTGCAAGAAAGATCAATCTAGTAGGCCAAACCAAACTGATAATTCAAAGAGACTTTCAAAGATAAACCAATCATACATGAAATAATTCAGAGGAGATTCAAATATTGTTCATACATAAACTTGATCATAAACCCACAATTCATCAGATCTCGACAAACACACCACAAAACAAGATTACATCGAATAGATCTTCCAAGAAGATCGATGAGAACTTTGTATTGAGATCCAAAGAGAGAGAAGAAGCCATCTAGCTAATAACTATGGACCCGAAGGTCTGAAGTAAACTACTCACACATCACCGGAGAGGCCATGGAGTTGATGTAGAGGCCCTCCGTGAACAATGCCCCCTCCGGCGGAGCTCCGGAAAAGGCCCCAAGATGGGATCTCTCGGGTACAGAAGGTTGCGGTGGTGGAATTAGGTTTTCGTGGTGCTCCTGGATGTTTGGGGGGTACGTGGATATATATATAGGAGGAAGAAGTACGTCGGTGGAGCAACGAGGGGCCCACGAGGGTGGAGGGCGCGCCCAGGGGGTAGGCGCGCCCCCCTGCCTCGTGCCCACCTCGATCGTTTCTTGGCGCCCACTCCAAGTCTATTGGATCACGTTTGTTGTGAAAATCACGTTCCCGAAGGTTTCATTCCGTTTGGACTCCGTTTGATTTTCCTTTTCTGCGAAACCCTAAAATAGGCAAAAAACCAGCAAGTTGGGTTGGGCCTCCGGTTAATAGGTTAGTCCCAAAAATGATATAAAAGTGTAAAATAAAGCCCATTAACATCCAAAATAGATAATATAACAGCATGGAGCAATCAAAAATTATAGATACATTTGAGACGTATCAGTAGATAATCACACACATTTTGTTTTCCCGCACTGTATGTGATAGTGTCTGACATCACACACGCTTTGTGAACGGCAACTGTGTGCATGCTTGCACACATTTCCTCTCTGTGAACCGTCTCGGATTATGGTGTAAATCGCAAACGTTTGTGTTTTACCAATCGTGTGTGCCGTAATGACCTGAACAACGTAATTTCGCCCTAATTTAATTGTTGCTATTTAAAATTGTACCTAATTTAAACTTGAAAGTAGGCTATAGAATTATTCATATCCATCAGGTTCAAACAACCAATGCATTATTCGATTCACAAGTACATATGTTTAAGAATTACATAAGCACCAAATAAAGAATGATGTACCAGGGTTCTATACTTGTACTATTACAGATGGTAAAGAAAGAGGCGACAAACATTCTAGTTGTTGAACAAGCTGAAGCGGGATGGCCCTATTGTGCTCTCCTGGATGAAGAAGGCATGCAGGACTCTAGTCCAACCCCTTGTGATGGCCGGCCGCCAATCATGTAGTTTGAGAGGTAATCTTGAGTAAACTGCTTCAGGATCCACTGCAAAAGAAAAAAGATTGAGATATTGTCATCTAACACAACTCATTACGGGCAGTAAAAAGAAGGCTACAGGGTTCTTACTTACCATCCTGCAGTTCACTATTGTCTTTCATAAAGTGTAAACAAATAGTTCGATTGACATCTTTTGACCCATTTTAGTAACAATCTTTATCAGTTTCCTCACTTGGTGTTGGTTCATGAATATCTCATTGCCCCATGCACAGAAAGGGTCGAAGTGTGGATCTTTGACAATGATATATGTACCTAAAAGCACCAAGTTAATATTAGAAGCTAAACAACAATTGAAAAATGATGTAGTACAACATTCCATCCATCCCATTATATAAGATTTTATTACATGTATATCTAGACATCATCAGAACATTAAGGTAACACTCTTCCTTGTTGCTATGTAGCATGGGATTGCATATTTAGTCATTCGGTACAATGCATGTTGCTAAACAACAATAGAAAAACGAAAAGACATGTTAACTGCAATATCCTTAATAGCAACCAAATATCGTAATTCATAGTGGTATTGTTGAAATTGTTATTGATGAAATTGAACTGCACGGCAAATAGTTGCACATATAGAGCATCACATTGTGAAGAACTGAAATAAACAAGTCATAAGGACATCTCTAGGCGATCCTTAAAAAGTTAAAGGACTAAAACCCTTAGTGGATATATATATATATATATATATATATATATATATATATATATATATATATATATATATATATATATATATATACTCCAGCAATTTTTGGCCTTTTCTAGTGGATCCCCTAAACTTAAGGTTGTAAACTTCAATTTGATCAAGTTCAAAGCAGGTTCACCGAAAGTAGCATGCATTCAAACATAAACATATATAGTTTTGCATAACTGAACATAAAACATAAATTTAAACTAAGCTAAACTACTTTCGGTCGAAGTAGAGGTCGAGCCAATCCTTCCTTGTCATGTACGGTGTGCCGCGAGCAGGGTCCGGGCCAGTACCGTCGTCGGGGTCGTTGGGAAAGGCACTCCTCCACTCGTCGACGTCGATCTCCTCGTCCTGGGGGACCACCTCGATGACCTTTGCGCTACCGTCGCAGCCGCCTTTGACCTCATCTTCAGAGGAGAGCACGATAACCTCGCCGCCCTCACCCGCCGTCCTTGCCACCTTCGACCTCGTCATCAGAGGAGAGCGTGATAACCTCGCCGCCCTCCGCGTCGGCAAAGATCGCCCGCTCCGCCTCCACGAGCTCCGGGTGCTGCCGGCGAAGCTCTTGCATGTAGGCCTCATCGGCGGCCTTGGCCTCGAGACGCTCCCACGCCTCGCGCTCCTCCCGCGCCATAGCCGAGCTCACCACCCCTGGCTCCGGCGGAACGAGGTGGACCGGACGTGTGCCGAAGGGGAAATTGAGCCTAGCCGCCACGCCATGGTAGCAGACCTGCCAACGGTCGTACTCCATGGCCGCGAGCTCAGCAGTGTAGAAGCTACCGAGCCACCGGCGGGTGTGGGTCTCTTGATCTGTAATCTTGGTGACCCACGTCCCCCACTGCCGCTGCCGGACCCCGAGGTAGAACTTCGTCATCTGTCGGGTCCGGGGGAGGACGGGGAAGTCCTCTAACTGGCATAGGGGCACGGTGGCGGGCGGATCGGGGGACCGGCGACGGCGGATCGGGCCCACGGAGGACGACGGGGACACCTCGGCGGCCACCTCGCCGGCGTCGGGCGAAAAGGCTGCGATAAACCTCTTTATGGCCATTAGCTACTCGAGCTCCCCAGCACACGGGCAGAGGTTGAGGATGGAGGCGCCGGTGATGGCGGCAACCTACCAATGGTTTTGAGGGTTGTGTGTGTCTATGTGAGCGGAGGTTGTGTTTGAGGAAATACTGGGGCAACTGAAAATTTTACTAGGCGGGAGTAACAAGGTGGGGCTACTAAAAATTTGGATCAAGGGGAGCAGATATTTTTGAGATTGCGAGGGATGCAGAGGCGGGTGTAAAATGTCGGGGCTACTGAAAATTTGAATCAAGGGATTGAAGCAGAGAGGGATGCAGCGGAGGGAGTTTTGGGGAGCGAGCTACTGTGCTTGACACGCCGGCTGTGGACTGTAGCTGACGCACCTTCTTGCGTAAGCCATAGGGGTACTATACACCGACGGTGCTCCAAGATATTTTGTACTACATCTCACACGGTTGGTGAGAATAAACTATGTGGAATCTACTTGATTTGAACTACAAAATGGGGTCACAGCGGCAATGGACGGTGTTTCAATTGCCAGACCTTTTATCTGCAGTGAACTTGCAACTATATGTGTGTCATAAAAGAATTGGTATTATTCAGGGTTCGTTTGGACATTTCATACATTAAACTGGTTTTCTAGCCATTTCAGGTGCACAGTTTAAAATTAAACTATATGCACATGCTCTGGTGCATACAAATTGGTTGAAAAATTAAATCTGTGTCCTTCAGTGCATGCTTAGGTCCCATGGAAGAAATGGGAATGAATTTTTCGAGGTTCGTTTGGCCTTTTTATACATTAACTAGGTTTTCTAGGCATTTTATGTGCATAATTCAAATTTGAACTACAAGCACATGCTCCAATGCACTAAAGTTGGTTGAAAAATCAAATGTGTGTCCTTGGGTGAATTTCTAGGTCACATGCAAGAGATGGTAATGAATTTCAAACTCCACGGCACTGTTGATTGCCGGCAAAACGTTGAGATACCTGGTTTTTAAATTCTAGTAAATCCAAAACTCGTCTGAAATTCATGAAACTTGGCATGCTATCATGGAGCGGCATCAACATGCCGTGGTGAAAATTTTGTCCCATTTGGGGTAGGTTTGGGTATAAGCTTCTCACAAACCAGAGCTTCTCACAACAAGCATGATGGTTTCGATAGGGAACATGCCACCTTTGGGGACGAGACGATATCCGTTGCCTCTTATTGCTTTCAAAAAAATTCTAATGTCAACATAAAACAACAGGAGTGTTGCGTTCAATCTTGGAATTTTTTGGGGTTCATTTGGCCTATTTTATACATTAACTGGGTTTTCTATGCATTTTATGTGCATAATTCAAATTTGAACTACAAGCACATGGTCCAATGCACCAAAGTTGGTTGAAAAATCACATGTGTGTCGTTGGGTGAATTTCTAGGTCCCATGCAAGAGATGGGAATGAATTTCAAACACGAGGGCACTGTTGATTGCCGGCAAAACATTGAGATGCCTGGTTTTTAAATTCAAGTAAATCCAAAACTCGTCTGAAATTCATGAAACTTGGCATGCTATCATGGATTGGCATCAACATGCCGTGGTGAAATTTTGTCCCATTTGGGGCAGGTTTGGTTATAAGCTTCTCACAAATCAGAGCTTCTCACAACAAGCATGATGGTTTCGATAGGGAACGTACCACCTTTGGGGACAAGACGAAATCCGTTGCCTCTTATTGCTTCCAAAAAATTTCTAGTGTCAACATAGAACAACATGAGTGTTGCGTTCAATCTTGGAATTTTCTGGGGTTCGTTTAGCCTTTTTATACATTAACTGGGTTTTCTAGGCATTTATGTGCATAATTCAAATTTGAACTACAAGCACATGCTCCAATGCACCAAAGTTGGTTGAAAAATCACACGTGTGTCCTTGGGTGAATTTCTAGGTCCCTTGCACAAGATGGGAATGAAATTCAAACACAATGGCACTGTTGATTACCAGCAAAACGTTGAGATGCGTGGTTTTTAAATTCTAGTAAATCCAAAACTCATCTGAAATTCATGAAACTTGGCATGCTATCATGGAGCAACATCAACATGTCATGGTGAAAATTTTGTCCCATTTCGAGCAGGATCGGGTATAAGCTTCTCACAAACCAGAGCTTCTCACAACAAGCATGATGGTTTCGATAGGGAACGTACCACCATTGGTGACGGGACGATATCCGTTGCCTCTTATTGCTTTAAAAAATCCTAGTGTCAACATAGAACAACAGGAGTGTTGTGTTCAATCTAGGAATTTTTTGGGGTTCGTTTGGCCTTTTTATACATTAACTCGGTTTTCTAGGCATTTTGTGTGCATAATTCAAATTTGAACTACAAGCACATGCTCCAATGCACTAAAGTTGGTTGAAAAATCACATGTGTGTCCTTGGTTAATTTATTGGTCCCATACATGAGATGGGAATAAAATTCAAACACCAGGGCACCATTGATTGCCGGCAAAACATTGAGATGCGTGGTTTTTAAATTCTAGTAAATCCAAAACTCGTCTGAAATTCATGAAACTTGGCATGCTATCATGGAGCGACATCAACATGCCATGGTAAAAAAATTGTCCCGTTTGGGGCAGGTTCGGGTATAAGCTTCTCACAAACCAGAGCTTCTCACAACAAGCATGATGGTTTCGATAGGGAACGTCCCACCTTTGGGAACGAAACGGTATCCATTGCCTCTTATTGCTTTCAAAAAAATCTCATGTCAACATACAACAACAAGAATGTTGTGTCAATTTTTGTGATTTTTTGGGGTTCGTTTGGACATTTTTATGCATTAACTGGGTTTTCTAGGCATTTTATGTGCATAATTCAAATTTTAACTACACGCACATGCTCCAAGGCACTAAGGTTGGTTGAAAAATCTAATATGTCTCCTTGGGTGAATTTCTAGGTCCCATGCAAGAGATGGGAAAGAAATTCAAACACCAGGCACTGTTGATTGCTGACAAAACATTGAGATGTCTGGTTTTTAAATTCTAGTAAATCCAAAACTCGTCTGAAATTCATGAAACTTGGCATGCTATCATGGAGCGGCATCAACATGTCGTGTTAAAAAATTTATCCCATTTGGGGCAGGTTTGGGTATATGCTTCTCACAAACCAGAGCTTCTCACAACAAGCATGATGGTTTCGGTAGGGAACGTCCCACCTTTGGGGACGAAACAAGATCCATTGCCTCTTATTGCTTCAAAAGATTTCTCGTGTCAACAGAGAACAACAGGAGTGTTGTGTCAATTATTGTGATTTTTGGGGGTTCGTTTGGATATTTTTATGCATTATTTGAGTTTTCAATGCATTTATGTGCATAATTCAAATTTGGACTACATACACATGCTCAAGTGCATATAAATTGGTTGAAAAATCAAATATGTGTCCTTGGGTGCATGCTTAGGTCCCATGCAGGAAATGGGGATGAATTTCAAACACTAGGGCACGGTTGAATGCCGGCAAAACATTGAGATGCCTTGTTTTTAAATTCTAGTAAATCCAAAACTCGTCTGAAATTCATGAAACTTGGCATGCTTTCATGGAGTGGCATCAACATGCCGTGGTAAAAAATTTGTCCCGTTTGGGGCAGGTTTGGGTATATGCTTCTCACAAACAAGAGCTTCTCACAACAAGCATCATGGTTTCGGTAGGGAATGTCCCACCTTTGGGGACGAAACAATATCCACTACCTCTTATTGCTTCCAAAAAATTTCTCGTGTCAACATAGAACAATAGGAGTGTTGTGTCAATTTTTGTGATTTTTTGGGGTTCTTTTGGACATTTTTATGCATTAACTGAGTTTTCAATGCATTTATGTGCATAATTAAAATTTGAACTACATGCACATGCTGCAGTGCATATAAATTGGTTGAAAAATCAAATATGTGTCCTTCGGTGCATCCTTAGGTCCGATGCAATAAATGGGAATGAATTTCGAACACCATGGCACCATTGATTGCCGACAAAACATTGAGATGCCTGGTTTTTAAATTCTAGTAAATCCTAAACTCGTCTGAAATTCATGGAACTTGGTATGCTATCATGGAATGGCGCCCGACATGATGTGGTATTTTCCGTGTCCATTTTGAAAGAAGGCGCACTCGAATAATAACAACCAACAAAGGCATTTTGAAAAAATAGCTGCCACTTAATATCTCAAACCTTTGTACAATTCAAAACGTGGGTGTTCTGTTAACCATTCATGTGATGCCATGTGTCTTGGTTTTAATGGCTGTAGGAGGTACCGTGCGGACAGCTGCTTCACCTTTATTGAACGGGAGGCGTGCGAGCGCAGTCCGGTGCGCAGGCTGACCGAGAGGCGTGCAAGCTGTCCTCCAATCCATAGGCTCACCGGCAAGCGTGCGAGCTTTACGCTACGCAGGTTCACTGGGAAGCGAGCCCTTTGACTTCTATGGCCGCCCGCCTTCCTCTCAATTAATGGCGCTCGAGCCACTTTTTAATACGGGCGGCCTTACTGTTCACCTCCCATTCCCCTCCCCCCCTCCCGCAGACCTCCACTACCATGGCGCAGAATGATCATCTACCACTAGTCTTCAAGTTTGGTGAAGTCGACTCTGACTCCGAGCCACAGACCTCCACCACCATTGCGCAGAATGATCATCTGCCACATGCCAGCGCCAGCGCCCGTGCCCGTGAGCGCCCCTCCACCCACCGTGCCGCCGACCCCCGTGCGTTTTGTTGCATCCGCCACGCCCGTGCGTGCCCCTCCACCCACCGCGGTGCCGGTCCCCGTGCGTTTGGCTGCACCCGCCGTGCCCGTGCCCCCCCAGCGGTATGGGATGCTGCCATCGACCTCTACCTCTTAGCGGCGCCAGTTGGCATCCTCCCGCACCCCGCCCGTTGATCGCGCGATGACATGATGTTTGATTTACAAGTGAAGAACATTTTGTGCTGCCTTGAAGACTTCAACAACGGGGTCCCAGAGGACGACAACGACAAGGACGGCGCGGCATGCCGCCTCCGCCGCCACTGGAAATAGTTTTTTTGGGGTTTAATACTGTATCTCAAATTCTCGATCATATGAATATCAATTCGCAGTGTGACTGAATGAAAGATATGGTTTGAATGAACTTGCGTTATTCTCTCTTAATGTACAGACTTATCAAACAAATTTATTTTGAAAAAATGTCAATAGTTTTTAAATATAAAACACTCGTCGCAAATGTTTTAGTTAGAACACCCGTATGCAAACCGACAGCTTCCCCAGGAAGCCAAGGGAAAATGTGCCAAGCAGGATTTCTGCATCCCTTCAATGCAAACGGTTGTTTTGCATGACCCGTGTGAAACCACATATAAACAATTGGGTAAGATTTGCATATCTGTCATTTTGGATATGTTGCCATTTCTCAAATTGGAAAGATTGACATTTGTTTATATAGTAACATTGCCATTTGTCAACCTTGTAACACTGTGATTTGTCAAAATATTCAGCTACAAATCACTAGCACTATCTAATTTTTGCAACTAAAATCACTAGCATTGTTCATATGGACACCACTAGCAGGCGTGAGTTCATCGACGCATATGCAAATGTATCATTGATTACATACAACAAGTCATCAACCCACAACGACAACGAGGATACATGTTGGATTATAGATCATTTCCAACAAAACATTCTAGTAAAGTTTTTCTCACACAATAAATAACAAAGCGATGAAATGAACTTCAGCTCAACCACTCGTCAGCGTTGGAAACGCTTGCTTTGAACCAGAAGTGTTTCTCTGGGAAGGGCCAGCTACTGTCAATCTCGAGATCAATGCGGGACTGATCATCCAGGCTGAAGTGGCCTATTTCAATACCCATATTGGGACGTTAGGGAAGTATAGTAATGTCCGAGGTATAGATACAGATGCTTCTCATAAATGGTAGTAACGTTGTGTCAACAACAGCTAGATCACCTTCCACCATCATTGGATAGTTTTGTCCAAGGAAGAGCAAGTTTCCTCCAAGACTTTCAATACTGAACCAGGGAGAAGGTGTTGGCGCTAGTACACCAGTATCCATCCCAAATACCCTGCAACGGATATTGGAATAGGTCCGGAGAGTGCGACCATACGAGACAACACCTGCTTCCTTAGTAACATCAGCAGTGCCCCGTATACAGACAAGAAGAGGTGATCCACTGGAATAAGTTGCCAGGCATGTCGGATTTCACGTTCCAGCAGACCCTTGAGGTTCGAACACTGGGGTGCGCATGGAGATCTCTCCCCTACCGATCTACGTCTGATCGTCTCATGCGAACTAAGATGAAAATGATGAACAACACAAGAGACACGAGGTTTATACTGGTTCGGGTCACCGTTGTGGTGTAATACCCTACTCCAAAGTGTGGTGTGGTGGATTGCCTCAGGGGGGCTGATGATGAACAGTACAAGGGAAGAACAGCCTCGTGAGAGGTGTTCTTGAGCTGGTGCGATGAACTGCTAGGGTGAGTTCAGTCGCCTCTCTCTCTCTCTCTGCTGGGGTTCTACCAGATTTCTAGATGTCTCTCTACTCTGTGGTGGCTAGCTCTATTTATAGAGGCCCTAGGCCTCTCCCCGAATAATTGAGCGGGATGGGCACCAACAATTGGCCATTTTGAAGGGGAACATGTAGTACAAGTTATCCTGACCAAAGGTGGTCTTCGGCTGCCAAAAGCACTGGTGATGACGCCGTCTTGGGCTCCACGGTGACCTCCGTCCGGCCGTCCGGCTGGTCTTGGTCTCGTTGCACCGGAATGGCAACCTTTGCCCGATGCCTTGGCCTGTGCTTTCCCCCTTTGCACCAAAGGGGAAACAAGGACCCTGCGCAGGCCGGCGCCCACCTGGCGCCCGCCTGGCCTTGATCATCATGGCTTGCGTCATGGGATCCTCGCAAGGTACCCTTGCATTGATCTCTCCGCCTCCTCACGAGCCTGCCTGATGAGGCCGCTCTTGAGGAAGCTTCATGTCGTCCGCCCTGCGAGTCTTAGCCCCTCGCGAGGGTCTTGAGCTTGCGCTGATGAAGATGGGCCGCGCTGGGCCCCCACTTGAGCCATGCCGCAGGCCGCAGGCAGGCAAGTCTGCGGACCCCCTTTCCCAGAATGCTGACAGTAGCCCCCGGGCCCAAGGCGCGCGCGGGCTTGGCTTAACAGAGAAGCGAAGGGACAAGTACGAAGCACCGCAGGTCCTAACAGCCTGCGGCCTTGAGCGCCGCGTGGCGGTTGACTAGACATGGGCGTATGCGCTTCCCACGATGCCTCGGCGATCGCACGACTTGACAAGTCCCTGCATGCAGAGAAACCGGTCATGATTACCTACGATCGCGGCGCTCGGCGGTTGGCCTCCTCCGGCTATAAGTACGGGGCTGGGCGAGCCCCTTTAGTCCATCCCTTCTTGCTGCTCCTCTTCTTCTTCTTGGCTAATCGCCGTCCCCATGGCCCCAAAGAGATTCTCGGCCGTGTAGAAAGGAAAGGCCCCCCGGGCAGGGCCTGACCCTCCCCTGACCAAGCGCGGCCGAGGCCGCCCTTGCAAGTACACCACGGTCCCCGTGGTAGCCTCCCGCAGTCATGGAGGCGGTTCCCTACGCGGTGGTGAGCGCCCGGTTGCCGACGGGGGGCACGCCGTGGGTGTGCGCCCCCCTAGACCACGCTTCCGCTCTACGAGGTGCTACCAGAGTTCATCGTGTGGTCGGTGGACCCATCCAGCACCCGGCTCCAGTTCCCACGTTTCTTCGTAGATGAACTGCCAGCCAGCGCTCGGTGCGGCTTCTAGCTCCAGGCAGACGGCTGCTGCAGCAGGGCCTCCTGGGCTTCGCTGGAGGTCTCCGTCTTTGGGAATAGGGCCCTGACGGGCGGCTGGCAAACGTTTGCCCGCGCGCGCGTCCTGGGCCGGTGGTGTACCCTGTACTTCAAGTTCGATGGCGACGCCACCCTCTATGTGAGGGTGTTTGGGGAAGATGGTCGTCGTGCCGGGTGCTGCCCTGAAGGCGACGACTGCGGCCGCCTGCCCAGCCCCGGCACTGAACAGGATGAAGATGGCGACTGGCGTACAGGCGGCGGTGCTCGGGGTTCGCCAAGTTTCGGCGACTCTCCCTCAGGCAGCAGCTCCTCCAGCGGTGGCCGCGACCAGCCCCCGCGCTGTCACGCCCGCCTGGGTGAAGGCAGCGGGTCCACCCGCCGCCGCGCCCTGGTGAAGCGAGAGGAGGTGTCCGCCTGAACCCCAGGAGCAGCTCGAGCTTTTGCTGTAGGTTGGTGTTGGACAGGCCGTGTCCATTTTGTTTCCTTCCTTTCCTGTGTAAGAAGAAGGTAGTACAGGGCCTCGTGGGGGCGTGTTAGAACTGTTGCTGTCAAGTGTCGCGTTGCTTTTGCCATTTCTGCGCTATGTTTCCGTGCTGTGTGTCCATGTGCGGGAGTCATTTGAGCTTGGTGGAGCTTGACGCGGCCCTCGCCTCCGGAGGCTGAGGCCTCGCCGTGCGCTTCATGCCCTGCAAGGATTAGTTAGAGGGGTAACCTTTGGTCCTGGTAGCGGGGGCGATCACCCTAGGTCCTGCGTTTGTGTCGCGATGCCCGTGAGGCATGGACTGGGAGGGGTGCTCCCGCAGAGGACTCAGACAGGAAAGCTCCAGACGATCAGGGCAGAAGACGCTCGCGAGGGCGCCCGCGAACATCCCTCGCGAGACTTGTGCGAGAGAAAACAAGGCGAGCGAGCGAGAAAGACAAAGAGTCACAAGCCAGGAACGTTAGCAACTCCAATAAAACTTCAAATGGGAATAAACAAGCCAACTGCAGAAAGCAAATGGGAAAGCCGCGTCCGGCACCTATTCTAGTCTTCGACGTCCTCTCACCAGCGCAGAGCTAAGTGCTGCCACTGGGCGTGGGCGGGAGCCCCCGAGGCCCAAGGGCGGCACTCCAGAGACTCCGGGGCGTGTACAGCCCCACTCATTATTACGTGAGAGTGTCACGGGCGGCGAGCTTCACAGGCACTGGGCCTTTTCCAAAACGCGATAGCTTCACAGGCATTGGCCTTCTTCACAGGCACCGGGCCTTTCCCAAAACGTGATAGCTTCACAGGCATTGGCCTTCTTCACAGGCATCGGGCCTTTCCCAAAACACGATAGCTTCACGGGCATTGGCCTTCTTCACAGGCACCGGGCCTTTCCCAAAACGCGATAGCTTCATAGGCATTGGCCTTCTTCACAAGCACCGGGCCTTTCCCAAAACGCGATAGCTTCACAGGCATTGGCCTTCTTCACAGGCACCGGGCCTTTCCTAGGCGCTAGGCCTCGCTCAGGGGTAGAACCTCTGGAGATGTTGAATGTTCCATGCGTTCTAGATGGATACTCCCTCCAGAGTCTCCAAGCGCGCAGAGCCAGGCCTAGAAACATGAACAACCTTGAACGGGCCCTCCCACATGGGAGAGAGCTTCTGCAGCCCCTCCCTGGAGAGAACCCGTCTGAGCACGAGATCCCCTACCTCAAGGGTCCTGGGGCAGATGTTGCGGCAGTGGTATCGTCGTAGCGCCTATTGATACCTTGCCGCTCGCAGTGCGGCTTCCCGACGGTGTTCCTCCCCCAGCACGAGATCCGTCCCCCGCATGGCGTCCTGCTGAGCCTCGTCGAATGCCAGGACCCGTGCGGAGCGACACCTGACCTCGTGAGGGAGAACAGCCTCTGCTCCGTAGACGAGGAAGAACGGGGTCTCGCCAATCGGCTTGGTCGCTGTCGTGCGGATTGACCACAGCACGGACTGGAGCACGTTGTACCAGCCCCTGCCGCAGGCTTCTAGCTTCTTCTTGAAGGTCCTGGCTTTGAGGCCCCTTAGGACCTCCGCGTTGGCCCGCTCGGCCTGGCCGTTGCTCCGGGGGTGTGCTACCGAAGCGTAGCATATCTGTGTTCCAAGGTTAGCACAATACGTTTTGAAGAGATTACTGGTGAATTGCGAACCGTTGTCGGTGATGATGCGGTTGGGCACCCCAAATCGGCTCACGAGGCCCTTGATGAATTTGACCGCTGAGCCTGCCGGGATTGTGCGGACGGCTTCCACCTCAGCCCACTTGGTGAATTTGTCCACGATGACGTAGAGGTAGCGATAACCCCCTGGAGCCCGAGGAAACGGGCCTAGAATGTCGAGCCCCCAAACTGCAAACGGCCATGAGAGGGGTATAGTCTGTAGACCTCCCGCAGGCTGATGGATCTGCTTAGCATGAAACTGGCAGGCCTCGCAAGCCTTCACAAGCTCGACGATATCGTTGAGTGCCGTGGGCCAATAGAATCCACTACAGAACGCCTTGCCGACGAGGGTCCGTGATGATGAGTGGTGCCCGTAGTCTTCGCCGTGTATGTCCGCCAGTAGCTCCTTCCCTTGCTCTCGGGAGATGCAACGTAAGGACATGTCATTCGGTCGCTTCCTGTAGAGCTCTCCATCCCTGATGCAATAAGCCGTGGCCTGCTGCGCCACACGCTCCGCTTCCTCCTCATTTTCCGGCAGAGTCCCTTGCATCAGGTGGTTCTTGAGCTCCGGGATCCAACACCCTTCCTGAGGCTCTAACGCCAGGAGCAGGCGTGCCCCTGAGGCTGGGCCACAGACCAGGGCCCCTGAGGCAGGCGGCTGAGGGAGATCCTCCCTTGGTTATGCCGTGCTCGACAGCGACGGCACCGCCGAGGGTTTGAAGAGCCGCTCCTCAAAGACGCCAGGCTCCTGAGGTAGCCACCTAGATGCCCTCTTGGCAATGTCATCAGCCTCCTGGTTGGTGCCGCGAGGCACATGCTGCAACTCCAGTCCCCAGAACTGTTTCTCCATCTTGCGAACCTCAGCGAGGTAGGCTTCCATGTGCTCATCATGTGGCTCGTATATCTTGTTGGAGAAGTTGACGAGGAGCTGCGAATCGCCCTTGATGATGAGGCGCTTCACCCCTAAGGCAGTTGCGGCCTTCAAGCCTGCTATTAGGCCTTCGTACTCCGCTATGTTGTTGGAGACCTTTTCTCCGTGCTGGAAGCAAAGTTGCACGGCGTAGTAGAGTTTGTCCTGGGTAGGGAATACGAGCACTGCGCCAGCTCCCACACCGTGTCGGGAGAACGCCCCATCAAAGTACATGACCCAGCCATCCGGTGCTTCACTTCCCAGGGAAAGTGATCGGTCTTCGCCTGCCTCGAGACCTGACGCTTCTGCCCATTCTGCCACGAAATCCGCTAGCGCTCCCTTGATGACTCTGGTCGAACTAAATTCTAGCTGAAATGTTTGTAGCTCGATGTTCCATTCAGCAACCCTTCCAGCCGAGTTGGGGCTCCTGAGCACTCTTTCCAAGGGGTATGCTGAGACGACTTTGATGGGATGTCCTTGGAAGTAGTGGAGCAGCTTGTGTGAGGCCACTAGTAGCGCGAGGAGGAGTTTTTGAGGCATGGGATACCGTGCCCTTGCGTCTCGTAGCACTGTGCTAACGAAGTACACGGGATGCTCGACGAGGTTGAGGGTGTTGGCACCACTTGCGTCCTCCAGCGGTCGAGGCGTCTCTTGAGACGACGGAGCTCCTAGTGCTTGGTCGCCTGAAGGGGCCTCTCCTGCTCTGGGTGCGCTCTCCTGCTGTGGCTATTCCTTTCTGGCTGCGGTTGCAGCCTTCGCGAGGCCCTCCTGGCTCTGCTTTGCTTCAGTTCGGACAGTCGACGCGGCCTTGGCACAATGCTCCTCCCTGACCGCTACCAGGGCTACACTAGTGGAGTAGGGGGTGGCCGCAAGGTAGAGCACCAGGGGCTCCCGAGGACGCGGAGCTACCATCATTGGTGGACTGGTAAGGTACCTCTTGAGGTCTTGGAATGCCTCGTCGGCCTCTTTACTCCATTCGAAGGGGCCCTTTTTCTTCATCAGCTTGAACAAGGGCAGTGCTCATTCCCCCAGCTTGGAGATGAAATGCCCCAGCGCAGTTACACGTCCGGTGAGCTTCTGCATTTCCCTGAGGGTCCTTGGCGGGCTCATGTGTTCGACTGCCTTGACCTTCTCCAGGTTGGCCTCGATGCCCCTGTGGGATACGAGGAAACCCAGGAGCTTGCCTAAGGGGACTCCAAACACGCACTTCTCCGGGTTGAGCCGTGGCTGCTACTAACTGCCCCTTTGATCCCATGAGTTTGTCCCTAGTTTGGATGGCTGATCTTTTGAACCTACTGGTTTGTAAAAAAATGAATTAATTCTTCTCTTCTTCTTCTTATTCTTCACTTTTACATCAGCACAAGTAAATAACTGGGAATGTAATTGACTCTTAATGACTATAGTCTGTGTGATTATACTTCTATACTTCTTAAAGGCATGAACGAATCTGATGTGAAAATCAACTACCTTCTCCCGTTGTGTAGTTGATGCGCATCCGTGTGCCCGATCTGCTGGCAACCGGCAACGTCTCTGCAGATCAACACCTGCCTGTCCCGGCATGGTGGCGTCCGCTTCCCTCTCCGCTAATCAATGGCCGCGCGATGGAGAGATGAGAGATTCGACTCCAATAGGCGTCCTTCTAGATCGCAACGGCGGTTTGGAAACAATGCGACGATATGTGCGTGCGTAATCGTGGCTGCATTCTGCAACTTGTTTTTTAGCAGTTTTTCTGCAACTAACTAAGATATTCGTGGATTAGGTTTTCCAGTTCGTGCATTTTTTGCCTTTAGCCAATGGGCTGTACAGCAGATGGGCTGATGCTTCGCAGTAGTAACAAAGGCCCAAGGGATAGGGGGCGTAGCAAGCTACGGACAAGAGCGCAAGAAAAACATATTAGCCTATGGTTGATCACTGCACGAGATGACACGATCGTTGGGGGGGTCTCGCCCCCCTCGTCCCCCCTGCATCTGTCCCTGGCGTCCGCTTCCCTTCTCCGCTAATCAATGGCCGCGCGATGGAGAGATGAGAGATCCGATCCCAACACGTGTCCTTCTAGATCGCAACGGCGGTTTGGAAACGATGCGATGATATGTGCGTGCATAATCATGGATGCGTTCTGCAACTTGTTTTTTTTGAGCGGTTTTTCTGCAACTAACTAAGGTATTCGTGGATTAGGCTGTCCAGTTCGTGCATTTTGTGCCTTTAGCCGATGGGCTATATAGCTGATGGGCTGATGCTTCGCAGTAGTAACGGATACGTCTCCAACGTATCTATAAATTTTTACTATTCCATGCTATTATATTATCAATCTTGGATGTTTTATAATCATTTTATAGTCATTTTATATCATTTTTAGTACTAACCTATTGACATAGTGCCAAGTGCCAGTTCCTGTTTTTTCTGTGTTTTTTACATCGCAGAAAATCAATATCAGACGGAGTCCAAATGCCACAGAACTTTACTGAGAATTTTTATGGGCCAGAAGGAACACAACGGGCCCTGGCTGCGCCTATGGGGTGCCCCGAGGGGGGCACAACCCACCAGAGCGCGCCAGGTGGCCCAGGCGCGCCCTGGTGGGTTGTGCCCACCTCGGGTGCCCCCGGACCGCCTCTTTGCTCTATAATACCCCAAAAATCCCAGAACCCTAGGGGAGTCGACGAAATATTAATCCAGCCGCCGTAGAGTCTAGAACCACTAGATCCAATCTAGGCACCATCTCAGATGGGGTTCACCACCTCCATTGGTGCCTCTCCGATGATGCATCAGTAGTTCTTTGTAGACCTCCGGGTCCGTAGTTAGTAGCTAGATGGCTTCATTTGTGTCTCTTGTTTATCAATACAATGGTCTCTTGGAGATCCATAGGATGTAACTCTTTTGCGGTGTGTTTGTTGGGATCGATGAACTTTGAGTTTATGACCAGATCTATCTTTTTATATCCATGAAAGTACTTGAGTTTCTTTGATCTCTTTTATGCATGATTGCTTATAGCCTCATATTTCTTCTCCTACATTTGGGTTTTTTTTGGCCAACTTGATTTATTTATCTTGCAATGGGAAGAGGTGCTTTGTAGTGGGTTCGATCTTACGGTGCTTGATCCCAGTGACAGAAAGGGAAACGACACATATGTAGCATTGCTACTAAGGATAAAACGATGGGGTCTATCTCTACATAGATAGATCTTGTCTACATCATGTCATCGTTCTTATTGCATTACTCCGTTTCTCCATGAACTTAATACACTAGATGCATGCTGGATAGCCGTCGATGTGTGGAGTAATAGTAGTAGATGCAGGCAGGAGTCGGTCTACTAATCTTGGATGTGATGCCTATATAATGATCATTGTCTGGATATCGACATAATTATTTGAAGTTCTATCAATTGCCCAACAATAATTTGTTCACCCACTGTTTGCTATTTTTCTCGAGAGAAGCCACTAGTGAAACCTACGGCTCCCGGGTCTTCTTTCTCATATATTTGCCTTTGAGTTCTACTTTTATTTGCATTTATTTTCAGATATATCAAACTAAATATAAAAAATACCTTGCTGCAATTTTCCTTTATTTATTTTGTTTAGCGTTTGATCTATCAATCTATTACAAATTTATCTCACGTCCGTTTGCCACTTGAGGCGCCGTACCCCGGAAGGGATTGACAACCCCTTTAAGATGTCGGGTTGCGAGGATTTCTTATCTGTGTGCAGGGGCTGTTTACATTGTGTTGCTTGGTTCTCCTACTGGTTCAATAACCTTGGTTTCATTTCTGAGGGAAATACCTACCGCCGCTGTGCTGCATCATCCCTTCCTCTTTGGGGAAATACCGACGTAGCTTCAAGCGACATCAGTAACAAAGGCCCAAGGGATAGGGGGCGAAGCAAGCTACGGACAAGAGAGCAGGCAAAAAATATTAGCCTATGGCTGATCGCTGCACGAGATGACACGATCATTGGGGGGGTCTTGCCCCCCCCCCCCCCTCGTCCCCCCTGCATCCGTCTCGGGACCACTCCCAGTGATGACCGTAGTTTGAGGAGTTCATGTATTCACCGTGTGCTAATGCTTTGCTGCAGTTCTCTATTAAAAGGAGGCCTTAATATCCCTTAGTTTCAATTGGACCCCGCTGCCACTGGGGGGTAGGACAAAAGATGGCATGCAAGTTCTTTCCATAAGCACGTATGACTATTTACGGAATACATGCCTACATTATATTTATGAACTTGAGCTAGTGTCGTATCGCCCTAGGTTATGACTGTCACATGATGAATATCATCCAACAAATTACTGATCCATGCCTACGAATTTATCTTATATTGTTCTTGCTAAGTTACTACTGTTATCGTTACTATTGCACTTGCTACAAAAATACTGCTATCACTGTTACCGTTACCATTGCTATTGCTACTATTATCAAAACTATCATATTGCTTTGCTACTGATCACGTTGTTGGAAATATGCCCTAGAGGCAATAATAAAAGTATTATTATATTTCAATGTTCATGATAAATGTCTTTTATTCATGCTATAACTGTATTATCCGGAAATCGTAATACACGTGTGAATACTTAGACCACAATATGTCCCTGGTGAGCCTCTAGTTGACCAGCTCATTGTGATCAACAGATAGTCATGGTTTCCTGACTATGGACATTGGATGTCGTTGATAACGGGATCACATCATTAGGAGAATGATGTGATGGACAAGACCCAATCCTAAGCATAGCATAAAAGATCGTGTAGTTCGTTTTGCTAGAGCTTTGCCAATGTCAAGTATCTCTTCCTTAGACCATGAGATCGTGTAACTCCCGGATACCGTAAGAGTGCCTTGGGTGTATCAAACATCACAACGTAACTGGGTGACTATAAATGTGCATTACAGGTATCTCCGAAAGTAGCTGTTGGGTTGACACGGATCGAGACTGGGATTTGTCACTCCGTATGACGGAGAGGTATCACTGGGCCCACTCGGTAATGCATCATCATTATGAGCTCAATGTGACCAAGGTGTTGGACACGGGATCATGCATTGCGGTACGAGTAAAGTGACTTGCCGGTAACGAGACTGAACAAGGTATTGGGATACCGACGATCGAGTCTCGGGCAAGTAACGTACCGATTGGCAAAGGGAATTGTATGCAGGGTTTGATCGAATCCTCGACATAGTGGTTCATCCGATGACAACATCGAGGAGCATGTGGGAGCCATCATGGGTATCCTGATCCCGCTGTTGGTTATTGGCCTGAGAGCGTCTCGGTCATGTCTGCATGTCTCCCGAACCCGTAGGGTCTACACACTTAAGGTTCGGTGACACTAGGGTTATTAGGAAGACTTGTATGTGACTACCGAATGTTGTTCGGAGTCCCAGATGGGATCCTGGACGTCACGAGGAGATCCGGAAGGGTCCGGAGGTAAAGATTTATATATGGGAAGTTGTCAAACGGACACCGGGAAGATTCGGGGTCATACCGGTATTGTACCGGGGCCACCGGAAGGGTTCCGGGGGTCCACCGGGAGGGGCCACCCCTCCCGGGGGGGCACATGGGCTGCGTGGGGCAGGGAGCCAGCCCCTGGTGGGCTGGCCGCACCCCCCTCCCTTGGGCCCATGCGCCTAGGGTTGAGGGGAAACCCTAGAGGGGGCGCCCCCCTTGACTTGGGGGGCAAGCCACCCTCTCCCCTCTCCCCTTGGCCGCCGCACCCCCCTAGATGGGTTCTAGGGGGCCGGCCCCCTTATCCCTTCCCCCTATAAATAGAGGGGTGAGGGGAGGGCAGCCGAACCATCCTCCAAGGCGCAGCCCTCCCCTCCCCAACACCTCTCCTCCTCCGTTGTGTGCTCGGCGAAGCCCTGTCGGAGTACTGCTTCTCCACCATCACCACGCCGTCGTGCTGCCGGTGGAGCTGTCTTCCTCAACCTCTCCTTCCCCCTTGCTGGATCAAGAAGGAGGAGACGTCTCCCGTCCCGTACGTGTGTTGAACGCGGAGGTGCTGTCCGTTCAGCACTTGGTCATCGGTGATTCGAATCACGTCGAGTACGACTACATCATCACCTTGCAAGCTTCCGCACGCGATCTACAAGTGGTATGTAGATGCAAACTCTCTCCCTTTACTCGTTGCTTAGATGAACTCATAGATGGATCTTGGTGAAACCGTAGGAAAAATTTTAATTTTCTGCAACGTTCCCCTACAGTGGCATCATGAGCTAGGTCTATGCGTAGTTCTCTAATGCACGAGTAGAACACAATTTGTTGTGGGCGTGGATTTTGTCATCTTACTTGCCTCTACTAGTCTTTTCTTGCTCAACGGTATTGTGGGATGAAGCGGCCCGGACCAACCTTACACGTACGCTTACGTGAGACCGGTTCCACCGACTGACATGCACTAGTTGCATAAGGTGGCTGGCGGGTGTCTGTCTCTCCCACTTTAGTTGGAGCGGAATCGATGAACAGGGCCCTTATGAAGGGTAAATAGAAGTTGACAAAATCACGTTGTGGTGAATCGTAGGTAAGAAAACGTTCTTGCTAGAACCCAATTGCAGCCACGTAAAAGATGCAACAACAATTAGAGGACGTCTAACTTGTTTTTGCAGCGATTGATCATGTGATGTGATATGGCCAGAAGTTGTGATGAATGATGAATTGTGATGTATGAGATCATGTTCTTTGTAATAGGATTCGCGACTTGCATGTCGATGAGTATGACAACCGGCAGGAGCCATAGGAGTTGTCATTATTTTTTTGTATGACCTGCGTGTCATTGAACAACGCCATGTAAACTACTTTACTTTATTGCTAAACGTTAGTCATAGAAGTAGAAGTAGTCGTTGGCGTGACAACTTCATGAAGACACGATGATGGAGATCATGGTGTCAAGCCGGTGACAAGATGATCATGGAGCCCCGAAGATGAAGATCAATGGAGCTATATGATATTGGCCATATCATGTCACAACCATATAATTGCATGTGATGTTTATTATGTTTATGCATCTTGTTTACTTAGGTCGACGGTAGTAAATAAGATGATCCCTTACAAAATTTCAAGAAGTGTTCCCCCCTAACTGTGCACCGTTGCTACAGTTCGTCGCTTCTAAGCACCACGTGATGATCGGGTGTGATGGATTCTTACGTTCACATACAATGGGTGTAAGACAGTTTTACACAGCAAAAACACTTAGGGTTAACTTGACGAGCCTAGCATGTGCAGACATGGCCTCGGAACATGGAGACCGAAAGGTCGAACACGAATCGTGTAGAAGATACGATCAACATGAGAATGTTCACCGACGATGACTAGTCCGTCTCACGTGATGATCGGACACGGGCTAGTCGACTCGGATCGTGTAACACTTAGATGACTAGAGGGATGTCTAATCTAAGTGGGAGTTCATAATTTGATTAGAACTTTATTATCATGAACTTAGTCTAAAACCTTTGCAAATATGTCTTGTAGATCAATGGCCAACGCTAATGTCAACATGAACTTCAACGCGTTCCTAGAGAAAACCAAGCTGAAAGATGATGGCAGCAACTATACGGACTGGGTCCGGAACCTGAGGATCATCCTCATAGCTGCCAGGAAACAATATGTCCTAGAAGGACCGCTAGGTGACGCTCCCGTCCCCGAGAACCAAGACATTATGAATGCTTGGCAAGCTCGCGCTGATGATTACTCCCTCGTTCAGTGCGGCATGCTTTACAGCTTAGAACCGGGGCTCCAAAAGCGTTTTGAGCACCACGGAGCATATGAGATGTTCGAAGAGCTGAAACTAGTTTTTCAAGCTCATGCCCGGGTCGAGAGATATGATGTCTCCGACAAGTTCTACAGTTGTAAGATGGAGGAAAACAGTTCTGTCAGTGAGCACATCCTAAAGATGTCTGGGTTGCACAACCGTATGACCCAGCTGAACATTAACCTCCCAGATGAGGCGGTCATTGACAGAATCCTCCAGTCGCTCCCACCAAGCTACAAGAGCTTTGTGATGAACTACAACATGCAGGGGATGGAAAAGACCATTCCTGAAGTGTTCTCGATGCTGAAGTCAGCAGAGGCTGAAATCAAGAAAGAACATCAAGTGTTGATGGTCAATAAGACCACTAAGTTCAAGAAGGGCAAGGGTAAGAAGAACTTCAAGAAGGACGGCAAAGATGTTGCCGCGCCTGGTAAACCAGTTACCGGGAAGAAGTCAAAGAATGGACCCAAGCCTGAGACTGAGTGCTTTTATTGCAAGGGGAAGGGTCACTGGAAGCGGAACTGCCCCAAATACTTAGCGGATAAGAAGGCCGGCAACACCAAAGGTATATTTGATATACATGTCATTGATGTGTACCTTACCAGTACTCGTAGTAACTCCTGGGTATTTGATACCGGTGCCGTTGCTCATATTTGTAACTCACAGCAGGAGCTGCGGAATAAACGGAGACTGGCGAAGGACGAGGTGACGATGCGCGTCGGGAATGGTTCCAGAGTCGATGTGATCGCCGTCGGCACGCTGCCTCTACATTTACCTACGGGATTAGTTTTGAACCTTAATAATTGTTATTTAGTGCCAAGTTTGAGCATGAACATTGTATCTGGATCTCGTTTAATACGAGATGGCTACTCATTTATGTCTGAGAATAATGGTTGTTCGATTTATATGAGAGATATGTTTTATGGTCATGCTCCGATGGTCAATGGTTTATTCTTAATGAATCTCGAGCGTAATATTACACATGTTCATAGCGTAGATGCCAAAAGATTTAAAGTTGATAACGATAGTCCCACATACTTGTGGCACTGCCGCCTTGGTCACATTGGTGTCAAGCGCATGAAGAAGCTCCATGCCGATGGACTTTTGGAGTCTCTTGATTATGAATCATTTGACACATGCGAACCATGCCTTTTGGGCAAGATGACCAAGACTCCGTTCTCCGGAACAATGGAGCGAGCAACCAACTTGTTGGAAATCATACATACCGATGTGTGTGGTCCAATGAGCGTTGAGGCTCGCGGAGGATATCGTTATGTTCTCACTCTCACTGATGACTTAAGTAGATATGGGTATGTCTACTTAATGAAACACAAGTCTGAGACCTTTGAAAAGTTCAAGGAATTTCAGAATGAGGTGGAGAATCAACGTGACCGAAAGATAAAGTTCCTACGATCAGATCGTGGAGGAGAATATTTAAGTCACGAATTTGGCACACACTTAAGGAAATGTGGAATCGTTTCACAACTCACGCCGCCTGGAACACCTCAACGAAATGGTGTGTCCGAACGTCGTAATCGCACTCTATTGGATATGGTGCGGTCTATGATGTCTCTTACCGATTTACCGCTATCATTTTGGGGATACGCTCTAGAGACAGCTACATTCACTTTAAATAGGGCACCGTCTAAATCCGTTGAGACGACACCGTATGAATTATGGTTTGGAAAGAAACCTAAGCTGTCGTTTCTAAAAGTTTGGGGATGCGATGCTTATGTCAAGAAACTTCAACCTGAAAAGCTCGAACCCAAGTCGGAAAAATGCGTCTTCATAGGATACCCTAAGGAAACTGTCGGGTATACCTTCTACTTAAGATCCGAAGGCAAGATCTTTGTTGCCAAGAACGGATGCTTTCTGGAAAAAGAGTTTCTCTCGAAAGAAGTAAGTGGGAGGAAAGTAGAACTCGATGAAGTACTGCCTCTTGAGCGGGAAAGTGGCGCAGCGCAGGAAACCGTTCCTGTGATGCCCACTCCAACTGAAGAGGAAAACAATGATGATGATCAAGGTACTTCGGATCAAGTTACTGCTGAACTTCGTAGGTCAACAAGGACACGTTCTGCACCAGAGTGGTACGGCAACCCTGTCCTGGAAATCATGTTGAACCTTCGAACTATGAAGAAGCGATGGCGGGCCCAGATTCCAACAAATGGCTTGAAGCCATGAAATCCGAGATAGAATCCATGTATGAAAACAAAGTATGGACTTTGACAGACTTGCCCGATGATCGGCGAGCGATAGAAAACAAATGGATCTTTAAGAAGAAGACAGACGCGGATGGTAATGTCACCATCTATAAAGCTCGACTTGTCGCTAAGGGTTATCGACAAGTTCAAGGGATTGACTACGATGAGACATTCTCTCCCGTAGCGAAGCTAAAGTCCGTCCGAATCATGTTAGCAATTGCCGCATACTATGATTATGAGATATGGCAGATGGACGTCAAAACGGCATTCCTTAACGGGCATCTTAAGGAAGAGCTGTATATGATGCAGCCGGAAGGTTTTGTCGATCCTAAGAACGCTAACAAAGTGTGCAAGCTCCAGCGATCCTTTATGGACTGGTGCAAGCATCTCGGAGTTGGAACATTCGCTTTGATGAGATGATCAAAGCGTTTGGGTTTATGCAGACTTATGGAGAAGCCTGCGTTTACAAGAAAGTGAGTGGGAGCTCTGTAGCATTTCTCATATTATATGTAGATGACATACTCTTGATGGGAAATAATATAGAATTTCTGGACAGCATTAAGGCCTACTTGAATAAGTGTTTTTCAATGAAGGACCTTGGAGAAGCTGCTTATATATTAGGCATCAAGATCTATAGAGATAGATCGAGACGCCTCATAGGTCTTTCACAAAGCACATACCTTGACAAGGTTTTGAAGAAATTCAAAATGGATCAGTCCAAGAAGGGGTTCTTGCCTATGTTACAAGGTGTGAGACTGAGCTCGGCTCAGTCACCGACCACGGGAAAAGATAAAGAAGAGATGAGTGTCATCCCCTATGCTTCAGCCATAGGATCTATTATGTATGCCATGCTGTGTACCAGACCCGATGTAAACCTTGCCGTAAGTTTGGTAGCAAGATACCAAAGTAATCCCGGCAAGGAACACTGGACAGCGGTCAAGAATATCCTGAAGTACCTGAAAAGGACGAAGGACATGTTTCTCGTTTATGGAGGAGACGAAGAGCTCGTCGTAAAGGGTTACATCGACGCTAGCTTCGACTCAGATCTAGATGACTCTAAGTCACAAACCGGATACGTGTATATGTTGAATGGTGGAGCAGTAAGCTGGTGCAGCTGCAAGCAGAGCGTCGTGGCGGGATCTACATGTGAAGCGGAGTACATGGCAGCCTCGGAGGCAGCGCATGAAGCGATTTGGGTGAAGGAGTTCATCACCGACCTAGGAGTCATACCCAATGCGTCGGGGCCGATCAAACTCTTCTGTGACAACACTGGAGCTATTGCCCTTGCCAAGGAGCCCAGATTTCACAAGAAGACCAGGCACATCAAGCGTCGTTTCAACTCCATCCGTGAAAATGTTCAAGATGGAGACATAGAGATTTGCAAAGTGCACACGGATCTGAATGTCGCAGATCCGCTGACTAAACCTCTCTCGCGTGCAAAACATGATCAACACCAGAACTCTATGGGTGTTCGATTCATCACAATGTAACTAGATTGGTGACTCTAGTGCAAGTGGGAGACTGTTCGAAATATGCCCTAGAGGCAATAATAAAAGTATTATTATATTTCAATGTTCATGATAAATGTCTTTTATTCATGCTATAACTGTATTATCCGGAAATCGTAATACACGTGTGAATACTTAGACCACAATATGTCCCTGGTGAGCCTCTAGTTGACCAGCTCATTGTGATCAACAGATAGTCATGGTTTCCTGACTATGGACATTGGATGTCGTTGATAACGGGATCACATCATTAGGAGAATGATGTGATGGACAAGACCCAATCCTAAGCATAGCATAAAAGATCGTGTAGTTCGTTTTGCTAGAGCTTTGCCAATGTCAAGTATCTCTTCCTTAGACCATGAGATCGTGTAACTCCCGGATACCGTAAGAGTGCCTTGGGTGTATCAAACGTCACAACGTAACTGGGTGACTATAAAGGTGCATTACAGGTATCTTCGAAAGTAGCTGTTGGGTTGACACGGATCGAGACTGGGATTTGTCACTCCGTATGACGGAGAGGTATCACTGGGCCCACTCGGTAATGCATCATCATTATGAGCTCAATGTGACCAAGGTGTTGGACACGGGATCATGCATTGCGGTACAAGTAAAGTGACTTGCCGGTAACGAGACTGAACAAGGTATTGGGATACCGACGATCGAGTCTCGGGCAAGTAACGTACCGATTGACAAAGGGAATTGTATGCAGGGTTTGATCGAATCCTCGACATAGTGGTTCATCCGATGACAACATCGAGGAGCATGTGGGAGCCATCATGGGTATCCAGATCCCGCTATTGGTTATTGGCCTGAGAGCGTCTCGGTCATGTCTGCATGTCTCCTGAACCCGTAGGGTCTACACACTTAAGGTTCGGTGACGCTAGGGTTATTAGGAAGACTTGTATGTGACTACCGAATGTTGTTCGGAGTCCCGGATGGGATCCTGGACGTCACGAGGAGATCCGGAAGGGTCCGGAGGTAAAGATTTATATATGGGAAGTTGTCAAACGGACACCGGGAAGATTCGGGGTCATACCGGTATTGTACTGGGGCCACCGGAAGGGTTCCGGGGGTCCACCGGGAGGGGCCACCCCTCCCGGGGGGCCACATGGGCTGCGTGGGGCAGGGAGCTAGCCCCTGGTGGGCTGGCCGCACCCCCCTCCCTTGGGCCCATGCGCCTAGGGTTGAGGGGGAACCCTAGAGGGGGCGCCCCCCTTGACTTGGGGGGCAAGCCACCCTCTCCCCTCTCCCCTTGGCCGCCGCACCCCCCTAGATGGGTTCTAGGGGCCGGCCCCCTTATCCCTTCCCCCTATAAATAGAGGGGTGAGGGGAGGGCAGCCGAACCATCCTCCAAGGCGCAGCCCTCCCCTCCCCAACACCTCTCCTCCTCCGTTGTGTGCTCGGCGAAGCCCTGTCGGAGTACTGCTTCTCCACCATCACCACGCCGTCGTGCTGCCGGTGGAGCTGTCTTCCTCAACCTCTCCTTCCCCCTTGCTGGATCAAGAAGGAGGAGACGTCTCCCGTCCCGTACGTGTGTTGAACGTGGAGGTGCTGTCCGTTCAGCACTTGGTCATCGGTGATTCGAATCACGTCGAGTACGACTACATCATCACCTTGCAAGCTTCCGCACGCGATCTACAAGTGGTATGTAGATGCAAACTCTCTCCCTTTACTCGTTGCTTAGATGAACTCATAGATGGATCTTGGTGAAACCGTAGGAAAAATTTTAATTTTCTGCAACGTTCCCCTACACACGTTGCTGCAGATAATTAATCTCCAGGTGTGGTTGAATTGACAACTCAGCTTCTAATACCTTCAAATATTCTTGGGATTTTTATTTCTGTGCCCCTGGTTCGTTAGTTCTACTCATTCATCCCCACGCTCTTGACTTTTGCTCACTTTTCCCCACTCCCTTGCCCAAAACCCTCAGAACTGGTCACAGCGGACGTTGTCGTCGGGTCAATGGCTTGACCGTTAACTCTGACTAGTGGGGCCGCATAGGGAGGAGTCCACATTTTGACGGTTACGTGGTAACCACTGGGGCCGTGAAACTGACATTCACTGTGACCTGAATCAGATCTAGTTGCTTCCGCGCCGCCCCCTCTGCCGCAGTCGTGCCGCCTCCGCCGCATCTACCCTCTCTCCCCATCTAGGATTAGGAAGCGATGTAGGGGGGCACCCCGTCTGGCCCATCAACCGTGGAGATGATTGGGTCGAATCAGAGGCTGATAATTCATGGATTCTACTTGGGTAAGCATCGTTTTCCTCTCAAATTGATTAGGAGATCCGTAAATTAGGCTGTATTTGACCACCGTTGGCGTTAATCAGCACAATTTATCTAAAAAAATTGGCCTAACTGCGCCCTTTATCTTATTTCAATCGAATAGGGTTGATCCTGCACTTGCTTTTCGGCTGGCGGTTAGAATGGAAACTAGCGAGCTGCGTGGAACTAAACCGTGTGTGAATTCTAGATTTTTCTATCCTAAAGTGGTAGAAACCAGCATTTCGTTCAGAGATTTCCGCGAGGCACTCTATTGTTAGTATCTGTGGAGCCCTGCCGATGTTGTTGAACTGAGATATTTCGACAGTACCGAGCAAAGATTTCTCCCATTAACTTGTGATGAGCATCTGGGATTGCTATTTAGTTTGAATGCTGACAGTCGTTTCGGTAAAATCCATATCGGTGTGCTTCAGGCATGCAAACAACGTATCCCGAAGGGTGTTTAGACATCATATGTCTCTGCTAATAGCGAGCGTCCTCGCACTCCTTGTAGGTCGAGACCAAGTAAACCTAGTGGTTCTGAAAGCCACAACATGTCGGCTGCCGCTAATTCTGCCACTTCTCCTCTCCCTTTTGCACCTGATGTAGAAGTAGATGCAGAGCCTGACGAGGAAGTGCCTTGACAAGATGATGAGGATGAGATTCTATTCCCTGAACTGGTAGATAGAGTCAGTCAATAGGCAGTGGAAGATGAATATGCAGAGGAGCCTAGCAGCCGTGCTAGATTTGATGACACTGACGATGAAGAGAGGGAGGAGAACATTGAGTCCTTAGTTTTATAAGAATATGATGGTGAGGACATGCCAACAATTGAGTGGAACAGGGAGAATCCTGACCTTACTCCAGGAACTGTATTCAAATCGATGGTGGACTATCATAATGTAGTGACTACATATTGCATTCTCACTGAAAACTCTTATGAGGTTGATAGGAGCGAGCCAAGAAGATTCACTGTTCATTGCCCTTATGATAGGTGTAGGTGGAGGTTGCATGCATCCACTATGTGAAAGAGCAAATTGGTTCAGGTATTATAACTGAATATTGTTATCAGATTATTTATCCATTCTATATTCAGATCATGTGTATTGTTTCTTAATTGTATTTGACATCATTTTTCATTTTGTTTCAGATAAAAAGCAACCCACATGGGCACACTTGCCCACCTGGAGGGGGAGGGGAAAGTACAAATCTAAGCTTGCAAAGACTAGGTGGGTGGCAGATGCAATCTTGGATTGGGTGAGGGAAACACCAATAATTGGTCCAACAACACTCCATCGGAACCTATTTGAGAAGTACAAGATTAATGTATAATACATGAAGATTTTCTATGCGAAGGAAAGGGATCTTGATAGGATTAATGGTCCATGGAATGAGAGTTTTCAATTGCTTTACACCTTCAAAGCTAAAGTGGAGACGGCTAGTCCAGGGAGTGTTGTAGAGATTGACAAGCATACAGTTAAGTACAAATTAAAAGGGAAGGCAATGGAGAAGGAGTGCTTTAGGAGGGCTTTTGTTTGTTTCAAGGCTTGCTGGCAGGGGTTTCTAAATGGTTGTAGGCCCTATTTGGCTGTCGATGCGACTAGTTTGAATGGAAGATGGAGAGGCCAGCTAGCAGCAGCTTCTGCAGTTGATGGACACAACTGGCTATTCCTAGTTGCATTTGATGTGTTGGAGGTAGAGAGTGAGGAGAGTTGGGTCTGGTTTGTGCAGCAGTTGCGCAACATTATAGGTACGCCCTCAGGTTTAGTTATACACACAGATGCTTGCAAGGGTTTAGAAACTGCAGTAGAAATTGTATTCCCTGGAGTGGAACATAGGGAATGTATGCGACACCTAGCATAGAATTTTAAAAAGAAATTCAAAGGCAAAGTTTATGATGAGAATCTATGGCCAGCATCATACACATGCAGCTTGAGGAAGCATGAGCACCATTTGAGAGTGTTGTATGCTCATAATCCTTTGGTGAAGGAGTACATGGATGAACATCATGGAAAGTTGTGGTCAAGAAGCAAATTCAATGAAATATGCAAAGGACTATGTGACCAATAACATCGCTAAGTGTTTTAATGCAAAGTTTAAGTTAGTGAAAGGGATTTTGTTGTGGCAAGATTTGATAAGATCAGGCAGATGATCATGGTAAAGATGGCTCTTCGTAAAAGAATTGCAGAAACACAATATGTTGGCTCCCATCTCTGATTAAGGCATTGCATGCCAAGGCAAGAGGACTAAGAATGAAATGCATTCGACCGTCGACATACAAGGCTGAGGTGACATACACTGACAGTAAAAATAGGGAATGGAGATATCCAGTGAACCTTGCAACCAATGAATGTAGCTGTAGACAATGGCAGATCCGCGGGAAGCCGTGCATACATGCCCTACATCTCATGACTATTATTGGAGGTGAAGATGGTGAAGTTGATCAGTATTGCTCTGAATATTTCTCTGTTGCCAAATTTAGGGCTGCTTATGCTGAAAATGTGCCTACACTCTTGGGAAAAGACCAATGGAACATAGTAGACCCAGGGTTCAAACTCCATTCTCCAGTACTGACTAGACCACCAGGAAGACCAAGGAAAAACAAGATAAGACTGGTGAAGAGGGTCGTGTAAAAAAATAGCGCAAGTGCAAAAGATGTGGTATCTTAGGGCATATTGTGAATTAAATATGCCCTAGAGGCAATAATAAAGTTATTATTTATTTCCTTATATCATGATAAATGTTTATTATTCATGCTAGAATTGTATTAACCGGAAACATAATACATGTGTGAATACATAGACAAACAGAGTGTCACTAGTATGCATCCAGGTTCCGCCATTGGTTATTGACCAGAGACGTGTCTCGGTCATGTCTACATTGTTCTCGAACCCGTAGGGTCCGCACGCTTAAGGTTTCGATGGCAGTTATATTATGAGTTTATGAGTTTTGATGTACCGAAGTTTATTCGGAGTCCCGGATGTGATCAAGGACATGACGAGGAGTCTCGAAATGGTCGATACATAAATATTGATATATTGGAAGCCTATATTTGGATATCGGAAGTGTTCCGGGTGAAATCGGGATTTTACTGGAGTACCGGGAGGTTACCGGAACCCCCCGGGAGGTATATGGGCCTTAGTGGGCTTTAGTGGAAGAGAGGAGAGGTGGCCAGGGCTGGGCTGTGCGCCCCTCCCCCCTAGTCCGAATAGGACAAGGAGAGGGGGCGGCGCCCCCCCCCTTCCTTCTCTCTCTCCTCTTTCCCCCTCCTGAATCCTATTCCAACTAGGAAAGGGGGGAATCCTACTCCCGGTGGGAGTAGGACTCCTCCTGGCGCGCCAACCTCCTGGCCGGCCGCACCCCCCCCCCTTGATCCTTTATATACAGGGGCAGGGGGCACCCCTAGAGACACAAGTTGATCCACGTGATCATATTCTTAGCCGTGTGTGGTGCCCCCTTCCACCATAGTCCTCGATAATATTGTAGCGGTGCTTAGGCGAAGCCCTGCGACGGTAGTACATCAAGATCGTCACCACGCCGTCGTGCTAACGGAACTCTTCCCCGACACTTTGCTGGATCGGAGTCCGGGGATCGTCATCGAGCTGAACGTGTGCTAGAACTCGGAGGTGCCGTAGTTTCGGTGCTTGATCGGTCGGGCCGTGAAGACGTACGACTACATCAACCGCGTTGTGCTAACGCTTCCGCTGTCGGTCTACAAGGGTACGTAGATCACACTCTCCCCTCTCGTTGCTATGCATCACCATGATCTTGCGTGTGCGTAGGAATTTTTTTTGAAATTACTATGTTCCCCAACAGTGGCATCCGAGCCTAGGTTTTATGTGTTGATGTTATATGCACGAGTAGAACACAAGTGAGTTGTGGGCGATATAAGTCATACTGCTTACCAGCATGTCATACTTCGGTTCGGCGGTATTGTTGGACGAAGCGGCCTGGACCGACATTATGCGTACGCTTACGCGAGACCGGTTCTCCCGACGTGCTTTGCACAAAGGTGGCTAGCAGGTGACAGTTTCTCCAACTTTAGTTGAACCGAGTGTGGCTACGCCCGGTTCTTGCGAAGGTTAAAACAGCACCAACTTGACAAACTATCGTTGTGGTTTTGATGCGTAGGTAAGATTGGTTCTTGCTTAAGCCCGTAGCAGCCACGTAAAACTTGCAACAACAAAGTAGAGGACGTCTAACTTGTTTTTGCAGGGAATGTTGTGATGTGATATGGTCAAGACATGATGCTAAATTTTATTGTATGAGATGATCATGTTTTGTAACCAAGTTATCGGCAACTGGCAGGAGCCACATGGTTGTCGCTTTATTGTATGCAATGCAATCGCGCTGTAATGCTTTACTTTATCACTAAGCGGTAGCGATAGTCGTGGAAGCATAAGATTGGCGAGACGACAACGATGCTACGATGGAGATCAAGGTGTCGCGCCGGTGACGATGGTGATCACGACGGTGCTTTGAAGATGGAGATCACAAGCACAAGATGATGATGGCCATATCATATCACTTATATTGATTGCATGTGATGTTTATCTTTTATGCATCTTATCTTGCTTTGATTGACGGTAGCATTATAAGATGATCTCTCACTAATTATCAAGAAGTGTTCTCCCTGAGTATGCACCGTTGCGAAAGTTCTTCGTGCTGAGACACCACGTGATGATCGGGTGTCATAGGCTCTACGTTCAAATACAACGGGTGCAAAACAGTTGCACACGCGGAATACTCAGGTTATACTTGACGAGCCAAGCATATACAGATATGGCCTCGGAAACCGGAGACCGAAAGGTCGAGCGTGAATCATATAGTAGATATGATCAACACAGTGATGTTCACCAATGAAACTACTCCATCTCACGTGATGATCGGACATGGTTTAGTTGATTTGGATCACGTAATCACTTAGAAGATTAGAGGGATGTCTATCTAAGTGGGAGTTCTTTAAGCAATATGATTAATTGAACCTAAATTTATCATGAACTTAGTACCTGATAGTATCTTGCTTATTTATGTTTGATTGTAGATAGATGGCCCGTGTTGTTGTTCCATTGAATTTTAATGCGTTCCTTGAGAAAGCAAAGTTGAAAGATGATGGTAGAAATTACACGGACTAGGTCCGTAACTTGAGGATTATCCTCATTGCTGCACAGAAGAATTACGTCCTAGAAGCACCGCTGGGTGCTAGGCCTGCTGCTGGAGCAACACCAGATGTTATGAACGTCTGGCAGAGCAAAGCTGATGACTACTCGATAGTTCAGTGTGCCATGCTTTACGGCTTAGAATCGGGACTTCAACGACGTTTTGAACGTCATGGAGCATATGAGATGTTCCAGGAGTTGAAGTTAATATTTCAAGCAAATGCCCGGATTGAGAGATATGAAGTCTCCAATAAGTTCTATAGCTGCAAGATGGAGGAGAACAGTTCTGTCAGTGAGCATATACTCAAAATGTCTGGGTATAATAATCACTTGATTCAATTGGGAGTTAATCTTGCAGATGATTGCGTCATTGACAGAATTCTCCAATCACTGCCACCAAGCTACAAGAGCTTCGTGATGAACTATAATATGCAAGGGATGAATAAGAGTATTCCCGAGCTCTTCGCAATGCTGAAAGCTGCGGAGGTAGAAATCAAGAAGGAGCATCAAGTGTTGATGGTCAACAAGACCACTAGTTTCAAGAAAAAGGGCAAAGGGAAGAAGAAGGGGAACTTCAAAAAGAACAGCAAGCAAGTTGCTCAAGAGAAGAAACCCAAACCTGGACCTAAGCCTAAAACGGAGTGCTTCTACTGCAAGCAGACTGGTCACTGGAAGCGGAACTGCCCCAAGTATTTGGCGGATAAGAAGGATGGCAAGGTGAACAAAGTTATATGTGATATACATGTTATTGATGTGTACCTTACTAATGCTCGCAGTAGCACCTGGGTATTTGATACTGGTTCTGTTGCTAATATTTGCAACTCGATCCAGGGACTACGGATTAAGCGAAGATTGGCTAAGGACGAGGTGACGATGCGCGTGGGAAATGGTTCCAAAGTCGATGTGATCGCAGTCGGCACGCTACCTCTACATCTACCTTCGGGATTAGTATTAGACCTAAATAATTGTTATTTGGTGCCAGCGTTAAGCATGAACATTATATCTAGATCTTGTTTGATGCGAGACGGTTATTCATTTAAATCAGAGAATAATGGTTGTTCTATTTACATGAGTAATATCTTTTATGGTCATGCACCCTTAAGGAGTGGTCTGTTCTTATTAAATCTCGATAGTAGTGACACACATATTCATAGTGTTGAAGCCAAAAGATGCAGAGTTGATAATGATAGTGCAACTTATTTGTGGCACTGCCGTTTGGGTCATATCGGTATAAAGCGCATGAAGAAACTCCATACTGATGGGCTTTTGGAACCACTTGATTATGAATCACTTGGTACTTGCGAACCATGCCTTATGGGTAAGATGACAAAACCACCGTTCTCCGGTACTATGGAGAGAGCAACAGATTTGTTGGAAATCATACATACAGATGTATGTGGTCCGATGAATGTTGAGGCTCGTGGCGGATATCGTTATTTTCTCACCTTCACAGATGACTTAAGCAGATATGGGTATATCTACTTAATGAAACACAAGTTTGAAACGTTTGAAAAGTTCAAAGAATTTCAGAGTGAAGATGAAAATCATCGTAACAAGAAAATAAAATTCCTATGATCTGATCGTGGAGGAGAATATTTGAGTTACGAGTTTGGTGTACATTTGAAACAAAGTGGAACAGTTTCGCAACTCACGCCACCCGGAACACCACAGCGTAATGGTGTGTCCGAACATCGTAATCGTACTTTACTAGATATGGTGCGATCTATGATGTCTCTTAATGATTTACCGCTATCGTTTTGGGGATACGCTCTAGAGACGGCCGCATTCACGTTAAATAGGGCACCATCAAAATCCGTTGAGACGACGCCTTATGAACTGTGGTTTGGCAAGAAACCAAAGTTGTTGTTTTTGAAAGTTTGGGGCTGCGATGCTTATGTGAAAAAGCCAACCTGATAAGCTCGAACCCAAATCGGAGAAATGTGTCTTCATAGGATATCCAAAGGAAACTATTGGATACACCTTATATCATAGATCCGAAGGCAAGACTTTTGTTGCTAAATTCGGAAACTTTCTGGAGAAGGAGTTTCTCTCGAAAGAAGTAAGTGGGAGGAAAGTAGAACTTGACGAGGTAACTGTACCTACTCCCTTATTGGAAAGTAGTACATCACAGAAACCTGTTTCTATGACACCTACACTAATTAGTGAGGAAGCTAATGATAATGATCATGAAACTTCAGAACAAGATACTACTGAACCTCGTAGATCAACCAGAGTGAGATCCGCGCCAGAGTGGTACGGTAATCCTGTTCTGGAAGTCATGCTACTAGATCATGATGAACCTACGAACTATGAAGAAGCGATGGTGAGCCCAGATTCCGCAAAATGGCTTGAAGCCATGAAATCTGATATGGGATCCATGTATGAGAACAAAGTATGGACTTTGGTTGACTTGCCCACTGATCGGCAAGCAATTGAGAATAAATGGATCTTCAAGAAGAAGACTGACGCTGACGGTAATATTACTGTCTACAAAGCTCGACTTGTCGCAAAAGGTTTTCGGCAAGTTCAAGGGATTGACTACGATGAGACCTTCTCACCCGTAGCGATGCTTAAGTCTGTCCGAATCATGTTAGCAATTGCCGCATTTTATAATTATGAAATTTGGCAGATGGATGTCAAAACTGCATTCCTGAATGGATTTCTGGAAGAAGAGTTGTATATGATGCAACTAGAAGGTTTTGTCGATCCAAAGGGAGCTAACAAAGTGTGCAAGCTCCAGCGATCCATTTATGGACTGGTGCAAGCCTCTCGGAGTTGGAATAAACGCTTTGATAGTGTGATCAAAGCATTTGGTTTTATACAGACTTTTGGAGAAGTCTGTATTTACAAGAAAGTGAGTGGGAGCTCTGTAGCATTTCTGATATTATATGTGGATGACATATTACTAATTGGAAATGATATAGAATTTCTAGATAGCATAAAGGGATACTTGAATAAGAGTTTTTCAATGAAAGACCTCGGTGAAGCTGCTTACATATTAGGCATTAAGATCTATAGAGATAGATCAAGACGCTTAATTGGACTTTCACAAAGCACATACCTTGACAAAGTTTTGAAGAAGTTCAAAATGGATCAAGCAAAGAAAGGGTTCTTGCCTGTGTTACAAGGTGTGAAGTTGAGTAAGACTCAATGCCCGACCACTGCAGAAGATAGAGAGAAAATGAAAGATGTTCCCTATGCTTCAGCCATAGGCTCTATCATGTATGCAATGCTGTGTACCAGACCTGATGTGTGCCTTGCTATAAGTCTAGCAGGGAGGTACGAAAGTAATCCAGGAGTGGATCACTGGACAGCGGTCAAGAACATCCTGAAATACCTGAAAAGGACTAAGGATACGTTTCTCGTTTATGGAGGTGACAAAGAGCTCATCGTAAATGGTTATGTTGATGCGAGCTTTGACACCGATCCGGACGATTCTAAATCGCAAACCGGATACGTGTTTACATTAAACGGTGGAGCTGTTAGTTGGTGCAGTTCTAAACAAAGCGTCGTGGAAAAGGAAGCAGCAAATGAAGGAGTCTGGATGAAGGAGTCTGGATGAAGGAGTTCATATCCGATCTAGGTGTCATACCTAGTGCATCGGGTCCAATGAAAATCTTTTGTGACAATACTGGTGCAATTGCCTTGGCAAAGGAATCCAGATTTCACAAGAGAACCAAGCACATCAAGAGACGCTTCAATTCCATCCGGGATCTAGTCCAGGTGGGAGACATAGAGATTTGCAAGATACATACGGATCTGAATGTAGCAGACCCGTTGACTAAGCCTATTCCACGAGCAAAACATGATCAGCACCAAGGCTCCTTGGGTGTTAGAATCATTATTGTATAATCTAGATTATTGACTCTAGTGCAAGTGGGAGACTGAAGGAAATATGCCCTAGAGGCAATAATAAAGTTATTATTTATTTCCTTATATCATGATAAATGTTTATTATTCATGCTAGAATTGTATTAACCGGAAATATAATACATGTGTGAATACATAGACAAACAGAGTGTCACTAGTATGCCTCTACTTGACTAGCTCGTTAATCAAAGATGGTTATGTTTCCTAACCATGGACAAAGAGTTGTTATTTGACTAACGGGATCACATCATTAGATGAATGATCTGATTAACATGACCCATTCCATTAGCTTAGCACCCAATCGTTTAGTATGTTGCTATTGCTTTCTTCATGACTTATACATGTTCCTATGACTATGAGATTATGCAACTCCCGTTTGCCGGAGGAACACTTTGTGTGCTACCAAACGTCACAACGTAACTGGGTGATTATAAAGGTGCTCTACAGGTGTCTCCAAAGGTACATGTTGGGTTGGTGTATTTCGAGATTAGGATTTGTCACTCTGATTGTCGGAGAGGTATCTCTGGGCCCTCTCGGTAATGCACATCACATAAGCCTTGCAAGCATTGCAACTAATGAGTTAGTTGTGAGATGATGTATTACGGAACGAGTAAAGAGACTTGCGGTAACGAGATTGAACTAGGTATTGAGATACCGACGATCGAATCTCGGGCAAGTAACATATCGATGACAAAGGGAACAACGTATGTTATTATGCGGTCTGACCGATAAAAGATCTTCGTAGAATATGTAGGAGCCAATATGAGCATCCAGGTTCCGCTATTGGTTATTGACCGGAGACGTGTCTCGGTCATGTCTACATTGTTCTCGAACCCGTAGGGTCCGCATGCTTAAGGTTTCGATGACAGTTATATTATGAGTTTATGAGTTTTGATGTACCAAAGTTTGTTCGGAGTCCCGGATGTAATCAAGGACATGACGAGGAGTCCCGAAATGGTCGAGACATAAAGATTGATATATTGGAAGCCTATATTTGGATATCGGAAGTGTTCTGGGTGAAATCGGGATTTTACTGGAGTACCGGGAGGTTACCGGAACCCCCGGGAGGTATATGGGCCTTAGTGGGCTTTAGTGGAAGAGAGGAGAGGTGGCCAGGTCTGGGCTGCGCGCCCCTCCCCCTAGTCCGAATAGTACAAGGAGAGGGGGCGGCGCCCCCCCCCCTTCCTTCTCTCTCTCTCCTCTTTCCCCCTCCCGAATCCTATTCCAACTAGGAAAGGGGGGAATCCTACTCCCGGTGGGAGTAGGACTCCTCCTGGCGTGCCAACCTCCTGGCCGGCCGCACCCCCCCCCCCTTGATCCTTTATATACGGGGGCAGGGGGCACCCCTAGAGACACAAGTTGATCCACGTGATCATATTCTTAGCCGTGTGCGGTGCCCGCTTCCACCATAGTCCTCGATAATATTGTAGCGGTGCTTAGGCAAAGCCCTGCGACGGTAGTACATCAAGATCGTCACCACGCCGTCGTGCTAACGGAACTCTTCCCCAACACTTTGCTGGATCGGAGTCCGGGGATCATCATCGAGCTGAACGTGTGCTAGAACTCGGAGGTGTCGTAGTTTCGGTGCTTGATCGGTCGGGCCGTGAAGACGTACGACTACATCAACCGCGTCGTGCTAACGCTTCCGCTGTCGGTCTACAAGGGTACGTAGATCACACTCTCCCCTCTCATTGCTATGCATCACCATGATCTTGCGTGTGCGTAGGAACTTTTTTTGAAATTACTACGTTCCCCAACATATTGCTAGGCGTTGTACCAATCCAGTTGATGCATCATTTGGAGAAGAGCAACAATGGGTAGCAGCAAATGCAGAGGAGAATGCAGCAGCAGAGGAGAATACAACAAGTTTAAAGGATAATGCAGCAGCTGAGGAGAATGCAGCAAGTTTAGAGAGTGAAGCAACTGAAGTAGCAGCTTGGTATGTGTGCAATCTTTCCATTTTTTGCATTTGTTCTCTTTTTATCGATGGCTAAGCTTATTTCTGTTTGACCCAGCTCTAGGATAATTAGAGGCACAAGACAGAAAAGACCTATAGATGAAGAAACTTCAGTTGAACCATCATCTGATGCGGAATTTGAAACCATGGCTTTCGAAGGTTTTGAAGCTATAAGAGAGGAGGAAGTTATTTTGTCTGAAGTTCCTTTAAAGGTTAGTGAGCCCACAGATGACCGTCAACTGGTCATCACTTGCTCGATCAGTCAAAGCTCAACAAAACCGCCACCACCAGAAGTGAAGATCAGAAGCAACAAGACAAAGCTTTCAAAAGCACAAAATATCCCAGCCAGGGAAACCAGAAGCAAGATGGTTAACCCATCCCGGAACACAAGGAGCAAGGCAAAGATTTGAATTTGAACTTGAATGCAAGTCATAAACTTTGAACTTTAAAGATTTGTAATAAGGATTCTGTTGTCAATTTGAAGTACTGTGAAAACTTGTAAGGTGTAATAATTCTATATGTGAACTTTGAATTTGAACTACTGAGGCAAACTTTGAATTTGAGCCAACACTTCAGTCCATTCCCATGTGATGTGAGTTGCACAGTTTGCTGAACTATTATAAACGTTAGGTGATCAATCTGATCTATTTTACGTCTACAAAACGTGTAGTCATGAGAAATGTAATCCAAATGAGCTCCCAAGCTAGGGTAAACAGCCCCATTTGTAATCAAGTTTTTTTTGGACCTACTCCAAATAAGCCAAATATTTTTCATTAACACCGAATCAATCTATATAGTGTAGATTCGAAGAATCACTATTTATTGAATTAATCTTTCTATTTTTACATTTTTTCAAAAAATATACTTTAATAGAAAACCATTAAATAACATGTTTACCATATGAAAATGGAAAACTAAGTTCAGATCCTTCTTATTCACTTTGAAATCAAGCTTGGTGATTTTTTGAATTTTTTTTAAATTTCAAAAACCGAAGGGAAACCTACCTCCTCTCCTTGGTCTCTATGAAATATTGTACATGATAGCTCATATGTGTGAAGGTTTTTTCATGAAAATGTCCATAGACAAAGTTTATGATTTTTGGTTGGTAACATGTCACACAAGACAACATTGTGCGCAGGTTTTATATTTTTTGATTTTTTTAATTAATGGTGCTCATTTTACCTCGATCGTGCTAGATAGGTTTTTCTCTCTAAATGTACATATACCAAGTTTAGTATTTTTCCTCCTTAGTGTTTCCTATAAAACGACGAGCGGCGAGGGTTTCATATTTTTCGATTTTTTTTAAATTATTTATGCTCAGTCAAAGTCTTTGAACCATCAGATCTGGTCTTCTAGAAGTAATTCCGAGGGCAGGTTGCGAGCAGGCTCCGCGCCGTTGGATCACATGGACGGCTCCGCATCGTTGGATCGTGGGGCGATCCGCAAGACTTGTTGGTTGTGCCTCCCCTTTCTTTGGGTACCCCCTTTATTTTGGTGCTTATTCTGCAGCGACGAGAGGAGCCACTCCTCCTCTGCTTCTTCTTCTCCGGCGACGAGAGGAGCCACTCCTCTGCTTCTTCTTCTTCGGCGACTTTGGGCGATATGTCGAGCTCCACTTCAGCCTCCGGCCCCTCATGGACCCAGTATGGTCCACTTCCCATGGAGCGATGTCCTGACTGCCCACACAGCGCGCCACTGATACGGTTGACTTCGAAGGAGGTCAAGAATGGCAACTATGGGCGCGAGTTCGTGAAATGCGAGAGCAAGCCAGAGGGGCAGGTTAGATCTCATGTTTTTTCTCTGATTTCTTTTTCTATTTGCTTTTAATTCTTTTTCGATCTGAGATTTAGGGTTCGTGTTTTCGTTTCAGATCGTGAAGAAATGCACACATTTTGAATGGCTGGATGACTACGTTAAGCGGATTCAATTCAATGGGGCCCCAACCCGGGAGCTCAATCTGCCGTCAGCAACAACGAATTTGGTCTCTGAAAGTGCTGCTCTGATAGTTGGGGATGCAGATCTAAAGGGGGAAATAAAGAAGATGAACAAGAACTTGAAGCAGATGATTCAATTGAACAAGCAGGCAAATCTGATAGCTTTAGGATTTTATCCCTTTTATTTTTGTGTAGTTGCTCTAGGATTTGCTTACTTGCTGGTCATCACTCATTAGAGATGTTATTAGTGTGGTGTCATGTGCTCTAGAATTTGGTTAAATTTGTGGATCATGTGCTCTACGATTTGCTTAAATTTGTGGATCATGTGCTCTATGCTCTATGTTTCTTAATTTGTGGATCATGTGCTCTATGCTCTGTGTTGCTTAATTTGTGGATCATGTCAGTTTTTGGTACCTGTCAGTTTCATCGGTTTTGCACACTTTCAGTTTCTTTAGTTTTGTCAGACAACACCGACCGCAGAAGGAAAAAAATGTAGTTCTAGGGCCCAAATTGAGACTAAGCTCTGGTTGGGCCATCTCATTGCGTTGAGTGTCAAAGGCCCATGTGCTGGATCTGTTTTTTCCCTTGATTATTACCATGGAAAATCCATTTATTGCCATGCCGAACAAAAATAGTGCATGATGGTAAATCGATTTATTATTGGACTTGCACATGTCAAATTTATTTGTACATATCATGGCAATTTCCTTTTGTATATAGCCTATGGCTCAACACTTTCATTTTTTGACATGTGGGTATTATAAACAAGTTTTTGTTGCAAGAAAAATATTGTATACACGATTTTTTGTTTTTATTTTTTATTAAGAACATGTTAGACTTAATTATGTAGATCATGATATCCATCTGAAACCACGTCTAAAATAAAGTCCGGTGGCACCATTAGCCAGCATATATCCATCTAGAGAGCATGTCTAGGCTCAGCTATGGCACCATATCCATCTAGAGAGCTTGTCTACGGCTCGGCTACGGCACCATATCCATCGACCGATATCTCACGTAGCAAGCATACATCCATAACATAAAAAGTAGCAACCATAGCATACTTCTTACATAAAACATAGGGTACCCTAAACCATAGCATAGTCCACAAACTATTCAAAAATTAGCTTGTAGGGCCACCAACAATTCAAAAAATTAGCTTTTCTTCTTCTTTTCAACATCAACATGGCTCATTTTTCTAGCTTTAGTTTCCTTTTTGACACTTCAACTACTCCATTATCCGTGCGTGCGAAAACTTGACCCTACTCTCAATGGGCGAAAACTTGACCCTACTCTAAATGGGCGAAAACTTGCTGGTTTTCATTGAGGAATACTCAATCATTGATTGATTTAGTAGAAGGGCTCGTGTACATCACCATATCCATCTAGCGATTTATCTCACGTCAAATAAGATAGAAATAGCAAGCAAAAACACTAATAACCAACGACATATCAAATAAGGGTAGCAAGCATAAAAAGGTTCTTAGGGGATAACACGACAGAGATTAAAAGTTCACGGTACAACCAACGACATAATTAAGATAGAAATATATAAAAGATAAAAATCCCTAACACCCTAGGGCAAGACAAGCTCACGATCGAGACCGGGACTTCACCACCATCTTCACTGCGCCTTCTCTTCACTGCTCCCTCTCCATGATGTCTTGGTCGATGTAGTAGGGGAGGTTGTGCATACCATCGCGGGTGGGGAAGATGCAATCGAAGTTTGTGAAGATGTTGTGGGTTGTGAATGTGATGAATTCGCATCCACACCAAAACACCTTGCCGAGGAGTTAGTACACATCAAATCTGTTGGTGAAGGTGACGGTGAGCCCTATCGACGGAGTCCTTGAGTTTGGATGCACTTCCTCCAGTCGGAACATCATCGGCGAGCCCGCCGGGAGGTGGGCGAAGCCCGCACGGAGGAACCACTCGGCAAACCCCCTTGCACCCCTCTAGCATGAGAACGCCCCCATGTGGAGTGTCCTCTCCACAACGACGCCGGCCAGATACCGTCTCTCTGGCACGGTTGGTGGGAGCTCGAAGGTGGAGCTGTTGTACTCCATCCTCGCCTCGCTTTGAGAGTGCTCTGGGTTTGGGTGAAGAAGAGAAGGGGGCGGCGCAAATGGATGTGTGGAGAATAGGTGGTGCTTTAAATAGGGAAAGGGGAAGGGAAGGGAAGGGGCACCGGCCGCGCTTTGGATTTGCTATGTTCAAACGAGTCGCGTCGATCGATATGCCACTTTAATTGCCACATTGAAAATGAGGCCGGTCAGCGTGCGTGGCGGCTCATGTGAAAAAGAGGCCGCTCAGCGTCCGTGGCGGCTCGCGTGAAAAAGAGGTTGGTCAGCGCATCGTGGCGGTAGGCGGCGGCGCATGCAGGTAGGCTAGCTACGTGCATGCATGGAGGCTAGCTGGACATGGCGTGCATGCATAACAGTCTTCTGCCGTTGCGGCGCGCGCACGGCCCAAGTCTAACCACGGCCCAACGGGCTAACCACGACACCGTCTGTCGCGACCCCACTCATCAGGTCCAATGGGCGTCACAGTCAGCGCGGCCCCACTCGTCAGAGTTAATGGTCAAAGCACTGACCCGACGGCATCCACCGTTTGTGACCAGTTCTAAGGGTTTTGGGCAAGGGAGTGGGGAAAATTGAGAAAAAGTTAAGAGCGTGCTGATGAATGAGTATGGCTAAGGAACCAGGAGCACAGATGTAAAAATCCCAATATTATTTGGCTCCCCTTGTGTCGAATCTATAAATTTGGATTGAATACTCTACCCTCGAAAACTATGGCGATCCCCTATACTTGTGGGTTATCAAGACCTTTTTCTGGCGCTATTGTCGGGGAGCATAGCTATATTTGTTGAGTCACTTGGGATTATTATCAATTTATCACTATGAAGAATCTGAAGGATGGTAAGACCAAGATTTATCCCTCTAAGACAAGGGGGGGTAAGGAACTGCCATCCAGTTCTGCTTTAGATTCACCTTCTGTTATATGTAAACTTGCAACACCACCACATGCTATTAATCCTGATATGTCGCAAGTTATTGATGATGCTACTTTTGATATGAATGATACTCATGATGATTCTAGTACCTTGCTTGATGATAATGATGTGCCACTTGGTGATTTTCTTGATGAACAAATTGCTAGAGTAAGACAACATGATGTTGTTGAAACTGATGATGAACTTGAAACTGAAAATCTTGAAAAAACACCTACTAGAACTAGCCCTCCTAGATATGAATTGCCTAAGGTACTGGAAGGTTATATTATGAATGAGGAGACAACTAGACATATTCTTGCTTGTAAGGATAGAGATGATCGAGATAAATTACTATGCAAGTATAAAGAAAAATCTCTGAATGCTAGAATGTAATATGATCCTAAGTTTGCTACTTCACCTATATTTATTGATGGTAAGGATTATGAATTCTCTGTCGACCCAGAGTTAATTACTTTGGTTGAATCTTATCCTTTACATGGTTATGAAAATGAAACTGTTGTGGCACATCTGACTAAGTTGAAAGACATAGCCACCCTTTTTACTCATGATGAGAAGACTCGTTATTACTTTATTCTCAAATTATTTCCGTTCTCATTAAAGGGTGATGTTAAAGCTTGGTACAATACTCTTGCTCCTGGTTGTGTGCGTAGTCCCCGGGATATGATTTATTACTTCTCTGAAAAATATTTCCCTACTCATAAGTAACAAGCTGCATTACAGGAAATATTGAATTTTATGCAAATTAAAGAAGAGAGTCTCCCACAAGATTGGGGGACGCTTTGCTAGTTACTTAATGCTTTGCCTGATCATCCTCTTAAGAAAAATAAAATACTTGATATCTTCTATAATGGACTAACGGATGCTTCTAGGGATTTCCTAGATAGTTGTGCTGGTTGTGTTTTCAGGGAATGAGCTATTGAGCAAGCTGAAGAATTATTGAATAATATATTGAAAAATTATGATGATTGGACTCTTCTTGAACCACCGCCTAAACCCACTCCGAAGAAGAGGGGTATATTATATCTCAGTCCTGAAGATATGCAAGAGGCAAAGAAATCTATGAAGGAAAAAGGTATTAAAGGTGAGGATGTCAAAAATTTACCTCCTATTGAAGAAATACATGGGCTTGATGCACCACCACTGCCTAAGGTGGTAGAGGTAAATTCTCTAATGAAGTTCAATGATAATGACAATCCTCACAATATGCACCCTAGCCAATGGCTTTATGAGTTTGAAAACTACATTATAAAACAAGATAACTTCAATGCAAATGTTATGAAACAATTGAAATACAATTCTGATATGATAGCTCTCCTGAGTGGCTTGTTATTTAGAATCTCAAATGATGTTAGAGGTGTTGGAAAGCATGCTTCTATGGTTCAAACCTAGTTAGAACAAGTTGCTAAATCTCAAAGAGAGTTGCTTGATGAAATGAACAATAACATACATGAGTTTGATGTTAGAGTAGCAACTAGAGGAGGTAAAATGACTCAGGAACCACTTTATCATAAAGGACACCCAAAAAGAATTGAACAAGACTCTCACAGAGCTAACACTGATGCACATAGTCCTACTAAAAAGAAAAAGAAGAAGAAAAGTGATAGGACTTCACATGCTTCTAGTGAACCTAAAGTAGAAAAACCTCCTGATAATGATAATGAAATTTCTATCTCTGATGCTGAAACTCAATCTGGTAATGAACACTCAGCTTCTGATAATGAAAAAGATAATGATGATGTTCATGAAGACACTCAAACAAATAATAAAGAACCAAACAATGATGTTGAGATAGAACCACCAGCTGATCTTGATAACCCACAACCTAAGAATACACGTTCTGATAAAAGGGACTTCATTGCTAGAAAACACGGTAAAGAAAGTGAACCATGGGTTCAAAAACCTATGCCCTTTCCACCTAAGTCAACTAAAAAGAAATATGATGAAGAATTTGAACGCTTTGCTGAAATGCTGAGGCCAGTCTTTTTGTGCACTCGCTTGAATGGTATCCTTAAAATGCCTCCTTATGCAAATTATATGAAAGACATCATCACCAATAAGAGAAAAATACTGGAAGCTGAAATCTCCACTATGCTTGCTAATTATACTTTTAAATATGGAGTACCTAAAAAACTTGGAGATCCGGGAATACCAATTATACCTTGCTCCATCAAGAAGAACTATGTGAAAACTGCCTTTTGTGATTTAGGAGCTGGTGTTAGTGTTATGCCTTTCTCTTTATATAAAAGACTTGATTTGAATAAGCTCACACCTATTGAAATATCATTGCAAATGACTGACAAATCTACTGCCATACCTATTGGTATTTGTGAGGATGTGCCCGTTTTTGTTGCTAATGTTACTATTTTGACTGGCTTTGTTATACTTGAGATGCCCGAGGACGACAACATGTCGATTATCCTTGGTAGACCCTTCTTGAATACTGCAGGGGCTGTTATTGATTGCAATAAAAGCAAGATCACTTTTCATATCAATGGTAATGAACATAGGGTGCACTTTCCGAAGAAACAATTCCAAGTGAATGGTATTGCTGTTATTGAAAAATCTCCGACAATCACTATTGGAAGTTTTCAACTACCTCTACCTACTACCAAAAAGAAATATGAAATGCTTATTGTTGGAGACATTCATATCCCCGTTGAGGTAACTTAGTGGTTTACGAATGCTCTTCGGTTTCATGCTAATCAAAAGTGGTTGTTAATAAGACCTGATCAACCTTATTAATGGATCATTTTTAGAGGTATGAAGTTGATGAATTTAGTAAGCACTACCTTCTGTCCCTGTCTTTTATTTTCTGTCTTTATTTGTTAAATAAAATAAAATGCCATGTGTTTGTCTATTTTCTGAATTTCTCATGCAATAAAAATGACCAAAAAATAAAAGTTCTTGGAATGCCCTAAAAATTTAATACAATTTTTTTCTAAATATTTAAGAATTTCTGGTACAAATACTATCAAAGGGAGGTGCACCAGGTGGGCACAACCCACCTGGGCATGCCAGGACCCCCAGGCGCGCCCTAGTGGGTTGTGGTCCCCACGTGGCCCCCTCACTTATCTCTTTACACCACATCATCACCTACCTCCAGAAAATTTTCTCCATTGCTCTCTCTCTCTCTCGTATTCTTGCTCTCAAACCCACGGATTTCGATCTCTTTGCTCGAAGCTCCGTTTTGGAAACTGTTTTGGGGGGTTGTTGATTGGTATGTGACTCCTCCGTTTGTCCAATTAGTTTTTGTTTTAGTTGTTTATATTTCAAATAATTAGCTACTCTTGGTGCTCCTGTAGATGAGCTTGCATGTTGAATTCTTAGATTTCTAAGTACTTTTAATGCTTGCTATGGCCTCTATGTATCCCTATGAGTAGTTGCTATCAATCTTGTAAAGTTTTGTTGAGAAAATTTTGTGGAACTAAAAAATTTAGAATTTTTGTTCATAGGAAAAACATGAATATCTTTAGGAAGTTTGGTTCCAAGAATAATTCCAAGGGAGTTATTGGGGAGTCATCTGACAGTGATCTCCATAACTGGAGGTTGGCGGAAGTACGGCCAAGCGAATGGCCGCATATCCAGTTCATGGAAGAGGCTGGAATCCTGCAAGAGTTTACACAATATGCTGCTAATGCCGGCCTCACCGACTTCATCGCAGCTGAATGTGAACAGTATCATCTCCTCACAAACACCTTTTTTCGAAGTTTTAATTTCCTTCCTAGGAATAATCCTCCTGAGGTGCAATTCAATTTATATGTTGAACCCCCACTGGTGCGCGTCGGTCCTAAACAAACGGTTTTTAACCCCTTTCCGCGATGGCATTTCGAATTGTCTCCAAGTGAGTGTGGGTGATAGGGGGGTCCTTCCCACACGACCCAGAAACCATCGGGGATAGGGAGCCTTGATGCATACAGTTGTCCCTATATAACCGTTTCCGATATCTCGAATATCCCAAACACTTCATCCTTGCTACTCGTTTGTGCTTGCATTGCCATCGCAGTCGGAGTTTTTTGGTTCTGCCTAAAACCAGGCAGATTCCAGGCACGGGAGTTTCCCAGGCAGATTCTAGGCACAGGAGTTTTACGATGCCTGGCACATCACAAACAATTCATGATTATAAACCATGTACGATAGGTAGACAATCACACACATTTAGTTTCCCCGCACCGTATGTGATAGCGTCTGACATCACACACGCTTTGCAAATGGCAACTGTGTGCATGCTTGCACACGTTTGCTCTTTGTGAATCGTCTCGGATTATGGTGTATATCGCAAACGTTTGTGTTTTACCAACCGTGTGTGCCATAATGACCTGCACAACGTAATTTCGCCCTAATTTAATTGCTGCTATTTAAAATTGTACCTAATTTAAACTTGAAAGTAGGCTATAGCTCTATTCAATCCATCAAGTTCAAGCAGCCAATGCATTATTTGATTCATAGGTACATATGTTTAAGAATTACATAAGCACCAAATAAAGAATGATGTATCAGGGTTCTATACTTGTATTATTACAGATGGTAAAGAAAGAGGCGACAGGCATTCCAGTTGTTGAACAAGGTGAAGCGGAATGACCCTATTGTGCTCTCCTGGATGCAGAAGGCATGCATGACTCTAGTCCAACCCCTTGTGATGGTCGGCTGCCAATCATGTAGTTTGAGAGGTAATATTGAGTAAACTGCTTCAAGATCCACTGCAAAACAAAAAAGATTCAGATATTATCATCTAACAGAACTCATCATGGGCAGTAAAAAGAAAGCTACATGGTTCTTACTTACCATCCTGTAGTTCACTGTTGTCTTGCATAAAGTGTAAACAAATAGTTCAATTGACATCTTTTGACCCATTTTAATAACAATCTTTATCCGTTTCGTCACTTGATGCTGGTTCATGAATATCTCATTGCCCCATACGCAGAAAGGCTCGAAGTGTGGATCTTTGGCAATGATATATGTACCTAAAAGCACCAAGTTAATATTAGAAGCTAAACAACAATTAAAAAATGATGTAGTACAACACTCCATCCATCCCATTATATAATATTTTATTACATGTATATCTAGACATCGTTAGAACATTAAGGTAACACTCTTCCTTGTTTCTATGTAGCCTGGGATTGCATATTTAGTCATTCAGTACAGTGCATGTTGCCAAACAACAATTGAAAAATGAAAAGGCATGTTAACTGCAATATCCTTAACAGCAACCAAATATCATAATTCATAGTGGTATTGTTGAAACTATTATTGATGAAATTGAACTGCACGGCAAATAGTTGCACATATAGAGCATCACATTGTGAAGAACTGAAATAAACAAGTCATAAGGACATCTCTAGGCGATCCTTAAAAAGTTAAAGGACTAAAACCCTTAGTGGATATATATATATATATACTCCAGCATTTTTTGCCCTTTTCTAGTCGATCCCCTAAACTTAAGGTTGTAAACTTCAATTTGATCAAGTTCAAAGCAGGTTCAACCAAAAGTAGTGTGCATTCAAACATAAACATAGATAGTTTTGCATAACCGAACATAAAACATAAATTTAAACTAAGCTAAACTACTTTCGGTCGAAGTAAAGGTCGAGCCAATCCTTCCTCGTCATGTACGGTGTGCCGCAAGCCGGGTCCGGGCCAGTACCGTCGTCGGGGTCGTTGGGGAAGGCACTCCTCCACTCATCGATGTCGATCTCCTCGTCCTCGGGGCCCACCTCGATGCCCTCCACACCGCCGTCGCTGCCACCTTTGACCTCGTCATCAGAGGAGAGCGCGATAACCTCGCCGCTGTCCTCTCCGCCTTCGACCTCGTAATCGGAGGAGAGCGCGATAACCTCGCCGCCCTCCGCGCCAGCAAAGATCGCCCGCTCCGCCTCCACGAGCTCCGGGTGCTGCCAGCAGAGCTCTTGCTTGTAGGCCTCGTCGGCGCCCTCGGCCTCGAGGTGCTCCCACGCCTAGCGGTCCTCCAGCGCCATAGCCGAGCTCACCACCCTCTCCGGTGGAACGAGGTTGACCGGACGTGTGCCGAAGGGGAAATTGAGCCTAGCCGACGTGCCATGGTAGCGGACCTGTCAGCGGTCGTACTCCATGGCCGTGAGCTCGGCCGTGTGGAAGCTATCGAGCCACCGGCGGGTGGGGGTCTCTCGATCTATAATATCGGCGACCCATGTCCCCCACCGCCGCTGCCGCACCCCGAGGTAGGACTTCGTCGGCTGTCGGGTCCGAGGGAGGACGGGGAAGTCCTCGAACCGGCGTAGGGGCGCGGCGGCGGGCGGATCGGGGGACCGGCGACGGCGGATCGGGCCCGCGGATCGGCCCCACGGAACACGACGGTGTGACGCCCCAAGACCGGCGCTCCAGATGCCTTCCTTGTTTTCCGAGATTCGTCGTGTGATTTGTTTGGTTCGTTGCATTCATCCTTGCATCATGTGCATTGCATCATGTCATCATGCAATCCATTTTTAAACTCAACTAAATAAATTGCATGGATTTTCGGTCCATTTAAACCGGGGGAATTCACAAGGTGATTCTCTTTATAACATATCCTCCAAATATTAGGGAGCTATATTAAATATTCCTTTAATTTGGAATTTATCACAATACACTTGCAAAAATATTCCCCATGCCTTTTCTACTTCTAGTGGGACGTCAAAACCTTGCCCAATAATTCTTTTCCCTTTTACCGGGGTTCCTCCAAAAATCCAAATATTTATGGACCTTCCTTTTACCAAGTCCCAGTTCAAACCCATTTGAATTAAATTCAAATGAGTTTGAATTCATATCTTTCAATCATGCCATTTCTATTTTTCTTGGGTCAAACTCATTTTTGTGAGTCCGAGGAATTTATCCGTGTGTCCAACTTCTTCCCCTACCCTCCTCTTTATTTTTCTTCTCTTGAATTCTTTTCTGCTTAAAAAAAATAAGAGAAGGGAGGAAGAGAGAGCCTGCAACCACCAGTCTCTTGGGCCTAGGCCTGCCAGGACGGCCCATTTGCACCGAGGCCGTCCATTTCGCAGCCCAGCCCCCGCTCTAACCCTAGCGACTAGCCCGATCCCCTGCACCCCTCCTCCTAGTTCCCTCGTGCCGCCAGAGACCCGCATCGCTCGATCCCCTCCTTCTCTCCCTCTCCCTCGCAGCGCTCCATCCGCTCGATCCCCCGTCTCTCCTGCCCGATTCCCTCGACCCTCTCCCTCTCGTTCTCCTAGCGCCGCCGCACGCATCGCACAGGGAGAGGAGCTCCCCACGCCAGCACCTCCCGCTCCGCCGCCTCGCTCCCTTTCCCCGCCCCTCCAGTGCCGCCGCCGCCCCGCCACCATTCGACTCCTTCGCCGGAGGCTACCGACGGGGCCCTACCAAACACTGCGTCGCCGGAGCCCCGCGCCAAGACCTCCCCTACCTCGTCTTGTCTAGGGCGAGGAGGACGACCCGCATCACATCCTCCCGTGCTCGACGCCGCGGGCGCACCAAGGGCGCCTCCCATGGCTGCTGTTGCCCGCTGCTGCCCTTCTCCTTCTCCCGTGCGCCGTCGCCGTCCAAGACCAGCAGGCCACCGCAGCGCCATTTTGCCTCCTCATCCGCGTTCTTCTCATCCTGGACCTCCCCTGCAAGCGCTTGCCGCCGTGCCGAGTCCCTGCTCGCCTCCTCTGCTTCGCTTCGGCACGAGGATGAGCCCCTGCCTCTGCCTCCCGCCGAGTTCGTGTGGCCCCTGTTCAAGTCGCCTATGACCTGTGCTTCTCCGTGGCTTCATGTTGGACTGTCAAGACCGCAGGCGCCCGAACGACTAAAAAGGTTTGCGTCAAGTACCTCTACTGCCATCTTCGCAATCCCATAAACGCCAAGTACCTCCACGCTGGACACCAAGAACAACTATCGACGCCGAAGACCCATGAATCAAAAACGTCAAGTTCGACAATTGTTGACGTGCACTTCGCCAAGTACCACGCCGTCTTTGGAAGACCTGTGAACATCAAGTTCTCTGCCACGAACGGTTACAGTGTTGTGGACCCGGCAAGTACCCTCTTCCCATCGCCAAGTTCGACTACCGATGACATGTATCACAACCGTCACCTCCGGAAACCTCGGATGCGTCAAGTATATCTTTAAAATGAACGTGTTCCACTGCTCCCATGACTACTGTGTACGACTACTTCCACTACATCGCGAGAACATCTACTTCCACTCTGAACTCGAACCGCCTCGAAAACGCACGCTTCAAAGGTATAACCGCCGAGACGACCGTCCAAGAACGAATGCATGTTGTATGAGATGCACCCTTATTCGCCTTGAGTCCGAACTGTCAGTGCATGTTGCCCCTCTTTTGCCTTCTCACCGACATGTGGGAACCCGGTATCTGGGAGCACCCCACCATCCTTGCATGACAAGCTCCCGTCACACTTTCTTTTGCACCGGTATCTCCTTGAGCTATCGGAACCGATATGTTATCGTGGCATCATTTTCGGATTCGTTGCCGTGGCACCCCTTTCGTTTCCGCCACGATGACAAATGCTTCATAATATGCTCATGTCAACATTTTTCATAAAATTGCATAACTTGCACATGTCATCCGCATCATGATAATAACATTTAAGATGTTTAAATTGTTGTTGCATTAAATTGCGATATGCATGTGGGGGTTTACCGAAAAGGTTATTTGTTGTTTTCGACCTCATTTGAAATTGCCTAAACCGTTAATTTAATTATGCTTCACCTCTTGCCATGCTTTACAACATTTATATTGTTGAGTACATAAACGGGAGAGAACTAAATAAGTCATGTGGTGTTATGTCAATATGCAACTCGTTGCATATTGAACTCCACTTAACTTGTAGTTTTTGCTTGTGCACTTTGCCATGCCATGCCTCATTAAACCGGACATGCATCATCCTTGATTGTGCATCATGCCATGTTTATGCTTGTGTGTTTACTATGTTGTTTGCTTCTTTCCGGGTTGCTTCTCTCGTTAGCTTCGGTTCCGTTCCGGAGTTGTGAGGATTCGTTTGACTACGTTGGGTCGTCTACTTCTCGGACTCGTTCTTCTTCCTTGCGGGATCTCAGGCAAGATGACCATACCCTCGAAATCACTTCTATCTTTGCTTGCTAGTTCTTTGCTCTATTTCCATACCGCGCTACCTACCACCTGTTATATCATGCCTCCCATATTGCCATGTAAAGACTCTAACCCACCTTCCTAGCAAACCGTTGTTTGGCTAAGTTACCACTTTGCTCAGCCCTTCTTATAGCGTTATTAGTTGAAGGTGAAGCTAAAGTTTGTTCCATGTTGGAACATGGTTATGTTGGGATATCACAATATCTCATATTTAATTTAATGCATCTATATACTTGGTAATGGGTGGAAGGCTCGGCCTTATGCCTGGTGTTTTATTCCACTCTTGCCGCCCTAGTTTCCGTCATACCGGTGTTATGTTCCTTGATTTTGCGTTCCTAACGCGGTTGGGTGTTATGGGAACCCCTTAACAGTTTGCTTTAAATAAAACTCCTCCAGCAAGGCCCAACCTTGGTTTTACATTTGCCTAACAACCTATACCTTTCCCTTGGGAGTAATTAACCCGAGGGTCATCTTTATTTTAACCCCCCCCCCAAGGCCAGTGCTTCTCTAAGTGTTGGTCCGAACCGAGTAGACTGTGAGGCCACCTCGGGGAAACTTGAGGTTTGGTTTTACTCGTAGGATGTCTCATCCGGTGTTGCCCTGAGAACGAGATATGTGCAGCTCCTATCGGGATGTCGGCGCATCGGGCGGTCTTACTGGTCTTGTTTTACCATTGTCGAAATGTCTTGTAATCAGGATTCCGAGACTGGTTGGGTCTTCCCGGGAGAAGGAATATCCTTCGTTTTTTTGGAACAGTGATGACAGTGGGAGAGGCTCCCAGTGACTTTGTATTACTCACACCACAATAATTACATCATTACAAGTGAGGGGTATTCGAGGGCCCCCCTCGGACCAGGAAAGAAAGAGTGTATCTAAGTTACAGGTTTTGTATATAAGAGTCTAGGAAGGGGCGAAGCTCTTCTTTACAGTTGTGTACAAGCAGGCTTAGTAGGTTTTTGAATCTATCTAGCCATGCCGCGAAGGAGTGAGGCACCCCTCTGAAATACTCATTGTTCCTCTCCTTCAAAATGCTCCATGCAGCCAGCAAGAAGATATCCATGAACAACGGCTGATTCCACTGATTTCTACTAGCATGCAACAAAGATATCCTATTACCTCCATTCGGCCAATACAATCCCACTCTGGTCCAACATCACTGGCTAAATGGGCAAGAGAAAAGGAGGTGTTCAACTGTTTCCTCCGGCGGGTTTTGGCACAACATGCATGCATAATTGTTGTCCACAACAGTAAAGTGTCTCCATTTCAACATGTTCCTTGTGTTAAGACGGTCCACCAGCAACAGCCAGCCAAACAACTTGAATTTGATGGGGCTCTTGGCTTTCCAAAGCCACAGAAAGGCCTTATCGACTATCATTTCCCTGAAGCAGTGGTTGTAGTATTTGCTGGCCGAGAACTTACCTCCAAGGGTACAAACCCAAGAATCAGCGGAATCCCTCTCCGACACAACATGCCTAGATCGTTGCTGAATTTCTCTAACCTCCTCTCTTGCTTAGGTGGACAGAGGTAGATGGAATAGCATAGCAGGGTCAGTAGCCACCAGAACAGTCCCCACCGACTCATCCTCATTTGTGCAAAACGAAAAGGCACGGGGGAATATCCTTCGTTGACCGTGAGAGCTTTTGATGGGCTAAGTTGGGACACCCCTGTAGGGTTTGAACTTTCGAAAGCCGTGCCCTAGGTTATGTGGCAGATGGGAATTTGTTAATATCCGGTTGTAGAGAACTTGACACTTAACTTAATTAAAATGCATCAACCGCATGTGTAGCCGTGATGGTCTCTTTCAAGCGGAGTTTGGAAAGTGAACACGGTTCTTGTGTTATGCTTGAACGTAAGTAGTTTCAGGATCACTTCTTGATCACTTCTAGTTCACGACCACCGTGTTGCTTCTCTTCTCGCTCTTATTTGCGTATGTTAGCCACCATATATGCTTAGTGTTTGCTGCAGCTCCACCTCACTATCCTATTCCTACCCATAAGCTTAAATAGTCTTGATCTCACGGGTGTGAGATTGCTGAGTCCTCGTGACTCACAGATACTTCCAAACAGTTGCAGGTGCCGATGATACTAGTGCAGGTGACGCAACCGAGCTCAAGTGGGAGCTCGATGAAGATCTTGTTCGTTGTGTTGTTTCGTTTCCTATTGATCAGTAGTGGAGCCCAGTTGGGACGATTGGGGATCTAGCATTTGGGGTTGTCTTCTTTTATTTTGGTTTCGTAGTCGGACCTTTGTTTGTATTTTGGATGTTGTATGAATTATTTATGTATTGTGTGAAGTGGCGATTGTAAGCCAACTCTTTATCCCTTCCTTATTCAGTGCATGGGATGTGTGAAGATTACCCCTCTTGCGACAAGCCTACCATGCGGCTATGCCTCTAAGTCGTGCCCCGACACGTGGGAGATATAGCTGCATTGTGGGTGTTACAAGTTGGTATCAGAGCCATCCCCGACTTAGGAGCCCCCTGCTTGATCGAATCACTGACGTTGTTGAGTTTAGAACAAAATGTTTTGAGTCTTAGGATTATATATATCGGAGAGTAGGATTCTTTTTACTCCTTAGTCCCTTCATCGCTCTAGTGAGGCCTCCTGACGTAGAAGTTTTGACTCTCCTCTCCTCAAATTTCACGGAAAAAAATTTAGGATCACGAGGGTATCTTGGAATCGTTCCGATAGCTTTGTGATGAGAACATTGTTCTTGGTGCCTCTTGACATTTAGGGGTTGTGGCAGTGTCCCGGGGAGTTGAGCTCCGAGGTGTTGTCATCACAATTTTATCGTTGATGTTCTGGAATACCTGAGTTCGCCGACATCGAAAATCTCTTTTATGCAGTTGTCGGTGAGATATCCTCGACGCCACCTAGTACTGGGGCGGTAGTTCGGGAGTATTGCCATAACTCATATAACGGATGCTTTTCGAAGGTTGAGGTAAATGATTTCTGAAGGTTTCTTGGTTATGTGTTGAGGGATGGATACAGCTGGATATAGGAATTGTTAGTTTGGGTGAGATATTATGCTTCCCCTGTATCCCCAACACCTGATTGCATAACCAGAAAGTTTCTGGAGTTTATAAGTGGGAATTCAAGTATCACGTAGGATATCCTTCCAACAGACACATGATACGATATGGGATCTATCATATGTTTGTTCCGGCTTATTCTGCAAGCCAATCCTTTGTTTTGTTTTGGTTTGTGGTATTCGAGTTGCTTCAATGTCAAGTGTTGAATCCATGCTTTTTCCTAAATGGTGTTCTCATATTTCTATGGGAATATTAATCCTTCTTGATCATCGAGTTTGTCATCTCAATTTCTTCTCAACCGGTGTTCTCCTCTTCAAATGGATCTGATCATTTTCAACATCCGCAAGATCAACTCAAAGTCTGCTCCACGTTATTTGTTTCATCCGTCCCAAGTTGCCTTTATTTTCCCACCCTCCCACCCTTTTCTTCAAGGATTCAGATTTCTTAATCATGTATCCTTTTATTTGTGAGAAGTCTCTTCAGTCTTTTCTTTCAATGTTTTACCCGGTGTTTCTTATGAAGATGCTAGGGGAGCTTCAAGTTTGTCACTCTTCACTCGTTTTCTTCTCCGGTGGATTCCATTCAAGCTTTGTTGATCATATCCTTTTCCTCGTTTCAAATGTTTTCTCATGCCGGTGCACCTCTTTATCATTCACCTCCCACTATTCATTTTTTCCGGAGTGCTGAAGATATCTCGAAGATTCGTGTTTCCACTCTGTATTCGTTCAACCTATTCCGAGGTTGTTATCTCATTCAAGCCATTTAATTCAACCAGTGCAATCTCTCTTTTCAAGCAATCATTCAACGGTGTATCTTTTGAGTGGGCCCTAACCCACAGGTCTTTCCCAGGATCTTACCTAACTCTTCTAATTTTCCCGGAGTTATTCTCAAATTCATTTCAAAGTTTGACGTAAGAAGGATTTCTCATCAGTCAAATGTCTTTCTTCAAGATCTTTCAAATTCTTTTCATCGTTGGTTCAACCTTTCTATTTCTTCATTCCAGAGTGTCTCAACAATTCATGGTGATGTTTCTTATTGTCACTCTCTGCATTTGAAGACCAAAGAAGAGTTTTCCTCCAAATCTTATCCATTCTCTTCAAGATTCATGGTTCTAGCCTTATGCCATCTTCTCATAATTGTTTTCGATTATGAGAATTCTTTTCACCCATCCGGAGCAATTCAAGAGTCTTCCCAGATTGATTCTCCATAGCCCATCATCTCAGAAGTATTCATTCCAGCTTTCAGCTCTCGTTCTCCAAATCTTACCGGTGCATCATTCAAATATTCTCTAATCAGTTCGTGATCTCTTCGTTCTCTTGTATCAAATTCCCTCAAGTATCTTCGTTCATTTTCTAATTATCCCAGGTGTTTCTTTATCTTTACTTCGTTCATTTTCAATTCTTATGGTGGTTCGTTCAAGACTTTTCTCTTCCTTCATTATCATATCAATTTATTCATTTTTTCAATCCTACCAGTGGTTCGTTGAAGACATTCCCAAGTTTGCGCTATATCTATCTTCGTCCTTTCTACGAGAATAAGTAGTATGCCAAATTCATTGCCTGTCATCCATTTAATTGGTGAAGGATACGCATAATGTAATTCTTATTCTTCTTTCACCCAAGTGATTAATTCCTTCTTTCGGAGTGTGTTCATGATGAATAAATTCTTGGTTCAAGGGCTTCATAATTTTCCCGGAGTTCCAAGCTCTCTTGATTATATCATCACGAAGATCCATCTAAATCATTGCAAGGCGCCACCTTGTGTTTTCAACTTCTCTTTCTTTTTATCATCCTTTTATTACCGGAGTTCTTCATGGAGGCTCTACATCGTGGTTCGTCAAGGATTCCTTTCATTCTCGATTTGTTCTTCAAGATTTCTATCAGGGTTATGTTCCGCCAAGCTATACTCTAAAATAAACATGGTTCCCAACACATGCCTTGTTTTGAGGAGTTCAAGTATTCTTCATATTGCATTCCAAAGTGCAATGCTTTCTACATTATCTTTTGAGGTGGTGTTATGTCATTTGTGACAATTTCCTTCATCTTTCATGATTCAAAAGTTGTCAGGAATGAGATATTTAAACCCATCATTTTCTTCCTTGGAGTTATCTTGGTATAGATTTCACCTAAAGCCTCCCATTGGGAATGTTGCCATTATGGTGCTTATCTATGATCCAATTTCCGCTTCTCATCTCGATGAAGGAGTTTTCATCTCCTTGTTGATCTCAATCTAATTAATTGATTTCATTAGTGGCGGGTATTCACCTCATAATTTGGGGATGTTTTCGTTAAGACCATTGGAAATCTTATCTTTTGTTGTTGATTTCTAACAACTCCGTTCAACTCTTCATAAGAGTGCTCTCTCAAGTTCAGTGTGAGAGATGTTGGTTCTCTAATCTCCGTTCTTTCCATTCCATTCTTACATTTGTTCCAGAGGCATTGTGGTGTTGCTCTCTGCAACCCATCATCTTGTTTTGTCAAGACCATGTTCAATTCCTTCCATTTACAGTCGGAGTGCTGCCCAAATTATATCATTCTTTTTCCTCCTCTATTTTGTTTTAACCGGAGTGTTGTGGCTACCATTCCTCTCTTAACCAGAGTCTCATCCAAGTGCTTTCATTTTGCCAAGCTCATATTCTTTACCTTCCATTTCCAACTGGAGTGTTGTCGTAATTGATCCTTATCATTCCTTGTACATCTCGTTTCAACCGGAGTGCTTGCATGTACTTCTTGTCCATTGCAAACTTTTTCTTATGTCTTTCAACCTACAAGGTTCCCGTAATGTTCCTTGATCCTCTTCTCTAACAGAGTGTTTTCAACTTCGTTCATCTCTGTTGTATTCTTTCTTTCTAGTTGTTCAACCTCTCAAGGTTCTTTGGTATCACTCGTTTGTCAAAAGAAGCAACTTAGTTTTACCTCTTCTCTTCCTCTTCCGTTTCTCTCCGGTGCCATCCTAGATCTCGGGACGAGATCCTCTTTGTAGTGGTGGAGTGTTGTGACGCCCCAAGACCGGCGCTCCAGATGCCTTCCTTGTTTTCCGAGATTTGTCGTGTGATTTGTTTGGTTCGTTGCATTCATCCTTGCATCATGTCATCATGCAATCCGTTTTTAAACTCAACGAAATAAATTGCATGGATCTTCGGTCCATTTAAACCGAGGGTATTCACATGGTGATTCTCTTTATAACATATCCTCCAAATATTAGGGAGCTATATTAAATATTCCTTTAATTTGGAATTCATCACAATACACTTGCAAAATATTCCCCACGCCTTTTCTACTTCTAGTGGGATGTCAAAACCTTGCCCAATAATTCTTTTCCCTTTTACCGGGGTTCCTCCAAAAATCCGAACATTTATGGACCTTCCTTTTACCAAGTCCCAGTTCAAACCCATTTGAATTAAATTCAAATGAGTTTGAATTTATATCTTTCAATCATGCCATTTCTATTTTTCTTGGGTCAAACTCATTTTTGTGAGTCCGAGGAATTTATCCGTGTGTCCAACTTCTTCCCCTACCCTCCTCTTTATTTTTCTTCTCTTGAATTCTTTTCTGCTTAAAAAAAATAAGAGAAGGGAGGAAGAGAGAGCCTGCAACCACCAGTCTCTTGGTCCTAGGCTTGCCAGGCCGGCCCATTTGCACCGAGGTCGTCCATTCCACAACCCAGCCCCCGCTCTAACCCTAGCGACTAGCCCGATCCCCTGCACCCCTCCTCCTCGTTCCCTCGTGCCGCCAGAGACCCGCATCACTCGATCCCCTCCTTCTCTCCCTCTCCCTCGCAGCGCCCCTGTAACGCCCCAGACACACCCGCCGGTGGTCGTTACTCCTGGCGGGATCTAGACTGGCCCCATAGATCGATACTAGTCTTTTCTGCGCACTTTGTCCTCACTCATGCACACCCGGGAGCAACTTCCCGGTTGGACACCCATCCTGACACTACTCCAAGCTGAGCACACTTAACTTTGGAGTTCTGTCCGAATGGGCTCCCGGAAAAGAAGGAATTCCTTATTGATATGAGTAGTCTATCATCCCTAATAAGCCAGGCCATCACATACACCCCCACTTAGAGGAACCGACGTCCTCGTCGGGCCACATGAACGTTCCCTCTTGGCACATACGTCTGTGCTTCCAGTCTAGTACATGTGACATGCCGTGTGCCATGACGGGTCACAAACGTCATGAACAACATGACCACGCACCTGTCCGCAACCATCCGTGTAACCGTGAGAACCTCGCTCTGATACCAACTTATAACTCTCCGGACACATCCGCCGGTGGTCGTTACTCCTGGCGGGATCTAGACTGGCCGCACAGATCGATACTAGTCTTTTCTGCGCACTTTGTCCTCACTCATGCGCACCCGGCAGCAACTTCCGGTTGGTCACCCATCCTGACACTACTCCAAGCTGAGCACGCTTAACTTTGGAGTTCTGTCCGAATGGGCTCCCGGAAAAGAAGGAATTCCTTATTGATATGAGTAGTTTATCATCCCTAATAAGCCAGGCCATCACAGCCCCATCCGCTCGATCCCCCGTCTCTCCTGCCCGATTCCCTCGACCCTCTCCCTCTCGTTCTCCTAGCACCGCCGCACGCATCACACAGGGAGAGGAGCTCCCCACGCCAGCACCTCCCGCTCCGCCGCCTCGCTCCCTTTCCCCGCCCCTCCAGTGCCGCCGTTGCCCCGCCACCATTTGACTCCTTCGCTGGAGGCTGCCGACGGGGCCCTGCCAAACACTGCGTCGCTGGAGCCCTGCGCCAAGACCTCCCTTGCCTCGTCTTGTCTAGGGCGAGGAGGACGACCCGCGTCACCTCCTCCTGTGCTCGACGCCACGGGAGCACCAAGGGCGCCTCCCATGGCTGCTGTTGCCTGCTGCTGCCCTTCTCCTTCTCCCGTGTGCCGTCGCCGTCCAAGACCAGCAGGCCACCGCAGCGCCATTTTGCCTCCTCATCCGCGTTCTGCTCGTCCTGGACCTCCCCTGCAAGCGCTTGTCGCCGTGCTGAGTCCCTGCTCGCCTCCTCTACTTCGCTTCAGCATGAGGATGAGCCCCTGCCTCTGCATCCCGCCGAGTTTGGGTGGTCCCTGTTCAAGCCGCCTATGACCCGTGCTTCTCCATGGCTTCATGTTGGACTGTCAAGACTGTCAAGACCGTAGGCGCTCGAACAACTACAAAGTTTTGCGTCAAGTACCTCTACTGCCATCCTCGGAATCCCATGAACGCCAAGTACCACGGCGCCCGACGCCAAGAACAACTACCGACACCGAAGACCCATGAACCAAAAACGTCAAGTTCGACAACCGTTGACGTGCACTTCGCCAAGTACCACGTCGTCTTTGGAAGACCCATGAACATCAAGTTCTCTGCCACGAACGGTTACAGTGTTGTGGATCCGGCAAGTACCCTCTCTGGATCGCCAAGTTCGACTACCGATGATATATATCACAACTGTCGCCTCCGGAAACCTCGGATGCGTCAAGTACCTCTCTAAAACGAACGTGTTACACTGCACCCATGACTACCGTGTATGACTACTTCCACTACATTGCGAGAACGTCTACTTCCACTCTGAACTCGAACTGCCTAAAACATGCACGCTTCAAAGGTATAACCGCCGAGACGACCGTCCGAGAACGAATGCATGTTGTATGAGATGCACCCTTGTTCGCCTCGAGTCCGAACTATCGGTGCACGTTGCCCCTCTTTTGCCTTCTCACCGACATGTGGGAACCCGGTATCCGGGAGCACCCCACCATCCTTGCATGACACGCTCCCGTCACACTTTCTTTTGCACCGGTATCTCCTTGAGCTACCAGAACAGATAGGTTGTCGTGGCATCATTTTCGAATTCGTTGCCGTGGCACCCCTTTCGTTTCCGCCATGACGACAAATGCTTCATAATATGCTCATGAACATTTTTCATAAAATTTCATAACTTGCACATGTCATCCGCATCATGATAATAACATTTAAGATGTTTAAATTATTGTTGCATTAAATTGCTATATGCATGTGGGGGTTTATCGGAAAGGTTATTTGTTGTTTCCGGCCTCATTTAAAATTTCCTAAACCATTAATTTAATTATGCTTCACCTCTTGCCATGATTAACAACATTTAATATCGTTGAGTACATAAACGGGAGAGAACTAAATAAGTCATGTGGTGTTCTGTCAATATGCAACTTAACTTGTAGTTTTGCTTGTGCACTTTTCCATGCCGTGCCTCATTAAACCGGACATGCATCATCCTTGGTTGCGCATCATGCCATGTTTATGTTTGTGTGTTTACTATGTTGTTTGCTTCTTTCTGGGTTGCTTCTCTTGTTAGCTTCGGTTCTGTTCGGGAGTTGTGAGGATTCGTTCGACTACGTTGGGTCGTCTACTTCTCGGACTCGTTCTTCTTCCTTGCGGGATCTCACGCAAGATGACCATACCCTCGAAATCACTTCTATCTTTGCTTGCTAGTTGTTCGCTATATTTCCATGCCGCGCTACCTACCACCTGTTATATCATGCCTCCCATATTGCCATGTCAAGACTCTAACCCACCTTCCTAGCAAACCGTTGTTTGGCTAAGTTACCGCTTTGCTCAGCCCCTCTTATAGCGTTGTTAGTTGGAGGTGAAGCTGAAGTTTGTTCCATGTTGGAACATGGTTATGTTGGGATATCACAATATCTCTTATTTAATTTAATGCATCTATATACTTGGTAATGGGTGGAAGGCTCGGCCTTATGCCTGGTGCTTTATTCCACTCTTGTCGCCCTAGTTTCCGTCATACGGGTGTTATGTTCCTTGATTTTGCGTACCTAACGCGGTTGGGTGTTATGGGAAACCCTTGACAGTTCGCTTTGAATAAAACTCCTCCAGCAAGGCCCAACCTTGGTTTTACATTTTCCAAACAACCTATACCTTTCCCTTGGGAGTAATTAACCCGAGGGTCATCTTTATTTTAACCCCCCCCCCAAGGCCAGTGCTTCTCTTAGTGTTGGTCCGAACCGAGTAGACTACGGGGCCACCTCGGGGAAACTTGAGGTTTGGTTTTACTCGTAGGATGTCTCATCCAGTGTTGCCCTGAGAACGAGATATGTGCAGCTCCTATCGGGATGTCGGCGCACCGGGCGGTCTTGCTGGTCTTGTTTTACCATTGTCGAAATGTCTTGTAACCAGGATTCTGAGACTGACCGGGTCTTCCCGGGAAAACGAATATCCTTCGTTGACCGTGAGAGCTTGTGATTGGCTAAGTTGGGACACCCCTGCAGGGTTTGAACTTTCGAAAGCCGTGCCCGCAGTTATGTGGCAGATGGGAATTTGTTAATATCCGATTGTAGAGAACTTGGCACTTAACTTAATTAAAATGCATCAACCGCGTGTGTAGCCGTGATGGTCTCTTTTCGACGGAGTCCGGAAGGTGAACATGGTTCTTGTGTTATGCTTGAACCTAATTAGTTTCAGGCTCACTTCTTGATCACTTCTAGTTCACGACCGCCGTGTTGCTTCTCTTCTCACTCTTATTTGCGTATGTTAGACACTATATATGCTTAGTGCTTGCTGCAGCTCCACCTCACTACCCTATTCCTACCCATAAGCTTAAATAGTCTTGATCTCGCGGGTGTGAGATTGCTGAGTCCTCGTGACTCACAGATACTTCCAAACGGTTGTAGGTGCCGATGATACCAGTGCAGGTGACGCAATCGAGCTCAAGTGGGAGCTCGATGAAGATCTTGTTCGTTGTGTTGTTTCGTTTCCTGTTGATCAGTAGTGGAGCCCAGTTGGGACGATCGGGGATCTAGCATTTGGGGTTGTCTTCTTTTATTTTGGTTCCGTAGTCGGACCTTTGTTTGTATTTTGGATGTTGTATGAATTATTTATGTATTGTGTGAACTGGTGATTGTAAGCCAACTCTTTATCCCTTTCTTATTCAGTACATGGGATGTGTGAAGATTACCCCTCTTGCGACAAGCCTACCATGCGGCTATGCCTCTAAGTCGTGCCCCGACACGTGGGAGATATAGCCGCATTGTGGGTGTTACAGACGGGTAGACCCCGCCGGCCACCTCGCCGCGTCTGGCTAAAAGGCTGCGATAAACCTCTTTTTGGCCATTGGCTCCTTGAGCTCCATGGCACACAGGCAGAAGTTGAGGATGGAGGCGCCGGCGATGGCGCCGACCTACCAATGGTTTCGAGGGTTGTGTGTGTTTGTGTGAGCGGAGGTTTTGGGGTGTGTGATAACAGGGGGTAGGGGCAAGGTTGTGTTTGAGGAAATACTATGGCAACTCAAAATTTTACTAGGCGGGAGTAACAAGGTGGGGATACTGAAAATTTGGATCAAGGGTGAGCATATATTTTTGAGGTTGCGAGGGATGTAGAGGCGGGAGTAAAATGCCGGGGCTACTGAAAATTTGAATCAAGGGACTGAAGCAGAGCGGGAGTAACAGACATCGCACACGATCCGCACATACTAATAGTGTGCTATCAAACATTAAAACATTCCAGGCGGTAGATATTTTCAAGATTACAAGGCAGTAATATTTTCGAGATTGCGAGGGATGCAGAGGCGGGACTTTTTGGGGAGCGAGCTAGTGTTCTTGACACACCGGTTGTGGACTGTAGCCGACGCACATTCTTGCGTAAGCCATAGGCATACTATACACCGACGGTGCTTCAAGAAATTTTGTACTACATCTCACATGGTTGGCGATAATAAACTTTGTGGGATCTACATGATTTGAATTACAAAATGGGGTCACAGCGGCAATGGACGATGTTTGAATTGCTAGAATTTTTATGTCCAGTGAACATGCAACTATATGTGTGTCGTAAAAGAATTGGAATTATTCAGGGTTCGTTCGGACATTTTATACATTATAAACTGGTTTTCTAGCCATTTCAAGTGCACAATTCAAAATTATACTACATGCACATGCTCCGGTGCATACACATTGGTTGAAAAATCAAATATGTGTCCTTCAGTGCATGCTTAGGTCCCATGCAAGAAATGGGAATGAATTTTTCAGGGTTCGTTTGGCCTTTTTTTATACATTAACTGGGTTTTCTAGGCATTTTTATGTGCATAATTCAAATTTGAACTACAAGTACATGCTCCAACGCACCAAAGTTGGTTGAAAAATCACATGTGTGTCGTTGGGTGAATTTATAGGTCCCATGCAAGAGATGGGAATGAATTTCAAACACCAGTGAACTGTTGATTGCCGGCAAAACATTGAGATACCTGGTTTTTAAATTCTAGTAAATCCAAAACTCGTCTGAAATTCATGAAACTTGGCATGCTATCATGGAGCGGCATCAACATGTCGTGGTGAAAATTTTGTCCCATTTGGGGCAGGTTTGGGTATAAGCTTCTCACAAACTAGAGCTTCTCACAACAAGCATGATGGTTTTAATAGGGAACGTACCACCTTTGGGGATGGGGCGATATACGTTGCCTCTTATTGCTTTCAAAAAAATTCTAGTGTCAACATAGAACGACATGAGTGTCGTGTTTAATCTTGGAATTTTTCGGGGCTCATTTGGCCCTTTTTATACATTAACTGGGTTTTCTAGGCATTTTATGTGCATAATTAAATTTGAACTACTAGCACATGCTCCAATGCACTAAAGTTGGTTGAAAATTCACATGTGTATCCTTGGGTGAATTTCTAGGTCCCATGCCATTGATGGAAATGAAATTCAGACACCAGGGCACTGTTGATTGCCGACAAAATGTTGAGATGCCTGGTTTTTAAATTCTAGCAAATCCAAAACTCGTGTGAAATTCATGAAACTTGGCATGCTATCATGGAGCGGCATCAACATGTCGTGGTAAAAAATGTGTCCCATTTGGGGCAGGTTCAGGTATTAGCTTCTCACAAACCAGAGCTTCTCACAACAAGCATGATGGTTTCGATAGGGAACGTCCCATCTTTGGGGACAAAACGATATCCATTGCCTCTTATTGCTTTCAAAAAAATTCTCGTGTCAACATAGAACAACAGGAATGTTGTGTCATTTTTTGTGATTTTTCGGGGTTCGTTTGGACATTTTTATGCATTAATTGTGTTTTCTAGGCATTTTATGTGCATAATTCAAATTTGAACTGCAAGCACATGCTCCAATGCACTAAAGTTGGTTGAAAAATCTAATCTGTGTCCTTGGGTGAATTTCTAGGTCCCATGCAAGAGATGGGAATGAAATTCGAACACCAGGGCACTGTTGATTGCTGGCAAAACATTGAGATGCCTGGTTTTTAAATTCTAGTAAATCCAAAACTCGTCTGAAATTCATGAAACTTGGCATGCTATCATGGAGCGGCATCAACATGCCGTGGTAAAAAATTTGTCCCATCTGGGGCAGGTTTGGGTATATGCTTTTCACAAACCAGAGCTTCTCACAACAAGCCTGATGGTTTCAGTAGGGAACGTACGTCCCACCTTTGGGGACGAAACGATATCAATTGCCTCTTATTGGTTTCAAAAAATTTCTCGTGTCAACATAGAACAACAGGAGTGTTGTGTCAATTTTTGGGATTTTTCGGGGTTCGTTTGGACATTTTTATGCATTAACTGAGTTTTCAATGCATTTATGTGCATAATTCAAATTTGAACTACGTACATGCACATGCTCCAGTGCATATAAATTGGTTGAAAAATCAAATCTGTGTCCTTGGGTGCATGCTTAGGTCCCATGCAAGAAATGGGAATGAATTTTTCGGGGTTCGTTTGGCCTGTTTTATACATTAACTGGGTTTTCTAGGCATTTCATGTGCATAATTCAAATTTGAACTACAAGCACATGCTCCAATGCACCAAAGTTGGTTGAAAAATCACATGTGTGTCCTTGGGTGCATGCTTAGGTCCCATGCAAGAGACAGGAATGAATTTCAAACATTGTCGGAGTAATGGGCCACGGGTAGGCTAACCCGAGGCCTAGAACCTTTCAAGATATCAGGGCTGACTGTGCCCCTCAAGACACTAGGATGGAGAGCCGCCTTCCAGAGGCCGGCTAAAGGAACAGCTGACTGCCCGCATGCGGCCGAGTCCTGGAGGCGAGGCCAAGATGGGCCGACTCCCGCCTGGCGGCTCCCAGGGAAGCCGACCATGGGGAGTCGGCCCACGACACCAACAAAGCCCATGACCTCATAAGGGAGATGGGACGGGAGTGGCCACAGTAAAGCCCACTCCCTCCCCTTTTCATGGGATGGCTAGGCCACAGTGCGTCGTACCAGCGGAGATCTCCGTTCGGCGAGGCACTGTTGCCGTGACATCCCTGACATCAGCAACAGTAGGCGGAATCCTGCACCCACGACGGCCTGTCGGTACGGTCCACGGACGATGGGCCCTACCGGCCAGCGAGAGTCCAGAAGATGGCAAGAGTGCCACCAGCCGGGCCCGAAGGGAGCCGGCCCCCGGAAGTCGGCTTGCCCCTCCCATGGGTCCCACGCGCCATTAACCAGACGAGACAGGGAGTGGCTACAGTAATCGCCCACCAGGTAGCAGGGTTGTAGCCATGACCCCATGACCAAGCCTGCGTCATTAGAAGCACGGCTACAGTAATCAGCAGCCAGCAAGACCCGCAAGCGGCAGGTACGGCCTGTCGGCTCCGTACCAGACCAGTCGGCGGGGCCCACGAGCCGGCGGGCCCCAGTAGTCGGCAGAGAAGACGGCAGGCGAAGAGACTGACGGCTGGGCCCTGTGCCCAGTCGGTTTACCATTGTACCCCCCGGGGTTGGTCTATATAAACCCCCCGGGGCACCCATGCAAAGGGTTTGGACCCATTAGAACTAGATCAGACCTTAGAAAAGGAAGAGAGCTGGCCTAGCCTCCTCCTGTCTACAGATGCAGCTCGAGGAGCACCATTGTACTCACTTTTCCCTTAGTGATCATGCGGAGACCCCGCAGAGCAGGACTAGGGGTGTTATCTCCTAGGAGAGCCCAGAACCTGGGTAAAGTTCACCGGCGTACGTGTCTACGCCTCATCCCGTTTCCAGGCACCGACGACGTTCTACTCGCCCCCACCATGATAAGACATCCATTGGCATATGTCGCACCCAACCCCCGACATTTGGCGCCCACCGTGGGGCCTGGTACACCCTCGTCCGGAGACCTATTCTAGACGGGAACCTTTTCCTCCCTGGCGAGCGCAGCCATCCCGGCACACCAGACGGAGTCTGCGCCGACGCGCTGCATGGCGCTGAAATCACCTGCGCGGCCAGTTGCCTTGCCGATCTTGTAGACGAGGTCCGCCTCTCCGACGAGCCTGCATCCGATGCGGGCACAGGCGGCCCTGAGAGCCTCCTCGCGGGCCTCCTCGATCAACTTCACGTCGCCAGCGAGCCAGCTGGGGACTTGGAGTTCGTAGGCTCCACTGATCCGATGCTGGTCGACTCCGACACTGTGTCGCTTGACACATTACCCACCAACGTGGTGGTATACGACGAGCCGCTTCCTCGCGCGGAGAGCGGCGGAAGCACCATCACGGAAGTGCTTGTCATCGATCATGGCGAGCACTCTGGCGGGGGTGATTACGCCCCGCTCCGTGCGGCGCTGCAAGACCTGGCAGTGCCCATCCTTGAAGATGCCAACGCCGAGATGCTGGAGGCACGCCGCCTTCAGCTAGTCGAAGGCGCCAAAAAGCTGGCCAGCATGAGACGCCTGTCAGAAGCCTACCAGCGCGAGATGGACCGTGCGGTGGGCGGCACGCCAGCTCCAGCTGGGCCTAGCCGCCTTGGCACGGTCCAGTAGCGCGGTGCGGTTATCGCCGATCTGTTTGGGGCGAATTGCCCCGTCTACGCCACACCTGCGGAGAATATTCGAGCTGCCTAGGCGGCGGTGGACGAGCTGGACAAGTTCGAGGGCGAAGAGCATCGCCTGATGACGGAGCGCGTGCAGCGACTCCTTGACGCGGCTGCCGAGCACAACGAGGCCGGCTGCCACACTGATGCGCCGCGCCGACGGAATGACAACCTGCTTCCGCGCCGAGACCAAGGCGCGGAGTCTCGGACACCGACTGGCGGCGTCCGCGGAAGAAAAGACAAGGAGACGGCTGCCAGCCGCAGTCGGACTCGCATCACCATAGAGCGCGACCGAGACGGCCGCCCAAGAACATTGGAACGACGGGACGACTGTCCGCCTCCTCCCCCTCGAAGGGAAAGGCGAGTCTCCCCGCCGCCTGTTGATCACCCGACGCTCGGAGACCGCCTTGGCCGCCGAGAGGGAGTCGGTGAGAACGACGCCCGCCATCGGATCGACCGTCTCCATCGATCCCTGGCGCTTGAGGAGGAAGATGAGTTGGGTCCGCCATGTTTTGGCCCCCGCATCCGAGATGAGCCCTTCCCCAAAGGGTTCACACTCCCCAGAGACACACCCAAGTACACCGGCTCCATGAAGCCGGAGGACTGGCTGGTCGACTACTCCACGGCCGTCAGCATAGAAAATGGCAACAAGTGTGTTGCTGTGAAGTACGTTCCACTCATGCTCCAGGGCACGGCCCGGACATGGCTGAACAGCTTAAGGCCCCGCAGCATCAACAGTTGGGTCGACCTCATCGACGCCTTCGTCCGCAACTTCACTAGCACATACAAGCGACCTCCCAAACCCCGCCAGCTCTCCTTGTGCGTGCAAGGCCCCAGCGAGTCAACTCGCGACTACCTCACGCGCTGGGCCGAGCTCCGCAACTCTCGCGAGGGCGTGCACGAGGTGCAGGCCATTAAGTACTTCACTGCAGGATGCCGGGAGGGCACCCTCCTCAAGCACAAGCTTCTTTGCGATGAGCCGGAAACCCTTGACGAGCTGCTGATCATAGCAGACAAATACGCCATGGCCGATTCCTCCATGAAGACGGAGATTCAAGTCAGCGCAACCAGCAAGGTGGCTCCTCAAGCTCCCCGAACCCCAGCCGGAGACACCAGTCGGCGTCAACAGCAGAACGACCACAAGCGTAAAGCCCCCCCGCCGACTTCCACCAGTCGGCAGGTGGCAACAGTTGAAGACCAAGAGCCGGAAGGGCAGCCTCCGCTCAGACGTCAGAAGGGCGGCAAGTCCAACTGGCAGCCGGCTTTCTCATATGAGCAGACTCTGGATGGACCCTGCAAGTTCCACAGTGGCGCGAAGCCGTCCAACCACACCACTCAGAAATGCCATTGGCTCACCAGGATTGCCAAGGGAGACGGCCTTATGCCTCCCCCACCTGCTGGGCAGCCGCCTCCCCCTCTGCCCAAGTAGCCGGCGGTCAGACCAGTCGACGCAGTGCGAGACGAGTACCCGGAAGAGCAGGGAGCATATGTCGTGTTCACCAGTGTGGCCGACGATCGACGCAGCAGACGGCTGCAGCAGCAGGAGGTGAATGCAGTAGCTTCTGACACACCTGAGTTCATGCACTGGTCTGAGAAGCCCATCAGCTGGAGTCGGGCTGACAACCCCGAAGTAATGCCCAGACCCGGCTCCTATGCCTTGGTTTTCGACGCCACCTTTGCCACCGATAAGCGAGCTGCTCGTTTTTCCAGAATCCCGATAGACGGCGGCAGCAGCATCAACATCTTGTACAAAGACACCATGGAGAAGTTGGGAATCAGGCAGAGGCAACTGCAGTCCAGCCGGACGATGTTCCACGGCATAGTCCCTGGCCTTTCCTGCTCGCCGATCGGCAAGATCTTGATCAACGTCCTCTTCGGAGACAAAGATCATTTCCGTCGTGAGTCAATATGGTTCGAGGTGGTGGACCTAGAGAGCCCATACCATGCACTGCTTGGCCGGCCAGCCCTGGCCAAGTTCATGGCCGTCCCCCACTATGCCTACCTCAAGATGAAGATGCTGAGTTCCAAAGGGATTCTGACCATAACTGGCGACTACAAGAAGTCGTCCGCCTGCGCATCAGAGAGCAGTCGGCTGGCTGAGTCCCTCGTGATCGCAGCTGAGAAGCGGCTGCTAGATCGAGTTGTGGCGATGGCAGGCAAGCAGCCAGAGATGTCGCCTAATCCCAAAGAGTCGGAAGCTGAGGGCTCGTTCAAGCCGGCCAAGGAAACAAAGAAGATACCTTTGGACCTGGAGCACCCAGAGAGGTATGCTGTCGTAGGCGCCAACCTCGACAGCAAATAGGAAGGCGAGCTCGTCAATTTCCTCTATGAGAATCGAGACATCTTCGCATGGTCCCCCAAGGACATGCCAGGTGTCCCGACGGAATTCGCCGAGCACAAATTACACGTCCGATCTGATGCCAAACTAGTCAGACAGCCTTTAGGCCGCTTGTCAGAAGAGAAGAGGAGAGTTGTTGGAGAAGAGATAGCTCGGCTGCTCGCAGCCGGCTTCATCATGGAAGTATTTTTCCCAGAATGGCTGGCCAACCCGGTCTTGGTACTGAAGAAGAACAAGCAATGGCGAATGTGTATTGACTACACAAGCCTCAACAAAGCATGCCCCAAGGACCCGTTCGCCTTGCCAAGGATCGACCAAGTGATAGACTCCACAGCCGGATGCGAGCTATTGAGTTTCTTGGATGCATATTCAGGGTATCACCAGATCAAGTTAAATCCAGCCGACAGGCTGAAGACTGCCTTCATCACGCCGTTTGGAGGTTTCTGCTACCTAACCATGATGTTCGGCTTGAGGAACGCCGGCGCCACCTTCCAACAATGCATGCAGAAGTGTCTCCTCAAGCAGCTCGGCAGAAATGCTCACGTCTACGTGGATGATGTGGTGGTAAAGACGGAGAGGCATGGAACACTGCTAGAAGACCGCAAGGAGACCTTCGACAACTTACGCCGATTCCAGATCAAGCTCAACCCGGAGAAATGCGTCTTTGGAGTATCAGCCGGCCAGCTCCTTGGTTTCCTGGTCTCCGAACGCAGCACAGAATGCAACCCTGTGAAGATCAAGGCAATTGAAAGGATGGAGGTACCTAGCCGACTGCTGGACATACAAAAATTCACCGGCTATTTGGCGTCCGTCAGCCGGTTCATCAGTCGGCTGGGTGAGAAGGCCCTTCCCCTGTACCAACTCATGAAGACGACCACTTTTTTCGAGTGGAACCATAAGGCGGATGAAGCATTTGTCCAACTAAAGAAGATGCTGGTGACTCCACCTGTTCTGGAGGCTCCGACTCCTAAGGAGCCCATGCTCCTCTACATCACCGCCACCAGCCGAGTGGTCAGCACGGTCATTGTAGTAGAGCGCAAGGAGGAAGGCAAAGCACTACCAGTTCAGATACCGGTATATTATTTGAGTGAAGTACTGTCGACCTCCAAGCAAAACTACCCCCACTACCAGAAGATGTGCTATGGTGTGCATTTTGCCGCCAAGAAATTGAAGCCTTACTTCCAAGAGCATCCAATCACTGTGGTCTGCACAGCTCCTCTAGCCGAGATCATCGGCAGCTGAGACGCTTCGGGACGAGTGGCCAAGTGAGCCATAGATTTGGCCCCCTACACCATCTACTACCAACCTCGCACTGCCATCAAGTCACAAGCGCTGGCCGACTTCTTCGTCGACTGGGCTGAAACCCAGTATCTACCACCAGCGCCCGACTCCACCCATTGGCGAATGCACTTCGACGGCTCCAAGATGCGCACCAGCTTGGGAGTCGGCATCGTCCTCACCTCTCCCAAGGGCGACCAGCTCAAGTATGTGCTGCAAATCCATTTTGCTACCTCCAACAATGTCGCCGAGTACGAGGCACTCATTCAAGGGCTCCGGCTAGCCAAAGAGCTCGGCATTCGCCGGATCCTGTGTTATGGTGACTCTGACTTGGCGGTCCAGCAGTCGTCAGGCGATTGGGACGCCAAGGACGCAAACATGGCAAGCTACCGCTTCCTCGTACAACAACTCAGTGGGTATTTCGAGGGATGTGAGTTTCTCCATGTACCAAGAAACGACAATGACCAAGCAGACGCCCTGGCACGAATCGGCTCCACCCATCAGGCGACACCGTCCGGTGTCGCCCTTCAGCGCCTCCTCAAGCCGTCCGTCAAGCCATCACCGGAGTCAGACTCCATCTTCATGCCGACTCCTCCTAAAGTAGTCGGACCCGACTCAAGAGCCCCGCAGACGGCGCGAGTGTTCCGACAGGCAGCATGAAGATCGTGGCAGTCGCACCCGGCCCGAGGACTGCGGAGCCCGGCCCGGAGACTTCGGAGCCCGGCTCAGGGACTGCGCTACTCTGCCAAGGGACTTCATCGACACAGCAAGCGGCTGCCGACTCCAACCCGCCACCTCCCGGCCCACCCACCCTCGTCCAAGTCGCAGTCTTGGCGGTCGCAGAAATTGCAGCACCTTCATGGGCCCAACCCATCCTCAAATTCTTGGTGAACAAAGAGCTGCCAGCCTATGAGATCTCGGCTCGGCAAGTGCAACACTGGGCGGCAGCGTATGCCATCATCAATAGAGAGCTCATAAGGTGCAGCATCACTGGTATTCACCAGCGCTTCAAGAGTAAGGCCAGGCAATCCTCAAAGACATCCATCAAGGCGAATGTGGCCATCACGCGGCTTCAAGAGCACTCGTCGCCAAAGCTTTCCACCATGGCTTCTTCTGGCCGACTGCTCTTGAGGACGCCAAGTCTCTAGTCCAAAAATGCAAGGGGTGCCAGAAGTTCCGCTCTAAGCCTCATAGCTGGCTTCAGCGCTCAAAACTATTCCTATTGCCTGGCCCTTTGTTGTTTGGGGCCTGGACATGGTCGGACCATTCAAGACGGCACGAGGTGGTTTGACTCATTTACTTGTTGCAGTGGACAAGTTCGCCAAGTGGATAGAAGCAAAGCCAATCAAGAGTTTGAATGGTCCGACTGCTGTGACCTTCATCTCCGACATCACAATTCAGTACGGCATACCGCACAACATCATCACCGACAACGGCACAAACTTTGCCAAAGGTGCCTTGGCCCGTTTCTGCGCGATGCAGGGCATCTGACTGGACTTAGCGTCCGTTGCCCACCCGCAGTCCAACGACCAAGTAGAGCGAGAAAACGGCCTAATCCTGTCCGGCATCAAGCCCCGGCTGGTCGAGCCTCTGGAGCGCTTGGCCGGCTGCTGGCTTGATGAGTTGCCAGCTGTCCTCTGGAGCCTATGCATGACTCCAAACAAGTCAACCGGCTTCCCGCACTTCTTCCTCATCTACGGTGTCGAAGCCGTCATCCCAACGGACATAGAGTTTGACTCCCCTCGAGTCACCATGTACACTGAGGAGGAAGCAGAGGAAGCACGTGAAGACGGCGTCGATCTGCTGGAAGAGGGCCGGCTGTTGGCACTCAGCCGGTCCAGCATCTACCAGTAGAGCCTACGCCGATACTACAATGGGAAGGTCAAGCCGCGATCTTTCCAAGAAGGAGACCTTGTGCTTCGGCTGATTCAGCGAACAGCTGGCCAGCACAAGCTCTCAGCACCTTGGGAAGGCCCCTTCATCATTAGCAAGGTGTTGGGCAATGACTCCTACTACCTAATCGACACTCAGAAGCCCCGAGCACGCAAAAGAGACGACCCCGGCAAGGAGACGGAGCGACCATGGAATACAAATCTCCTCCGAAGATTTTACAGTTAATGCAGTATGTATCACGCTACCTTTTGTATTAAAGTACGAAGACTTCGGGCCCCTTGAGACGATCTCGAGGACTGCCTTCTTTTATCTATATGATAATTAGTTATGCCTATGAGTATGTTATTCTTTATCGCTTGGCACCAGGTTCGACTAGTCGGCCCGGGGACTTGCCGTCTTGAGCTATGAAATGACTTCCTACAGCCGGACAAGTAGTGTGTGGCACTCAAGCCGTCTCCTGTTAGAAGCCGCAGATCGCAGAGCGACTGACTGGCAAGCAGGAGTAAGGTAGAATGGGTGTCCATATGAAAAATGGCTAAGGACTCAAAGCATGCACATAGCTTAAGCCGGTTTCCTGCCTTTTTGCAACCGACTCTCGAGCAGCCAGCTCGCTGTTTTCTAAATTAACTTGCTAAAAACTCTAAATGGCTAAGTACTTGCCTCCCAAAGAAGCCAAGTATTTGATCTAGCGGCAGTCCGCAGTGCGGCTGCCCGACTAGCAAAACGGCAACTAAGGGAAGGCGGCAAAGGAAAAAGTCAAAGAGAAATAAGAAAGAAGAGATAGAACGCGGATACATATTTACATAGAAAGGCCCTTGGCCGAATCATCAAATGGGAGTTCAAGATACACCCACACCCGGTGGTTGGAATTGTGCAAAATAACAAGTTCGTTGAGACTACTAAGCAGGAAAAACAAAGATAAAGTGGCAGCCTAGGAAGCCGCGGACGGACTCGGAGGACCAGAGGGGTCTGCGGTGCTAGTTGGCGGGGCAGTCGGCTGGTTGGTCTCCGCGTGATCACCACTGGCGACAGCTGGCTCAGTTGTGCGCGGCTCGTTGCTGGAGGCGCGGTCGGGCTGGGGCTGGCCGTTTGCCTCGACCTCTGGCGCCTCCTCCTCGTCCCCCTCCTCCTCCTCGCCTTCCTCTTCGCTACTGGAGTCGATCACCTCCGCCGAGTCCTCGTCGTCATCCGGGTTCATCCCGAACCACTCCGGCGGCGCCTCCTCGCCGTTCTCAGCCCGCTTTGGGATGAAGACACTGGTGTCGGTGTACTCAGCGATCGATGCGGTGCGCCTGACGAGATCGTCCTCCACCGTTGCTAGCTCCGCCTGAGCTTGCAGCCAGAACGTGGCTAACTAGGCTAAACTCAGCCTAGGATACCACGCCTTGGCGAATTCCAAGGCCCGGCGGGCTCCAGCCCGGGCTGCGGAACCCTTCCAGGCCTCAAGACGGATGGCTGCCACCTCCAACCAGTCGGCAGTCCAACTGGGGGTGCGTGGCGCCTGCATGTCCGGCCATAGGGCGGCAATCGCCTGGGCGCCGACGCATTGAAGCCGGCGCAGCATCCGGTGGGCTGGCCGAAGACGGGCCTCGATGCTTAGAATCTGCTCGTTAAGAGTTTCGGGGGCGTCGGCGGCGACCTGTGCGTCGTCCGCCCTCCGTGCTTCACGACCAGCCTCGATGGCTTTATTGGCGGCATCAGAATGGCTGGGGAAGAAGTCTGCTATGGAAGAAGAGCAAAGAAACAAAGTTAAAAATTTAAGGCCGACTCTACTAGCAGTCGGCAGCCCGGAAAAGGAAACAAGTGGAAGCTCACCATCAACAAGATCTTCGATTGCTTGGAAGCCGGAGACCAGCATCGCCTCCTTGTCGGTCCAGGAGGAGCGCTCGGATGCAAATTCAGCGAGAAGGGCGGTCTCCTTGTCCTCCACCTCCTTCTGGGCCCTCTGGAGCAGCTCCTTCTGCTCTGCCAGCTGCGTAGCCAGCCGGTCGCGCTCCTCCGTTAGCCGGCCGCACTCCTCCTCACTGACGCGCAGTATAGTTTTGACTTCGCCCAGCTGCTGCTGAAGGGCGGCATTGGTGTCTAAAAAAGAGGGGGAGGGATGTCAGTCGTCAGCAAAGAAGAAAGGTCGCTGGGGAGATCCGGCCCGACTGCTCAGCAGTCGGCCCGAATCTCGGGGACTACAACCCACTGGTGCGCCAGCGCGCCCCCGCAGAGAAAGAAGAAAGCTCACCCCAGCTGTCCGACAAGTCGGCGGTTCGCTTGGCCAGCTCCTCAACATTGGCGTTGAAGGAGGTCACACGAAGATTATGGTAATCCTGCATCAAAATTTCAGAAAAAAGCGTTGGTACTTGGAACTCGACGATCAGAGTTCCGAGCCACCTGCTCAGCAGCTGGCCCAAAACTCGGGGACTACACCCAGTGGGTGCGCTGGTGCGCCCCCACAGAGAAAAAACAAGGAAGCAAAGCAAAGAAAGGATGTGTACCCGGATGGCCGTTCGTGACGCCAGGTATGCCTTGGTGCACTCCTTGATGGCGTCGCCCTCGGCTCAGAGCTTGGCTTGGACGTCCAAGAGCGCCCGGTTCAACGGGCCCATCCCGCCTCCCCGCACCCACCCGGTGGGTGCGGCGCTCGACACCTCGGTGTCCGGGATCGAGGAGCTCGCAGCGCCGGTATCCAGAGGACGCGGCGCTGAGGCTACCTTCGCGAGACGGCGGCGCGTCGGCGTACCGACCTTGAGGGTCAGGCCCGTCGCCGCCGCGCCTCCGGTTGGCGGCACTGGCGGATCCGCCGGTTGTCCGCCTGGCGCGCCTCCGGAGGGTGGCGGTGGCGGCGCAATGACCTCCGGCGTAGCAGTGACGTCGGCGTCCCTCTCCATGATCGGGTTCTCATCGCCGGCTTCCTCAGTCTGCGCCGAGAACTCCGGTGGCGGCGGTGCGGAGTTCAAGGGGATGACAAACACTGCCGGCTGGTGGCCCGCGGCTTCTTCTGCGCGCTTCTTCTCCGCATCGGCGGCCTCGGTTTCCGACGGCTTCTTCAGAACGGCGGCCTCCACCTTGTCGGCTTCCGCCTTCTTCAGGCGGGCGGCTTCCCGCTCCTCACGCGCCTCCCGCGCGTTCCGCTCCGTCGCCTCCCGGAGGTCGGCGGCGGGGTCAACCCGCCGGGTGGTGGAGGAGGTCTCCGCCGACTTCATGACGGAGCCGGCGGCCGACTTCTCAAGAAAGAGAGAGGGGCCCTAAAGCCAGAAAACAAAGTAAAGAAATTTCAGACAGACTCAATAAAGAAATACGAAGATACGAGGGGAGGTGGTGCTTACGCTGAAATAAGCTGTGGCGTCTTCACCACCTTGCAGAAGTGGTTGGCCTTTGCGGCCGCCTTGTCCCGCTTGGTCGCCGCGGCTGAGCCCTTGGGCTTCTTCGGCCGGCTGCCAAACAGGCTCGCCCCGGCCCTGGGCTTCTTGTCACCGCCTTGTGCGTCCGACAAAGCTGACGAGCCCGCGCCCGACTGGCCGGCTCCTGGCTGGTGGCGTGGGACGACCTCTTCCTCATCATCAGGCCAGTCCTCGAGACTGGCCCCAAGTCTCGGGCCGCCCGCTGCGCCGCCTCCTCCCTCGGCGTCGTCCTCCAGGGCCGCCGCCCCCAGGTTGGGGTCGTCAACATCACTCTCCGCCCGGTCGGGGAGGAATTCGCGGTCCAGCCCTGCGGTGCCGGCTGCTGGCTGGAGGGGGGGTTCTGACCAAAGCCGGCTGGTCAGATCGGATAAAATGAACTCGGCAACAAAGAAGTCAGAGAGAAAGAGAAAAAGAAAACAACTCACCAGAGGCGGAGGGGCGGCACGCGAATACGGCTCCTTGCCAAATTGCCCCTCTTCTCGAAGGTCGCAGTTCGCCAGATAATTCACCATATAGGCCACCTCCTTGCGAGGCATCTCCTTGGTGCACATCCGACTCGGGTCCCGGTGCCCGCTCATCTGGAAGATCATGTGGGGGCGACTTTGAAGAGGGAGCACTCGGCGGGCCACGAAGGCGTCCAGCAAGTCCGGCCCGGTGCCTCCCTCCGACTGCGCCAGTACTCGAAGCCGCGTAACAGCACCGACTCCTGCTTGCGTCAATGTCCGGGCCCGGTACAACCAGTTGGGTTGCCTCCCAGCCAGCGGGCCAGCTTCGAAGGCCGGCAGGTTGATCCAGTCGCCCTCCGCGGAGACGTTCTTCACATAGAAGTATGACCGCTGGCACATCTTCACCGACTTGATCAGCTTGATGGAGGGAAACGGGTTGTCGGCCCCTGACCTCCGCACGGTGATGAACGCGCCGCACTGAGCCGGCACGCCCGCGGCTTGGGTGTCGAGCTTGGAGTAGAGGAACTCCCCCTAGAGCTCCATGGTGGGGAGAACGCCGATGAAGCCCTCACACAGGGTGACGAAGGCGGACAGCAACACCACCATGTTAGGGGTGAGGTGGTGAGGATGGAGTCCGTAGAACTCAAGGAAGGAGCAGAAGAAGTTGCTCGCCGGTAGGCCCAGGCCGCGCAGGCAGTGCGAGCGGAAGACGACCCGCTCGCCCTCCAGCGGCATCGGCGATATCTCTCCCCTCCGCGTGAGGCGAACCCTCACGAGGTCCTCGTCGGGCAACCGACGCGTCTTGCAGAGGAAATCGACGTGGTCGTCGTGAACCTCCGAACCATCCCAGGTGCCGGAATGCGCCATAGGGGGCGTGACGGCGGAGGAAGAGCTCATCGTGAGCAGACTACCGCAGCGCTCGACGTAGCTTGAGGTGCGGTGGAGAGAGATAAGAAGAAGAAGAAGCAGTGGGGAGGTGGGACGCGCATGCTCTGCCGTCTCCCCTCCACCCCTACTTATAGCCCAGTGGGCTGCGAAGCCAAGGGGGCAGTTGTGGGATTTACTGCGCCCACTACTCCATGCCCCCCATGTTTATCGCGCAAAGTTACTGCTCGCGGTAATTCCGTGGGAACCTCAACTGCCCCCACGGCCGCAGCGGATCCGCTCGCATGCCAAGGTGTGGTAGTGGCGGGCCCCGCCTGCAGACATGTCCCATCTCGCGGATGGGTAGGCAGGCTGGCCCGGCCACTGGTTGCCATGTGGCGGGCACGGAGTGGGTGGCGGTCAGGAAGCTTAGCTCACACGCTACTGAGTTCCCGCCGGGGAATTCGAAAGAATTTTTGGACAAGTCAAGGTCAAGCGACTCCGACTCCTACCAGTCGGCCCGGCAGAAGTCAAACGAGGTCTCACCTCAAGCACTCGGAGAAAAAAACTGCTGAGGCTCCTCGGCTAATCGCCGCGGCGCCTCACCAGCTTCGGGGACTACTGTCGGAGTAATGGGCCACGGGTAGGCTAACCCGAGGCCCACAACCTTTCAAGACATCGGGGCTGACTGCGCCCCTCAAGACACCAGGATGGAGAGCCGCCTTCTAGAGGCCGGCTAAAGGAACAGTCGACTGCCCGCATGCGGCCGAGTCCTGGAGGCGAGGTCAAGATGGGCCGACTCCCGCCTGGCGGCTCCCAGAGAAGCCAGCCACGGGGAGTCGGCCCACGACACCAACAAAGCCCATGCCCTCATAAGGGGGGATGGGACGGAAGTGGCCACAGTAAAGCCCACTCCCTCCCCTTTTCATGGGATGGCTAGGACATAGTGCGCCGTACCAGCGGAGATCTTCGTTCGATGAGGCACTGTTGCCGTGCCATCCCCAACATCAGCAACAGTAGGCGGAATCCTGCACCCACGACGGCTTGTCAGTACGGTCCATGGACGATGGGCCCTACCGGCCAGCGAGAGTCCAGAAGACGGCAAGAGCGCCACCAGCCGGACCCAAAGGGAGCCGGCCCCCGAAAGTCGGCATGCCCCTCCCATGGGTCCCACGTGCCATTAACCAGAAGAGACGGGGAGTGGCTACAGTAATCGCCCGCCAGGTGGCAGGGCTGTAGCCACGACCCCATGACCAAGCCTGCGTCATTAGAAGCACGGCTGCAGTAATCGGCAGCCGGCAAGACCCGTGTAACGCCCTCGATGCGGCTATATCTCCTACGTGTCGAAGCACGACTTAGAGGCATAACCGCATTGAAAGCAATGTCGCAAGTAAGGTAATCTTCACAACAACCCATGTAAATAGATAAAAGGGGAAAAGGTACATAGTTGGCTTACACTCACCACGTCACACAAATACATGAATAACATTACAATCATCCAATACACTCATGGTCTGACTACGGTACCAAAATAAAGATCAACCCCCACATGCGACAAAGTCCCCGATCGCCCCAACTGGGCACCACTACTGATCATCTGGGAAAGACACATAGTAACGACGAGAGTCTTCATCGAACTCCCACTTGTGCTCAAGCGCATCGTCTGGAACGGTATCATCGGTCCCTGCATCTGGTTTTGGAAGTAAAATGTGAGTCACGGGGACTCAGCAATCTCACACCCTCGCGATCAAGACTATTTAAGCTTATAGGTAAGACAAGGTATGATGTGGAGCTGCAGCAAGCGACTAGCATATATGGTGGCTAACATACGCAAAAGGGAGCGAGAAGAGAAGGCAAAGCATGGAAGAATAACTATGATTAAGAAGTGATCCTAGAACAGCCTACGTCAAACATTACTCCAACACCGTGTTCACTTCCCGGACTCCGTCGAGAAGAGACCATCACGGTTACACACGCGGTTTATTCATTTTAATTAAGTTAAGTTTCATGTAATCTACAACCGGACATTAACAAATTCCCATCTGCCCATAACCGCGGGCACGGCTTTCGAAAGTTCAAATCCCTAAAGGGGAGTCCCAACTTAGCCCATCACAAGCCCTCACGGTCAACGAAGGATATTCCTTCTCCCAAGACATTCCGATCAGACTCGGCATCCCAGTTACAAGACATCCTCGAGAATGGTAAAACAAATCCAGCAACACTGCCCGAATATGCCGACAAATCCCGATAGGAGCTGCACATATCTCGTTCTCAGGGCACACTCAGATGAGCGCTCCATACAACTAAAACCAAACCTCGAGTTTCCCCGAGGGGGCGCTGCACAGGGCTCTAGTTTGGACCAACACTCAGAGGAGCACTGGCCCGGGGGGGTTTAAATAAAGGGATAATTAGATTTATGCCCCTAGTTGTGTCCCACTCGGCTATTTTGCCCCTAATTTCCAAAAGTCACCGCTTCTGTCCAAGTCACTTCGCTCCTCTTATGCTTTTGCCCTTTGACCTTTTGACCGTCAGCTTGAAAACTTCATAACTAATTCATACTAAATCATAAAAATGCAAATAAGATACCCAAATGTTCGGAAAAACATCACCTATATGTCAGTGTCATTTGCATTCATGAAAAAGGTGTCTTAAAGTGCCCATCCAAGTTTTATCTCTTATGCTACCACCATGAATAGTAAAATCTAAAAAAATTCAAAAAATTCAAAAAAAAATTGGTGGCAAAGAATGAGAAATGTTTTAAGTGCTCGCAAAGTTTCATCAGGGAATGACATTCATGGGTGCCCCAACAGAAAAAACAATCAGCACTCCAAAATAGATTATTTGTTTGCCATGACTTCCATGAATGTCGTTCCCTGATGAAACTTGGCAAGCACTTAGAACATTTGTCGTTCTTTGCCACCATATTTTTTTTGAATTTTTTATATTTAACTATTCATGGTTGTATCAAAAGAGCTAAAACTCGGATGTGCACTTTCCAACACTTTTTTCATGAATGCAAATGACACTGACATATAGGTGATGCTTTTCCGAACATTTTGGTATCTTATTTGCATTTTTCTGATTTAGTATGAATTAGTTATAAAGTTTTCAAACTGGCAGTCAAATGGTCAAAGGGCAAAAGCATAAGAGGAGCAAAGTGACTTGGATAGAAGCGGTGACTTTTGGAAATTAGGGGTAAAACAGATGAGTGGGACACAACTAGGGGCATGAATCTAATTATCCCTTAAATAAAGATGACCCTCGGGCTCCGGAAACCCAAGGGAAAAAGAGGCTAGGTGGCAAATGGTAAAACCAAGGTTGGGCATTGCTAGATGAGTTTTATTCAAGGCAAACTGTCAAGGGGTTCCCATTATAACCCAACCACATAAGGAACGCAAAATTCTGGAACATAACACCGATATGACGGAAACTAGGGCGGCAAGAGTGCAACAAAACACTAGGAAAAAGGCCGAGCCTTCCACCCTTTACCAAGTATATAGGTGCATTAAGATAACAAGATAATATAGGTGATATCCCAACAATAAATAGTGTTCCAATAAGGAACGATCTCCAATCTTCACCTGCAACTAGCAACGCTATAAGAGGGGCTGAGCAAAGCGGTAACATAGCCAATCAATGGTTTGCTAGGACATGGTGGGTCAGAGGTTTGACATGGCAATTTGGGAGGCATGATGAGCAAGTGGTAGGCATCGTAGCATAGGCATAGCAAAAGAGCGAGCATCTAGCAAGCAAAGATAGAAGTGATTTCGAGGGTATGATCATCTTGCCTGCAAAGTTGTCAGAGTTGACTTGATCCTCGTAAGCGAACTCAACAGGCTCCTCGTTCACGAACTCATCTCCCGAATCTACCCAAACAAGAACAACAAGCAAAAGGAACACAATCAACCATGTGCAATGCTCAAGCAATATGATGCAAACATGGTATGATATGCGGGATGCGGTATGTGATGCATATGCAAGATTTGACAAGGAATGATTGAACCTGGCCTCAACTTGGAAATCCAAGAGTGCCACTGGAAAGGTGAGGTGATTTCGGTTGAAATCGATATAAAGATCACCAGAATCGGATGCACGGTTTGGAAATGGCAAGCAAAACAAATATGGCACCGGTCTGCGATAATCAGCAAGTGACCAAATAAATGCATCAAGATAAATATGCTACAACACCCAAACATGACAACACAATACATGTAAGGGATCCACTCATGATGCTTGACAAAAGATGAACACTGAGCTACGGATAATTCATCCATTAACAGGTTCAAACAAGCATGGCAAAAGTGCAAATGATAACAGGTTTCAGACTTAGTGAAATTAACACAAGTCTGGAATTTATCCTCAGGAAGCACACTTTAGAGCATGAAAACTACATGCTACACGAACTTAACATGGCAAAGAAAGGCATGTAATGAAGCTACCCAAAGCACTTAACAAAAGTTCCTTAGTGACCTTGAGCCAAAAGGGATCAGAAAATACAATTGCAAGCATTTGAACATGGCAAAAACATAAACAGATTCAGACTTAGTGAAAAACTGGAGCATGCAAATCAGTTAACGAGTAGGCATGTTTACGAGCTCGATGCACTCACTACAGAGCATGGCATGACAAACTAAGCATACACCCATCAAGAATACATAGCATAGAAGCTAGACATGGCAAGAACAACACCATAGCATGCACGGATCAATAGCAACATCCTCGGCAAAATCGCTAAACATGTCAACAATCTGCCAGGATTCACGATATAGCAAAAGTAGAGCTTGATTGACTCAAGCTAGGGTGCTCCAAAATACAAACAAAGACATGGATGGATAGAGCACCACAATGTTAACAAAACATCCTTACTGATCATCCTCAAAAGAGGCACGGATCACTAGGAAACAACATGAACATATGGCATAACAACAAAATCAGGACAAGGACTTGGTGAAATTCTAAGTCCCTGAAATCAGCATTACCGATTACGCTACTTTGCAAGCTTGTGCTAGTCACCACAAATATCACAAAAATACATGGCAAGCACCTCTGTAAATATGGCATGTCATATAACAAAACTCATGTAGAGGTCAAGAGCGTAGCATGCACACGTTAATCATGGAAAAAATGACAAATAGCTATTTGATGAAACAGATCTGACAAATTCACCATATAGCCCTCTTCCAACAGCATTTCGAGCATCAAGATGAGCTCCAATGAAAATGATGCAATGAGATTAAATGATGTACTCGTCGAGGCGAACATTTTGATATGCTACACGCACAAATCGGAGCTACGGATGCGGAGTTACGGCATGCCAAAGTTTGCAAATATTTAGGGTTTTTTGGGAAGAAGAAGTCAACTGAAGCGTTCTGGATCTGGATCTGGCCGATCCACACTGTAGCGATGCATGCGAATCGAGGTTGAACGTCTCCAGAGAAGAAGGGGCCGGTGGGGCGTGGTTGCCGGACCGGCTGGACGGCGCCGGCGTCGGAGAGGAGAGGCGACCGCGGGCGGCATCGGCGCGATGGTCGGTGGCGGCGCCGGAAGCGGATGGCGGCGGGACTCGGCGCCGGAGTAGGTGGCAGCGCTCGCGGACGGTGAGCCGAGGCAGAGCTGCAGCCGGCTCCGGCGATGGAGCACGGCGGCGTCGGGGAAGGAGGACGTCGGACTTGGGGAGGATGAAGGCGGGCGGCGGCGGAGAGGATCTGGGCCGCGGGGGACTCGAGCGGGCTCGGCGGGCCGCGGCTACGGGGTGGCGGCGCCTGCCACGTGTCGCGCGCTGATTGGCGTGGGCGCGGCGGCGGGATTCGTCCGGCGGCGGCCGGACGTATCCGGTGGCGGCGGGGCAATTTTTAGGGTTATGGGAAGAAAAAGACCCGGGATTTTTGGAGGAAGGACTATAAATAGAGGTAGGAGGAGCTAGGAGACTCCAAATGAGGTGCGTTTTTCGGCCACGCGATCGTGATCGAATGCTCTAGACGATAGGAGAGTTTTGGTGGGTTTTGGGCCAAATTGGAAGGGTGTTGGGCTGCAACACAAACGAGGCCTTCTCGGTCCCTCGGTTAACCGTTGGAGTATCAAACGAAGTCCAAATGGCACGAAACTTGACAGGCGGTCTACCGGTAGTAAACCAAGGCCGCTTGGCAAGTCTCGGTCCAATCCGGAAATGTTTAACCCGCACACATGAAAAGAGGTAGAAAGGGGCACCAAAGGAGGTAGGAGCGCCGGAATGCAAAACGGACAACGGGGAAAATACTCGGATGCATGAGACGAACACATGATGACATGATATGATATGCATGACAAAGGCAACAACACACGAAGACAAAAACCCGACACCGTGGAAAATAAAATAACTTAGGCCGGAAACGGCAAGAGTTGGGATACAGATAAGGTAAATTACACCCAGGGTGTTACAACACTCCACCACTACGAAAGGATCTCGTCCCGAGATCTAGGACTGGAAAAACGCCGGGTACTCAGAACGGAGGTGATCCTCACGTTCCCAGGTGGCTTCATAGTCAGAATGGTGTGACCACTTGACTTTGAGGAATTTGATTGACTTGTTGCGAGTCTTGCGCTCAGTTTCTTCAAGGATAGAAACGGGGTGCTCACGATAAGAAAGGTCTTCTTGGAGATCAATGTCTTCAAAGTTGACGGTGCGGTCAGGAGTCTTGAAGCACTTGCGGAGCTGAGAGACATGGAACACATCGTGCATGTTTGCAAAGTTGGAGGGAAGCTCGAGTTGATAGGCGAGATCGCCTCTCTTGCTGACGATCTTGAAAGGACCCACGTATCTAGGGGCAAGCTTCCCTTTGATACCAAAGCGACGAGTACTTTTCATTGGAGAGACGCGGAGGTAAACATGGTCTCCGATCTCGAAAGCCAAATCATGATGCTTACTATCATAGTAGCTCTTCTGGCGTGATTGCGCTGCTTTGAGGTTATCACGAATGACTTTGCACATCTCCTCTGCCTCTGTGATCAAGTCATTTCCAAGAAGTTGACGTTCACCGGTCTCTGACCAGTTAAGAGGAGTACGACACTTCTTGCCATAGAGAATTTCAAACGGGGCCTTGCCCGAACTCGCTTGAAAGTTGTTGTTGTAGGATAACTCGGCATATGGAAGACAATCTTCCCACTTCATACCGAAAGAGATAGCGCAAGCCCTGAGCATATCTTCAAGAATCTGATTGACACGCTCGACTTGACCGCTAGTTTGAGGATGAAAACTTGTGCTGAAACAGATGTTGGTGCCCATGGCCTTCTGAAAAGAATCCCAAAACTTGGAGGTAAAGATGCTGCCATGATCTGAAGATATCAACTGCGGAATACTGTGCAGAGAGACAATCCGAGAGGTATAAAGCTCCGCCAATTGAGCTGCAGTGGTAGACTCTTTGATAGGCAGAAAGTGAGCCACTTTAGTGAGTTTGTTGATGACAACGAATATAGCATCGTTACCACACTTGGACTTTGGAAATCCCGTCACGAAGTCCATCTCAATGTGGTCAAACTTCCATTCTGGAATGGCAAGAGGTTGGAGGAGACCAGCTGGTCGTTGGTGTTCTGCCTTCACTCTTCTGCAGACATCACATTCATTCACGAACTGAGCAATCTCGCGCTTCATTCGAGTCCACCAATACGCCTGCTTGAGGTCCTGGTACATCTTTGTACTTCCAGGGTGGATAGAGAGGAGTGAATTGTGAGCCTCGTTCATAATGACTTTACGAAGGTCACCTTTAGGCACAACAATGCGATCCTCGAAGAAGAGAGTATCCTTGTCATCAAGGCGATAGCATTTGTACTTGGGTTGAGTCTTGGCAATCCCAATCTTCACCTTCTTCACCATAGCATCAAGAAGTTGAGCCTCGCGAATTTGATCTTCCAAAGTAGGAGAGACTTGAAGGTTGGTAAGGCTTGAGAATCAGACTGTTGCAGTAAGCCTTTCTGCTCAATGCGTCAGCAATTACATTGGCCTTGCCTGGAGTATATTCAATGCTCGGATTATACTCTTGAATCATTTCGACCCAACTAGTCTGCCTGAGGTTGAGATTAGGCTGAGTGAAGATGTACTTGAGACTCTTGTGGTCAGTGAAGATGTCCACTTTTCTTCCCAATAAGAGATGTATCCAAGTCAAAAGAGCATGCACAACTGCCGCCAACTCGAGGTCATTAGTGGGGTAGTTATTCTCGTTGGGCTTCAACTGGCGAGAGGTATAAGCCACAACTTTCTTCTCTTGCATCAACACTGCACCAAGACCTTGAATAGAGGCATCACAGAAGACCTCGAACGGTTTGGATTCATCAGGAGGAGTTAGAACTAGAGCAGTGACTAATTTCTCTTTCAGGGTGTTGAAAGCGATGTCACATTCAGGAGACCAAACGTACTTGACGTGCTTCTGGAGAAGGTTTGAAAGAGGCTTCGCGATCTTTGAAAAGTTCTCAATGAACCTTCTACAGTAGCTTGCGAGACCAAGGAAGATGCAGAGTTGCTTCATGTTCTGAGGTGGTTCCCAATTCACAATTGCAGACACCTTCTCAGGATTCACCGCTATGCCCTTGGCAGAGATGATATGCCCAAGATAGAGAACCTCATCGAGCCAAAACTCGCACTTTGAAAACTTGGCATAGAACTGATGTTCTCTCAGCTTATCGAGCACCAAACGCAAGTGCTTGGCATGATCTTCCTTGTTCTTGGAAAAGACCAAAATGTTATCGAGGTAGACCAAGACAAAGTCATTTGTGTAGGGGTTGAAGATGAAGTTCATCATGTGAGAGAATGTCGGAGGAGCATTGACGAGGCCAAAAGACATGACAGTGTATTCATATGAACCATAGCTTGTTCTGAACGCTATCTTGGGGATATCTTGCTCACGAATTCAAATCTGGTGATAGCCCATACGAAGATCAAGCTTGGAGAATACTTGAGCACCTTTGAGTTGTTCAAACAGCTCGTTGATGTTGGGAAGTGGGTACTTGTTCTTTATAGTCTTCTTGTTCAATGGACGGTAGTCAACACAAAGTCAGTCCATTCCATCCTTCTTCTTCACAAAAAGAACTCCACAACCCCACGGAGAAGAACTAGGTCGGATGAGAACCATACGTTCTTGAATATCGAGTTGCTTCTTCAGCTCCTTCAACTCTTCAGGTCCTAGCTTGTAAGGACGTTTGCAAACAGGTTCCGTGCCAAGCTCAAGATTGATGACGAATTCAATTGGCCGGTGCGGAGGCATTCCTGGAAGCTCTTCTGGAAAGACGTCTTGGTATTCGCAAACGAATGGAATTTGAGAGATGGCATCCAGCTCATCCTTCTCATTGAGAGAAAACAGACGGATGGTATCATCACGAGCGGCAAAGACAATTACATCCTCAGACGAATGAGTCAATTGAATCTGCCAGGCAGCACAATCAACATGAGCCTTGTGCTTAGAAAGCCAATCCATTCTGAGAATAAGATCAATATCGGAGTCACCCAGAACAATGGGAGAAGCTAGAAATTTGTAGTCGCCCAACGTGATAGTAACATCCGGGACGCAGATATTAGCTATCATTTGCTTGCCCGGTGACATGATTTGCAAAGGTCTTTGCAAATGCTGATAATCGCACTCATACTTTGATGCAAAAGGTTTAGAAATGAAGCAATGCGATGCACCAGTGTCAAAAAGAACTTTTGCAGGAACATCGTTAACAGGAAGGTTACCCATGATGACATCTGGCGAGTCCTCTGCCTGAGCTGCATTCACCATGTTGACCTTGGCGTGCTTGGGGTTATGCTTGACCACAGCTGTACTTGCCAATCTCACAGGAGGAGGAGGAGGGAGACACCTCTGATTGAAGCATTTGTTGGAATAGTGACCCTTCTGTTGGCACTTGTTGCACGTGACCTCCGAGAGCGGACGGTGATACGGAGCACTTGATCTTGGAGCTTGAGACGAAGTCTTGTTCTGAAAGCCTGGGTTGGGTGGGTGGGAATATCCACTGCCACCTTTGCTCTTCTGCTGATAAGGCTGACGGAACGGAGGAGGAAGCCAATACTTCTGCTGCTTAGCCACTTGAGTTGAGGAAGAAGGAGTTGCATCTCTGACTCGCTTCTTGGAAGCATCGCACTTCAGTTGAGCAGTCTCTTGTTTCATTGCCATGTTGTAAAACTCATCGTACCTCTTGGGCTCAAAGAGAACGAGAGCTAGCTGGATTTCTTCTCTAAGAGCACCCCTGAACTGGTATATCATGCTCTTCTCATCAGGGACGTCTTGCTTAGCAAAACGGGCGAGCTTTTGAAACATCTTGTTGTACTCGTAAACATACATAGTGCCTTGCTTCAGGTTGCGGAATTCCTCACGCTTGCTTTCAACCACGATCTGAGGAATATGATGAGCTTTGAAGTCTTGACGGAATTCATCCCAGGTAATCACATGGCCTCCTCTAGAATCTTTGTACTGCTGGAACCATTCTGCAGCTTGGTCTTTGAGTTGGAAGGAGGCGAACTTGACAAAGTCCTCAGGCATGACGTTACTGCACTCGAAATGCTTGCATATGTCCACGAGCCAATCATCAACATCTGTTGCCTCAACACAATTGCTGAAGGTCTTTGGCTGGTTAGCAAGGAACTGGTTGAGTGTAGCAAACTGATTCTGATTGTTGCCATGACCCTGGTTCCCTTGGTTGCACTCTTGAAGAATTTGCATGATCAGCTGCGTGTTTGCATTAGTAGCGGCCATCACAGCTTGCCATGCCTCCAGAGGTGGAGGTGGTGGTGGCGGATCAGGATTCGGAGTCGTGCGCGTTGGAGGAGCCATCCTGAAGAGGTTGACATCCGTTAGCACATTGACAGACAAATATTGAAGCTGAATCAAACGGGTTGAAATTGCAACATATAGTCTTCACATCCGAACAAAATGAACGAATGCATTCCAATTGAAATGGTCACATATCCATAAATTGAGAAGCCACTTAGAGTTTAGGAAGAAGAATAAAACCAACAAGGTACGGACAAGAACGAATACTCGGTGAGGATTACCCAATCCCAAACCAAATATCCGTGGAAGAAGAACTAGAGCTACAAGAATTCCCACCTTTGAAACTCCCGAACCTTTCCGGTTATGCAATCAGGTGTTGGGGATACAGGGGAAGCATAATATCTCACCCAAATCTAGCAAATCCTACATCTAGCTGTATCCATCCTTCAACACATAACCGAGAAAAACTTCAGAAATCATCTACCTCAACCTTCGAAAAGCATCCGTTATACAAGTTATGGCAATACTCCCGAACTCCCGCCCCAGTACTGGGTGGCGTCGAGGTTATCTCACCAACTACTGCATAAAAGAGATTTTCGATGTCGGCGAAACTCAGGTATTCCAGAATCTCAACGATAAAATTGTGACGACAACACCTTGGAGCTCAACTCCCCGGGACACTGCCACAACCCCTAAATGACAGGAGGCACCAAGAACAATGTTCTCGTCACAAATCGATCGGAACGATTCCAAGATACCCGCGTGATCCTAAAAAAATTTAGTGAAATTTGAGAAGAGAAGAGTCAAAACTCTACGTCAGGATGCCTTACCAGAGCGATGAAGGGACTGGGGAGTAAAAATAATTCCTAACTCTCTGATATATATAATTCCTAAAAGACTCAAAACATTTTTCTAGACTCAACAACGCCAACGATTCGATCAAGCAGGGAGCTCCTAAGGTCGGGGAAGGCTCTGATTACCAACTTGTAACGCCCTCGATACGGCTATATCTCCTACGTGTCGAAGCATGACTTAGAGGCATAACCGCATTGAAAGCAATGTCGCAAGTAAGGTAATCTTCACAACAACCCATGTAAATAGATAAAAGGGGAAAAGGTACATAGTTGGCTTACACTCGCCACGTCACACAAATACATGAATAACATTACAATCATCCAATACACTCATGGTCTGACTACGGTACCGAAATAAAGATCAACCCCCACATGCGACAAAGTACCCGATTGCCCCAACTGGGCACCACTACTGATCATCTGGGAAAGACACATAGTAACGACGAGAGTCTTCATCAAACTCCCACTTGAGCTCAAGCGCATCGTCTGGAACGGTATCAACGATTCCTGCATCTGGTTTTGGAAGTAAACTGTGAGTCATGGGGACTCAGCAATCTCACACCCTCGCGATCAAGACTATTTAAGCTTATAGGTAAGACAAGGTATGATGTGGAGCTGCAGCAAGCGACTAGCATATATGGTGGCTAACATACGCAAAAGAGAGCGAGAAGAGAAGGCAAAGCACGGACGAATAACTATGATCAAGAAGTGATCCTAGAACAACCTACGTCAAACATTACTCCAACACCGTGTTCACTTCCCGGACTCCACCGAGAAGAGACCATCACGGTTACACACGCGGTTGATTCATTTTAATTAAGTTAAGTTTCATGTAATCTACAACCGGACATTAACAAATTCCCATCTGCCCATAACCGCGGGCACGGCTTTCGAAAGTTCAAATCCCTGCAGGGGAGTCCCAACCTAGCCCATCACAAGCCCTCACGGTCAACAAAGGATATTCCTTCTCCCGAGACATTCCGGTCATACTCGGCATCCCGGTTACAAGACATCCTCGATAATGGTAAAACAAATCCAGCAACACCGCCCGAATGTGCCGACAAATCCCGATAGGAGCTGTACATATCTCGTTCTTAGGGCACACTCAGATGAGCGCTCCATCCAACTAAAACCAAACCTTGAGTTTCCCCGAGGGGGCGCTGCACAGGGCTCTAGTTTTGACCAACACTCATAGGAGCACTGGCCCGGGGGGGGGGGGTTAAATAAAGATGACCCTCGGGCTCCGGAAACCCAAGGGAAAAATAGGCTAGGTGGAAAATGGTAAAACCAAGGTTGGGCATTGCTGGAGGAGTTTTATTCAAGGCGAACTGTCAAGGGGTTCCCATTATAACCCAACCGCGTAAGGAACGCAAAATCCGGGAACATAACACCGATATGACGGAAACTAGGGCGGCAAGAGTGGAACAAAACACTAGGCAAAAGGCCGAGCCTTCCACCCTTTACAAGGTATATAGGTGCATTAAGATAACAAGATAATATAGGTGATATCCCAACAATAAACAGTGTTCCAACAAGGAACGATCTCCAATCTTCACCTGCAACTAGCAACGCTATAAGAGGGCTGAGCAAAGCGGTAACATAGCCAATCAACGGTTTGCTAGGACATGGTGGGTTAGAGGTTTGACACGGCAATTTGGAAGGCATGATGAGCAAGTGGTAGGCACCGTAGCATAGGCATAGCAAAAGAGCGAGCATCTAGCAAGCAAAGATAGAAGTGATTTCGAGGGTATGATCATCTTGCCTGCAAAGTTGTTAGAGTTGACTTGATCCTCGTAAGAGAACTCAACGGGCTCCTCGTTCATGAACTCGTCTCCTGGCTCTACCCAAACAAGAACAACAAGCAAAAGGAACACAATCAACCATGTGCAATGCTCAAGCAATATGATGCAAACATGGTATGATATGCGGGATGCGGTATGTGCATATGCAAGATTTGACAAGGAATGTTTGAACTTGGCCTCAACTTGGAAATCCAAGAGTGCCACTGGAAAGGTGAGGTGATTTCGGTTGAAATCTATATAAAGATCACCGGAATCGGATGCACGGTTTGGAAATGGCAAGCAAAACAAATATGGCACCGGTCTGCGATAATCAGCAAGTGACCAACTAAATGCATCAAGATAAATATGCTACAGCACCCAAACATGACAACAAAATACATGGCAGGGATCCACTCATGATGCTTGACAAAAGATGAACACTGAGCTACGGATAATTCATCCATTAACAGGTTCAAACAAGCATGGCAAAAGTGCAAATGATAACATGTTTCAGACTTAGTGAAATTAACACAAGTCTGGAATTTATCCTCGGGAAGCACACTTTAGAGCATGAAAACTACATGCTACAGGAACTTAACATGGCAAATCAAGGCATTGCATGAAGCTACCCAAAGCACTTAACAAAAGTCCCTTAGTGACCTTGAGCCAAAAGGGATCAGAAAATATAATTGCAAGCATGTGAACATGGCAAAAACATAAACAGATTCAGACTTAGTGAAAAACTGGAGCATGCAAATCAGTTAACGAGTAGGCATGTTTACGAGCTCGATGCACTCACTACAGAGCATGGCATGACAAACTAAGCATACACCCATCAAGAATATATAACATAGAAGCTAGAAATGGCAAGAACAACAACATAGCATGCAAGGATCAATAGCAACATCCTCGGCAAAATCGCTAAACATGTCAACAATCTGCCAGGATTCACGATATAGCAAAAGTAGAGCTCGATTGACTCAAGCTAGGGTGCTCCATAAATGCAAACAAAGACAAGGATGGATAGAGCACCACAATGTTAACAAAACATCCTTACTGATCATCCTCAAAAGAGGCACGGATCACTAGGAAACAACATGAACATATGGCATAACAACAAAATCAGGACAAGAACTTAGTGAAATTCTAAGTCCCTGAAATCAGCATTACCAATTACGCTACTTTGCAAGCTTGTGCTAGTCACCACAAATATTACAAAAATACATGGCAAGCACCTCTGTAAAGATGGAATGGCATATAACAAAACTCATGTAGAGCTCAGGAGCGTAGCATGCACACATTAATCATGACAAAAATGACAAATAGTTATTTGATGAAACAGATCTGACAAATTCACCACATAGCCCTCTTCCAACAGCATTTCGGGGGTCAAGATGAGCTCAAATGAAAATGATGCAATGAGATGAAATGATGTACTCATCGAGGCGAACATTTTGATATGCTACACGCACAAATCGGAGCTACAGATGCGGAGTTACGGCATGCCAAAGTTTGCAAATATTTAGGGTTTCGGGAAGAAGAAGTCAACCGAAGCGTTCTGGATCTGGATCTGGCCGATCCACACTGTAGCGATGCACACGGATCGAGGTTGAACGTCACCGGAGAAGAAGGGGCCGGCGGGGCGTGGTCGCCGGACCGGCTGGACGGCACCAGCGTCGGAGAGGAGAGGCGACCGCGGGCGGCGTCCGCGCGATGGTCGGTGGGGCGCCGGAAGCGGATGGCGGCGGGACTCGGCGCCGGAGTAGGTGGCGACGCTCGCGGACGGCGAGCCGAGGCGGAGCTCCGGCCGGCTCCGGCGATGGAGCACAGCGGTTTCGGGGAAGGAGGGCGTCGAACTTGGTGAGGATGAAGGCGGGCGGCGGCAGAGAGGATCTGGGCCGCGGGGGCCTCAAGCGGGCTCGACGGGCTGCGGGCGCGGGGTGGCCGCGCCTGCCACATGTCGTGCGCTGATTGGCACGGGTGCGGCAGCGGGATTCGTCTGGCGGCGGCCGGACGTGTCCGGTGGCGGCGGGGCAATTTTTAGGATTAGGGGAAGAAAGAGACCCGGGATTTTTGGAGGAAGGACTATAAATAGAGGTAGGAGGAGCTAGGAGACTCCAAATGAGGTGCGGTTTTAGGCCACGTGATCGTGATCGAACACTCTAGATGATAGGAGAGGTTTTGGTGGTTTTTGGGCCAAATTGGAAGGGTGTTGGGCTGCAACACAAACGAGGCCTTCTCTGTCCCTCGGTTAACCGTTGGAGTATCAAACGAAGTCCAAATGGCACGAAACTTGACAGGCGGTCTACCGGTAGTAAACCAAGGCCGCTTGGCAAGTCTCGGTCCAATCCGGAAATGTTTAACCCGCACACACGAAAAGAGGTAGAAAGGGGCACTGAAGGAGGTAGGAGCGCCGGAATGCAAAACGGACAACGGGGAAAATACTCGGATGCATGAGACGAACACGTATGCAAATGCAATGCACATGATGACATGATATGAGATGCATGACAAAGGCAACAACACACGAAGACAAAAACCCGACACCGAGGAAAATAAAATAACTTAGGCCGGAAACGGCAAGAGTTGGGATGCAGATAAGGTAAATTACATCCGGGGTGTTACAACCCGCAAGCGGCGGGTACGGCCTGTCGGCTCTGTACCAGACCAGTCGGCGGGGCCCACCAGCCGACGGGCCCTAGCAGTCGGCAGAGAAGATGGCAGGCAAAGAGACTGACGGCTGGGCCCTGCGCCTAGTCAGTTTACCATTGTACCCCCGGGGGGTAGGCCTATATAAACCCCCCGGGGCACCCATGCAAAGGGTTCGGACCCATTAGAACTAGACCAGACCTTAGAAAAGGAAGAGAGCTGGCCTAGCCTCCTCCTGTCTACAGATACAGCTCGAGGAGCACCATTGTACTCACTTTTTCCTTAGTGATCATGCGAAGACCCCGCAGAGCAGGACTAGGGGTGTTATCTCCTAGGAGAGCCCCGAACCTGGGTAAAGTTCGCTGGTGTATGTGTCTACGCCTCATCCCGTTTCCAGGCACCGGCGACGTTCTACTCGCCCCCACCATGATAACCATCCATTGGCATATGTCGCACCCAACCCCCGACAAACACCATGCCACTGTTGATTGTCGGCAAAACATTGAGATACCTGGTTTTTTAATTCTAGTAAATCCAAAACTCGTGTGAAATTAATGAAACTTGGCATGCTATCATGGAGCGGCATCAACATGTCGTGGTGAAAATTTTGTCCCATTTGGGGCAGGTTTGGGTATAAGCTTCTCACAAACCAGAGCTTGTCACAACAAGCATGATGGTTGCGATGGGGAACGTACCACCTTTGGGGACGGGACGATATCTGTTGCCTCTTATTGCTTTCAAAAAATTCTAGTGTCAACATAGAACAACAGGAGTGTTGTGTTCAATCTTGGAGTTTTTCGGGGTACGTTTGGCCCTTTTTATACATTAATTAGGTTTTCTAGGCATTTTATGTGCATAATTCAAATTTGAACTACAACCACATGCTCCAATGCACTAAAGTTGGTTGAAAAAACACATGTGTGTCCTTGGGTGAATTTCTAGGTCCCATGCAAGAGATGGGAATGAAATTCAAACACCAGGGCACTGTTGATTGCCGGCGAAACATTGAGAGGCCAGGTTTTTAAATTATAGTAAATCCAAAACTCGTATAAAATTCATGAAACTTGGCATGCTATCATGGAGCGGCATCAACATGCCGTGGTAAAAAATTTGTCCCATTTGGGGCAGGTTCAGGTATAAACTTCTCACAACAACATGATGGTTTCGATAGGGAACGTCCCACCTTTGGGGACAAAACGATATCCATTGCCTCTTATTGCTTTCAAAAAATTTCTAGTGTCAACATAGAACAACAGGAGTGTTGTGTCAATTTTTGTGATTTTTCGGGGTTCGTTTATACATTTTTACGCATTAACTGGGTTTTCTAGGCATTTTATGTGCATAATTCAAATTCGAACTACAAGCACATGCTCCAATGCACTAAAGTTGGTTGAAAGATCTAATCTGTGTCCTTAGGTGAATTTCTAGGTCCCATGCAAGAGATGGGAATGAAATTCAAACATCAGGGCACTATTGATTGCCGACAAAACGTTGAGATGTCTGGTTTTTAAATTCTAGTAAATCCAAAACTCATCTGAAATTCATGAAACTTGGCATCCTATAATGGAGCGTCATCAACATGCCATGGTAAAAAAATTGTCCCATTTGGGGCAGGTTCGGGTATATGCTTCTCACAAACCAGAGCTTCTCACAACAAGCATGATGGTTTTAGTAGGGAACGTCCCACCTTTGGGGACGAAACGATATCCATTGCCTCTTATTGCTTTCAAAAAAATTCTCGTGTCAACATAGAACAACAGGAGTGTTGTGTCAATTTTTGGGATTTTTCGGGGTTCGTTTGGACATTTTTATGCATTAACTGAGTTTTTAATGCATTTATGTGCATAATTCAAATTTGAACTACATGCACATGCTCCAGTGCATATAAATTGGTTGAAAAATCAAATATGTGTCCTTGGGTGCATGCTTAGGTCCCATGCAAGAAATGGGAATGAATTTCAAACACCAGGGCACCGTTGATTGCCCGCAAAACATTGATATGCCTGGTTTTTAAATTCTAGTAAATCCAAAACTCGTCTGAAATTCATGAAACTTGGCATGCTATCATGGAATGGCACCTGACATGATGTGGCATTTTTCGTGTCCATTTTGAGAGAAGGCGCACTCGAATAATGGCAGCCAACAAAGGCATTTTGAAAAAATAGCTGCCACTTTAATATCTTAAACGTTTGTATAATTCAAACCGTGTGCATTCTATTAACCATTCACATGACACCACGTGTCTTGGTATTAATGGCTGTAGGAGGTGTCGTGCGGACAGCTTCTTGACCTTGACTGAATGGGAGGCGTGCGAGCATAGTCCGGTGTGCAAGCTGACCGAGAGGCGTGCAAGCTGTCCTCCAATGCGCAGGCTCACCGGGAAGCATGTGAGTTGTACGCTGTGCAGGCTCAAGCGAGCCCTTTGACTTCCATGGCCGCCCGCCTTCCTCTTCATTAATGGCGCCTGAGCCGCTGATTAATACGGGTGGCCTTACTGTTCGCCTCCTGAGGGAGTCCTGGATTAGGGGGTGTTCGGGTAGCCGGACTATACCTTCAGCCGGACTCCTGGACTATGAAGATACAAGATTGAAGACTTCATCTCGTGTCCGGATGGGACTTTCCTTGGCGTGAAAGGCAAGCTTGGCGATGCGGATATTCAAGATCTCCTACCATTGTAACCGACTTTATGTAACCCTAACCCTATCCGATGTCTATATAAATCGAAGGGTTGTAGTCCGTAGGCAATCAACTCCATATACAACAATCATACCATAGGCTAGCTTCTAGGGTTTTAGCCTCCTTGATCTCGTGGTAGATCTACTCTTGTACTACCCATATCATCAATATTAATCAAGCAGGACGTAGGGTTTTACCTCCATCAAGAGGGCCCGAACCTGGGTAAAACATCGTGTTCCCTGCCTCCTATTACCATCCGGTCCAGACGCACAGTTCGGGACCCCCTACCCGAGATCCGCCGGTTTTGACACCGACATTGGTGCTTTCATTGGGAGTCCCTCTGTGCCATCACAATCAGGAAGGATGCCTCCTCCCGTCTTTAAAGACGGCGCCGTTGCTAAGGGAGCCTTGGCTGTCGGCCAAACCCTCCAGCTAGGTGGTTTCCTCATGACCGCCTGTTCGGCTGTTGCGCCGACGGTGACCTCTCGGGTCATCAAAAGCAACCTACACGTCAGCTCGGAGCTCGTCGAGCAGCTAGATCCAATGGAGCTCTCTTCCGTAAACAAGCTCTTGGATCGCATCGCCGCCCTGGGGGTCGCTACGGATTACGACCGAGTTGGGCTTAAACCTGATCTAAGAGAAATTAACTCTTCCCAAGTCACCCACCACATTGTCGTGGTAGAGACACTGTGCGGCGACCCTTCATCTATTTTAAGGACTAGCTACGTCCGAATTCCCGACCCCTCCAAGCCGGATACCCGCGGAGGGGGAGATATAACGCAAGACCTGAGCTTAGGATCAGGCAACGGGCCAGATTCACTGGACAACAACCAAGAATCCGAACTTCAGAGTTCGGAAACTCTTCAGCCTCCGAATCTTGGATTGGGTGAGGTTTCAGATTCAACGACACCCGCCCACCCAATCATAAGCGATCTCTCCCAAATCAGGCAGAGGCCCAAGGAAACAGTACATCATTACTGGGCCAGATTCCTCCTGGTTATGAACGGGATAAAGGATTGCCACGAGGAAGACGCAATCTCAATTTTTTGCGATAATTGCACGGACAAGGGAATCCTTAACGCCGTAAGTCATCGTGATATCACACGCTTCGCTGACTTGGTGTCCATAGTACAAAAATACTGTGCGATGGAAAGCGCCTGGAAAACCGAAATAAATTTTTGGGATAATCCGGCCTTGAATAGTAATCCCGTCCGAACTAAGAGGGTGCATCATCACAGGACACCCGGGATAAACACCAAAAAGCCAAAACCCTCTACAGGGCATGGAACCGTACTGGAAAGATGGCTTGATGGACCCTATAGAATTCACAGTACAGAGGACGCCACACCAACTCACAGCCTTAGAGCATGTTGGATACTCCGGCAGGTGGCCAAAATTGGCGAGGACCTCTTAATTCCGGAGGCCGCAGAAAGCCAGCCCAAGGACACCAGTACCGTTCTCACAGTCTTCGAGACTTTCGCATCAAACAATGTGCGAAAAAGAACACTCCGCAGCCTTGCCGAAGTCTATCAAGTTGCAACAATAAATCCATGGAGCGACACTGCCATTACCTAACGCAAGTGATGAACCTAGATTCCGAACAGCCCGAGCACCAGCTGCATTGGTCCTCAGTCCCATAGTGGACGGCTTTCGCCTCACCAAGGTGCTCATGGATGGAGGCAGCGGACTGAACCTCATTTATGAGGAAACTCTTCAAAACATAGAAATAGACTGGAACCGCGTCGAGCGAAGCAGCACAACCTTTAGAGGAATAATCCCCAGTCGGGAAGCGCGCTGCACAGGAAAAATCACACTAGATGTGGTGTTTGGCACGCCGGATAATTACAGGTCCGAAGAAGTCACGTTTCAGGTGGCCCCGTTTAAGAGCGGATATCACGCTTTACTAGGGCGGGAAGCATTCACAATCTTCCAAGCAATACCCCATTACGGGTACATGAAGCTTAAGATGCCCGGGCCGAATGGAATTATCACTCTAGCTAGTGATCCGGACATAGCACTCCGCGCCGAAAACAAGACGGCCGCATTAGCCCTTGAGGCGCTATCCGAAGCCTTAGCGGCCGAGGAACTGACTGCGCTGCGCTCCACGGTTAACAGGGATGATGTGATACTCGATAAGAGATCCAAATCCACATCCTTCAAGCCAGCCGATGAAATAGTCAAATTCCAGGTCCATCCAACGGACCCCAATAAAATAGCTTCAATCGGGGCACGACTAAACCCTGATGCAGACGCCGCACTGCGAGAGTTCCTACGAGAGAACTGGGACATCTTCGCCTGGCACCCTTCAGACATGCCAGGGATCCCACGCAGGCTGGCCGAACACAGCTTAAATATCCTAAAAGGATTTAAACCTGTCAAACAAGCCCTTCGGCGTTTTTCCGAACCCAAGAGACAGGCTATGGGAGAGGAGCTAGCCAAGCTATTGGAGCCTGGATTCATCAGAGACATAAAACATCCGAACTGGCTAGCAAACCTGGTGATGGTACCAAAAAAGGACAAATCCTGGCGCCTGTGTGTCGATTTTAAAGACCTTAACAAGGCTTGCCCAAAGGATCCCTTCCCCCTCCCCCGCATCGATCAAATTATCGATGCCACCACAGGACACGATTTGTTGTGTTTCCTCGACGCATACTCCGGTTACCATCAAATCAAGATGGCAGAATCAGACCAAGCTGCAACAGCATTCATCACACCATACGGCCCATTCTGCTTCAACACAATGCCCTTCGGGCTGAAAAACGCCGGTGCAACATATCAGCGCATGATCCAGACATGTCTGGCAAACCAGATCGGCAAAAAAGTGGAGGCGTATGTGGATGATGTGGTCGTCAAATCAAGACATGTCGAATCCCTAGTAAACGACTTGAGGCTTACATTCGATAACCTCCGACAATATGACATCAAGCTCAACCCAGAAAAATGCGTCTTCGGCGTCCCAGCCGGAAAGCTCTTGGGCTTCATTGTATCCGGTAGAGGAATTGAAGCAAACCCAGCCAAGATCCGAGCTTTGTCACAATTGGATGTCCCAAAGGACCTTAAACAAATACAAAAATTAACCGGGTGCGTGGCGGCTTTAAGCCGCTTCATCTCCCGCTTGGGAGAAAAGGCACTACCCCTCTATCTCCTCCTTCGGTGCACCGAACACTTCGAGTGGACGGAGGCCGCCACAGCCGGACTTGATGAAATAAAAGCCATATTGGCAACAAACCCAGTCCTGGCCGCGCCGAACACCGGCGAACCAATGTTATTGTACATTGCAGCAACACATCAAGTTGTCAGCACAGTGCTCGTTGTCGAGCAGGAAACGGATGGACACAAATTCCCCCTTCAAAGGCCGGTCTACTATGTATCCACTGTCCTCACTCCATGCAAATCACGGTACCCGCATTATCAAAAGATTGCATATGCGGTATTCATGGCATCCCGGAAGCTACGACACTACTTTCAAGAGTGTTCCATAACAGTAGCCTCGGAAGTACCACTCAACGATATTATCAACAACCGCGACGCAACGGGCCGGATTGCAAAATGGGCCATCTAGTAACGCGCCACTCGCGCTCATTAAACCTGGGGGCTTCTTTAACAGAAGCTTATTTATACGGGCTTCACGCCCAACACATGCGTCAAACTTCTGCATGTACCTTTTTCTTCACCATTATATGCATCGATGTGACTTAAGTTTTGGCCAAGCTGGGTTGCCTGGCTCCTGTGCTTACCCCTACGTTCCCGATTATTCGGCTAGGCGGTAAAGGGAGCACCTCTACGATTGTTACTGCCGGGTCAGCCGGTTGTGTACCTCAGACTGGGTGAAGCCGAAAGCTAGCGTTCTTAAGGGAATATTCGGTCGGTGAGATAAAAGATGATCTTTTTACTCATTTTATGCGCCCCCAGATGCTTTTTTCTGTGTCTTTTTACGTAGTTCGGACATGCACTTTAGGGCATGCCTCCCAGCGAAAGGAACCCCTAACGGAACTATTCTCTCTGGAAGATGTTTCTTACTAACCATGTAATATAACATAACTAGTTGGGCACTTGTCTGATAAAGCACTAATGACCCCTACGCCTGGTCTCCACGCATACCATGGTTCTTATATAACCGCTATGGTATTCGGACACACTCCGGACCGTCAGGTCCCGAGGTTGAAGCGAAAAGGTCGGCAACGACAAACGATCTACAATCCGGCTAGAAGGCATTACACATGTCAATTCAAAATTACATAGTCATTCTGACTGATTGTATTCCTCTTCTATACCATCTAACAGGCTGTCTAATTACAGTCCTGCTGGGAATACTTCGCGGCCAACTCTACTTGGCCGTATACTAAGCTCACAGGGATCTCCTTCCCGTCAGGCCCCACTGGTCCGACCTCGGCCATGTGGTTTGGGTCAGACTTCGTAAAACGGGTCTTCACCATGGCCCAGGCTTCCCTAGCGCCTTGTCGGCAGGCCGATATCTTCCACAACCAGAAGCGCCGCCGAGCTCCCTTCAGCTTCTCCGCAAGCTCTCCAAGGCCCTCGGGCATGGAGTGGGCAGGCCATAAGGCTTGGGCAACACCTCGCATCGCCTGCCGAATTTGCTCGCGCAGTGGCATGAGTTTGGGAAGAAGGTCACCCGTAGAACCGGGCATCTCCTCTGCAGGACGACCTGTGAGCATACCTACAGACATTCCTCTGTTAGTCGACTTCCTCACCGAACTTTTTTTTCAAAGTTTGTTCAAGCACTTACTGAATACGCCGCGTCGAAGCCACTGATTCTCCCTCGTGGAGTCCGACAGCTGGCCACGAACATCTTTAAGTTCGACGTCCAGCCTGGTGTTGGCATCCTGAAGATCATTCTTCTCTCGCCTCACCTTTGTCAACGTACTCTCACCGGCCTTTAGCCGGCATAAGAGCTGTTGCTTTTCCGGATCGAGTCCGGCGCCATCTGCAACATGATTTGTCAGATTTGCACCCACACCGCACAATACTAATCTTTTGAAGCGTATCTTACCTGAGGGGGTCTCTTTGGCCTCCCCCGCTGCGGCTAGTGCGGCCTCTAGTTGGGCCTTGCACTTTTCCAGCTCCTGGGACAGTACGGTATTCTTCTCTGTAAGAACCTGCTTATTCAATGATCCTTAAATCAGTTGCTCTAACTGTCCAAGTCTCGGGGGCTACTGGTATATCTATATTTGACCAAAATTTTCTTACCCGTATGTCTTTTACATACTGCTCCATGGCTCTGGCTAAACAATTTTTAGCGGCACGGAGGTACGCATCTCCTGAATTAAAGGCATCTAAAGCCTCTTGGGAGAAACAAGCGTCGCATAGAACTGTCCGGCGACGCCTGTGGTTCATGGCACTCTCCACTTCAGAATTTGTGGAAGACAGCCTGTCCGCATCCTCTGTCGGAGGAGCGTCCGGTGCATGCCTTGTGCTCGCCTCCGCTTCCTGGCCAGACGTTGGAGCCTGGCTGGTGGGGGCGCGATTGGCAACCTCTCCGGATGTAGTCCGGCGAGGTCTCTTCGTTTTGAGGATAGCACGAATGTTAATATGCCCTGACTGAATAACATCAGGGAAACAGAGGGTGCGCTATACCTTTGCGCCGGCATCTCAGTCCGGACTGCATTCCTTTTTGCCCCACGGGGTCCTGCGGCCCCTCGTTGGCTAGCCGCCGCAGGTTCGGCCTCCTGCCTCAGAAATCTCCCCTGCAAAACACGGTTGTCGTTAGAAACACCGGAATACGTGAGAGTGGAATCTCTCTCAAGGGAATGAGACTCTGGTTTCTGTCACCTGGGAGGCCGGGACTAACCCTGGGTAATCAGCCGTGATGGCTACCAAGGTATTGTCCTTGCTTAGCTGATGGAACACCCCGTCGATAAGCTCCACCGATATGTCCAGGTCCTCTTCGGAGTCCGGATCAAGGGACCTTCTGGGTCCTCGGGCTGTGGAGGGCGGCTGTTTATATCCTTTACCTCCTGTCGCAGTTCCTACAATGAAGTCATTAGACTACCTATCTAACTGTGGGAGTATAAAACAAACGGGCAAGCGCAATTATTCACTTACCCAACTTGGAGGATCGTACATAGTAAATCCGGCCTGTGGATTGACGCGGAGGAATTCCTCCTTTTCTCCCTTGTACAAAGAGGATAAGATCTTCACTAGGGCGGCAGCTGAGGCCGGCCCCTTACGACCGTAACGGGTAGCGTCATCCTCCCCGTTGAAATCCCACATGGGGTGGCCTCTATATTGAAGTGGCTGCACCCCCCGCATAATGCATGCGGCCATGACTCCAATCATGGTTAGTCCAGAATGAGCCAACAGTCTTATCCGGCCCATCAGGTAAAGGACGTCTCTGTCACTTTCTTTCTGAGAGCTCCGCGGACGCCAGCTCAAGCGTTTCTTCAATGGGGCACTATTGAACTCAGGGAGACCGACCCGGATAGGGTCCGGTAGCGGGACATCATCTATGTAAAACCATTCCGAAGGCCAGTCCTCGGACGCCTTCTTTGGGGTTCCGGATAGATATCCGGTCCTGGCGATGCGCCATACTTCGGCTCCGCCCACTTGGTATATAGACCCCTCTCGAGAACGGGGCACCAGGCAGAATAACCTCTTCCACAGCGCGAAATGAGCCTCAACGCCTAAAAATAGCTCGCAAAGGGCGACGAAACCCGCAATATGCAATACGGAGGCGGGTGTGAGATTGTGCAGCTGGAGGCCGTAGAACTCCAGAAGCCCGCAGAGAAATGGATGAATTGGAAATCCCAGTCTCCTTATTAGATAGGGGACGAGGCACACCCGCTCTCCTTTAGAAGGATTGGGGGTGCTCTCTGCTTGTTTTCCGCCATTGTAGGTGGCGAGACCGGCTCGGACCGGGACCATGTATGCCTGAGGGAGAAATCCCTTGGCCTGAAGCGACACTAACTCGCTATGCGGGATGGTGCAACTCTCCCAGTCCCCGGGTTTGGAACCAGAGGGGCGAGGGGAGGAGCTGCGACGGCTGGTCATGTTGGAATGGACCTTTGCTGGAAGCGCTGTGATGATAACTCGCGGAAAGGAGAAGATGCAGTTTGGACCTAAATCCCCATCCTGTTAAATAGGCGGCTCGTTTATACGGCTAGGGGTGTGGATGTAAAAACTCCCCGGCTTTTCGCATTCGTTTGACACGTGGAGGGCGGCCATTATTGGGTGTGGAAGCCGAGGAGCACTACATTACAAAAATCGGACATTATTCCTACAGGTACACAAGATTTGGAGAAGAACCCGCCTTGCAATGCCGAACAATCTGCGCGCCGGACTCGTCGTCATTGAAGCCTGGTTCGGGGCTACTGAGGGAGTCCTGGATTAGGGGGTGTTCGGGTAGCCGGACTATACCTTCAGCCGGACTCCTGGACTATGAAGATACAAGATTGAAGACTTCGTCCCGTGTCCGGATGGGACTTTCCTTGGCGTGAAAGGCAAGCTTGGCGATGCAGATATTCAAGATCTCCTACCATTGTAACCGACTTTATGTAACCCTAACCCTATCCGGTGTCTATATAAACTGGAGGGTTGTAGTCCGTAGGTAATCAACTCCATATACAACAATCATACCATAGGCTAGCTTCTAGGGTTTTAGCCTCCTTGATCTTGTGGTAGATCTACTCATGTACTACCCATATCATCAATATTAATCAAGCAGGACGTAGGGTTTTACCTCCATCAAGAGGGCCCGAACCTGGGTAAAACATCGTGTTCCCTGCCTCCTGTTACCATCCGGCCTAGACGCACAGTTCGAGACCCCCTACCCGAGATCCGACGGTTTTGACACCGACACCTCCCATTCCCCTCCCTCCCGCAGACCTCCACCAACGCCATGGCGCAGAATGATCATCTGCCACTAGTCTTCAATATTGGTGAAGTCGACTCCAAGCCAGAGGAGATAGAAAATAAGTAGGAATGGGGCCTCATGGACATGGCCCAGAACGAGTTGGTTGTGGCGGTTTTTGCCCCCACTCCCGTCCCAGCTCCCATCCCAGCGCCCGCGCCAGCGACCATCCCCGTAGCATTGATGGGCTGGTCGCCGAGCACTATCGAAGACCTGGAAGCCGCGGGCGTCAGAGAGGTCTCCGCGGACCCGCACGAGCTCATGTACATGCTAGCGCTAGCGCCCGTGCCCGTTCGCGCCCCTCCACCCACCGTGGCGCCGGGCCCCATGCGTTTGGCTGCACCCGCCGCGCCCGTGCCCCTGCTCGTGCGCGCCCCTCCACCCACCGCGGCGCCATGTGTTTGGCTACACCCGTCGCGCCCGTGCCCATGCACACGCCCCCTCAACGGCATGGGATGTTGCCGTCGACAGCTACCTCTCAGCGGCGCCAGTTGCCGTCCTCCCGTGCCCCGCCCGTCGATCACGCGACGACATGGTGTTTGATTTACAAGTGAAGAACATTTTGTGATGCCTTGAAGACTTCAACAACGGTGTCCCATAGGACGACAACGACGGCGCGGCACGCCGCCTCCGCCGCCACCAGAAATAGTTTTTTGGGGTTTAATACTGTATCTCGAATTCTCGATCATATGAATATAAATTCGCAGTGTGACTGAATGAAAGATATGGTTTGAACGAACTTGCGTTTTTCTCTCTTAATGTACAGACATATCAAACGGTTTTCTTTTGGAAAAAACGGCAATGGTTTTTAAATATAAAACACACATCGCAAATGTTTTAGTTAGAACACTCGTATGCAAACCGACAGCTTCCCTAGGAAGCCAAGGGAAAATGTGCCGAGCAGGATTTCTACATCCCTTCAATGCAAACATTTTTTTGCATGACCCGTGTGCAACCACATACAAACAATTGGGTAAGATTTGCATATCTGTCATTTTGGGTATGTTGCCATTTGTCAAGCTGGAAAGATTAACATTTGTTTATCTACTAACATTGCCATTTGTCAACCTTGTAACACTGCGATTTGTCAAAATATGCAGCTAAAAATCACTAGCACTATCTAATTTTTGCAACTAAAATCACTAGAACTGTTCATATGGACACCACTAGTAGGCGTGAGTTGATGGACACATATGCAAATGTACCATTGATTACATACAACAAGTCATCAACCCACAACGACAACGAGGATACACGTTGGATTATAGATCATTTCCAACAAAACATTCTAGTAAAGCTTTTCTCACACAACAAATAACAAATCGATGAAATGAACTTCAGCTCAACCACTCGTCGGCGTTGGAAACGCTTGATTTGAACCAGAAGTGATTCTCTGGGAAGGGACGGCTACTGTCAATCTCGAGACCAACGCAGGACTAATCATCCAGGCTGAAGCGGCCTATTTCAGGACCCATATTGGGATGGTAAGGAAGCATAGCAATGGCCAAGGTATAGATACAATTGCTTCTCATAAATGGTAGTAATGTTGTGTCAACAGCAGCTGGATCGCCTTCCACCATCACTGGATAGTTTTGTCCAAGGAAGAGCGAGTTTCCTCCAAGACTTTCAATACTAAACCAGGGAGAAGGTGTTGGCGCTAGTACACTAGTATCCATCCTGAATACCCTGTAGCGGATGTTGGAATAGGTCCGGAGAGTGCGACCATGCGAGACAACACCTGCTTCCTTAGTAACATCAGCAGTGCCCTGTATACAGACAAGAAGAGGTGATCTATCGGAATAAGTTGCTAGGCGCCACTGAGTATATGGGTCCTGCTCGTCCTCATGCTCATGATCATCAGCAATGTCATCTCCCCCTTGGTTATAAAAATTTTCAAGTATAGGTGGTGGAATGTCCACAGGACCTTGGAAACACAAGAAGGTTAATTAGTAAAGGGAAACTAGCTAACCTGCATGCATGTGGATGAAACAATTATAATTACAGTGGAAGACAAACGTACCAAAAGCATTAGGATTCCATGCAAAACAGTGCCACGAGTGATGGCATCAAACACAAGACCGTCGTATTGAATTGCATCACAGTACTCATCCATGTACAGAAATTGATTTTTGAGCAATATCCATCGGGGCGTGGAAGTAAGGACGGCAACAAGCTTGTCGAAGATAGAAACAACTTCATAGTTTGTGTGATCCCAAGAGTGGTTGGGAACTCGACAAATTGCTATCTTCCTTAGACGACAATCACCATGATCGTATTTGAACTCACGTAGAATACCGGTGTACTCAACCTATGGGCAGTCGTCTGAGATTTTTGGAAGTGCAACCTGGTGACAAGTGTACACATTCACAAGTTCCCACTCGCAGTTGTACCCAATATAAACAACCCAATCTCCATTTGCGCTTGCCCAAGCCTTGCCCTCAAGCGATGGCATCTTAACATCATACATATCATTATCAAGCGGCATCAACTTGCACAAGGCGAGGCTTCCCTCATCCCTGCGCCAGTCAGCAGGGTCACGGCGAAGAAGATAGGGGAGATCAACCCGCTCCTGGACCCTTGGGTTACTTGTAATGATGTTATTAGTTGAGTTGAGAATGGTCTTGAAAGAACCTGCCATGCTAGCCGAGGTGATGACATCGCACCGATCAATGAGTTCCTCCACCACGTCATCTTTCATATCGGGGCAAGAATAACGGGGTCGTTTCCCGCCAGTTCCCTCCATGGAGAAGATGATCAAACAATGGTAGAAGGAAGGGTGAAGGCAAATGGAGGGAGGAAGAGCGTGCAACAGCAGTTCCAAATCGAGAGAGAAAGGCGAAGAGGCGGTGGACGGTTGCCACGGTACACGAAGAGGTGCCTGGGGAGAGAACGGTTGCCACAGAGGTCACACACTGACGACAAGGGCCGAGTGAACCGCATGCGTATATCGCACACACCTTGATCGGGCTGAACGTTTCTTTTGTGTTGCCTAATCACAAACAGTTCATCCGAGTGAACCGTATGCTGTATATCGCACACACCTTCATCTGGCTGCCCGTTTCTTTTGTGTTGCCTAATCACAAATAGTTCACCCAAGTGAACCATATGCTGTGTATCGCACATGCCTTCATCTGGCTGCCCGTTTCTTTTGTTCCTCCTCATCATAAACAGTTAATTGAACTGAACCGTATGCCATTCATCGCCGCAACTAAAATCTGAACCGTGTTTGATGCATCCGTCATCGCAAACGTTTTATACATTTTTGACGGTTTTCATACACCACCGTTTGCGATTATTGCATCACACATAGTTTCTCGAAGGGTCTCTGATCATAGTGTCGCGTTAGCAGCATCCTGCAGTAGTGCCCATCAGATACCTCTTACTGAATTTTGTGAAATATGCTTGCTTTCTGCTGGCGGTGGTTTGGTAGAGCCTAGGACGGCAGAGTTTGAGGCCTTTTACCGTACATTGACAGTGGGAGATGAGGGGTGTCGGGTATCATTGCTGCTGGCTTGCATTTTCCTGGTGTTCATTATTTTGCTCTCTTCATTGCAAAATGCCTGCTTGCTAGAGAGAAGGTGGGTGCACTCAGTTCACTAGACCTTACTATTTTACGTCGTGCACTAGAGGGCGACAACACTTATAGCTTGGGAGCTATTGTGGCACGTCACCTCCACATTAATAAGTCCAAGGGTAAAATACATGGTGGTATCTTTGCTACTCGTTTGGCGGCTCGCTTTAATGTTGAGATACGCCTTCATGATTATCCTCTACCCATCGTGCGGCCATGGATCACCACCAGTTTACTGATATCAATTCTCCTAACATCCCAATTACATAAAATCTGGTTTTTAGTGTGAGAACTCATGATATTATTCCATTGCCTGCTCCAGCTTTGTTTGATCCTGTTGCTAGGGGCGGATATAGGATTATGCCTCCGTATCATCACCTACCAGGAATGAACAAGCTACAACAGAGGAGGAGCCTCAATAGTGGGATGCGTGGATGCCCGCTCCTCAGCACCCTGACTACTATCCAGGCTTCTGATTGACTACCAAGTTAGGCCAAAAGCCTAAGCTTGGGGGAGTACATGTTTCCACCGACTTTATATTCATGACCACTCATTCCATTTGTCGGTGTCTCCACTTTTTCATTGTATTATCCATGCTTAAATTTATTTTTCTTGCTCTCTTCTTGTGTGTTTTAGAAAACCTTAGAAAAACCAAAAAAATAGTTGTAGTTAGTTTGCTTTCTATGCATGCTTAGTTGTAATACTAAAAGGAAAACCCAAAAAGATTTCCTTGTTCTTCTTTTGCTTATTGGGAGCTTTCTCGTGTAAATAGTTTTTCTCGTTTTTGCTTTTCCCTTTTATATTCTTGTTCAAAAAAACAAAAACTCTAAAAATATTTCAGTGTGTTTCTCTGAATTTCTTTTCTTTTTATTCGAGTCGTACCGAGGAGAAGACCACGATGAAAATGTTGAGTGTCTCTCATATGCATAATCATTTATCTAACAAAGAGCCCATTTTACCCTATCTTTTCTTGTTGAATAAAATGTTTGTAGATTCTAGCTTAGTCCATGACACTCTTGCACTATTATTATTTTCACATCGTTCGGTCGTGCAAGTGAAATGCAATAATGACGATATTCGATGAACTGGCTGTGGCAAAGAGAAACGGGTATGAATTCAACTTGTTCTGTTTTTGTAAATATGTTTAACCTAGTATCCATGATTCAGCCCATTATGATTAAACATGTTTGCAATGACAATTAGAAATTATAGTTTCTCATGCCATGCATAAGTAGCTAGGAGTGGATAATGATTTATCTTGGATATCAACATTGCGTTAAAATGATTGTGATGTAGTGTGATGATATGGTATCCTCCTCTGAATGTTCGAGTGGCTTGACTTGGCACATGTTCATGCATGTAGTTGAATCAAAACCAACATAGCCTCTATGATATTTATGTTCATGGTGTTCATATCCTACTCATGCTAGTGTCCAATGTTACTTATGCATAATGTATGTTCATGTCCGTTGTTGCTCTCTAGATGGCCGCTTCTCAATCTATTTGCTAGCCTTCGCCTGTACTAAGTGGGAATTCTGCATGTACATCAAAAACCTTGAACCCAAGTTATTCCAAATGAGTCCACCATACCTACCTATATGTGGTATTACCCTGCCGTCCTAATTAAATTTGCATGTGCCACCTCTAAAAACTTTGAATAAATATCCTTTTTGTGTGCCTGGATCATTCATGGAACGACGGGAGGTGGTCAATATCTTCCATGCTAAGCGGGTTATTCTCAGGTTGAGTGTTTATTCACTTGCCACTGCACGAGAAAAGGGCGGTAATAGGGATTCCTAGTCCCCCGGGACTATGGTTGGTATGGACGGCACCCGTTGTTTCGAACAAGCCGTGGAGTGTGATTGTTGGTGGAGGGGAGTAAACCTTTACTTTTATCACTTGGGAACCGCCACTAGCGTGCTTAGCATGGAAGATATTGATAACTGATGGTCGTGAAGTAAATGAGAAGGGTGCATGTCTCAAAATATCAATTACCTCTGTTTTAAAATTTTAAGCTCTGACACCTCTGCAAATCACTGCTTCCCTCTGCGAAGGGACTATCTATTTACTTTTATGTTGTGTCATCACCTTCTAAAATAATCACCAGAACCTGAGAGCACTGTTGTCATGCCGATGCATTGTGTGTAGCTAATGTTGGGTGCATCATGATTGGATCTTTTTTGCCATGAATTACAATGTTTAGTAGCTGCTTGAACTTTGGAGGTGCTCTGCATTTATGTTTTGTGGTCGCAGAAAGGGCTATCGAAATACCACTACTGTCATATTATATCATGGTTGTTTTGACAACGTGTTACCGTTTGAGATATCTTATTAGTGCTCGCTAGCCGATTATGTTATTGATATGAGTTAATATAATCTTTAAGAGTCATTGTCGTCATGGTTAGTTATAATGTTGGCTGCAAACCTGGGTGTTGTTTAAGCCTATTTATGCAAACAAGAGCAAAAGAGTTCATAAAAGTTTTTCTTTTCACTTTCAGTTTATCAAGTGAATTGCTTGAGGACAAGCAAAGGTTTAAGCTTGGGGAGTTGATATGTGTCCAACGTATGTACTTTTCCTAACGCTTTTCCTCTTGTTTTGGACTCTATTTTGCATGATTTGAATGAAACTAACCCCGGACTAATGCTGTTTTCAGCAGAACTACCATGGTGTTGTTTTTGTGTAGAAATAAAAGTCAATGGAACGAAACTTCTGGAGCCAAGAGTCACCTGAGGGGGGCACCTGGGCCTGCCCCCCCAGGCGCGCCCAGGTGGGTTGTCCCCACCTGGTGGCCCCGCAGACCCTGAAACAAATGCTATAATCCTATTTTTCCAGAAAACAATCAGGGAGAAAGAATTATCGCGATCCACGAGACGAAGCCGCCGTCACCTCCTGTTGTTCATCGGGAGGCCAGATCTGGAGTCTGTTTGGGGCTCCGGAGAGGGGGATCTTCGTTCTTCGTCATCACCAACCCTTCTCCATCGCCAATTCCATGATTTTCCCCACCATAAGTGAGTAATTCCTTTGTAGGCTTGCTGGTCGGTGAGGAGTTGGATGAGATTCATCATGTAATCTAGTTAGTTTTATTAGGGCTTGATCCCTAGTATCCACTATGTTCTGAGATTGATGTTGCTACGACTTTGCGATGCTTAATGCTTGTCAATTTGGGCCCGGGTGCCATGATTTCATATCCGAACCGCTTATGTTATCACCATTATATCCATGTTCTAGATCTGATCTTGCAAGTTATAGTCACTTACTACGCATTATGATCTGGCAACCCCGGAGTGACAATAGTCGGGACCACTCCTGGTGATGACCGTAGTTTGAGGAGTTCATGCATTCACCGTGTGCTAATGCTTTGTTCTGGTTCTCTATTAAAAGGAGGCCTCAATATCCCTTAGTTTCCAATTGGACCCCGCCGCCACGGGAGGGTAGGACAAAAGATGCCATACAAGTTCTTTCCATAAGCACGTATGACTATTTACGGAATACATGCCTACATTATATTTATGAACTGGAGCTAGTGCCGTATCGCCCTAGGTTATGACTGCCACATGATGAATATCATCCAACAAATTGCCGATCCAATCCCTACGAATTTATCTTATATTGTTCTTGCTAAGTCACTACTGCTATCGTTACTGTTGCACTTGCTACAAAAATACTGCTATCACGGTTACCGTTACCATTGTTGCTACTACTATTATCGAAAACTATCATATTACTTTGCTACTGATCATGTTGCTGCAGATAATTAATCTCCAGGTGTGGTTGAATTGACAACTCAGCTGCTAATACCTTCAAATATTATTTGGCTCCCCTTGTGTCGAATCTATAAATTTGGGTCGAATACTCTATGCTACCTCTTGAGCATGCGTTGGTTTTCCCTTGAAGAGGAAAGGGTGATGCAGCAAAGTAGCGTAAGTATTTCCCTCAGTTTTGAGAACCAAGGTATCAATCCAGTAGGAGATAATGCACAAGTCACCTAGTACGTGCACAAACAATCAAGAACCTTGCAACCAACGCGATAAAGGGGTTGTCAATCCCTTCATGGTCACTCGTAAAAGTGAGATCTAATAGAGATAGTAAAGTGAATATTTTTGGTATTTTTGTTGTATAGATTGGAAAGTAAAGATTGCAAAATAGTAAACGAGATGCGATGTAAATAAAAGAGATGTAATATAATAGGAAAGAGACCCGGGGGCCATAGGTTTCACTGGTGGCTTCTCTCAAGATAGCATGTATTACGGTGGGTGAACAAATTACTGTCGAGCAATTGATAGAAAAGCGCATAGTTATGGAGATATCTAAGGCAATGATCATGAATATAGGCATCATGTTCGTGTCAAGTAGATCGAAACGATTATGCATCTACTACTATTACTCCACACATCGACCGCTATCCAGCATGCATCTAGAGTATTAAGTTCATAAGAACGGAGTAACACATTAAGCAAGATGACATGATGTAGAGGGATAAACTCAAGCAATATGGTAGGCCCAGGCCGCGCAGGCAATGCGAGCGGAAGACGACCCGCTTGCCCTCCTGCGGCACCGGCGAGATCTCTCCCCTCCGCATGAGGCGGACCCTCACGAGGTCCTCGTCGGGCAACCGACGCGTCTTGCGGAGGAAATTGACGTGGTCGTCGTGAACCTCCGAACCATCCCAGGTGCCGGAATGCGCCATAGGGGGCGTGACGGCGGAGGAAGAGCTCATCGTGAGCAGACTACCGCGGCGCTCGACGTAGCTTGAGGTGCGGTGGAGAGAGAGAAGAAGAAGAAGAAGCAGTAGGGAGGTGGGACGCGTGTGCTCTGCCGTCTCCCCTCCACCCCTACTTATAGCCCAGTGGGCTGCGAAGCCGAGGGGGCAGTTGTGGGATTTACTGCGCCCACTACTCCACGCCCCCCACGTTTATCGCGCAAAGTTACTGCGCGCGGTAATTCCGTGGGAACCTCAACCGCCCCCCACGGCCGCAGCGGATCCGCTTGCATGCCGAGGTGTGGTAGTGGCGGGCCCCGCCTGCAGACATGTCCCATCTCGCGGATGGGTAGGCGGGCTGGCCCGGCCACTGGTTGCCACATGGCGGGAACGGAGTGGGTGGCGGTCAGGAAGCTTAGCTCACACGCTACTGAGTTCCCGCCGGGGAATTCGAAAGAATTTTTGGACAAGTCAAGGTCAGGCGACTCCGACTCCTACCAGTCGGCCTGGCAGAAGTCAAACGAGGTCTCACCTCAAGCACTCGGAGAAAAAAACTGCTAAGGCTCCTCGGTTAATCGCCGCGGCGCCTCACCAGCTTCGGGGACTACTGTCGGAGTAATGGGCCACGGGTAGGCTAACCCGAGGCCCACAACCTTTCAAGACATCGGGGCTGACTGCGCCCCTCAAGACACCAGGATGGAGAGCCGCCTTCTAGAGGCCGGCTAAAGGAACAGTCGACTGCCCGCATGCGGCCGAGTCCTGGAGGCGAGGTCAAGACGGGCCGACTCCCGCCTGGCGGCTCCCAGAGAAGCCAGCCACGGGGAGTCGGCCCACGACACCAACAAAGCCCATGACCTCATAAGGGGGGACGGGACGGAAGTGGCCACAGTAAAGCCCACTCCCTCCCCTTTTCATGGGATGGCTAGGCCATAGTGCGCCGTACCAGCGGAGATCTCCGTTCGACGAGGCACTGTTGCCGTGCCATCCCCGACATCAGCAACAGTAGGCGGAATCCTGCACCCACGACGGCCTGTCGGTACGGTCCACGGACGATGGGCCCTACCGGCCAGCGAGAGTCCAGAAGACGGCAAGAGCGCCACCAGCCGGACCCGAAGGGAGCCGGCCCCCGAAAGTCGGCATGCCCCTCCCACGGGTCCCACGCGCCATTAACCAGAAGAGACGGCGAGTGGCTACAGTAATCGCCCGCCAGGTAGCAGGGCTGTAGCCACGACCCCATGACCAAGCCTGCGTCATTAGAAGCACGGCTGCAGTAATCGGCAGCCGGCAAGACCCGTGTAACACCCTCGATGCGGCTATATCTCCTACGTGTCGAAGCACGACTTAGAGGCATAACCGCATTGAAAGCAATGTCGCAAGTAAGGTAATCTTCACAACAACCCATGTAAATAGATAAAAGGGGAAAAGGTACATAGTTGGCTTACACTCACCACGTCACACAAATACATGAATAACATTACAATCATCCAATACACTCATGGTTTGACTACGGTACCAAAATAAAGATCAACCCCCACATGCGACAAAGTCCCCGATCGCCCCAACTGGGCACCACTACTGATCATCTGGGAAAGACACATAGTAACGACGAGAGTCTTCATCGAACTCCCACTTGTGCTCAAGCGCATCGTCTGGAACGGTATCATCGGTCCCTGCATCTGGTTTTGGAAGTAAAATGTGAGTCACGGGGACTCAGCAATCTCACACCCTCGCGATCAAGACTATTTAAGCTTATAGGTAAGACAAGGTATTATGTGGAGCTGCAGCAAGCGACTAGCATATATGGTGGCTAACATACGCAAAAGGGAGCGAGAAGAGAAGGCAAAGCATGGACGAATAACTATGATTAAGAAGTGATCCTAGAACAGCCTACGTCAAACATTACTCCAACACCGTGTTCACTTCCCGGACTCCGTCGAGAAGAGACCATCACGGTTACACACGCGGTTTATTCATTTTAATTAAGTTAAGTTTCATGTAATCTACAACCGGACATTAACAAATTCCCATCTGCCCATAACCGCGGGCACGGCTTTCGAAAGTTCAAATCCCTGCAGGGGAGTCCCAACTTAGCCCATCACAAGCCCTCACGGTCAACGAAGGATATTCCTTCTCCCGAGACATTCCGATCAGACTCGGCATCCCAGTTACAAGACATCCTCGACAATGGTAAAACAAATCCAGCAACACCGCCCGAATGTGCCGACAAATTCCGATAGGAGCTGCACATATCTCGTTCTCGGGGCACACTCAGATGAGCGCTCCATACAACTAAAACCAAACCTCGAGTTTCCCCGAGGGGGCGCTGCACAGGGCTCTAGTTTGGACCAACACTCAGAGGAGCACTGGCCCGGGGGGGTTTAAATAAAGGGATAATTAGATTTATGCCCCTAGTTGTGTCCCACTCGGCTATTTTGCCCCTAATTTCCAAAAGTCACCGCTTCTGTCCAAGTCACTTCGCTCCTCTTATGCTTTTGCCCTTTGACCTTTTGACCGTCAGTTTGAAAACTTCATAACTAATTCATACTAAATCACAAAAATGCAAATAAGATACCCAAATGTTCGGAAAAACATCACCTATATGTCAGTGTCATTTGCATTCATGAAAAAGGTGTCTTAAAGTGCCCATCCAAGTTTTATCTCTTATGCTACCACCATGAATAGTAAAATCTAAAAAAATTCAAAAAATTCAAAAAAATTGGTGGCAAAGAATGAGAAATGTTTTAAGTGCTCGCAAAGTTTCATCAGGGAATGACATTCATGGGTGCCCCAACAGAAAAAACAATCAGCACTCCAAAATAGATTATTTGTTTGCCATGACTTCCATGAATGTCGTTCCCTGATGAAACTTGGCAAGCACTTAGAACATTTGTTGTTCTTTGCCACCATATTTTTTTGAATTTTTTATATTTTACTATTCATGGTTGTATCAAAAGAGCTAAAACTCGGATGTGCACTTTCCAACACTTTTTTCATGAATGCAAAAGACACTGACATATAGGTGATGTTTTTCTGAACATTTTGGTATCTTATTTGCATTTTTCTGATTTAGTATGAATTAGTTATGAAGTTTTCAAACTGGCAGTCAAACGGTCAAAGGGCAAAAGCATAAGAGGAGCAAAGTGACTTGGATAGAAGCGGTGACTTTTGGAATTAGGGGTAAAATAGATGAGTGTGACACAACTAGGGGCATGAATCTAATTATCCCTTAAATAAAGATGACCCTTGGGCTCCGGAAACCCAAGGGAAAAAGAGGCTAGGTGGAAAATGGTAAAACCAAGGTTGGGAATTGCTAGATGAGTTTTATTCAAGGCAAACTGTCAAGGGGTTCCCATTATAACCCAACCGCGTAAGGAACGCAAAATCCGGGAACGTAACACCGATATGACGGAAACTAGGGCGGCAAGAGTGCAACAAAACACTAGGCAAAAGGCCGAGCCTTCCACCCTTTACCAAGTATATAGGTGCATTAAGATAACAAGATAATATAGGTGATATCCCAACAATAAATAGTGTTCCAATAAGGAACGATCTCCAATCTTCACCTGCAACTAGCAACGCTATAAGAGGGGTTGAGCAAAGCGGTAACATAGCCAATCAACGGTTTGCTAGGACATGGTGGGTCAGAGGTTTGACATGGCAATTTGGGAGGCATGATGAGCAAGTGGTAGGCATCGTAGCATAGGCATAGCAAAAGAGCGAGCATCTAGCAAGCAAAGATAGAAGTGATTTCGAGGGTATGATCATCTTGCCTGCAAAGTTGTCAGAGTTGACTTGATCCTCGTAAGCGAACTCAACGGGCTCCTCGTTCATGAACTCATCTCCTGGATCTAACCAAACAAGAACAACAAGCAAAAGGAACACAATCAACCATGTGCAATGCTCAAGCAATATGATGCAAACATGGTATGATATGCGGGATGCGATATGTGATGCATATGCAAGATTTGACAAGGAATGATTGAACCTGGCCTCAACTTGGAAATCCAAGAGTGCCACTGGAAAGGTGAGGTGATTTTGGTTGAAATTGATATAAAGATCACCAGAATCGGATGCACGGTTTGGAAATGGCAAGCAAAACAAATATGGCACCGGTCTGCGATAATCCAGCATGCATCTAGAGTATTAAGTTCATAAGAACGGAGTAACACATTAAGCAAGATGACATGATGTAGAGGGATAAACTCAAGCAATATGATATAAACCCCATATTTTTATCCTCGATGGCAACAATACAATACGTGCCCTTTTGCCCCTACTGTCACTGGGAAAGGACACCGCAAGATTGAACCCAAAGCTAAGCACTTCTCCCATTGCAAGAAAGATCAATATAGTAGGTCAAACTAAAACAATAATTCGAAGAGACTTGCAAAGATATCAAATCATGCATATAAGAATTCAGAGAAGAACTAAATAATATCCATAGATAATCTTGTTCATAAATCCAACATTCATCGGATCTCGACAAACGCACCGCAAAAGAGTATTACATCGAATAGATCTCCAAGAACATCGAGGAGAACTTTGTATTGAGAATCAAAGAGAGAGAAGAAGCCATCTAGCTAATAACTATGGACCCGAAGGTCTGTGGTAAACTACTCACGCTTCATTGGAGAGGCAATGGTGTTGATGTAGAAGCCCTCTGTGATCGATTCCCCCTCCGGTAGATCGCCGGAAAAGGCCCAAAGATGGGATCTCACAGGTAAAGAAGGTTGCAGCGGTGGAAAAGTGGTTTCGTGGCTCTCCCTGATGTTTCTAGGGTATAAGAGTATATATAGGCGAAAGAAGTACGTCGGTGGAGCTACGAGGGGCCCACGAGGGTGGGGGCGCACCTACCCCCCTGGGCGCGCCCTCCTGCCTCGTGGCTTCCTCGTGGACTTCCAGACTGCGACTCCAAGTCCTCTGGATTGCTTTCAGTCCAAGAAAGATCATCGCGAAGGTTTCATTCCGTTTGGACTCCGTTTGGTATTCCTTTTCTGCAAAACTCTAAAATAGGCAAAAAAACAGAAATTGGCACTGGGCCTCCGGTTAATAGGTTAGTCCCAAAAATAATATAAAAGAGAATATTAAAGCCCATTAAACATCCAAAACAAATAATATAATAGCACGGAACAATCAAAAATTATAGATACGTTGGAGACGTATCACTCTACCCTCAAAAACTGTGGCGATCCCCTACACTTGTGGGTTATCACAAACCCACGGAAGCAACCACACGCCCCTCTACCCACCTCCACCACATCGTCCCCCTCCTCCCAGGCCCGACCCGCATCGCCACCATTTGAGCGCAATTGTGGGCACTACCCCTGTGCGGCCCGTGACCCTCCTACATCGTCTTCATCCTTGCACTATTCCAATCCCCCCTAATCATCGTCCACAGCTTCCACAACCTCACACTATAGCCGCACAGGCCGGATCAGCTCCAGCTCACTCGCAAGCTTTCTCCATGCGGCTTGCAACCATGGCTATAAAAGGCACAACCCAGATCCTCCTTGACCCGCACCACCTCCCTCTCCCTCTCATGCTCCCTAGCTCGAGGAGCAATGCCAGGAGGTCCTGCTTCCTTGAAATTGCATGGGGCTCTGCTGCCAGGCCTCTCTAGTGGAAATCCCGGCTGAATTTCCCTTCCCCCTAGTATCTAGCACCTCTGTGGTGGCCATGTCAAGTTCAACGAAGTTGAATTCCCACAGAATAACAATTCTGACGAGCCTCGTAAGGCACCACTGCCGGAGACGATGATTCTGACACTGTCCGGCCACCTCTCGCCAAGCCACAAATACATGTTGAACCACTGTTATCGTGTCATTCAAACGCACCCCTCTTTGAGCACCACGGCTTTAGGGCTCAACAATATTGCATTGGAACAATGTACTATGATAGTTAGATCATTAGGGGAGGTGTAAGAATACCTTGATGGTCGTGGCCATTGGAGATGAACATGACGGCCCGTGCTTTGCTTGAAGTAGACATGGTGAAGGCATGATGCAATCCCACAGACAACAGCTTGGTGATGTAGTGTACATGGAAAGAGTTCCATGGACATCGTCAACACTACCAGATGACAGACAGTGGTAGTCGGACTTTATCTCCTTTAGCGCCTCATTAGGATCAGTCGTTAGGGAGGGGTGTAGCCTACCTCTTGAGATCATTAGCATCCAACAGGAGGGGCCTTTCTTTTAATACTAGATACTGGGGAGGAGGGACCGAGACCAAGTAGTTGGTTTGGTGGAGACCTCCTATACTGCACTTCGGGTGCCGAATTCCACTATTGATGCTCATGCATAGCTTGTATGGGTCATGACACAATAACTAGCACTTGCTTGCCTTGCTCACTCGATCGCGAGAGTGCCTGTTCTTTGATCAATGATCAATTGACTGGTTGACAATTGACTTTTCACCTAATTTTAAAAAAATCATAAATTTAAAAAAATTTGAATTTGAAGAAAGGTAATAAATTTGAAAAATATAAATTTGAAAAAAATAAATTTGAAAAAAATCATGAATTTTGAGAAAAAGTTTAGGAATTTGAATTCGAAAAAATGTTCATAATTTGAAAAAATGTTGTAGCTTTTAAAAGTTTATGAATTTGAAAAAAATCATCAATTTAAAAAATTGTCCATGAATTGATAATAATTCATGAATTTGAAAAAGTTCATGGAAGTAAAAAAATGTTCACGAATTTGAAAAATCACCACTTTAAAAGATGTTCACAAAAATTGGAAAATTTCATGTATTTAAAAATTATTCATGATTTTTGAAAAAGTTCAAAAAACTAAAATGAAAAAGAGAAGAAAAAGGAAAATAAAAAGATAATAAAATAGAACAGAAAACTGATCATGAGCTTCTCAAAACCATCCATAAAGCTAAAAAAGTAGAAGCAGTTCGTGTTATATGGGCTTGGCCTAGTTGTTAGAGAGGTGCACGCTGTGTGCGGTTACCGAAGTAACTGATGCCATAAGCACGGAATAGGGATCACCGGTTCGAGAGGGGGTGTTATCTTGTTGAACACACTACCATGGCAAATGCCCACATGGATGCATATATGATGAGTGATGTTTTTACACTCATTTCACCTTTGTTTACACCGAGATATTTCATTTAAAATGAGATATTCGCTCTGATATTGCTACTAATGACCAATGAATGCAAATGATTCCATAAATCCTCTCTTTGATGTGTTTCCATAGAAAATGGTCTAAAAAAGGAAGAAATCACATGTGAAAATGGTATGGAAGGAGAACAGAGGAAGAAGGAATCAACAGGAGGCATCTGTACAAAGACAGAACAAAAGACGATATTCCATACAGGCACACGCGCACGTATGAGCGCCCGTTTGGTGTGGATTTCGAGGCAGATCATCCACCTAAACAACTTTTGTTAAAGGGACCCCATCGAAATGTCAACAGGGCGACGAGCACAGAAGCCAGAACCTCTTCATCATCATCGTCATCATCATTCACAAACCCTAGCCGCTGTCATCTCCATCTCCATAGCCATCTCCACTACCACCATAGTGCCCTCTCATCTAGTTCATACTTGTAATCATGCATCACACAAGGAATCCACTGTAAGACATATTGCAATCAATTAATCTCAAGATGTGTTATTCAATGTTTTCTTCCCGCGATCTAATCTCCATGTGTGAGTACTTCGGTAAGGTATGTATTGAGGCATGAAACTTGCCACCCAAGGTATTTGTTGAGAAGATCAATGAAAAACTTTGACACAATGTCCCGTATGTGTGAAATAAAATTGTACTATGAAGATGTCTCTTATCTTGTCTGCGATCTTCATCCCTACTGGTTCCCAGGATCATGGACATCGAGCACCGGTGAGGCTAGGTGAAAGGAGACCGTGAAGTGTTATACCAAACACTAGTGACAGTAAGGTTCAGTTGGTTAATATGGATAACATCCTTGGGGATAAATAGGCTGTAGTTATTAAACTCCAAAAGCTCTTGTCTAATTTCTTATAATTATCGAGACAAGCTTGCGCAATGGATAAGTCCTGCGGTAGGTGTTGGATTTCGGGTTCCGGCAAACCCTTGAGGTTCGAACACTGGGGTGCACGCGGAGATTTCGCCTCCTACCTACCTGCACCTCTCCGCCTCGCTAAGATCTAAGCTATGGAAAGAACAACACGAGAGACATAGGGTTTATACTGGTTCGGGCCACCGTTGTGGTGTAATACCCTACTCCAGTGTGTGGCGTGGTGGATTGCCTCTTGGGCTGGGGATGATGAACAATACAAGGAAGAACAGCCTCGCGAGGGTCTGTTCTTGGCTGGGGCGATGAACTGCTGGGAGGAGTTCAGTCACCCTTCTCTCTCTCTCTCTCTCTCTCTCTCTCTCCGATTGTTGATGCCCCTCTCCCCTAGGGGTGGCTAGTCCTATTTATAGAGGCCCTGGTCCTCTTCCCAAATATCGAGCGGGAAGGGAGCCAACAATGGCGGGCTAATTTGAAGGAGGACAGCTAGTACTAGCTATCCTGACAAAAGTAGTCTTCGCCTGCACAAAGCTCTGGTGGTGACGCCGTCTTGGGCTCCATGATGACCTCTGTCTTGCAGTCCTCCTGGTCTTGGTCTTGTTGCACCGAAATGGCAACCTTTGCCTGATGCCTCGGTACTCCGCGGCTGTGCTTGCTCCCTTTGCACCAAAGAGGAAAGGAGGACACTGCGCTGGCTGGTGCCCGTATGGCGCCCTTGGTCGTCATGGCTTGCGTCATGGGCACCTCGTGAGGTACCCCGCCTTGATCTCTCCGCCTCCTCGCGAGCCAGCCTGATGAGGCCGTGCCTGAGGAAGCTCCGCGTCATCCGCCCCACGAGGCTTGGCCCCTCACAAGGGTCTTGGGTCTGTGTTGATGAGGATGGGCCGTGCTGGGCCCCCCTTTGAGCCACGCCGCAGGCCGCAGGCAGGCAAGTCTGGGGACCCCCGTTCCTAGAACGCCGATAATAGCCCCCGAGCCCAAGTCGCGCCCGGACTTGGCCGTGCAGGGAGGCGGAAGGGCAAGAGCGAAGCGCTGCGGGCCCTAACAGCCTGCAGCCTTGGGCGCCGCGTGGCGGTTGATTGGACGTGGGCGTCTCCACTTCCCCATGGCGCCTCGGCAACTGCACGGATTGGACAAGTCCCTGCATGCAGAGTGGGTCATGATTATCGGCGATCATGGAGGTCGGCGGTTGGCCTTCGCCGGCCATAAGTACGGAACGGCGTGTGCCCTTCCAGTCCATCCCTCCTTGCTTCTCCTTCTTCCCGGTCCTTGCTCCGTCTTGCTGCGATGGCTCCGATCCGCCGGTTCTCGATGGCAGAGAAGGGAAAGGCTCCCCGAGAGGAACTAGACCCGCTCCCGCCGAAGAAACGGCTCATCCTCCGTGGCCCGGACGAGGGGGGCCATCAGGTGGTGTCAAGGCCTTGGTGCGAGCGGGCACCGCCGGGGTTCCCGCTTCCCTTGTGCGCCCACATCGAGGGCCCTGAAGGAGCTGATGCTGATCGCCACGGGCGGCGCCGCCGTCGGCGCCGACGGGTCACGAAGGTGTGGGTCGTCCCCCCTGGGGTCCACACCGAGGGCTCCTCCCGAGAGCTCGTACTCCACGTCACCATGCCTCCTCAGTCTTGGATTCGCCTTCCTCCCTTCTTTGCCTCCATCGTACCGCAGGGAGAGCCCCTAGAGCTTTGGCTGCAGCATGCCGGCTGCAGCACCCTCGCGACCGAGGCAGAGGTCGCGGTCGTTGCCCAGGGCGAGGTCTTCATGACTCGAGGCTGGAGCGAAATCGCTCGGGTTTGCAGGACAAGAGGCGCCTTCGCGATCCACTTGGAGTACGACGGTGCTTCGGTGATGTTCTTCAAGGTCTTTGATGCGAACGGGCGCCGGCTAGAGTGCTGCCCCGGGAGAGGTGGCCGGGACCCTGCTGCGGCGAGGACTAGGCCCGCCGACCGCTCCCTTGGCGGCTCCTCAGGCGGTGGAGGCGTCGGAGGTTCCAGCGACTCCGGTGAGTTCCTCGCGACTCCGGAGACGAGCGACGACAGCTACGAGCCCCCGAGCCGGCGCCGCTCCTGGAGCAGGGCGGGCTCGTCAGGCCGCCGATGACTCTGATCTGGATGGGGTTGGCGCCGGTGCTTGACGGCCCACTGTTGATGATGGCATCTTTTGCAGGGGCGCGTGTAGTTAGTGTCCCTTTAGGATCTGTTCCCTGCGAGGAATCAAAGACGCGTCCCGTGGGGGCTTGTAAGGTGCCTGTGATCCTGTTTTGTTAATATAACCCTTGTCGTAGAATTGTGCGAGTTGCTCATTCCGTCTTAGCTCAGTTCTCCCTTTCGAACCTCACGAGGGCTTGGTGCTCTACGCCGACAGGTCCCAGTCCCAAGGCGGCTTCAGCCGTCGCTGGTATGCCAGGTCGCGATGCCGTTGTCAAGGCCACGAGGTGAGCGACCCGGAGTCCGGTAAGAGCCCCTGAGTCGCGATGCTCAGGAGGTCCCCTTTGGCGCTCAAGCAACCGTCGTTCGGTGAGAAAGGGGAGCGGCATCTCTAACAAGGGATTGCATTAGGTGCGGGGATGGTGCCATGGTAGCTGGTGCTTCTAGGTGGTGACTTATCTCGAGAATCAGGGGTCGCTCTCTGGTGTGTCGCCGGGTCCGTGCATCGGCAGGCGTGAGGTTGCTCGGCGAGGTCCTTGCGTGTCCCTCCCCTCTCGCCTTTGCTCCCCTTTCTGCTCTACGTCCTCGGGTCCCGGCCCTTGAGCGGGTCTCAGCCATCGCTGGTATGCCAGGTCGCGATGCCGTGGACAAGGCCAGAGGGTGAGGACTGGAGAGCCAGTAGGAGCCCTGAGTCGTGATGCTCAGGCACCCCCCCTTTAACGTGCAAGAGGTTCGCGCGGATGAGAGTGAAGGAGACACCGCAAGGGCCTCGCCTGATGCAGCTGCTTTAAGAGATCCTGTAGACCCATTAGAGAAAGAACGAGGGGTTGCCACGACAATTGACAGTCAGCCGTTGATTGCTTCCGAGGGGTAATGTGGCACTGAAGGCTTGACGAGGTGGTGCCATGCGGGGCTGCCACAGCCAGAGCTCAGCCATCCAGGTTTGTCGGCGTTGCAGGGACGGACCCATGCGCAAGCGTCGTGCCGTTTGGGAGCAGTTCTGTCATTTGACGTCAGTTGAGCGGGCAGCTAGGTCAAACGCATTAGCCGGGAAGGAGTGGATTCATCCAAATAGATGCTGGGAAGGCGGACATCACTGGGTCAAGCCCGAGCGACTTAGGGATGATGCAGCCCGAGGGGCGCTCCCAACAAGGTAAGCTAACAACATGAAATAAAAGGGATACATGCTGCAGGGACGGACCCACGCGGCCTGGGAATAATGCAGCCCTGGGGGGCGCTCCCAGCTGGAAGTGAAACTTGAAAGATGTCACCTGATGACGTTAAGGACGAAGGGGTGTTGGTGTAGCAGACTCGGTGGGCTGCGGAAGCCGATCCTCACGAGCCCCCAGGCCTGGGGGCCTCGGGAGGCTCCGGAGGTGCTGGCGGCTCCCCGCGGACCATCTCCATCTCTGCCAGGGCTGCGGAACGCCTGACCTCTTGTGCCTCCATGATGTCCCTCATGAGGCGCTGGCACGTGGCAGCCGTGTTCGGCAAGCCGTAAGGCATGCGAATGTAGCTGTGGAGTGGACCTACGCAGCGCCCCACTCGCAAGGGCCAGAGGCGCTCCAGCAAGGCGACTCGGTTGAGCCCTGGTATGTCGATGCAGATGCGCAACCACCATCCTCGCCTGGATGGGGAGCCACTGCTGGTAGACGGCGGCCGCCTTTCATGACCCTTGACTCCTGTAGCTCCTAAATGGCCTTGCTGACGAACTCCTGAGGGTCTGGCTCTCCTTGCCTTACTCCTTTTTAAGGGAAACGTGCTTCGGAACACGCCTCCATGTGGTGCCCAAGCGCCTCCCTCGTGACCCTAGCCAGGTCGGTGGCCCTCCAGGAGAGAGCCCCCGAGCCTTGCCTGAGGAGGGCGCCAGGCGCGCTTTCCTATGCGATGGAAGGAGGTTCCCCCTGGGCAAGCACGGGCCCAGAGGGCCTGCCTCCTGAGGGGCCGAGCCGGACAATGTCTTCTTCTTCTTGGGGGCGGTCTCGGGAAGCCTCCTGCTTCCGCGATCCGGGTCTTCCAGTGATGCAGCCTGAAAGGCTCGTTCCAGGGAACACACCGCGTCCTTCTCTTCACAGGGCACCGTGATGACTCCGCCGCTTCCTGGCATCTTGAGGACATTTTAGCCGTGGTGAGCTACGGCCATGAACTTGGCCAGCGCTGGGTACCCAAGGATGGCGTTGTACGGCAGGCGAATGTGAGCGACGTCGAAGTCGATGAGCTCGGTGCGGTAGTTGTCGCGTGCCCCGAAGGTGACAGGGAGGCGGACCTGCCCAATCGGGACCGTGGAGCCGTCGGTGATTCCGGAGAAGGGCTTGGTTGGCTGAAGCTGGCTGTAGGGCACTTGGAGATTGTTGAATGTTTCCCTGGACTGGATGTTGAGCCCTGCCCCGCCATCGATGAGGGTCCTGGTGACCACCACGTTGCTGATGATTGGGGAATAAAGCATCGGGAGGACTCCGGCTATAGCCGCACACTTGAGCTGATCTGCTGAGCTGAACGTGATGGTGCACGCCGACCACCTGAGAGGGCGCGTGGCTTCAAGCCTGGGGAGGACTGCATTCACTTCGCAGGCGAACTGCTTGAAGATGCATTGAGAGGCTGGGGCCTGAGCCCCGCCCAGGATGCAGGCGATCGCGTGCGGCTCCTAGAAGCCCCCAGCCCCCTCGTCTTGGTGGCGGTCCTCATTTCTCCTTGGCTGGGGCGACAGCGGAGGGAGGCCTGCGTTGCCTTGCGGGCGATCCTCGCGAGGCTGATCCCTCCAGTCTCCCTCGCGAGGCGGGTCTTGCCAGCGATCCTCGCGAGGTTGATCGTTGGCGCGGGCCACGGTCTTCCCAGCATCCTGCGTTCCTTCCTCCTCCTCGACCGTAGCCCCAGTCATCGTGGTCGGGGCGATGGCTGATCCTTCCTTCTCGCACGGCTTGGAACTCTTAACATTCATTGGTGTTGTGGGTGTGGAGGTCGTGGTACACACAGTACCGACTGCCCTTGGAAGGTTCGGGCTGATCTCTGCCCCGCTTGGTGTCTGGCTCTGCCGCGAGCACGGCAGCCCCCTTGCGCTTCACATCCTTGGCCTTGGGCTTCTTCTCTTCTGGGTCTACGGCAGGCAGTTCGAGGAGGGAGAGACGCCCTTCCTCAGCCCTGGCGCACTTGGTTGCCAAGTTGAACAGCTCCAAGGAAGTGCACATGTCTTCATGCATCGCCAGCTCCTCCTTCATCTTGACATCGCGCACGCCGTCGGAGAAGGCTGAGATGATGGCCTCCTCAGTCACCTTGGGAATCTTGAGGCATGCGTTGTTGAAGCGCTGGATGTACTTCTGCAGGGTCTCCCCGGGTTGTTGCTTGATGCGGCGCATGTCGCTCACGGCGGGTGGCCGGTCGCGAGTACCTTGGAAGTTGGCAATGAAGCGGGTGCGCATCTCGTCCCAAGAGGAGATCGTGCCTGGAGCCATGTTCAGGAGCCAGGTACGGGCCCCGTCCTTGAGTGCCATGGGAAACCAGTTCGCCATGACCTTCTCGTCTCCGTTGGCAGCTTCGATGCCCAGCTCGTAGAGCTGGAGGAACTCCGCAGGGTCAGCCGTGCCGTCGTAACGAGGAGGCAGGTCTGGCTTGAACTTGCCGGGCCACCCGATGCTGCGTAGCTCGGTGGTGAAGGCACGGCAGCCTGCTGTGGCCACGGGAGGCCTTGGGTGATGGAGAGCTTGGTCTTGCATGTCCCCACGCGTTGCAGCTGGGTCTTGACGTGCGGGAGCAGGAGCATGGTCGCGACGTGCTGGAGCAGGGAGCGCCCGGGCAGCTTCTTGCGGGTGAGGGACTTCCTGGCAGCTCTGCTCTTGCTGCGCTGGCACCTGACGGAGCGGGTTCTGCCCAGGGGCCACGCGCCTTGGAGCCATGGCGCCTTCTTGAGGAGGAGGTGGCCGGGGCGTCGCCGGAGCTTCGTCGCCCACGCGGGGCGGGGTGCGGTGCAGCGGAACGGACGGCGCAGGAGAGCCCCCTGCGGTGCGGACGAGCTCGGCGACGCAGTCGAGCCATTCTTCGTAGACGTCGTCGACGGGACGGTAGCGCAGGAGCTCGTTTGCCGCGATGAGCGCAGCTCGAGCCTCCATGGGTGCGCGGAGCGCGCAGGACGAAGAAGCAGCTGGGGTGAGCGAGGGAGTTGCGGTGCGGCCGTCTTGCCGCATGGACGGATGCTGAGATGAACTGCTGGGAGGAGTTCAGTCACCCTTCTCTCTCTCTCTCCGATTGTTGATGCCCCTCTTCCCTAGGGGTGGCTAGTCCTATTTATAGAGGCCCTGGTCCTCTTCCCAAATATCGAGCGGGAAGGGAGCCAACAATGGCGGGCTAATTTGAAGGGGGACAGCTAGTACTAGCTATCCTGACAAAAGTAGTCTTCGCCTGCACAAGCTCTGGTGGTGACGCCGTCTTGGGCTCCACGATGACCTCCATCTTGCAGTCCTCCTGGTCTTGGTCTTGTTGCACCGAAATGGCAACCTTTGCCTGATGCCTCGGTACTCCGCGGCTGCTCTTGCTCCCTTTGCACCAAAGAGGAAAGGAGGACACTGCGCGGGCTGGCGCCCGCCTGGCGCCATTGGTCGTCATGGCTTGCGTCACGGGCACCTCGTGAGGTACCCCGCCTTGATCTCTCCGCCTCCTCGCGAGCCAGCCTGATGAGGCCGTGCCTGAGGAAGCTCCGCGTCGTCCGTCCCGCGAGGCTTGGCCCCTCGCGAAGGTCTTGGGTCTGTGTTGATGAGGCTGGGTCGTGCTGGGCCCCCCTTTGAGCCACGCCGCAGGCCGCAGGCAGGCAAGTCTGGGGACCCCCATTCCCAGAACGCCGACAGTAGGACAACTGATTCTTGATGCAGAACTCGTGTCGGTCAAGATGTTATTTGAACACATCCCCGACTTTGATCCGTAACAAGCACATCTCAATGGGTGACTTCCAATGCACAAATTAATATCCTATTTGATCCCAGCGCAAATACAAGGTTGTAAGCATTAGACCTCATACCCGTACCTCCTTTTATTTTAAGTGTTTGAATCATTGTTTGCTTGTTGATCCGGTCGAAAGCTGGACTTGACACTTTGACAAAAACTTGCTAAAGACCATGGCTTTCAAGGGAGTCTTCCTCTTATGGGTTCGATAACTCAGGGTCACCTTTGAGGAAATAGGTGCAGGATACTCTTTTCTGTTTCAATACCGTATCAATAAAAGGAGGTATCAATACACACTTCACCCCTTATGAACGTATGCACGCACACCCTACCCCTAGGAACATCTCCGAGATACTGAGAGGACATCGTATTTTGAGATTGACGAAGTCACCACAGACTCCTCATATTCGACGAGAACGTCTCCTCTCACTAAACCAACATCACCGAAAAAACTGAAATAAATTCAAAGAAATGTGAGCATCAATGTCAAATTTAGAACTTGAACCCTGATGGGATGGTTCCACCACAAAGAACCTAAACAACGCCAGTTCGTACGTATGTTGAAGGTTTAACTACCCCTTTTATCTCTCGGTTTGTTCCAACAGAGGTCAATTCTAACAAGATTATATCACTTGCAAGTCAATAATCCTCCTCAATCCTCTCCAACCCCCACGAGAGAGGATTAATCGAAAAGGCCTTAGGAGTTTTTTTTGCATCTATGTACTATTTATTTAACAGAAATAGGTGGGCAAGACGGTTTTTTGGGAAATAGCGGGACTCTGCTGCGTATTAATTTTGGCACAAAAATCATAGTTTTATAAAATTAAAATAGAAAAAAGAAGAAGAAAATACAACAACAATTACAACACTGAAGAAAGCATCATTCATTTAATACTATCTTTTACTATTCCTGATTCAAAAATATAAATCGAATGAGTTGAAACCAATGGCTGGGTCAACCGAAGTGCAGGCCAATCTTCTTGAAGTTTCACTCGGCGAATTTTAGAGAAGAAATTTTGCTTGGACAACGCCTGTGCTGGATCTGCATACCCATCTGCGTCGCCTCCAGCGTTATAGGGACCACGGTGACCGGGTCATCGAGACATCGACTGCGACCTGCAGCTCCCACAAGCAGCTCCGCGGGAGGGGACATCCAATAATAGCCAAGCCGTCCACACACCGGAACCACGCGCTTACATACGCCGTAGACTTGGGAGAGAGGCGGATTACTACGCTGCTTCTTCCGAGCGGCACCCATGGTTTTCTTTCATTTCGTGTGTGTTTTGTTGCCTTGCAATGCCGATACGGCCACATGACGCCCGGAGGCCCCGACGTCGACGCACGAGCACGACCATCCATTGCTTGTCTTTGATAGTCCCGACAAAAAGAAAGCAGGAGCTTCAACGATGCTGGTATGTCTTCCTTGTGGCTGTGGGAGATCATTCTTCTGCAATATCCGAAAAATTGTGGCGCGATAAGCTTGATCTATTAAAAAAAGGTCCAACGTTCTTTTCTATATGGAGAAATTACCATAGTTTTGTAAATACTCTAGTTTTAATAACATAATTTTAGTAGTAAATAAAACTATTGGTATCTAAAAAACTGTAGTATTCTCACAACAATAAGAAAATACTTTGCTATCAAACATGACCTAAGATTGCTTGACATAAAATATTCCAACATTTGTCTTGAAATCTTCCAACATATTACGCTTACGAATAATTATAAACATACTTTTTGTAAAAGCATGTTAGACAAAAAAATGATTCCAAAAATTAAGAAAAACTATGACTAAATGGGCTGCGCCATGGCCGGCCCACTTAGGATTGCCCAGCAGCTTTAGGAACGAGCGCATACCGGCAAACCATGGAATTTCCTAACGGACGCTCGCTGCGTCGAGTTGTCGAGGCTTCGCACAGAGAGGCGAGCGACTAGCGATCAAGATGGGCCGGCCCAGTTAGGAGATAGCGCGGGCGCTACAACTTCCGGTTTTGGGAACCTTCTCGAGGGTTCCTGAACGGTTTTGAGAACCTTCTAGAAGGTTCTTGAACCGGGTTTTCACTGGTTTTTTCTGTTTACTTTTTCTTTGTTGTTTTTCCTGTTTTTGCTTTTTCTTTCTTCGCTTTTCTGTTTCTTTATTTCATCTTTCAATTCCTTTTTCTTCTCTTTTTATTTTCTTTTTGTTCACGTTTCATATTATGTTTGAGAGTTTCAAAACATCTTCCCATTACGAAATTGTTCTCCATTTCAAATTCGTGCTTCCAAATTTGTTCTCCATTTCAAAATTTGTTCTCAACATTCAAAAATTGTTCGCGCTTCCAAATTTGTTCTCCATTTCTAAATTTGTTCTCAACATTCAAAAAATGTTCGTGCTTTCAAAAACTGTTCGAGCTTCCAAATTTGTTCTCCATTTCAAAATTTGTTCTCAACATTAAAAAAATCCATGCTTTAAAAAATTGTTCGCATCGTTTCAGAAACTGTTCACCTTTTAATGTTTTATTCACAAAACAACAAATATTTTGTTTTAAAAAAGTTCCCATTTCCAACATTTGTTCACAAATACAAAAACTGTTCACATGTTTAAATTTTGTTTGCAAATGCAAAAATGTATGTGAATTTCAAAAAAATGTTCCAAATGTTGTTCACAAATTCAAAGCTGTTCAGGAAGTTCGAAAATTTGTTCACAATTTGAAAAAAAATGGTTTCAAAATTTGTTCACATATGAAAAAAAATCTTCTCATGTTTATTTTTTGTTCAAAATTCAATAGTGTTTGCGAATTTTTTTAAAAAATTCTTTTTCCCAAATTTTGTTCACATATTGAAGGTTCATGTTTTTCAAAATTAGTTCGCAAATGAAAATAATGCTAGAATTTTGTAAAAGTAGTTTTAAATTTTCAAATGTATTCATTTTTTGAATTTCTTAATTTTTCCTATAAATGTTTTGTGTTTACAATAACTAGTTGATTATTTTAAAAAATGTTCTCGTATTTAATTTTTTTGTTCCATTTTTTAACTTTTTTGAGTTTCCCAAATAATGTTTTCCTTTCAAAAAGTATTTTCTTTAAAAAAAATATTGTTTGGCATTTTTGTAAGAATAAATAATCTGCCACGTATTGTAGTTCATATATACCGGGCTGCCATTTTACACACTAAATCTCAGTTATACAGTGGCTACGGACGCGCTTTCATGGCGGGAGGACTTGTGTTCTATCCCTCGCCCACAAGTTTTTATGGAATTTTGTGAATTTGTTTTATTTTTTGCTGCTTCTGTTTGGTTTTTTTACGTTGGCGCTGCCACTCTTTCCCAAATAGCTTGCCTGGCGGAATGGCTAGCGCATAGCGTGCGCATGTAGAGATCACGTTTTTTTGGCATCTCTTTCATTCAGCAAAGGACAGCGAATGGGCCGGCCCACGTGAACCGCATCCTGTGCGAAACGGCGACTTCTTGCCGCAATAAGCGGCATATAGGAGGTCCCGCAAACCGTATTCGGCGCCTTTAGCGCCCGTTAGGCATTTTTCCAAACGGGCGCATACCCCTCGCCCTCGCTAGGCCGGCCCATCTATCTTTTCCTATCTATATATTTCAATCAAAACGCAAAAAAAGCGAGGCTGCGGTGAAACGAACCAGCGACGTCCAGGTTACGAGTACTACCAGTCAACCACCACGCCACCAGACTTAAAGTGATTGTCTACCTCTTCGCGTTCTTTTATTCTTTCGACTTTCGACTTTCCTTTTTTTTTCTTTTCCCTTTTTTCGTTTTTCCTTTTTTCACTTTTTTCCTTTTTTCCTTTTTTCATTTTTTTCTTCTCCCTGGTTCGATGAACTTTTTCAAAATTAGTGATTTGTTTCCAAAATTGATGAACAGTTTTCCAACGTGGATGAAATTTTTCAAATTTGATGAACTTTCTAAAATTTGATGAACTTTTTTCAAATTCGATGAACTTTTTTCCATTTTGATAAGAAAATTTTAAATTTAATGAACTTTTCTTCAAATTTGATGATATTTTTTCAAATCGATGAATTTTTTAGAATCAATGAACTATCTTCAAAATTGATGAACTATTTTTAAACTCGATGAAATATTTTCAAAATCGATGAACTTTTTTTCAAAAGCATTGAACATTTTCCATTGACTGTTTGCAAAATCGATGAACTTTCTAAAAGTTTGTGAACTTTTCTTCAGAAATGATGGACATTTTCAAATCCAGGATGTTTTAAAAATAATTCAGAACTCCAAGCTGTATAATAGACGCGGCCTCGCTTGTTCTTATACCATTGGCACTATTAGCACTGACCAATGACTAGTTTCTGTGGTGGTTATTGAAGGTCGGCCAATGATGGAACCACCCGAGTTCGAATCCTGAAGGACACGCACTTTTTTGCGGTTTTTTGGTTTAAAGGTTGCTGCGCTCGGCCTTCATGGGCCGGCCCAACAGGGCGCGGCAGTGTGCGCCACGAAACTAACAGGAGCTCTCGTCTCGTCCTCGTCTCGCCCCATCAAAGGCTGCGATCCATTCCTTCGACGCATCTGTGCACGAGCGCGCCGCCGCCGCCGGGGGCCGCCTCCACCTCCATCGCCCGTCGCCTCAGCTCCTCCCCGTCCGCAAGCAAGGTACCTTCCCCGGCCATCTCTCCTCGGTCTTTCCCCCCTCCTCAGTTGCTTGCTGCCGTCTGCCGCTGCTATTGCTGCCTCCCGTGCTGTGCCCCCGCCCCCGTACTGTATTTTGATCTCATCACAGTATCTCAAATGTCCAAAATACCATTTCTGTTCGGTTAATCCCCCTCACCAAAACTATTAACATAGCAGAACCTATCCTCAAAAAAAAAAAACATAGCAGAACCTAGGTTAGTGGAGGCCTTTTGGACATTTATAGGTTGTCTCTCCAGCTTAGTAAAATTAGAGCAACGTAATGTAAAAACTAATCACCATGGAATGCAGAAAAAGGCACAACGCATGAGTATAATTTGTTTTTTGTCCACGGTACTGTATTAATGTCTATATTTGAGAGAATCCTTATAGTGACTACAGGTAAACTGTGGCAAGCAAGATGGCCCTCTCATCAGTTTTCAGGAGAGTAAACATCAAAGAATTGATCTCAAATGTTCCGGTCTACACTAGCTCAACAGGTAATGAGCTTAGGCTTTAGGCAGTCTGTGACATCGAAGTTTAGAATTTATATCTTCTTCCTTTTCTGAACAAGTGGCCTGATCCTAATCTTGTATGTACTTAATTCCAGAGACATCTGGAGGAATGAGCTTGGTCTTTAGGCGTTGGGCCACAAAAAAGACTGCTGGGTCAACGAAAAATGGCCGCGACTCTAACCCCAAGTATCTGGGTGTTAAGAAATTTGGTGGAGAGGTACCATCTTCAAGTGCTCATCATGGTTTTGATGTTTCTTCTTGTTCATGTCCTTGAACCAGATTAGCTGAATAATTTCCTAAATGACATGAAAATAGCTAATACTTTTGATATGTTGGCATCAGCTTTAATCATACCATACATTGTAACATTGGTAGTCGCTGTGCTATCTCATTATTATAGCCAAAAAAAAGGAAAATTATCTCATACTGCTCTCCAATGTTTACACTCGTTTTATTTTAACAGAAAGTGGAACCAGGAAACATCATCGTACGACAAAGAGGAACCCGCTTCCATCCTGGGAACTATGTTGGCATGGGGAAGGATCACACTCTCTTCTCTCTGAAGGAAGGCCATGTGCGGTTCGAACGGAATAAGCTGACTGGCAGGAAATGGATTCATGTCGAACCTGTAGCTGGGCACACTCTCCACCCTGTTTACGCCGATGGTTCAGCTACTGCAGCTGACATGGAGCTGCTGTAGTGTTGATGTGTGCGTGGGTTGCAGTAACAAGTTGCTGATAGTTTCTGGGGATGGCTCTGCTGTTTTGCTCCGACATGGATACTTCGTAAGTGAACTTGTTCCAGCGAAAACGTTTCTGGGTTAGGATGATCGCAATAAGTAACTTCAGTGTATTTCTGATGTCATTTTAAGTATACATTCTGCACGAGACAGTGAAGGTTCACTTGTGTAATTTTTTGTTCGTATGCTGCTGCTTTTCTCTGAAATCAACAGTGTAACCTGCCGTTTGGTCTATTCTCATTTTCATATATACGGACTTGTGATTCACTGTAGTTGCTGTTGCCGGCAAACCATATGAACAGCTCGCCACGTGGTGCCTGATAGCCATAGCAGGTGCTGTCCGCTGCTGACTGGATGCTGAATGTGTCCTTTTGGGAGGAATGGTATGGTTTGTTGTGGCAGAAGCCTTGTTTGCTACTCCCTCCGTTCCAAATTATAGCATGTTTTTTCTCTGAATTAGATGTATGTAGATGTGTTCTAGTGTGTTTGTTCACTTATTTTGGTCCGTATGTAGTCCATACTGAAATATCCAAAACATCTTTTAATTCAGAACGGAGGTAGTAGTATTTCTCTAGATCATCATGATACTTCTTTATGGAGTACCTTACTCCTACTAGGCAGCGAAAACTTTCTGTGAACTACATGGTGTGTTGGATGAATCTTCAGGCTTCTGTCATTGGACAAGTTCAAGTTGATTGGTTCATGAGTTCTCATGTCGCTTGTGTAACGTTAATGTCCAATTTTATGTTTATTTCATCTGCTTTTCTGGTGTTTGTGGGTGTAGAAATACGGTTGTGTTAAGACAGTTCGTTTCTAACGCTCAGCAAGAGAATGTAGGCGGAAATTTATCAGAGCCTTGGATTGTTTATTGGGTTTCACACTGAAAACAGGTTCAGTTAGAGTCTTTATCAAAATCTACAATAAAAACAGCTAGGAAAAATAATAAGATACATATCTACAAAATTTGATTGTTTCATTTAGATCAATTTAGATCTTTTCTCCAAGCAGCCAGTGGGTGTAGAATGCCAGCGATTCTTTGGGCTTGTACTCAGGAACAGTGTGGCCAGACCCCTGAAACATCGTTAACTAGTCAAAAACCCTCAGCCATATGATGAACTCTTGTCGAATTTAAGTTTGGTTCAGACGTGGCATCGGGCAAGTCACTGAAGATGGAAGACGACAATCTAATATGCTAGATTCTCCTGCTGGACTTTAAAGCTTGCTTACATGCCTTTATGGTGAGGAAGGTGAGATTGTGATCATAGCCTTGTGTATATCTGCACTCGCATAAGACAAAATGACTTAAATCATTTCAGATACATGTTTTTTTTTATGTTTCGTTAATCCTAACATGAAGTCCAAAACAACTCAACGACCGGCCAACTCTACTTCTTAATTAGTGGGATGAGGCAAAACATTTGCCCCGTTTAAAAAAAATAGTGATAAAAACATGGATGTAGCTGCTTTTCTTAATCTAGATTGCTTTTGAATTCTCGCAGGTGTTCAGTTCTCAATGACTGCTAGTTATGTTAGAGAGAGTTCTTGTCATCTATCAATTGGCGCATCAGATGGCAGATATATAACTAAACCAGAAACATATGTGAATGGTGATAATCAAGGAGAAAGATGTACAGTTGTATAGAAAAATGGTAGAACATCATACCCAGCAACTTGCCCCCCAAAGTGCCATGGTCGCCATGAATCGACAACTCGGTAGCCTAATGATCTGACCCATGCCTCCGTTCCAGTGAAAGGGATACATAGATCATGATCTCCACTGTACAATTACACACCCAAAAGTTGTTAAACATCTTTCTTTTTCAATAAAGTGATTACATATCGTAAAAATGCAAAGGTGAGCACGGGTACATAACCAGTGTTGCAGAAAAGAGGAGGCTGCACATTTCAAATTTATTACACAAGTGTGTATTGCGAAAAGTTTGAACACTAACAAGTGACAAAGTTACACACTTGTGAGTTATTCGCAAAAAAAATTTTACACACTTGTGTGTTGTAAAAGTTGACCAATTTGTGACCCATAGTGTCAAAAATCCACAACAGAATATACCATACTTTTTAATATCTCGTTCTTTGTAGCTGAAGCATTGATTTTCTCTGATGATTGTGTTTCCACCGTTCGTTTTAAGCATTCCAAATGGATAACTTTATGCCTTAAGCACAACACATGTACATCAATGTAGGCATATGAATTAAAGGTTATTATTACAAGTATCGTTATTGATAAAAACTAAGTTCTATTCCAGGTACCAGGAGTCTAGGATTATTTCTGAACCAATTTACACACAATAAATAGTAGGACTAAAGTTTGAAAGGGTTTGTTTCCTCCTGAAGGTTATATTCACATTCTTTACATTGAGTCAAAGTAATTTGGTACGATCTGAGACTTGTGCTTCGCTATCCTATTCAAATATGATTTATTTTTTCTCTTCTGTTCTTGTAGAATCAGGGAGAGAGGAGTACCTGCAGCGTGAGTGTGAGTGTGTGTGGCGGCTCACTCTTTGGAACGGGAGGACTGGATGCCCCTTCTAGGTCAGCTTATCCTCATGGGCTTGGGCCCTAAGTGATACATATGATGGGCTTGGGCCCATACCGGTTCAACACTCCCCCTCAAGATGGGTGGTAGATATCTATCATTCCCATCTTGTCACATGCCAAGTTACAGTCCTTTGTTCCTAGTCCCTTTGTTAAGCAATCTGCAAACTGCTGCCCAGAACTGACATGACCAAGGCTGATGATCCCAGCATCAAGTTTCTCCTTAATGAAGAAGCGATCAATTTCCACATGCTTTGTCCTATCATGTTGAACTGGGTTATTAGCAATGGCTATAGCTGACTGATTGTCACACCACACCTTCAAGGGGCCCTTCCTCAGAAGTTTCAACTCGCTCAGTAGGTACTTCACCCAGAGCATCTCACACAACCCTTGAGATAATGCTCTGTACTCAGCTTCTGTTGTTGATCTAGACACAACTGTCTGTTTCTTGCTTCTCCATGACACCAAATTTCCTCCCACAAACACACAGTAGCCAGAAGTTGATCTTCTATCATCTTGACAACTGGCCCAATCAGAGTCACTATAGCCATCCACCTCAAGATGTCCACTCTTCGCAAACCACAACCCTTTACCCGGAGTCCCCTTCAAGTATCTCAGAATTCTGTGCACAATATCAAGATGCCCACTCCTTGGTTCATGCATGTATCTGCTCACCACACCCACGGCATACGTAATGTCAGGCCTGGTATGACACAAGTACAATAACCTCCCAACTAATTTCTGATAATCTTCCTTATTCACCAGCTCACCTGATTGAGCTGTCACTCGATGATTTTGTTCAATTGGCGTAGGGGCTGCACGACATCCCATCATGCCCATGTCACTCAAGAGATCCAAGGTGTATTTCCGTTGGCACAAAGATATTCCCTTCTCTATCCAAGCCACTTCAATGCCAAGGAAGTATTTTAGGTTGCCCAAATCCTTTACCTCAAACTCCTTGCTTAGACACCCCTTCAATCTCTCTATTTCCTCCTTATCATCTTCAGTGATGATAATGTCATCCACATAAACTGCAAGGATGGTGATCTTCCGATCAGAGAGTGAGTGTTTGTAGAACACCGTGTGGTCACCATTACATTGACCATACCCCATAGCACGGACAGCACATCTGAACCTATCGAACCAAGCCCTCGGCGATTGCTTCAGTCCATACAAGGATTTCTTCAGCCTGCATACCTTCCCCGTGGTCTGTGAAGTACCAAAACCTGGTGGTATCTCCATGTACACTTCTTCCTTCAACTCACCATGCAAGAAGGCATTCTTGACATCTAATTGATGCAACTTCCACCCAAAGTTTGCAGCACAGGAAACCAATATCCTTATTGTGTTCATCTTTGCCACTGGAGCAAACGTCTCGTCATAGTCCATTCCATAAGTTTGACTATATCCTCTGGCGACCAATCTGGCCTTATACCGTTCCACCTTCCCCTCAGGATTCTGCTTCACTGTATAGATCCACTTACAACTCACTGCTTTCTTTCCTGCCGGCAATGTGGTTAGCACCCACGTCTTGTTTTTCCTCAGTGCTTCCAACTCTTCTATCATCGCTTCACGCCACTTCGGATCTTGCTTTGCAGCCTTCCAATCCTTTGGGATTGACACAGTTTGAAGAGAGGCAACAAACACTCTATAGGAAGGAGACAAAGCCTCATAAGACACACAATTTCCAATGTCATGATCATCAAAAAACTTCGGTGGTAAAGCCTTCTGTGCCGCTTCACGTGTCCCCTTTCGCAACGCAATAGGCAGTTCCACCGTGTCAGATGAGCTTGCACCACTGCCTTGTTGCTCCCCCTGCACTGATTGCTCCCCCTGCACTTGCTGCTCCTCCTGCACAAGTGGTTGCCGCCGTGAATAGACCAGATGTGTGTCAGATGAGCTATGCACTTGTGGCACTTGTGGCTGCCGTCGAGAGTACACTAGGGGAATATTCTGCCACCGATCTGGAACAGGGAGCTGGAGATTACCAATCTGAATGGAACCCACTGTTGGCTGGACCTGAACCTACACATCACCATCAGTGAGAGTACCAACCGGAATTGTACCCACAATTGGCTGGACTTGAACCTGCACATCATCATCAATGTTAGTGCCCACGAACAAAATAGGTACTGCCAAACAATTTTGGGGGAACAACAAACTTAGTTTCTCCATATACTAGCTCACACGGAGACTTCATGCTTAGTATTCTTGATGGTGTCCGGTTGATCAGGTATGTGGCTGTCATCACTGCTTCACTCCACAAGAACTTGGGCACATTCATCGTAAACATCAATGACCGAGCAACCTCAAGAATATGCCGATTTTTCCTTTCCGCCACTCCATTCTGAGGAGGGGTGTCTGGGCACGAAGTTTGATGAAGAATACCTTGATCAGACAAGTAGGCCCCAAATGTGTTGTTCACATACTCTGTCCCATTGTCAGTCCTGATCACCTGCACCTGCACCTGAAACTGATTCTTCACCAAGGCATGGAAATTCTGAAAACAGCTAAACACCTCATCTTTGTGACGCATCAAATAAATCCAAGTCATACGAGAATAGCAAACGATGAATGTCACAAAGTATTTCATTCCATTCATTGATACAACTGGGCTCTTCCATACATCCGAATGAATAAGCATAAAAGGAGATATGCTCCTAAGCCCCTTACTCACATATGAGGCTCGTGTGTGTTTGGCATATTCGCAAGCATCACATGTCAACTTGCCCTTGCCTATCCCACACATAACATCCAGAAAGATTCTACTCATCTTATCAAAAGATACATGTCCCATCCTACAGTGATGGATCATCGCCTCCTTCTCCTTGTCCTCCATGGTCGCAGCACACACCAAGTCCGGCTGCACCTCCTGGTCCATGTACCAGAGCCCCCTACGCCTGGTGCCAGTCCCAACTGTCTGGCTCGTCTGTCGCTCCTGAATCACGCAACCAAATTTGTCAAGGATCACACGACAGTCAATTTGATCAATTAGGGCACTGAAGGAGACCAAATTGACAGGAAAAGTTGGCACATGTAAAACTCAGGATAGGGAGATGGTCGGAGTGCACTTGACTGTGCCAACCCCAATGACAGGCTGGTTTGTGCCATCAACAGTTTGCATAGTGCCCGTGTGAGACGGAGGGTGCTTAGTGTAAGACTCAAACACGCAAGATTTACTCGCAACATGCTTAGATGCTCCAGAGTCGAGAACCCACTCTGGAGCACTCCCATTAGAAGCAAGAGATGCCTGTTCTGGATTACCTTCATCAGTGGAGGCCCAGAGAGCAAAGTCTCCATAGTCAGCATCATCTGCATCTTTGCCTTTTGACGTCCCAGTGTCTCCTGCCACTGTCATGTGAGCCCTCTGATCCCCTGAGTGTCCTGAGTAGCCACCTCTGCCCCTAGAAGCCTGACCCCTTGAGGTCCCTGAGTATCCACCTCTGCCTCTAGCACTCCTGCCTCTGCCAGTTCCCCCTCCGTTGTATCCCCTGCCTCTGCCACGAGTTGGACACGCCCACTTCCAGTGACCTGCCTCCCCACAGATATGACATTTGTTGGGATTGCTCCACTCCATGCGCTCAGTGACTGCAAATGTCGAAGACGGCACAGCCTTCATGTCTGCATGCTCAAGAGATAGCCGCACCTCCTCTTGAGACATAGCAGCAATAGTCTCCTCAATAGAGGGCAGGAGAGGTTGGTGCAACAGGGATGCCCTCCTGCCATGAAAACAACCTCTAAGCCCCTCCAACAGTTTCAGCACACGCCTGCGTGCAATCCACTTGCGCCCTGACTCGATGCAAGCCGCATCGTAGAGTTCCAGAGGGTCGCAGTTATCCTGCTCTGCCCACAAAGCCTGCAGCTCTGCCACATATGTCATCACTGACATGTTGTCGCCTTGATGCAGCCGACTGATCTTCCCCTCAATCTGAGCAATTAGCATGACATTGCCCTTACCTGAGTACAAGGTGGACAGAGTCGTCCATATCGCAGCGGATGTGGATAGCCCCTCCACAGAGCGTCCAATGTGGGGCACCACCGAGTTCAACAACCAGCCAATGAGCACAGAGTTTATGACCTTCCATCTTTTTCCCTCCGCAGTAGTCTTGTCTCCTGGTTCAGCAACAACACCCAACAAGTACCCATCAAGCTCCTTCTGTTCCACAGCCAGCAACGCCCTTCGGGACCAGCTTAGATAATTGGTAGCCCCCTCTAACTTCATGTCCATGGGCGACAGTTCGATCTTCTGAGCCACTTCCTGTCGAGGAACGATGGCCCCAGATTTCGACTCCTCGAAGATCTTAGCAAGCTTCTCAAAAGCCTCAGCAAGGCCTGTTGACTCAGCCATCTTCGGTCGGGAGGAGTGGAAGCAGCAACACTCAGTAGTAGCAACAGACACAGCCTCTACACACCCAACAACAGCAGCCCACAGCAGCAGTAGCACTGACCACCACCAGTAGCAGCAAGCAACACCTCTTCCTCCCAAGGAACAGCAGCAGCAACGGCAGCTCCAGGACCACCTCTCCTACCTCCTCCCGCTGCCTCACGCAGCAGCAGCAGCAGCACAGAAACTCCAGCAGCACCTCGCGCGCTCACGCAAGCACTCCTCCTTCGCATGGACATCACCTGCGCAGCCTTCAGGTCGCGAGTCCCTCCGTCCTCTGCCGCGTCAGCCCGTGCACGGCCGCGCAGGCAGCGCCGCGCCCGACCACTCGTGCGCAGCAGCGCGTTGACGCCGCGACCGTCGTCGCCCAGGCACTGGCCCGTGCCCGCGTCTCGCCGGATCCCCGCCACCTCGCCGGCCGGCGCCGCCGTCCGTCAGGCCCCGCCAAACCTGGCTCTGATACCATGTAGAATCAGGGAGAGAGGAGTACCTGCAGCGTGAGTGTGAGTGTGTGTGGCGGCTCACTCTTTGGAACGGGAGGACTGGATGCCCCTTCTAGGTCAGCTTATCCTCATGGGCTTGGGCCCTAAGTGATACATATGATGGGCTTGGGCCCATACCGGTTCAACAGTTCTACTATTAAGCAATAACCCTAAGCAGAAAATGTGTTATGCACAACCAATCTGTTAGTTTTGCTTTACTAAAAAAACTGTCAGTTTTGCTTGGACAATTAAGTGTACTAGTATTACTCCCTAGTAGTTCAACCCGTTCTCTACTGAACCTTCACCCTAATTTGATTCCATATATTAATCGGTGTCTTCTTTTGCAGGAAATAAGTTACTCAGTGTTAACATTGTCAAATGATCAAGTTGCAGGTGTGCCCCGTACCTGTAAATAAGTACGCGATATCCCATGGCTGTGAATTTTTTGTGATACTCCACCATGCTGCCTGTATCATGAGTGTAGTCTATTCTTGCAGTATTCAACTCCCATGATCCAATTAAGCTTTTCTGATGTGCCAATTTCGATCGAGTTTGTTCCCGACAAACAAGAGTTAGTTAATTTGTGCCAATGGATTAAATTCACACTAATTTGTCTCGCATCAACCAACCAACCATCATACCGGTTTGGCGTGAATGGCAGCTCTTACATCATCATCCAGCCATATAGTAGCAAGTTCATCACTCTGTGAGGACATATAACTGTTATAAATTAGAGGACCAACCATACTTATGAAATGATGTAATTGTATGGAAAATGAAAACAATAAATTGTATACCGTGCATGGTAGAGATCTACCGCCAAGCTCTGGCCACAACGTGACATGTCCGCTGCTCACGGGAAGACCGAGAGGCCATGAAAGCCCCACCATCCTCTTCCTCACAGGGAAAGGCCTCTCTGTTTCACCTAGATTTCTGAAGCTTGATGGCAAGCTGCTGTTCACGAACGCTGTCTCTTGGACTTCAGGGTGGTGGTAGCATGGTGCAAGAATGTTGTACTTATTCAGATCTTTCAGTTCCTGCAGATGACAACACAAATCGAGGCCTTACAAAATTTGGAAGGTTGCGCATTTGCTTGTCGGTTTACAGGCTCCGGTACATGGACATTACCCAACGGACTCTATCTATCTTTTCTTGGCACACATCATTTACTTTTCCCCAGAATGTGCCATGGCAAGCAGCACTGACATCCTGAAACAGGGCAAACAGTCAAGTCATTGTTAGCTTGCTATCTGTCCACGGATGAAACTACTTATGGCACCGGCAATTATGCAGAAACAAGACGAAGCAAAATACCTCAAACAGGTCGGTTGATATGAGACCCATCCCATGTGCAAACGGCACAAAAGAGTTTAAATCGTAGTCTAAGTCGGTTACTCCATTACCAATTAGATAGCCCTGGATGCAAACATTAACCTCAGACTGTAAGCTCACACACACAACTTCGCATGCGCAACTGAACTGCAACGAATAAAATGTTAGTGGGAATGACCTTCAAATTGATTCTTGGCTTCAGAGCCTTCTGTGCCCCTGTAATGACGTAGAGATGAGATGTAAGAAACCTCTGATCTCAACTATGAATAATCTACCCACTGTGAGCGACAAAATCCACCTTTGACAACTTCATCAGCTAGTGTAGGAATGTATATCCCTGCATATGACTCTCCGGAAATGTAGAATGGGTTCGACTGAAACTCTGGGTATAACTCGAACCACTGCAACAACGAGTAAAATCAGCATCCAGTTTCTTGAATTATGTAGTGTAAATTATCGCAGCTGATGAACTGAAGCAGAGATTATTACCTTCAAAAGGAAGGTATGCCCATCGGCTGCGGTTTTCAGGTCACCTGTTGTGTAATCCGATTTGTTCAATGAGTATGACATCCCAACACCGGCAGGGGAGTCCAGGTACATCATGCTTGAAACCTAGTTACTCCAGTTTAATGACACATTTATCCAATCACTTGGCATGGAAAAAATACTGCTCGTTCCATGACAATTTAGTAGAGCTGAACAAGATTAGTACTCCTAAATTCTGGGCAGGCTGCTGCGGGGTAGGCCTGTGCTCCTAAACTGTGTTCAGAATCAGGTATGCGGATTACCTTTGACCAACTATAGGGATTGAGGTGCAGCTTGGGCAGCCCTCCGGGAGTGCTTCCGCGCTCAAAGTTGAAGGGACCTGAGCAAAGAACAGGGCACCAGTCGGGTCATCTCATCCCAGCCAAAATCACAAGATGACAACAAAAGAAACTGCCGGTCCGGACGAGAGGTAAGAATAATTAAGATCAATCCAGACCGTTCTCGTAGACGAATCCGTCGAAGCTGGAGCAGCCGGGGCCGCCGTTGAGCCAGAGCACGACGGGGTCGGCGGCCGGGTCACGCTCCGACAGCACCAGGTAGTAGAACATCCTCCTGCCATTGCTCTCGTCCACGCTTATGTACCCGGCGTAGTGTTTGGACGGGAGGGCGCCGTCGAAGCCCGGGAGGTGGGTCACGAGGTGCTTCTCCGGAGCTGCGACGGCGAGAGGGATGAGGGGCAGCACAAGGGCGAGGAAGAGGGTGAGGAGGGAGGGCGTGGACGCCATTGACGGATTTGAGGCCCGCGATAGCAGGGATTCGGTAAGACGTTAGTATCATAGGCACCCAGTATCATATAGAGCAGTGCAGTTTTAGTGGGTGAGGCCGAGCACCAGTGATGAAGCGGCATGTGTCCGATTACGTGACCGTGCTATGCTGGTGGGAGCATCCACGGTGTGAACATAGAGTAGAGCCCTTCAAAATATTACCGAGGCTGACAAGACAATGCGTAAACACATAACAAACTAAGTTTCTAAAAGAATTTGGGAAGATTATATGCTATTCCTTTCGTCCCGATTTATTTGTCGCAGAAATGGATAGAAATTGATGTATCTAAAACTAAAAAGTATATTTAGATACATCATTTTTCGCAAGTAATTTCAAACGAAGAGAGTATCTGTTTATCATGGGCGTGCTATAAGGCCTTTTCTTTCTTCATTTTGTACTGGATTTCAACAAGGAAACAAAGATTCACCTAGAATTAAGCAACCATTTCAACTAGTCGCCGCGCGGCCATGCGATTGGGGCCTTCATACCATCGCGCCTAATTCTTCGATTTTTTTCCTTAATTCTCACGAGCATCATCCTCCTCCCGCCTTCGTCATCCCCGGTCGTCCCCTGTCATCCTCCCTGACCACCATCCTCGCCTCCCCGTCGAACATCGCCGAGGCTCGCCGTTACCATTGTCGCAATGCCGCTCATTGAAGCATCTCTGTTGTGAGTCGTTGCAACTTTTTACACAGGTAGCAACTCATCGTCTCGCCGCCACCCCCGCCCTCTCCTGTCATACCTCCCCGTCTTTGCTAGTTGCAGCTCACCGCCGTCGCATCTCACCGCGAGAAAAAAAATCAATGCAACTCCCCCGTTGTGATGGTCCCATCGCCGGTTGTAACAAAAAAATGTAGGTCGCAACAAAAGCGACACATGGTTCCAGCAAAAAAATACTTACCCCCGCAGCCCTCTGTCGGTCGTAGCACCGTGCGCTACTGTTGCAGCTCTTCGCAATGTTGGTGGCAGCTCCATGTAGTGTCGATTCCAGCAAACGGCGCGTGTCGCGCAGGTCTGAAGAGCGGTTGGTTATGCTAAAAAGTCATGGTTGTAGCATCACCATTCACTGGTTTCAGCCTGTGACCGCCAACATCCCCTCACCGCCACCGTTGCAGCTCCACCCCGTGCAATCCCATCAGCGCGATGGTCGAAGCTCATGGCGGCGAGGATTAAAAAGCTTGAGTGTGGTGGTGGTCGAGCTTTTTGCCACGGTGTTTTTTTTTCGAGGGTACGCCAATGGCGCACCTTAGCTTTATAGGAGGGAGAAAAATATGTATAAGAGATTACACATTGCTAGCTAGGAGTCACAAACCGACCCTAACCAAGCCTCCACACAACTCCCTAGCTCTACTCGACTACTCTATGATCGGTTGTCCTCCGAAAGCTCCTACTTTGGTCCAAGTCCTCAGTTCATCAAAGATAGAGTCTACCGTATCCCACTCGTTCTTGATCATGCCCATGCCGAAGACCTTCGCATTCCTTTGCTTCCATATCATCCAACAGATTAGCATCACGAGGGTGTCAAAGCCTTTCCGAGACTGCTTATCTATTTGATTTCTCGTATCCATCCACCACTGCACCAATCTTGAGTCATTTTTTGGGCAAAGGTCGGCCGTCAAACCCATCCTAGTAGTGCAGCGGAACCACACTTGCCGCGAGAACACACACTGCAGCAAAATATGGTCAACTGTATCCTCCTCCTGGTCACACATGTAACATTTTGATGCTTGGTCTTGCAATCCGTGCCTAGCTCTCCTGTCCGAGGTCCATAGACGATATTGCACCGCGAGCCACATGAATAGCTTGCACGCAAGCGGTGCCCAACACTTCCATATGGCTCTGAAGCAGTGGAATCTGACTCCTCCCTCGCATAGCATCTTATACGCGGATGATGCCGTGTAGACTCCGGACGTGTTCCAAGGCCATATGGGGAAGTCCTCGACCTGAGCGTCTAAATGAACTTCCAAGAGAATCTCCCAAAGGCCGATGAACTGGGTGAGGCCCTCAGTGCATAAGTCACCCACGACATCGTCCATCCATGAATGCATGTGTAATGCCCTCGATGCGGCTATATCTCCCACATGTCGAAGCATGACTTAGAGGCATAACCGCATTGAAAGCAATGTCGCAAGTGAGGTAATCTTCACACAACCCATGTAATACATAAGGTAAAGAGATACATAGTTGGCTTACAATCGCCACTTCACACAAATATATGAATAAAGCATTACATCATCCAAATACACTTAAGGTCCGACTACGGAACCAAAATAAAAGAAGACTACCCCAAAAGCTACACAGATCCCCGATAGTCCCAACTGGGCTCCACTACTGATCAACTGGAAACGCAACAACACAATGGACAAGATCTTCATCGAGCTCCTCCTTGAGCTCGATTGCGTCACCTGCACGACATCATCGACACCTGCAAACTGGTTTTGGAAGTATTTGTGAGTCACGGGGACTCAACAATCTCACACCCTCGCGGTCAAGACTATTTAAGCTTATAGGAAGGGTAAAAGGTACGGTGTGGAGCTGCAGCAAGCAACTAGCATATATGGTGGCTAACATACGCAAATAAGAGCGAGAAGAGAAGGCAAAAGCACGGTCGAACAACTATGATCAAGAAGTGATCCTAGAACAACCTACGTCAAACATTATTCCAACACCGTGTTCACTTCCCGGACTCCGCCGAGAAGATACCATCACGGTTACACACACGGTTGATGCATTTTATTTAAGATAAGATTCAGGTTTTCTACAACCAGACATTAACAAATTCCCATCTGCCCATAACCACGGGCACGGCTTCCGAAAGTTCAAATCCCTGCAGGGGTGTTCCAACTTAGCCCATCACAAGCTCTCACGGCCAACGAAGGATATTCCTTCTCCCAAGACAATCCGATCAGACTCGGCATCCCGGTTACAAGACATCCCCGACAATGGTAAAACAAGTCCAGCAAGACCGCCCGATGCGCCGACATCCCGATAGGAGCTGCACATATCTCGTTCTTAGGGAACACCAGATAAGCAATCCGTACAACTCAAACCAGCCCTCGAGTTTCCCCGAGGTGGCGCTGCAAGGGGCTCTAGTTTGGACCAACACTTAGACAAGCACTAGCCCGGGGGGGTTAAAATAAAGATGACCCTTGGGCTGGCCTAACCCAAGGGAAAAAGAGGCTAGGTGGAAAATGGTAAAACCAATGTTGGGCCTTGTTGGAGGAGTTTTATTCAAGGCGAACTGTCAAGGGGTTCCCATTATAACCTAACCGTGTAAGGAACGCAAAATCCGGGAACATAACACCGATATGACGGAAACTAGGGCGGCAAGAGTGGAACAAAACACCAGGCATAAGGCCGAGCCTTCCACCCTTTACCAAGTATATAGATGCATTAATTAAATAAGAGATATCGTGATATCCCAACAAAATATCCATGTTTCAAACATGGAACAAACTCCAATCTTCACATGCAACTAACAACGCTATAAGAGGGGCTGAGCAAAGCGGTAACATAGCCAAACAATGGTTTGCTAGGACAAGGTGGGTTAGAGACTTGGCTTAACAATATGGGAGGCATGATGAGCAAGTGGTAGGTATCGCAGCATAGGCATAGCAAAAGAGCGAGCAACTAGCAAGCAAAGATAGAAGTGATTTCGAGGGTATGGTCATCTTGCCTGCAATCCCACAAGGAAGAAGAACGAGTCCATGAAGAAGATAAACGGACGTAGTCGAACGGGTCCTCACAAACGCGACATTATCGGAACCAACTCGAAGAAGCAACACCGGAAAGAAGCACACAACATAGTAAACAACCAACACATGAACATGGTATGATATGCGGGATGCGGTATGTGATGCATATGCATGATTTGGAAAGGAATGATTGAACATGGCCTCAACTTGGAAAACCAAGAGTGTCATTGGAAAGGTGAGTTGATTTTGGTCGAAATCGATATAAAGATCACCGGAATCGGATGCACGGTTTGGAAATGACAAGCAAAACAAATATGGCACCGGTCTGCGATAAACAGCAAGTAGTCTTCTAAATGCATCAAGAACAACAAGCTACAGCACTCTAACATAGCAACAAAATACATGGCAGGGATCCACTCAAGATGCTTGACAAAAGATGAACACTGAGCTACGGCTAATTCACTCATTAACAGGTTCAAACAAGCATGGCAAAAGTGCAAAAGATAACATGTTTCAGACTTAGTGAAATTAACAGCATGTCAGGAATTTATCATTAGGAAGTAATGTTTAGAGCACGATAACTACATGCTACAGGAACATATCATGGCAAAGCAAGGCATGGCATGAAGCTACTCTAAGCATATAACAAAAGTTCCTTAGTGACCATGAGCCAAAAGGGATCAGAAAATACAATTGCAAGCATGTGAACATAGCAATTAACGAAAACAGATTCAGACTTGGTGAAAAACTGGAGCATGCCAAACAGATAACGAGTAGGCATGTTTACGAGCTCGATGCACTCACTACAAAGCATGGCATGATAATCTAAGCATACACCCATCAAGTAGACATGGCATAGAAGCTAGACATGGCAACAACAACATCATAGCATGCACGGATCAACAACAACAAGCTCGGCAAAATTGCTAAACATGTTAACAATCTGCCAGGAACATATTATAGCAAAAGTAGAGCTCGATTGACTCAAGCTAGGGTGCTCCATAATTGCAAAAAAAGACATGGATGGATAAAGCACAACTTTATCTACAAAACATCCTTACTGATCATGCTCAAAAGAGGCACGAATCACTAGGAAACAACATGAACATATGGCATAAAAATAATGACAGGACAAGGACTTAGTGAAATTCAAAGTCCCTGAAATCAGCATCATTGAGTAAGCTATTTTGCATGCTTGTGCTAGTCACCACATAGATCACAAAAATACATGGCATACACCCCTGTAAAGATGACATGGCATTCTTCAAAACACATGTAGAGCTCAGGATCATAGCATGCACACATTAATCATGGCAAAAATGACAAAAGTGCATTTGCTGAAACAGATCTGAAACTATCATCACATAGCCCTCTTCCAACAGCATTTTGGGCATCAAGATGAGCTCAAATGAGAATGATGCAATGAGATGAAATGATGTACTCGTCGAGACGAACAATTTGATATGCTACACGTCCAAAACGGAGCCACGGGTGCAATGTTATGATGCGATGAATAAAGCTAAAAAATACTGGGGACTTAGACGATTTGAAGAGAAAAAAATAGACGCGCGCGAGATAGCTAAATGACGCCTAGGCGAGACTTAGGCGGGGAGGCTCACCAGCGGGCCATTGGGCCGGAGGGGAAGGAGAGGCGGACTGGGCCAACGCGGGGGAGCTGCGGGGCCCACGACGAGGGAGGTCGTCCTCCTTCCGATCCCGCCTGGATCGGGGACGCAGGAGGTGGCGGCCGACGTTCTCCGGCGAGGGCGGAGCGGCACCGGTGGTGGATGGAGTCGGGGACGAAGGCGTGGTCTGTCGGGGACGCGGGCGGCGGAGGCGGCGGCGGCGAAGACGCGGTGTCCGACGCGGGCGGAGGAGCGGGCGGCGCGGCTCGTCGGAGTCCGGTGAGCTCCGGCGAGCGGGCACGGCGGCGGGTGAACGGCGCGCGGCGGCGGAGCGTGCTGGCGGCGGAGAGCGGAGACGAGCTCGGTTCGGCCCCGCGCGGGCCGGATCTGGGCCGGCGGGCTTCGGCGGGTCGCACGGTGAAGTGGGGTGCGGCGGGGACAGGTGGCGGCCTCCGGTTGGACAAGGCGGCGGGGAAGGTGACGTGGCGGCCTCTAATTGGTTCGGCGACGTGGCCAGCTGGGTGGACGCGTCCGCCGGCAAGCGTACATGTCCCGCGCGTGGAGGGAGGTGAGATCTAGGGTTTGGACTGCGGGATTTTTGGAGGAGAGCACATATATATAGGTAGAGGGAGCTAGGAGAGTCCAAATGAGGTGCGGTTTTTGGCCACGCGATCATGATCGAACGACCGAGATGATGGATGGGTTTTAGGTGGGTTTTGGGCCACTTTGGAGGGGTGCTGGGCTGCAACACACGAGGCCTTTTCGGTCCCTCGGTTAACCGTTGGAGTATCAAACGAAGTCCAAATGACACGAAACTTGACAGGTGATACATCTCAGTCGTATCTATAATTTTTGATTGTTCCATGCCAATATTATTCAACTTTCATATACTTTTTGGCAACTTTTTATATTATTTTTGGGACTAACATATTGATCTAGTGCCCAGTGTCAGTTCCTGTCTGTTGCATGTTTTTGGTTTCGCAGAATATCCATTCAAACGGAGTCCAAACGGGATAAAAACGGACGGGGCTTATTTTTGGAAAATATGGAAAATTCGGAAGGAAAATCAACGCGAACCAGTGCCCGAGGTGGTCACGAGGCAGGGGGCGCCCCCCCCCCTTAGGGCACACCCCTGCCCTCGTGAGCCCACCGTAAGGCGGTTGACGCTCTTATTTTGCCGCAAGAAAGCTAATATTCGGAAGAAAAAAATCACGGTGAAGGTTTCAGGCCAATCGGAGTTACGGATCTCCATATATATACGAAACGGTGAAACAGAGTCAGGGGAGAATGGAGAACCAGAGAGAAACAGAGAGATAGATCCAATCTCGGAGGGGCTCTCGCCCCTCCCACGCCATGGGAGCCAAGGACTAGAGGGGAAACCCTTCTCCCATCTAGGGAGGAGGTCAAGGAAGAAGAAGAAGAAGGGGGGCCTCTCCCCCTTGCTTCCGGTGGCACCGGACTGCCACCGGGGGCCATCATCATCACCGCTATCTTCACCAACAACTTCACCGCCATCATCACCAACTCTTCCCCCCTCTATGCAGTGGTGTAACCTATCTCTTACCCGACGTAATCTCTACTTAAACATGGTGCTCAACGCTATATATTATTTCCCAATGATGTATGGCTATCCTATGATGTTTGAGTAGATCTGTTTTGTCCTAATGGCTATTTGATGATCAAGATTGGTTTGAGTTGTATATTTTATTATTGGTGCTGTCCTATGGTGCTCTTCATGTCACGCAAGCATGAGGGATTCCCGCTGTAGGGTTTGCAATATGTTTATGATTTGCTTATGGTGGGTGGCGTGAGTGACAGAAGCACAGATCCGAGTAACTAAGTTGTTTGCGTATGGGATAAAGGTGACTTGATACTTCAATGCTATGGTTGGGTTTTACCTTAATGAATCTTTAGTAGTTGCGGATGCTTGCTAGAGTTCCAATCATAAGTGCATATGATCCAAGTAGAGAAAGTATGTTAGCTTATGCCTCTCCCTCAAATAAAATTGCAATAATGATTACCGGTCTAGTTATCGATTGACTAGGGACAAATAACTTCCTTGTTGACAAAAGCTCTCTACTAAAACTAATTTAGTTGTGTCTTTATCTAAACAGCCCCTAGCTTTTATTTACGTGTTCTTTACTTTCTTGCAATCTTACCCAAGAACACCTACAAAGTACTTCTAGTTTCATACTTGTTCTAGGTAAAGCAAACATCAAGCGTGCGTAGAGTTGTATCGGTGGTCGATAGAACTTGAGGGAATATTTGTTCTACCTTTAGCTCCTCGTTGGGTTCGACACTCTTACTTATCGAAAGAGGCTACAATTGATCCCCTATACTTGTGGGTTATCAAGACCTTTTTCTGGCGCCGTTGCCGGGGATCAATAGCGTGGGGTGAATATTCTCGTGTGTGCTTGTTTGCTTTATCACTAAGTAATTTTTATTTGCTGTTATTAGTTGTTTTGTATCTTTAGTTATGGGTAGGAAACGTAAAATACCAAAAAAATTAGTTGTACCTACTGAACCAATGGTTGAAGAACCACTCAAAATCTATCACACTGCTGAAGCTTATTACTTGGATCATCTTCGATCCCTATGTGCTCGTGCTGAAACCCCAACTAGCTTAGTTGAGGGCAAGTCCTTAGATGAGCATGCTTGTTATGTGCGATACCGCATATCTGAAAAAGGGAAACTTTTACAGCATCAAATTAATCGTTTGCAATGCTATGCTTGGAATTTATGTGAAATATATGATGTTACTTGTTGTTCTGAAAACCCTAAGAAACACCTTCCCTACCAATGTGAGTTTATTGATAATGGAATCTTATCTTCTTATGCTAAAGGTGTTTATAGTTACTATGATATTCAACAAATTGAAGAATTTGTTGCTTTTAAGGGTGCTTACGAAATTGCTTCTTTGATTGAAACGTATGATGCTACTTTTCACAAATCTGAAAATTTTGCCATACTTAAATATTGCTATGATAATTATGCTTCTAATGCTTATGTTAAACCATTTATTGAGAAAGTCTCCACTGTCCAAGAAGAGACTAATATTTTGCAGGAAGCTATGGAAGAAGAAATTGATGAAACTGTGAGCTCATTGGATGAAAAATATGAGGAGGAGAGCGAAGAACAAAAGGAGGAAGAGCAGATTGATCACCCGTGCCCACCTTCTAATGAGAGTGACTCTTCAACTCATACATTGTTTAATTCCCCTTCGTGCTTACCGAAGGATGATTGCTATGATGATTGTTATGATCCCATTGATTCTCTTGAAATATCCCTTTTTGATGATCCTTGCTATGCTTGTGGCCAAGATGCCAAAATGAATTATGCTTATGGAGATGAACTTGCTATAGTTCCTTATGTTAAACATGAAATTGTTGCTATTGCACCCACGCATGATAGTCCTATTATCTTTTTGAATTCTCCAAACTACACTATATCGGAGAAGTTTGCACTTATTAAGGATTACATTGATGGGTTGCCTTTTACCGATGCACATGATGATTTTGATGAATATAATATGCATGTGCTTACTGCTCCTACTTGTAATTATTATGAGAGAGGAACTATATCTCCACCTCTCTATGTTTCCAATATGATAGAATTGCAAGAAACTGCTTATACTATGCATTGGCCTTTACTTTGTGTGCATGAATTGTTCTTTTATGACATGCCGATGCAAAGGAAGAGAGTTAGACTTCGTCACTACATGATATATGTTACTTTGTGCTCACCACTAAATTACAAATCATTGTTAATTAAAATTGGCTTTGATATACCTTGGGATCCGGGTGGATCCATTACTTGAGCACTATATGCCTAGCTTAATGGCTTTAAAGAAAGCGCTGCCAGGGAGACAACCCGGAAGTTTTAGAGAGTCATTTATTTTTGCTGAGTGCTTTTATATAGTTTAAAAACAACAAAAATAAAGAGGGGAATCCAAAACTTTTTTAAAAAGGAAAGTGAAAGTGATAGAGACATGCATTGTTGAAGTGGGAGAGCTCTTTGAACTTTGTTCATGCTCACGACAACTTTGTGAATCTTGATTACAGAAACTTTTCAATAAAAATAATTATCCCTTTGTACAATTCCATTGTATTATAAAAATAATGTGCCAAGGTTTGCCTTTAGGATGTTTACATTTGCTTGATGGTTTGTACGGTGCAGGACAGAAACTTTGGCTGTAGTGTATGATTTTACATTTTTAGCTGGAACTTCAAATGGTTCTGATTCTTTTGTAACTGTATTACTATACAAATTTTTTATTTTTCATAATTTTGGTATAATTTTTCAAGTATCAGAAGTATGGTGACTATTCAAATTATTACAGACTGTTCTGTTTTAGACAGATTCTGTTTTTGATGCATAGTTTGCTTGTTTTGATGAAACTATCGATTCATATTAGTGGATTAAGCCATGAAAAAGTTATATTACAGTAGACACAATGCAAAAACAAAATATGAATTGGTTTGCAACAGTACTTAGAGTAGTGATTTGCTTTATTATACTAACGGATCTTACCGAGTTTTCTGTTGAAGTTTTGTGTGGATGAAGTGTTTGATGATTGAGAAGGTTTCGATGTGAGAAGAAGCAAGAGAGGCAAGAGTTCAAGCTTGGGGATGCCCGAGGCACCCCAAGTAAATATTCAAGGAGACTCAAGTGTCTAAGCTTGGGGATGCTGGGAAGGCATCCCCTCTTTCTTCAACAAATATCGGCATGTTTTCAGATTCATTTCGTTCATGCGATATGTGCAATCTTGGAGTGTCTTTTGCATTTAGGTTTTCATTTTTCTTTTATGCACCATGCTGGTATGAGATGGTCCTTGGTTGCTTTATAGAATGCTCATTGCACTTCACTTATATCTTTTGAGTATGGCTTTATAGAATGCTTCATGTGCTTCACTTATATCATTTAAAGTTTGGATTGCCTGTTTCTCTTCACTTAGACAACCGCCATTTGTAGAATGCTCTTTTGCTTCACTTATACTTGTTAGAGCCTGGGCATATATTTTGTAGAAAGAATTAAACTCTCTTGCTTCACTTATATCTGTTTAGAGAGATGACAGGAATTGGTCATTCACATGGTTAGTCATAAAATCCTACATAAAACTTGTAGATCACTGAATATGATATGTTTGATTCCTTGCAATAGTTTTGCGATATAAAGATGGTGATATTAGATTCATGCTAGTAGGTAGTTGTGGATTGTAGAAATACTTGTGTTGAGGTTTGTGATTCCCGTAGCATGCACGTATGGTGAACCGTTATGTAACGACGTCGGAGCATGATTTATTTATTGATTGTCTTCCTTATGAGTGGCGATCGGGACGAGCGATGGTCTTTTCCTACCAATCTATCCCCCTAGGAGCATGCGCGTAGTACTTTGTTTCGATGACTAATAGATTTTTGCAATAAGTATGTGAGTTCTTTATGACTAATGTTGAGTCCATGGATTATACGCACTCTCATCCTTCCATCATTGCTAGCCTCTCTAGTACTGCGCAACTTTCGCCGGTACCATAAACCCACCATATACCTTCCTCAAAACAGCCACCATACCTACCTATCATGGCATTTTCATAGCCATTCTGAGATATATTGCCATGCAACTTTCATCATCATCATATACATGACTTGAGCATTCATTGTCATATTGCTTTGCATGATCGTAAGATAGCTAGCATGATGTTTTCATGGCTTGTCCGTTTTTTGATGTCATTGCTACGCTAGACCATTGCACATCCCGATACACCACCGGAGGCATTCATATAGAGTCATACTTTGTTCTAGACATTGAGTTGTAAGTAAATAAAAGTTTGATGATCATCATTATTAGAGCATTGCCCCAGTGAGGAAAGGATGATGGAGACTATGATTCCCCCATAAGTCGGGATGAGACTCCGGACTTTACAAAAAAATAAAAGAGGCCAAAGAAGCCCAAATAAAAAAAGAGGCCAAAGAAGCCCACCAAAAAATAATAAAAAAATAAAAAAGAGAAAATAAAAAATGAGAGAAAAAGAGAGAAGGGGCAATGTTACTATCCTTTTACCACACTTGTGCTTCAGAGTAGCACCATGTTCTTTATAGAGAGAGTATCCTATGCTTTCACTTTCATATACTAGTGGAAATTTTCATTATAGAACTTGGCTTGTATATTCCAACGATGGGCTTCCTCAAATGCCCTAGGTCTTCATGAGCAAGTAGGTTGGATGCACACCCACTTAGTTTCAGTTTGAGCTTTCATATATTTATAGCTCTTAGTGCATCCGTTGCATGACAATCCCTACTCACTCACATTGATATCTATTGATGGGCATCTCCATAGCCCGTTGATACGCCTAGTTGATGTGAGACTATCTTCTCCTTTTTTTGTCTTCTCCACATCCCCCACCATCATATTCTATTCCACCTATAGGGCTATGTCCATGGCTCACGCTCATGTATTGCGTGAAAGTTGAAAAGGTTTGAGAACGTCAAAATTATGAAACAATTGCTTGGCTTGTCATTGGGGTTGTGCATGATGTGAATATTTTGTGTGGTGAAGATGGAGCATAGCCAGACTATATAATTTTGTAGGGATAACTTTCTTTGGCCATGTTATTTTGAAAAGACATGATTGCTTTATTAGTAGGCTTGAAGTATTATTGTTTTTATGTCAAATGATAGACTATTGCTTTGAATCACTCGTGTCTTAATATTCATGCCATGATTAGACATATGATCAAGATTATGCTAGGTAGCATTCCACAACAAAAATTATCTTTTTTATCATTTACCTACTCGAGGACGAACAGGAATTAAGCTTGGGGATGCTGATACGTCTCCGTCGTATCTATAATTTTTGATTGTTCCATGCCAATATTATTCAACTTTCATATACTTTTTGGCAACTTTTTATATTATTTTTGGGACTAACATATTGATCCAGTGCCCAGTGTCAGTTCCTGTCTGTTGCATGTTTTTGGTTTCGCAGAATATCCATATCAAACGGAGTCCAAACGGGATAAAAACGGACGGAGCTTATTTTTGGAAAATATGGAAAATTCGGAAGGAAAATCAACGCGAACCAGTGCCCGAGGTGGTCACGAGGCAGGGGGCGCCCCCCCCCTTAGGGTGCGTCCCCTACCCTCGTGAGCCCATCGTAAGGCGGTTGACGCTCTTCTATTGCCGCAAGAAAGCTAATATTCGGGAAAAAGATCACGGCGAAGGTTTCAGGCCAATCGGAGTTACGGATCTCCATATATATATGAAACGGTGAAACAGAGCCAGGGGAGAACGGAGAACCAGAGAGAAACAGAGAGATAGATCCAATCTCGGAGGGGCTCTCGCCCCTCCCACGCCATGGGAGCCAAGGACCAGAGGGGAAACCCTTCTCCCATCTAGGGAGGAGGTCAAGGAAGAAGAAGAAGAAGGGGGGGCCCTCTCCCCCTTGCTTCCGGTGGCACCGGAGTGCCACCGGGGGCCATCATCATCACCGCCATCTTCACCAACAACTTCACCGCCATCATCACCAACTCTTCCCCCCTCTATGAAGCAGTGTAACCTCTCTCTTACCCGCTGTAATCTCTACTTAAACATGGTGCTCAACGCTATATATTATTTCCCAATGATGTATGGCTATCCTATGATGTTTGAGTAGATCTGTTTTGTCCTAATGGCTATTTGATGATCAAGATTGGTTTGAGTTGTATGTTTATTATTGGTGTTGTCCTATGGTGCTCTCCGTGTCGTGCAAGCGTGAGGGATTCCCGCTGTAGGGTTTGCAATATGTTTATGATTTGCTTATGGTGGGTGGCGTGAGTGACAGAAGCACAGACCCGAGTAAGTAGGTTGTTTGCGTATGGGATAAAGGGGACTTGACACTTCAATGCTATGGTTGGGTTTTACCTTAATGAATCTTTAGTAGTTGCGGATGCCTGCTAGAGTTCCAATCATAAGTTCATATGATCCAAGTAGAGAAAGTATGTTAGCTTATGCCTCTCCCTCAAATAAAATTGCAATAATGATTACCGGTCTAGTTATCGATTGCCTAGGGACAAATAACTTTCTTGTTGACAAAAGCTCTCTACTAAAACTAATTTAGTTGTGTCTTTATCTAAACAACCCCTAGCTTTTATTTATGTGTTCTTTACTTTCTTGCAAGCTTACCCAAAAACACCTACAAAGTACTTCTAGTTTCATACTTGTTCTAGGTAAAGCGAACGTCAAGCGTGCGTAGAGTTGTATCGGTGGTCGATAGAACTTGAGGGAATATTTGTTCTACCTTTAGCTCCTCGTTGGGTTCGACACTCTTACTTATCGAAAGAGGCTACAATTGATCCCCTATACTTGTGGGTTATCAACAGGCGGTCTACCGGTAGTAAACCAAGGCCACATGACAAGTCTCGGTCCAATCCGAGAACGTTTAACACCCGCACACGAAAAGAGGTAGAAAGGGACACCGGATGACATAGGAGCATCGGAATACAAAACGGACAATGGGAAAAATGCTCGGATGCATGAGATGAACATGTATGCAAATGAAATGCGCATGATGACATGATATGAAATGCATGACACGCCAGCAATGACAAGGCGACAACAACGAATAACTAGAGGACACCTGGCACATCGGTCTCGGGGTGTTACAACACTCCACCACTATGAGAGAATCTCGTCCCGAGATCTAGGATGGCACCGGAGGGACAACGGAAGAGAAAGAGAAGAGGTAAAACTAAGTTGCTTCTTTGACCAATGAGTGAAACCAAAGAACCTTGAAAAGGTTGAACAAATTTGAAAGAAAGAATACAACGAAGATGAACAAAGTTGAAAACCTCCGTTAGAAAAGAGGAACAAGGAACATCACAAGAACCCTGTAGGTTGAAAGACACAAGAGGAAGGTTGCAAAGGACAAGAAGTACATGCAAGCACTCCGGTTAAAACGAGATGCACAAGGAATGATAAAGTGAAAAGAACTTGAGAAAAAGGGCACAACACTCCGGTTAAACGGATAGGCATGAAAAGAACATGATCTTCACAATACGAGATGATGGGTTGAAAAGAGCAACATCACAATGCCTCCGGAACAAAAGAATAGAGGATAGACAATTGAAATAGGAGAATGGAGAAGAAAATGCCAATTTCTGCCACAAAAGAGCTTGAAAAGGCATCCTCAGGAGAAAAGTCGAACGGAGTTGTTGGAACACCAACAACGAAAAGAATAAGCTTGATATGGTCTTATAGAAGGCATCTCAACATTATGAGGTGACAACTTGCCACTCACGGAAAAGATTTGATTGCATTGATATCAACAAGGAGACGAGAAATTATTTCACCAGGAGAGTAGATGAAGAACTTGGGTCATTTATAAGCACCATAAATAGCAACAAACCTTAGGGAAGGCTTTAGGTGAACTATAACCCAAGATAACTCCAATGACGAGATTGATGGGTTTAAAATATCTCATTCTTAACAACATGTGAATCAAGGAGCATGAACTCAAATTATCAAGAATGACATAATACCACCTCTAATGATACAGAAGAAAGAATTGCACTCCGGATTGCAAGATGAAGAATGCTTGAGTTCCTCTAAAAAGAATCTTGATGATCACTTAGAGAATGAATTAAATCCTTTATGAAGCATCATGTAGCGCCTCCATGAAGAACTCCGGTAAACAAAAGGATAACGAAAAGAAAGAGAAGTTTAAAACACAAGGTGAAACCTTGCGATGATTTAGAAGGAGCTTCGTGACGAGATAATTGAGAGAGCTTGGAACTCCGGGAAGAAAGATTACGAGAGAACTCAAGAATTTTTTATGAACCTCCGGAATAAAGAATTAATCATTTGGGTGAAACAAGAATAAGAATTACATTATGCTTATCCTTCATCAATTTAAATTGATGACAAGCAACGGATTTGGCATACTACTTATTCTCGTTGAAAAGGATTAAGAGATATATCAATAACTTGATAAGGTCTTCAACGAAACACCAGTAGGATCGAAACACCGAATGAATTGATATGATAAAGAAGGAAGAGAAATCTTGAACGAACCACCGTAAGAATTTAAAAATGAACGAAGTAAAAGGATGAATCACCGGTAAGAATTAGCAAATGAACGAACATACATGAGAGGGTTTAGATACAAAAGAACGAAGAGATCATGAACTGATTAGAGGATATTTGATCGATGCACCGGTAAGATTGGAGAATGATAACTGAAAGCTGAGAATGAATAAACCTGAATTGATGGACTCCGGATAATCAAACTGAAAAGGACTCCTGAATTGCTTCGGATGGGTGGAAAGAATTCTGACAATCGAAAACAATTATGAGAGGATGGGCTCGAACTAGAACCACGAATCTCTGAGAGAACGGATAAGATATGGAGGTAAAACTCTTCTTCGGTCTTCAAATGTTGAGAATGACGACGAGAACCACCACTGAGAATTGTTGAGGCACTCCGGAAGAATCAAAAGCGAAGAGATTGAGCCAACGATGAAAAGAATTTGAAAGATCTTGGAGAAAGACATTTGACTGATGATAAATCATTCTTACGTCAAACTTCGATAAGAAATTTGAGGATAGCTCCGGGAAAATAGAAGAGTCAGGTAAGATCCTGGGAAAAGACCTTGGGTTAGGGCCCACTCAAGAGAAAACACCGTTGAATGATTTAAAAGAGAGGATGCACCGGTTGAATTAAATGGCTTGAATGAGATAACAACCTCGAAATAGGTTGAACGGATTAGGAATGAAAACATGAATCTTCTGGGATATCTTCAGCACTCCGGAATAATTGAATAGCGAGAAATGAATTAATATGAAGAGTACCGGCATAAGAAAAGCATTGGGCAAAAAGAAAAGACTATGCTCAATACCAAAGCTTGAATTGAATCCACCGGAGAAGAAAAGAACAAAGAATGATGAGCTTGAAGCTCCATTAGAATCTTCATGAGAATCACCGGATAAGAACATTAACGGAAAAGAATGGAGAGACTTCTCATCAATAAGATGATACTTGATTAAGAAATCTGAGTCCTTGAAGAAAAAGGGTGGGTGGGAGGGACAACAAAGACAACTTGGGATGGATGAAACGAACACCGTTGAGAAAGCTGAGATTGAATCGTGCGGATGTTGAAAATGAACGGATCCCCTTGAAGAGAAACACGCCGGTTGAAAAGGATTGACATGACAATCTCGATTATCACAAAGGATTAACATCCACATAGATATATGAGAACACTACTTAGAAAATGTATGGAATCAACACTTGACTTCGAAGCAACTCGAATACCACAACTCAAAACAAAAAACAAGGATTGGCTTGCAGAATAAGCCGGAACAAACATATGATAGAGATTTCGTCCGAAGTTTTCGTGGTGGGGCCTACACGGGCTCGATCGTACAGCACCATCATGTACAAGGCAGTGCACATGACATACGAAGCGTCCCTGAGTCAGCATAGCCAAGGACTCTTTAAGACACAACGAGACCACTGTATAACCAACCGTGGATAGGCGGACCACTAGATGTCGAACCCCAATTTCATATCATACATCTGACGGAAAGATATCCTAGTAGCTACTTGAATTCCCACTTATAAACTCCCGAAACTTTCCGGTTATGCAATCAGGTGTTGGGGATACAGGGGAAGCATAATATCTCACCAAAAACTAGCAAATGCTACATCCAGCTGTATCCATCCTTCAACACATAACCAAGAAACCTTCGGAAATCGTTTACCTCAACCTTCGAAAAGCATCCGTTATACGAGTTATGGAAATACTCCCGAACTCCCGCCCCAGTACTAGGTGGCGTCGAGGTTATCTCACCAACAACTGCATAAAAGAGATTTTCGATGTCGGCGAACTCAGGTATTCCAGAACTGCAACAATAAAATTGTGACGACAACACCTTGGAGCTCAACTCCCCGGGACACTGCCACAACCCCTAAATGTCAGGAGGCACCAAGAATAATGTTCTCGTCACAAAACCATCGGAACGACTCCAAGATACCCGCGTGATCCTAAAAAAAATTAGTGAAATTTGAGAAGAGAAGAGTCAAAACTCTACGTCAGGATGCCTCACCATAGCGACGAAGGGACCGAGGAGTAAAAAGAATTCCTAACTCTCCGATATATATAATCCTAAATGACTCAAAAAAAATTTCTAGACTCAACAACGCCAGCGATTCGATCAAGCAGGGGGCTCCTAAGGTCGGGGAAGGCTCTGATACCAACTTGTAACGCCCTCGACGTGGCTATATCTCCCACGTGTCGAAGCACGACTTAGAGGCATAACCACATTGAAAGCAATGTCGCAAGTGAGGTAATCTTCACACAACCCATGTAATACATAAGGGAAAGAGATACATAGTTGGCTTACAATTGCCACTTCACACAAATACATGAATAAAGCATTACATCATCCAAATACACTCAAGGTCCGACTGCGGAACCAAAATAAAAGAAGACTACCCCAAAAGCTACACAGATCCCCGATCGTCCCAACTGGGCTCCACTACTGATCAACTGGAAACGGAACAACACAATGGACAAGATCTTCATTGAGCTCCTCCTTGAGCTCGGTTGCGTCACCTGCACGACATCATTGACACCTGCAAACTGGTTTTGGAAGTATCTGTGGGTCACGGAGACTCAGCAATCTCACACCCTCGCGATCAAGACTATTTAAGCTTATAGGAAGGGTAAAAGGTATGGTGTGGAGCTGCAGCAAGCGACTAGCATATATGGTGACTAACATACGCAAATGAGAGCGAGAAGAGAAGGCAAAAGCACGGTCGAACAACTATGATCAAGAAGTGATCCTAGAACAACCTACGTCAAACATTACTCCAACACCGTGTTCACTTCCCGGACTCCGCCGAGAAGATACCATCACGGTTACACATGCGGTTGATGCATTTTATTTAAGATAAGATTCAGGTTTTCTACAACCGGACATTAACAAATTCCCATCTGCCCATAACCGCGGGCATGGCTTTCGAAAGTTCAAATCCCTGCAGGGGTGTCCCAACTTAGCCAATCACAAGCTCTCACGGTCAACGAAGGATATTCCTTCTCCCAAGAAAATTCGATCAGACTCGGCATCCCGATTACAAGACATCCCCGACAATGGTAAAACAAGTCCAGCAAGACCGTCCGATGCGCCGACATCCTGATAGGAGCTGCACATATCTTGTTCTCAGGGCACACCGGATAAGCAATCCGTACAACTCAAACCAGCCCTCGAGTTTCCCCAAGGTGGCACTGCAAGGGGCTCTAGTTTGGACCAACACTTAGACAAGCAATGGCCCGGGGGGTTAAAATAAAGATGACCCTTGGGCTGGCCTAACCCAAGGGAAAAAGAGGCTAGGTGGCAAATGGTAAAACCAATGTTGGGCCTTGCTGGAGGAGTTTTATTTAAGGCGAACTGTCAAGGGGTTCCCATTATAACCCAACCGTGTAAGGAACGCAAAATCCGGGAACATAACACCGATATGATGGAAACTAGGGCGGCAAGAGTGGAACAAAACACTAGGCATAAGGCCGAGCCTTCCACCCTTTACCAAGTATATAGATGCATTAATTAAATAAGAGATATTGTGATATCCCAACAAAATATCCATGTTCCAAACATGGAACAAACTCCAATCTTCACCTGCAACTAACAACGCTATAAGAGGGGCTGAGCAAAGCGGTAACATAGCCAAACAACGGTTTGCTAGGACAAGGTGGGTTAGAGGCTTAGCTTAACAATATGGGAGGCATGATAAGCAAGTGGTAGGTATCGCAGCATAGGCATAGCAAAAGAGCGAGCAACTAGCAAGCAAAGATAGACGTGATTTCGAGGGTATGGTCATCTTGCCTGCAATCCCGCAAGGAAGAAGAACGGGTCCATGAAGAAGACAAACGGACATAGTCGTACGGGTCCTCACAAACGCGACATTATCGGAACCAACTCGAAGAAGCAACACCGGAAAGAAGCACACAACATAGTAAACAACCAACACATGAACATGGTATGATATGCGGGATGCGGTATGTGATGCATATGCATGATTTGGAAAGGAATGATTAAACCTGGCCTCAACATGGAAAACCAATAGTGCCACTGGAAAGGTGAGTTGATTTCGGTCGAAATCGATATAAAGATCACCGGAATCGGATGCACGGTTTGGAAATGACAAGCAAAACAAATATGGCACTGGTCTGCGATAAACAACAAGTAGCCTTCTAAATGCATCAAGAACAACAAGCTACAGCACTCTAACATAGCAACAAAATACATGGCAGGGATCCACTCAAGATGCTTGACAAAAGATGAACACTGAGCTACGGTTAATTCACTCATTAACAGGTTCAAACAAGCATGGCAAAAGTGCAAAAGATAACAGGTTTCACACTTAGTGAAATTAACATCATGTCAGGAATTTATCATCAGGAAGTAATGTTTAGAGCACGATAACTACATGCTACAGGAACATATCATGGCAAAGCAAGGCATGGCATGAAGCTACTCTAAGCATATAACAAAAGTTCCTTAGTGACCATGAGCCAAAAGGGATCAAAAAATACAATTGCAAGCATGTGAACATAGCAATTAACGAAAACAGATTCAGACTTGGTGAACAACTGGAGCATGCCAAACAGATAACGAGTAGGCATGTTTACGAGCTCGATGCACTCACTACAAAGCATGTCATGATAATCTAAGCATACACCCATCAAGTAGACATGGCATAGAAGCTATACATGGTAAGAACAACATCATAGCATGCATGGATTAACAACAACAAGCTCGGCAAAATTGCTAAACATGTTAACAATCTGCCAGGAACATATTATAGCAAAAGTAGAGCTCGATTGACTCAAGCTAGGGTGCTCCATAATTGCAAAAAAAAGACATGGATGGATAGAGCACAACTTTATCTACAAAACATCCTTACTGATCATGCTCAAAAAAGGCAAGGATCACTAGGAAACAACATGAACATATGGCATAAAAATAATGACAGGACAAGGACTTAGTGAAATTCGAAGTCCCTGAAATCAGCATCATTGAGTAAGCTACTTTGCATGCTTGTGCTAGTCACCACATAGATCACAAAAATACATGGCATACACCCCTGTAAAGATGACATGGCATTCTTCAAAACACATGTAGAGCTCAGGATCATAGCATGCACACATTAATCATGGCAAAAATGACAAAAGTGCATTTGCTGAAACATATCTGAAACTATCATCACATAGCCCTCTTCCAGCAGCATTTTTCGGGCATCAAGATGAGCTCAAACGAGAATGATGCAATGAGATGAAATGATGTACTCATCGAGACGAACAATTTGATATGCTACACGTCCAAAACGGAGCCATGGGTGCAAAGTTATGATGCGATGAATAAAGCTAAAAAATACTGGTGACTTAGACGATTTGAAGAGAAAAAAATAGACGCGCGCGAAATAGCTAAGTGACGCTTGGGCGAGACTTAGGCGGGGAGGCTCACCAGCGGGCCGTTGGGCCGGAGGGGAAGGAGAGGCGGACTGGGCCAACACGGGGGAGATGCGGGGCCCACGACGAGGGAGGTCGTCCTCCTCCCGATCCCGCCTGGATCGGGAAGGCAGGAGGCGGCGGGCGGCGTTCTCCGGCGAGGGAGGACCGGCGCCGATGGTGGATGGAGCCGAGGACGAAGGCGCGGTCCGTCAGGGACGCGGGCGGCGCAGAGCGTCGGAGGCGGCAGCGGCGAAGACGCGGTGTCCGAGGCGGGTGGAGGAGCGGGTGACGCGGCTCGTCGGAGTCCGGCGAGCTTCGGCGAGCGGGCGTGGCGGGGGGTGAACGGCATGCGGCGGCGGAGCATGCTGGCGGCAGAGAGCGGAGACGGGCCCGGTTCGGCCCCGCGCGGGCCGGATCTGGGCCGGTGGGCTTCGGCGGGTCGCGCGGTGAAGTGGGGCGCGTCGGGGACAGGTGGCGGCCTCCGGTTGGACGAGGCGGCGGGGAAGGTGACGTGGCTGCCTCTAATTGGTTCGGCGACGTGGCCGGCTGGGTGGACGCGTCCGCCGGCGAGCGGACATGTCCGACGCGCGGAGGGAGGTGAGATCTAGGGTTTGGATTACGGGATTTTTGGAGGAGAGCATATATATAGGTAGAGGGAGCTAGAAAAGTCCAAATGAGGTGCGGTTTTCGGCCACGCGATCATGATCGAATGACCGAGATGATGGATGGGTTTTAGGTGAGTTTTGGGCCACTTTGGAGGGGTGCTGGGCTGCAACACATACGAGGCCTTTTCGGTCCCTCGATTAACTATTGGAGTATCAAACAAAGTCCAAATGACACGAAACTTGACAGATGGTCTACCGGTAGTAAACCAAGGCCGCATGACAAGTCTCGGTCCAATCTGAGAACGTTTAACACCCGCACACGAAAAGAAGTAGAAAGGGACACCGGATGACATAGGCGCGCCGGAATGCAAAACGGACAACGGGAAAATGCTCGGATGCATGAGATGAACATGTATGCAAATGAAATGCGCATGATGACATGATATGAAATGCATGACACGCCAGCAATGACAAGGCAACTATAGTGAATAACTGGAGGACACCTAGCACATCGGTCTCGGGGCGTTACAACATGTACATCGCATCTCGCACAAGTCTCCTGTTTGCCACTTGTGTCCGCACCTTTGCCACAACCAAGGGTGCAAAATCTTTAATAGCTGCTCCATGTATCCATCGGTCTTTACAGAACAAGGTCTTGCCTCCTGAACCAACTTCCCATTTGACAAGGCTTCCAAAAGCTTGATCCACCTTTTTGTCCGAGGTCAAGTTGAGGCCTTGCCACGGCCTGGAATCATAAGTGCGTCTGAGCCATTCCCATCTGAGTCTTAAAGCGATACCATGCTTAAACAGGTCAATGACACCCAAGCCTCCCAAGTGTTTAGGCCTGCACACTCTAGCCCAAGAGACGACACATTTGCCTCCATTCACCGCCTCGGTTCCGGCCCAGAAAAATGCCCGACACCCCTTGTCCACTCTCTCTAGAGCCCATTTAGGTGCCTCCGCTATCATGAGATGATGTGTAGCGCACGCCCTCATTACTTGATTGACAAGAATGAGCCTCCCCGTCCTCGTCATGAGACCCCTTTGCCATCCTGGCAAGATGTGAAGAGCCGTGTCAACAATTGGCTGCCACTCTGACATTTGAGTTGCCTGATGCTAAGCTGGAGCCCAAGGTATTTGCATGGAAAGGTGTCGATTCTCCATGGCAGCGCAGACTTAACAAGCTCTTCATCCTCATTTTCTGCTCTGATCAAGATTGCCATAGATTTGGAATAGTTGACTTTGAGCCCAGATGCCACTCCAAATATAGCAAGGATTCCTTTAACGCACATGAGGTCTGGCCATGTTGGTTTTATGAAGAGAACCACGTCATCAGCATACAGGGACAAGCGCTGCATTGGGCTACATCCATTGATGGTACTAAGCACTCGTGCCTCATGCGCCTTGGAGATGATTGCCATAAGCACGTCCATGGTAATAACAAACAGCAAGGGAGATATTGAATCCCCTTGTCTTAGTCCTTTAGCGTGCATGAACTTGTCACCAGCACATCCATTCACTAGCACCCTCGAGCTGGCGGTGGTGAGGAAGATCGCAATCCAAGAGATCCAACGCTCCGAGAAGCCCTTGGCTCTTAACACCTCAAACAGAAACGGCCACGCCAGCAAATCAAAAGCTTTGGTTATGTCAAGCTTGAGCATCACTCCCTTGGCTTTCCTCCTATGCATCGTGCGCTCCATTTGCTGAACCAAGAGAAAGTTACCATGCAAGCATCTTCCCTTAATGAATGCGGACTGGTTCGTTTGTACAAGCTCTCCCATGCGCGGTCTTAGCCTGGCAGTCAACAGCTTGGAAGTTATCTTGGGGATACTGTGCACAAGGCAAATAGGTCGGAAGTCGAACACCGTGCATGCTTCCAGTGTCTTCGGTATCAGAGTGATCAGAGCTTGGTTGAGCCTTCCAGATCCCCTTCCATTGCCAAGGAAAAACTTGTGAACCACACCATTTCCATGGTGTTTGAGACAAGAGAAATGGAGTTGCGAGGTAGGGGGAGGGAGGAGGAAGAAACGAATGGTCCCCGACTCTCCTCACGAAGAGACACTAGAAACCCGTTATAGGGTTTTCCTGTGAGCAGCGTTTAAGTAGATAGTACGAATGTCACGACTATTTCGACTAAGTCCTAGCTGCGTGTGCTGGAAAAGCGACTGCTGCTAATGTGGAAGTACTTGCAGCTTTCCACTACTAGAGAAAAGCTTACCAGTAGCGCTGGTTTTTGTGCTACCAGTAGCGCGGGCACCAGCGCTACTGCTACGGTGCTACAGCTATTTTGTAGTAGTAGCGCGTTTTTAGGCCAGCGCTACTGGTAAGTTCAAGTACGAGTAGCGCGTTTTTAGACCAGTGCTACTGGTAAGTTCAAGTACTAGTAGCGCGTTTTTAGGCCAGCGCTACTGGTACCATTTATGTTTTTTTAGCATTTGGTGATGTGCATGTTTAAACAGATATATCTTTTATACAATAACAACTCATCATGAATTAGTCTGTTTAAATAGCATATTCATTACCACTTGTCATCACCACCAAACAATGTTCGTCAATGAGACATCATATAACAAGTTGGTCACTAGTCATAATCATAACTCCTCCTCATCATCATCAACTCTAACACATTGTAGCACATAATAACACATTCTAGCTATGACATACTCCTCTCGTAGGACCTACTCTACCCTCTCTTAGGTAAAATATCATAAAACAAGATAGGCATTGACTCTCCATTAGAAAATTGACTCTCCATAATAAAGAACGAAGATCATCCTGTCTCCAAGTCTTGGCCTACGCACAATGTTGTTTCCAAGTAGCTCTCTACGATGGTTCAAACATTTTTTGAAATCATTTATTATCATGGCTTCCTCGCTTATAGAAATCCGGTATGGACAGGAGTGATGTGGATACTGCGGCTGACCTGGTCGTGGTGGCCGTAAGCTCATAACATTAACGCGACCTCCCGGCAACATCAGATGAGGCACACAATCCATCGGGATTTTCTGTTCAAAAACATAGTAATAACTTTGTAGTTAGCAATGTAGTTTAGTTTTAGAAGAATTTATGCAAAAGATGCACGGATGTCGTAATAATAGAAAATCTTATCATGATATCTCCATTGATGTTATCATAGTACAACACGTGCACTAGTGGCACGTATTGACCATAATGTGGAGGAGTTTGATAATAGCTATTGTAATTCTCAAGATTAGTAAAAATGCGATAAGACCATCTTGCTCCTTATAAGTTATTGTGCTTCATCATTGTAGTAGTAGGTTCTATCTATCATTTTCCGTACATTTTTTGAAGAATGAAAATAAGTTGTCAATGGAAATAAGGTGTCAAATATTTTGAAATAAACAATATAAATTACTTAGTAAATATGTTTAAGAAACCCACACAACGGTAGAATTGGAAGCGTGTAAACAAGGACCCAAATGGTCATATCATTTTCATCGATGTCAGGATCACCAAGATCGAAGGTGAGAAGCATACCCTCATGAAAATCATACACCTTGCAAAGGGCTTCCCAATTCAGGCAACCAAAATTGGATGAGTTCACAGAATTGTATAGATTTACAGCAAAATCATAACCATGATGGGTCCTTAGTTGAATTATCTTTGTCTCCATTCTTTCATGATCTTCAAAACCCATCTTCTCCAAGACATAGCGTCTTGCATGGCATGGGATAAGCTAGTCGAATTGTAAAAGACGGAAATTACACGTTGAAGAAGCAGAGAAGTCGTGCAAAAAATAACAAAAAACACTTGTCGTCGTTGCGTACCATTTCAACATCGAAGGTCTCTTGGAGCTTGATGCTGAAGCGCCGACCTTCTACCAGGTGAGGCCTGTCGCACAGACCGCGCTCATCTTCGCAGTACTCGCACATAGCAAATTCCCTTTCGTCGTCAGACATTTCCTAATAGGTAATTAATAATCCATCATCGAATACATATATAGTAGTTTGTAGCAAAGATCATCATATAACAACTAAAACACCTAAAATTTGTAGTTTGTAGTAGTTTGTAGCAAAGATCATCATATAATCCATCATGAATACATATATAGTAGTTTGTAGCACAAACCGCGCTCATCTTTTGCATTCAATAAGCAAATAACTAATAGGTAATTAATAATCCATCATCGAATACATATATAGTAGTTTGTAGCAAAGATCATCATATAATATCACTAATACATATCGAATAATAGCTCCTCTAGGTTCAGTGGGCCGTGGTGGACACCCAAAGAGAAGGAACCATCACCGGATCATAGCTCCGGTGAGATTCCCAAAGAATCTGCCAGGTATTGGAGAACCGGCCGTTCGCCAACGCAAACAAGTAGCGCTGGACGTGCGCGTTCTCCTCCGTGACACGGTGTTGTACCACCTGCGCGGGGGACTCAACCCTCTCCACCGATGCAGGCCCACGTGACCGCCACCAAAGAAGCTCCGGGTCAACGACGGGCTGGCTCCTCACTAAGCTGCGCTCACCAGAAGGTAGCACAACCCAGTACCAGCCTGGCGGAGCCAAGTCCCGGACATGGCCCCTCGGCTCAACCAGGAGTCCTCCGTCGAGTCGACGACGAGGATGTGGGATAAGCATCATCGACGTCGAGAACAAAATGCTTAATTATGAAAACAAAATTAATAAACACTTAGCAAAATTTGGCATGACCTTTGCTAAAAACAGGACATATCGAGCGCCTGAAATTTGCCAGAACGTAAACGAATCGACATTTGTGGCAAAACATAGGCCACTCGGAAAAATATGACATGTCCAAAATGTGACATGTTCAAAATATGACATGTCCACTACAAATTTGCATATAACAGGAAAATTGCATTAACTAAAAAAATAACAACAATTGCTTTAACTAAAATGATACCTAGAATTCTGTCAACTACACCTAAAACAACTAAAACACCTAAAATTCTGTTAACTACACCTAAAACAACTAAAACACCTAAAACTCTTTTAAATACACTTAAAACACCTAAATTCTATTAACTACACCTAATTAAAAACCTAGCTAAATCTCTGTCCTAACTTTAAAACCTAGCTAAATTTAAAAACCTAGGGTTCATACGAATTAACTAGGATTCATACCTAATCTTTCCTAGCTAAGGTTCGATCATAACCTACATTTTTTCAACTACATAGGATTCAAAATAACTACTATAATAATTGTAACTAGGGAGGGAGGAGGAGGGAGGAGTACCTCTCGGTGGAGGAGGGCCGGCGCGGGAGGAGAGCCGGCGCGGGGGCCGGGGCGGCGGGCAGAAGAGGAGGCTGACGCGGGGGAGCTGGGCGGCCGGCGGGGAGGAGGGCCGGCATGGGCGAGGGCGGCCGACGCAGGGAGGAAGGTCGGTGTGGGGGACGGCAGCGTGCGGGGGTCGACGGCGGCGCGCAGGGGATCGAGGGAGGAGTGTGGAGTGTGAGTGAGAGTGATGAGGCCGGGCCGGGGGCGCGGGGGGGGAGGTAGTGGGCTTAACAGCGGCGCGGGCAATGGGTAAGCGCTACTGCTAAGCCCACTAGCTGTAGCGCCGGCGCAAATCACACGCTACAGCTAAGTGGCCTACCCTTTGGCCCCGGCGACCCGCTAAACAACAGCGCGGCTCGCGCCAATCAGCGCTGCTGCTACGCAGTAGCAGTAGCGCCCATTTTGGCCGGCGCTACTGGTAAATACCGGTAGCGTGGGTGCCCAAACAGACGCTACTGCTAAAATTCTATGTATAAGCATTTTCCTAGTAGTGTTCCATGAAGGTTATGCATAGATGACCTGGGCGCTGCTAGTGTATTTATTAGCAGCGTTTAAACATCTAGTATAAAATAGCTTAGCAACCATGTATAAATCTAAAAATTGGATTTGTCACTAGGGATGATGTACATTACATGCATAAAAAAAATTATGTCACAAAAATAACAACATCACCATGTCATTCTCAAACCAGACACTCTCCCCACCCCCCCACCCCCCCTCCCCCCGGTACGGACGTATATATACCTCGGCACTTCATCTCCCGTCAGGTCGAAAGCAACATGTATCAAAACTTATGTTTGGCACTTTGAAAATTTAACCACTTATTAAGTTGTCAGATATTGACACCATGCAAGGTTTCAATTTCTTCCGACGGGATTTCAATTTTTTTATAATTCCAAAAGCATTTCTAGATAAACTACGTACCTTTTCAATTATCGCACATGAATGTTTGGATTTAATTAAGTTCATGAAGCAAAAGCAAATGAACAACACCAAAATTTGGTAGCATGAGATTGGGAACACACAAAAAAAACATAATTGTGCTTGTACACAAAAATCCTAAAAGCATACTAGCAGCGTTCTTGTAGTGTAGCGGATGCTGCTAGTGATTTTTTAGCGGTGTTTGTACGCTCCAAACGCTTCTAACATGAAGAATAAGAATTCCCTACAAAATAGCTTAGCAACCCTGTAAATTCAAAATTTTGATATATCAGTAGGAATGATGTACATTAAATGCATGAAAAAGAAATCATGTCACAAAATAACACCACCACCATGTCATTCTTAAACCGGACACTTGCCCCCCTTTGAATGCATATATATCTCGCCACTTGATCTCTCGTCGGGTCGAAAGCAACATGTATCAAAACTTATGTTTGACACTTCGAAAATTTAACCACGCGTTCAAGTGGTCAGATATTGACACCATGCAAGGTTTCAACTTCTTTCGACAGTGTTTCAAATTCTTTATAATTCAAAAAGCATTTCTAAATGAACTACGTAATTTTCTAACACACATGAATATTCGGATTTATGAATTAAGTTCATGAAACAGAAGCAAACGGACAACAACAATTTTGGTAACATGAGATTGAGAGCACACACACAAAACATAATTTTGTTTGTCACATTAAAACCCTAAAAGCATACTAGCAGCGTGCACGCTTTGTCGTGAACACTGCTAGTGACATCAGTAGCAGCGTCTTAGGACATCAAACACTGCTAACATGAAGAATACAAATTTCCTACAAGATATCTTAGCAACCTTTTATAAATCCAACAATTGGATATGTCACTAGGAATGGTGTACATAATTACATGCATACAAATATGTTATGTCACAAAAATAACATCACCACCATGTCACTCTCAAACCGGAAACTCTCGCCCCTTCGAACGTATATATAATTTGCCGCTTGATCTCTTGAACGTGTATCATAACTTGTGTTTGACCCTTTGAAATTTAACCACAGGTTCAAGTGATCAGTAATTGACACCATGCAATTGTTCCGGCGGTATTTTTTTATTAATTCAAAAGGCAGTTTTAAATAAATTATGTACTTTCAAGTAGCACATATGGATGTTTGGATTTATGAATTAAATTCATGAAACAAAAAAATCGTAGGAGCTTGGGAACACACAAAAAATACCTAATTGCTCTTGTCACCCTAAAATAAAATCTGGCTAGGAAACTAGGCACTGCTAGTGCACTTACTGGCAGTGTTTTATGTATATGATGATCGCTCCTAATATGAGGAGTACTAGCAGCGCTTGCCTTTCTAGAGAACACTGCTAGTTATACACATATATAAACCCACCTCGCCGGAATTGGGGAAATTTTCCCTTCAACCGCTCGACACTGTCTCTCTGCCACTCGCTGTTGCTGCCTCTGCTCGGCAACGGTCGTTCAGTCGCCTCCGGTGGAGCCCCGCCCATCCGCCGTCTCCCTCATGCCGCGAACCGCTACAACGTGCACACACACCCGCCAGATGTCATCCCTCCTCCTCTTCTCCGGCAGGTTATCCTCATCCCCTCCTGCCTAACTTCTGTTAGTGGCTAGGGTTAGTGGTGAGTGTCACTATTTAGGTAAGTGTTTTGCTTATTGATCTTAGATTTAGTTGACTGGTCAGGATAGTAATCATTGATGGAGTTGATCTGCCCATGCATATAGGTACTTGATGATTGTAATTTTCCCTGGATATATGAATTGATCTGTTGATGATTGTAATTTCCTTTGAATGTGCATTTTTGTTAGAAAGCAGCAGCATATAATTCGGTTGCTTTTGATGTAATACTTTGGGATAGAAGCCGAGGCATTTTGTTTCTGCTTTTCAGGAACATACACATGAGTGCCAATGTTTTGAGGAAATGTTGATTCATCGGTAACGGGATCGTCGTGGAATCCAATTGGGTTCTCACATTTTTATAGAATGGTATTGTCCACTATGAGACGTGATAGACGGATGGCCTGACTAGGATTTGGTGCTATGGCCTGGTCACTATGGACTACGAGAAATAAGGCATTGATAGAGGGACAATTCATCAAACATTCGGCTGATTTGCTATACAAAATGATGTCTTTCTTGTAGTTGTGGAAGCCACTAACAAGGGCGCAAGACCGAAGGCACGTGAAGGAGCTCGCCTCAAAGGTATGTGCAAAGTATACTGAGCTGCGTCGATCGACACAGGGGGCATCACCGACTTGACGTCGCCCCTTGCTACCACGAGAGCCCCGATCCCGTATTAGCGTTGCGTCGCTTGATCTCGCCTACGGGCATGTATCGCATGGCTTTATCTTCTTTCTAGTCGTACTCTGTTAAACTTTGTTAAACTTGTTGAACTCGCAAGGGCCTCAGTTTAAGGCCGGGTAAGCGCCTCTTTTTTTTAAAAAAAATGATTCATCAATGTTTCGCTAAATTTCTGGCATTGGTTTTTTTTTGAAAAATTAGCAAAGGTCATGGCGATTTTTTATGGCCGCTGCTACGCGTAATCCGACTGATGCAAACCAAAGGTAAATCGCCTTGTCTACCGTTAGATAAGATAGATCACAGCCGTCTGCTAGTCTCCAACTCCTCCAGCACACGCCGCAACGTAGTCTTAGGGCATCTTCAGCCGAGCCCCCAGGAACGCCCCCAGACCACTTTTTTGACACCGGTGCTTAAAAATCGTCCCAGCCACGCCCCCAAGACCCTACTTTTCGCCGGATTTGGTAAAAAATACAGCCGGCGCTCTCGGGGCGAACCCAGGCCACCGAGGGGCTGTTGGGGGCGGAGAGAGAAGATTTTGCATGTCATTGGCCCACCGTCAGCCTCCCACTCGGCTCTGTATACTTTTTCTCCTGGGCCCACCAACGTGCTCTCTCCCACGCCGCCCTCCCCAATCTCTCTCCCGCGGCCCGCCCCAACCTCTCTCCCTACCTTGCCGCGGCCCTCCCCAACCTCTCTCCCTCCCTCGCCGCGGCCCTTCCCATCCTCTCTCCCTCCCTCGCCGGCAACCGCCTCTCCGGCCCCCTCCCCGCCAGGCTCCACCGCCCACTCCGGCTGGATCCCGCGGGCACTCCCGCTGCTGGTCGCGGCCGCCTCCTTGCCGCGCGCCGGCCTCTGCTCACCGCGCGCCGCGCGCTGCCGCCCTGCTCATCGCGCGCCGGCCCGGGCGTGCTGGAGCTGCCGCAGGGCGAGCTCGAGGAGGCCGCTGGCCGGAGCCGCCATACAGCGAGCTCGAGGAGGCCACTAGCCGGAGCTGGCGAGGCGGGGGCGCGGCCGAAGCGCGCGTGGGCGGGGCGGAGGAGGAGCGTGCGTGGTCGGGCGAGGAGTAGCCGCCGAAGAGGCTGCGCGCGTGGCCGTGGCGCGCGGAGCTCCGCCGCGAGGTCCGCCGGTAGGCGTAGAACGATGGGCTGGGCACGTACTGCTGCGCCGTCGTCGAGTTCCTGGACGGCGAGTCCGGCATCGTCGCGTAGCTCTGGCTGTTTTGCTCTTCTTGTCATCAATGTACCTCTCCTCCACCCACCGATCCAGCCAGTTCCTCCAGCTATTCTACTCCGGCGTGGGCGTGCTGTTGGCGGACGACACGGCGTGGGCGTAGTCGGAGCGGCGCGGACGTGGACTGGGCAGGTGTGTGGGTGGGGCGACGACTGGAACAAATCTCACCCCCAAAAAAAAAATTCGCCGGGGCCTCCGAGGAGGCCGAAAAAACGCCTCCTGGGACACAACGGCTGGAGATGCTCTTAGCGCCTGCATCTATCGCTTCGCAAAACTCCTCGTAACATCATTCTAGACGCGGCAGCCCGGAAGCCCCGGCAGCTCCGAAGAGCAGTAGCCGACGGCCGGCTCGCAACACCATACGCCACCGAATGGTATCTCTCCTTTTTTGCTGCAAACTTATCATCTCTGGAGCTAGCTTTAGCTTGCACGGGCTTGAAGGCTTGAAGCAGTGTGTTGTTCTTCATGGTAGCACCAGCGTGCACCTCCTGCGGCGCCTCACAGCGAAAACCTCCCAATACGGCGACGTCCATTCGAGCACGGCGACGACCATCACAAACATCTGACCCACGGCTCCGAACGTCCATTGTCACGCCGGCGACCATCACGACGGCAAAGCCGCAGCTCCGAACTATCGTTACAGAAGAACGACCATCACAACAGCAGCCCGCGGCTCCCATGCTCATTGCAGTGCGGTGACGACCATCACAACACCGGCGCAAAGCTCCGGACGCTCTTTGCAGCCGTGTGTGACCATCACAGCGTGGCGACTATCATCACAACACCAACGGGAAGCTTCCGACTACCATTCAAGTGCTGCGACGATGATCACAACCACGACCCGCAGTCATAACACCGACATGTGGCTCCGGGCGCCTATTGCAGCACGGTGGTGACCATGACAACGCCGGCCCACGGCTTCGGACGCCCATTGCAGGACGCCCATTGCAGCATGTCGGTGACCATCATAACACCGGCCCGCGGTTCGGGTTGCCCATTACACCACGACGGCGGTCATCACAACACCGACCCATGGCTCCGAAAGCCCATTTAAGCACGACCGCAACCATCACAACACCGGCCCGCGGCTCCGGGCGCCCATTTAAGCACGACGGCAACCATCACAACACCGGCCGCGGCTCCGGACGCCCATTGCAGCACGGTAGCGACCACACAACACCGGCCCGCGGCTCCGAACCCCCATTGCAGCACAGTGGACACCACCGGCACGCGGCTCTGGACGCCATTTGCAGCATGATGGCAACCTTCACAACACCGGCCGCGGCTCCGAGCGCCCATTGCAGCACAGAGGACAACACCGGCCTGCGGCGCCGAAGGCCCATTGCGGCATGGTAGCGACCATCACAACACCGGCCCGCGACTTCAAACCCCCATTGCAGCACAGTGGACACTACTGACACGTAGCTCCGGACGCCCATTGCAACATGATGGCGACCTTCACAACACCGTCCTGCGGCTCCGAACACCCATTGTAGCACAGAGGACAACACAGCCCGCGGCACCGAAGGCCCATTGCAGCAGGGTAGCGATCGTTACAACACCGGCCCGCGGCTCCGAACCCCCATTGCAGCACAATGGACACCACCGACACGCGGCTCCGGACACCCACAACAACATGATGGCGACCTTCACAACACCGGCCTACGGCTCCGAACGCCCATTGCAGCACAAAGGCAACACCGGCCTGCGGCACCGAAGGCCCATTGCAGCACGGTAGCAACCATCACAACACCGGCCTGCCGCTCCGAACCCCCATTGCAGCACAGTGGACACTATCGACACGCGGCTCCGGACACCCATGGCAGCATGATGGTGACCTTCACAACACCAGCCTGCGGCTCCGAGCGCCCATTGTAGCACAGAGGACAACACCGGCCTGCGGCACCGAAGGCCCATTGCAGCACGGTAGCGACCATCACAACACTGGCCCGCGGCTCCGAACCCCATTGCAGCACAGTTGTAACACCCCGGATATGAATTTCCCAATTTGTACTCCAACTCTTACCGTTTTCGGCGTTAAGTTATTTTATTTTCTCGGGTTCGGGTTTTTTTGTCTCCGTGTGTTGTGGTCGTTGTCATGCATCTCATATCATGTCATTATGTGCATTGCATTTGCATACGTGTTCGTCTCATGCATTCGAGCATTTTCCCTGTTGTACGTTTTGCATTCCGGCGCTCCGTTCTTCTTCGGTGGTCATTTCTACCTTTCTTTCGTGTGTGGGGATTAAACATTTCCGAATTGGACCGAGACTTGCCAAGTGGCCTTGGTTTACTACCGGTAGACCGCCTGCCAAGTTTCGTATCATTTGGACTTCGTTTGATATTCCAACGGTTAACCGAGGGACCGAAAAGGCCTCGTGTGTGTTGCAGCCCAACACCCCTCCAATTTGGCTCAAAACCCACCAAAACCCTCTCCATCATCTAGAGCGTTCGATCACAATCGCGTGGCCAAAAACCGCACCTCATTTGGACTCTCCTAGCTCCTCCTATGCCTATTTAAAGATCCCCCGAAATTTCTCCTTCTCCTTCCTCCCGAAAACCCTAGATCCACTCATCATCGCGCGCCGCCGGACAAAACAGCCGCCGACGGACATGTCCGTTTTCCTCCCGCCGCCGCCACATGGCACCACCTGATTCGCGCGCGGGGCGCCCACATCGCCCCGACCCCGCGGGCCCGCGAGCCCGTGCGGGGCCCTCGCCGGCCCATCCCTGCGCGCCGCCCGCGCCCTTCTTCTTCCCCGCACGCGGCGCCCCTCCTCCCTCCGGCCGCCGCAGACGCCATCGCCGGCGGGCTACGGTGCTCCCTCCAGTCGGCGCCGCACTGGGCCGCCGCGGCCACCGCCGCACCCCGACGCCGCGCAACGCCCTCCGACCGGCCGCCGCCTCCCCGACCTCGTCTCCGGCCAGATCCGGCTGCGGGAGAGCCGGATCCGGCGACCCCGTCCTCGCCGGCCTCCATCTTCGTCTTCTCCGGCGAGATCCGCCACCGCCTCGGTTTCCGTGCCCCGTTGACTTTTACCTCGAGGTTGTTTTTTTGCACCAAGTCCCCGATTCCCAGATCCATATGCTCATGTTCATCATGCCGTAATTTTGCATTCGTATCTCCGTTTTGAACATATAGCATATCAAAATGTTCATATCAGAGAGTACATCATTTCATTTCATTGTATCATTTTCATTTGAGTTCATCTTGATGCCTAAAATGTTGTTAGAAGAGTGCTACTTGAGATATTTGTCAGATCTGCTACTCCATTTAGGTATTTGTCATTTTTTACCATGTTTATTGTGTGCATGATATGCCCATGAGCTCTACATGTGTTTTGTTAAGGGTTTTACCATCTTTCCAGAGGTGCAACCCATGTATTTTTGTGATGTGTGTGGTGACTAGCACAAGCTTGTAAAGTGGGACACTTGCTAACGCTGATTTCAGGGACTTAGCATTTCCACTAAGTCCTTGAGCTGTTTATCTCATATGGCCATATGTTCATGTTGTTTCCTAGTGATCTGTGCCTCTTTTGAGGATGATCAGTAAGGAAGTTTTGTTATTATTGTAGTGCTCTATCCAACCATGTCTTTGTTTGCAATTATGGAGCACCCTATCTTGAGTCAATCGAGCTCTACTTTTACTACTTCGTGAATCTGGGCAGATTGTCTACTTGTTAGCGATTTTGCCGAGGATGTTGTAGTTGATCCGTGCATGCTATGATATTGTTCTTGCCATGTCTAGCTTGCATTTTGTGTATTCTTGATGGTTGTATGCTTAGTTGGTCATGACTTGCTCCGTAGTGAGTGCATCGAGCTCGTAAACATGCCTACTTGATATCTGTTTTCAGCATGCTCCAGTTTTCACTAAGTCTGAGAACTGATTATGTTTTTGCCATGTTCACATGCTTGCAATTGTATTTTTTGATCCCTTTTGGCTCAAGGTCACTAAGGTACTTTTGTTAAGCTCTTTGAGTAGCTCCATGTCATGCTTTACTTTGCCATGTTCAGGTCCTGTAGCATCTAGTTTTGTTGCTCCGAAGAGTGCTATCTGATCTGAAATTCCAGACAAGTGTTAATTTCACTAAGTCTGAAATTTGTTTGCCATATGCATTTTTGTCATGCTTGTTGGAACCTGTTAATGGATGAATTGGCCGTAGCTCAGTGCTAGACTTTTGTTAAGCATCATGAATGCATCCCTGCCATGTATTTTTATGCCATGTTTGGGTGCTGTAGCATGTTCATCTCGTTGCATTTAGACGGCTACTTGCTGTAAATCGCAGACCGGTGTCATATTTGAATCGCTTGCCATTTCCAAACCGTAACTCCGATTCCGGCATTCTTTATATCGTTTTCCAGCAATTTCATCTCATCTTTCCAGTGGCACACTTGGATTTCCAAGTTGAGGCCAGGTTCATGCATCCCTTGTCAAATCTTGCATATGCATCCCGCATCGCATCCCGCATAGCATACCATCTTTGCATCATATTGTTTGATCCTTGCACGTGGTTGATTGTGTCCTTGTTACTTGTTTGTCTTGTTTAGGTAGAGCTGGGAGACGAGTTCGCTAACGAGGAGCCCGTTGAGTTTGCTTTCGAGGATCCAGTCAACTCTGACAACTTTGCAGGCAAGATGATCATACCCTCGAAATCACTACTATCTTTGCTTTGCTAGATGCTCGCTCTTTTGCTATGCCAATGCTACGATGCCTACCACTTGCTTTCAAGCCTCCCAAATTTCCATGTCAAACCTCTAAACTACCTTGTCCTAGCAAACCGTTGATTGGCTATGTTACCGCTTTGCTCAGCCCTTCTTATAGCGTTGCTAGTTGCAGGTGAAGATTGAAGGTCGTTCCTTGTTGGAACATTATTTACTTGTTAGGATATCATTATATTATCTTGTTATCTTAATGCATCTATATACTTGGTAAAGGGTGGAAGGCTCGGCCTCTCGCCTAGTGTTTTGTTCCACTCTTGCCGCCCTAGTTTTCCGTCATATCGGTGTTATGTTCCCGGATTTTGCGTTCCTTACGCGGTTGGGTTATAATGGGAACCCCTTGATAGTTCGCCTTGATTAAAGCTTTTCCAGCAATGCCCAACCTTGGTTTTACCATTTGCCACCTAGCCTCTTTTTCCCTTGGGTTTCCGGAGCCCAAGGGTCATCTTATTTTAAACCCCCCGGGGCCAGTGCTCCTCTGAGTGTTGGTCCACCTGTCAGCTGCCGGTGGCCACCAGGGGCAACTTTGGGCTGGCCTACCCGTACCTAGGACAATCTGAGTGTGCCCTGAGAAAGAGATATGTGCAGCTCCTATCGGGATTTGTCGGCACATTCGGGCGGTGTTGCTGGATTAGTTTTAATCTGTCGAAGTGTCTTGAAGAACCGAGGTACCGAGTCTAATCGGAACGTCTCGGGAGGAGGTCTATTCCTTTGTTAACCGTGAGAACTTGTCATGGGCTAAGTTGAGACTCCCCTGCAGGGATTTAAACTTTCGAAAGCCGTGCCCGCGGTTATGGGCAGATGGGAATTTGTTAATGTCCGGTTGTAGATAATTTGAACCTTAACTTAATTAAAATGAATCAACAGTGTGAGTTATCGTGATGGTCTCTTCTCGGCGGAGTCAGGGAAGTGAACACGGTGTTGGAGTAATGTTTGCGCAGGTTGTCCTCTAGTTTCTCGCTCGCGCTTGGCCTCCTCTTCTCGCTCTCTTTTTGCGAACAGGATAGCCACCATATTTGCTAGTCGCTTGCTGCAGCTCCACATATTTACCTTGCCTTACCTATAAGCTTAAATAGTTTTGATCGCGAGGGTGCGAGATTGCTGAGTCCCTGTGGCTCACAGATTACTATTACACCAGATGCAGGGCCTGATGATTCCGCTCCAGGTGACGCGCTTGAGCTCAAGTGGGAGTTCGACGAGGACTCTCAACGATACTATGTTTCCTTTCCTGATGATCAGTAGTGGTGCCCAGTTGGGGATGATCGGGACCGTGTCGCATGTTGGGTTATCTTTTATTTTGGCACCGTAGTCGGGCCATGAGTGTTTGGATGATGTAATGTTATTTATGTACTTGATTGACGTGACGAGTGTAAGCCAACTATGTTATCTCCCCTTTTATTATCTATATTACATGGGATGTTGTGAAGATTGCCTAACTTGCGACATATGCCTTCAATGTGATTATGCCTCTAAGTCGTGCCTCGACACGTGGGAGATATAGTCGCACCGAGTGTGTTACAACAGTGGACACCACCGGCACGCGGCTCTGGACGCGCACTGCAGCATGAAGGCGACTTTCACAACACCGGTCCGCGGCTCCAAACGCCCATTGCAGCACATAGGGCAACACCTGCTTGTGGTGCCGAAGGCCCATTGCAGCATGGTGGCGACCATCAGAACACCGGCCCGCGGCTCCAAACGCCCATTGCAGCATAGTGGACAACACCTGCCTGCGGCGCCGAAGGCCCATGCAGCACGGTGGCGACCATCACAAGACCGGCCCACGACTCTGGACGCCCATTGCAGCACGACGTCAACCCTCACAACACCAACCCATGGCTCCAAACGCCCATTGCGGCATGACATCGACCCTTACAACACCAACACACGGCTCCAAACGCCCACTGCAACACGACGGCGACACATGGTGGACAACACCGACCCGCAGCTCCGGACGCCCACTGAAGCGCGGGGCCACCATCACAACACCGGCTCGCGGCTGCAGACGCCCATTATAGCACAGTGGATAACACCGGCCCACGGTGCCAAAGGCCCATTGCAGCACAGTGGCGACCATCACAAGACCGGCCCACGGCTCCGAACGCACATTGCAACATGGCGGCGACCATCACAACACTGACCCATTGTTCCAGACGCCCATTGCAACATGGCGGCGACACATGGTGGACAACACCGGCCTGTGGCACTGAAGGCCCATTGCAGCATGGCATCGATGCATGGTGGACAAACACCGGCCTGCAGCATCGAAGGCCCATTGCAGCACGGCGGTGACCATCACAACGCCGACATGCAGCTCTAGATGCACATTGCAACATTTATAAAAAATATAAATTGGCAACTTCACGCTATTACAAAGCTCGATGCCTTGGAGAACCCTGTTCTAGACATGGACATCTAGCACAGCAAAGATAGGAATACTGTAGGGGCAGCAGGCCGTCGACCGTGTGCATATGGAGTTGTAGGTGCCTAGCCGAGCTTCCTGCTCAACAACGACAAGGCTGGCAACGGTGGTTCTGCAGCCGCACTATATACTCCTGATGTAAAAGTAGCAGCAACCGAAGAAGTGAGTGCGTGATGGATTAATCCTACTAGATGACCAGTTGCGCCAAATGGCGCAAAGACCCGTTTGAAACCATGTTTGTGTTGAAATTTTTTGCATTTTTTCAATTTTTGCATTTTTTTCAATAGCCGTATATTTGAGTACATTTGGTAAGAACTTATACCCCCTATACATAAAGGAAATTAAATGCAAATATTTTCTAAAGGTAATAATGCCACAAATTAGATCAGTAGGTCAAAATAGTTGAGTCTGCAATTAGAAACGCCGAGTAGCTGTAAACTTGCATTAAAAAGAGAAAGCACAAGTGACACAATAAAATGTACTTAATACATGAACTCGTGAACATTTGTACATGAGAAGTTAATAGAAATAGTGGTCAATTACATCATATAATTTGGTTCTATACTCTTGTGTATATATCATGTGTGCTACCCCTTTGTGATCAACTCTTTGTCCTTCGAATCGAATGGCACGGCTACTGCCCCTTGTAGAAAAAGAAAGGACTCTATAATACCCATAAACGTAAACTTATAATTGCAAAAAAAAACCGCCACAAGCACAAAATACAATGCAGTTCATAGGCTCATTCTTCAATTGACATTCTGGACATTAAATCAAAATTATGAGGTATTGTTGTGAATTGCAAAACTTCTAAACCAGGTGCTAGCCTCAGAACATCCTTCAGTATGTACCTACCACAAATTATAGTAAGATTAATAAAATACATATCCCTTTTTAGAAGCAAAAATACACAACCATCTAAAATAGGGAAACTTGGCGGCATGCGGCATAAAGAAGATGTTGCTCATGCTCGCTTGAGACAAGGAATATAGCTAAAGAATTTTCCAAACCTTGAGAACGAACTACAATAAACAGCCAAAAAATCTAATATTCTACATATGCTGGACACATGGATGTTACTACAAAAAGGGAAGGCATCAACAAGCATAAGTATCTCATTTTTAGCTACCAATATTAGCAAATATTCTGTTATGAGAAACTATTTAATGGTAGAAACTCTGAAAGACACAAAGTCATTCGTTTCACATCATCATCTTGCTGGTGACCAAATAAACACTATTGTTTCATGTGTAGTTCAAGGCTGTATTTCAGAAAGTCTAACTGTATCGGAATTTTTTTTTTGAAACCAACACTGTAAAAAAAAGCGTGCCTAAAACTGTCAAAAATTTGAACCTAGTCCAAGCACTTCCTAAAATACCTTGTTATGTTCTCTATGAGTGCACTTATTAATCTGTCGGTTGGTGTCATAAAGAGCATCGGCGAGACACTTTACTATGCGGCAGTTAGTGTCATGTAAAAAGGGGTGGAATCATCAGGTGAAGATTTTGCATCCCTGAGTATAACTAATAAGGATATTGCACTACCTCCTGGTTGTCCTACCAGTAAACAATCATATCAACATATGAACCACATAGTTGCTGGGAAAACAATGGTTTCTAGGTGGGTTTTTAACACCAACCCTTAGAATATCACAATGTTACTCATGCTGATACATCAACTCTATTCAACAGTGTACCAAATATGTCTTGCTTCAGACAGAGATAATGAATTAACAATTCCATCCTGTGTTTTTCAAACCCAGCAATTCTTAATGTTGCATGACCTTGTGGAGTCAGGTAGATATCACAAAATTCTATCAAAGACTACCAGCCAAAATGGCAAAAGAAAAGAAAGTTCAGCAGAGCAAAGAGAATAGAAAATTCACTATTACTTGGAAGCGACACATGTTCATTAACTGGGGGAGGCATGGTGTCATCTGTTTTCAATGGCCTGAAATCAATCCAACAAGCTTCATCTACCAACGAGATAACCCATTAGGCCTTTTAACACTCTGCATCATCATCCCATCTGATCTGTCAGGTTGATAGTCAGCGAACAATACTTCAGCTTTGCACATGATTTAAGGACAATCTAATGGGAGCAATCATAGCAAAGTAAATCAACAGTGAATTGTTGTTTTTGCTTTTTTGGAGACATCTCTTACGATTAAAATACCTATCCAGAACAATCAATATAAGGCATTGTGAGCAGATAAACATTATTGTTTCATTATCTCCCAACAAGCTAGATCAAAAGCATTAACCAACTTAGTGTGTGCCTAGCCTTACAGAATATCATAGCACAGACATTCATTGAAGAAGACAAATGATTATAAACTCTGAGCCAGTCACACCACCACAAAAACATGATAAACCTTGAAAAAAATACCAGCTCGAAGGTATGGAGGCAAAAGCATCAAAGGTATATGGGGAAGAACTCACCAGAGCAAAACCAATGGAACAATTAGTAATCCCACTTACATGCAGCACCAGCGAAACCAATGATAAATTTAGACCGGTGCTTCAGCAAGAAATTACTTCACCACAATGGCAACCAACCACAACTCCTTTAAAGATGACTATAATGAATTTAACAGAGTAGTAGTTTAGTTTCCACAAGTGAAACAATGAACAAGCTTATTGTATAAGTTTACTTAATTTGGTCACAGTAATAGGGAGGCACATTTTCTTCAGTCCTGATTACTGAATGGCAGGTACTAACTGAAGTAAACCAAGCATGTATGTGCTCTGAATATTCACAATTGCCAGTAAACAAAGTAACTAACTATATTTACCAAAATGTACAATGCCCAAGCTCAGCGAGGGAAACAAACACAAGGAATAGAGGTCGCACACCTGAAACCTGCTGAACTTTGCGTCGGTCTCCCTCTCAAGGGCCAATCTAGAAGCAAAATCAGCAAGCTATGTGCCTCCATGTTAAGTTTTCCATCTATAATTGAGAAGCACCTGCAAAGATGGAATAGACATCAGCCATAAATCACAAGTTCTAGGCAAAGAAAGAGAATTCCTATAAAGCAAGTATCAAAACATTGCTCCCTTCAAGATGTTGTCCCCTCTGCATCATAACATTTTTTCCCGACCTTTGAAGACACTGCACTGAACCCTCTTCAGCAAATAGAGCATAGATTCATGAAGAGCTCCAGAAGAGATTAAATGGGTATAAATGACCATTACACATGTCATGAGTTAAATAGGTTCGTTATGATGACAGGAGCAAAAGCAAGTATACTATAAGGAATTAATTACGGTATGGGATTACAACTTTGAGAAAACACTATAATAGGGAGAAATAATAAGGTACCCGAGCAAATCGGAAGAGCGGCGACAGAATAATAAGGTACATAGATATTAGAGGCAAATTGTTATCCGAAAATATATACATGGTTCAGTCTTATTTCAGAAATTAAAATTTTGATTTTTATGTGACCCACATTATAGAATAAGTGCTAACCTTTTGACGAGTCCTATGCAATATCAGGAATCTAGATCCAACCAATGCACTCGACTTGCCCTGCAAATATATACTCCCTCCGTTCCGAATTACTTGTCGCATGTATGGATGTATCTAGATGTATTTTAGTTCTAGATACATCCATTTCTACGACGAGTAATTTGGAACGGAGGGAGTACATGGTTCAGAGTTATTTTCAGAAATTAGGATTTCAGCCACAGTTACAACTCCAACACCAAAAAGAACTGACCATTCATTTTTTAGAAGTTTGGACAGAAACAAAGAACAATGCTTACCTGATAGAAACCAACAGAGTTGAAACATAGACTCTGATTGAGAAGCCAAATTGAGATGCCATTGAGCACTCCAAATCCCATGAAGGTCCTTCCATAGAAAGATTTGTGCTCAAAGGGCTTCATACATCCACATGAAGTCAATAGAATGGAACAAAGAGATGCCAGGATGTCAACATGGTTGCTGCACAATAAAGAATAAGGTTGAGTAAACTTTTAGGGTAAACCAATCTACTTTTGTTTTTCTAATATGTTTAGACTGCTACTCTTTCCTTCTCAAAAATATCATTTGATAACTGGTACAACACAATCTCACTCTAGCTCCTTCTGCTCGACATATTCATTTCAGTAAGTCACCCTAGCTGAGTGGCTGTATCATTCGAGTTAAGCTCACGGCTTGTTTATTTTGTTTTAACCATGGTGTGTTACAACCCACAATACCTATACATACCGAAAAACAAAATTTGCAGCTCGCACTAACCAACATAGTTTTTTTTCCTGAATTTACACTTGCGATACCACATACCAAAATGGATGTGGTAGTTACGTGGAGTAATTAGGCTGTTAAAAATAATATGTAAATCTATCGATGCTCCAAGTATATATTAATTAAAAGCCAACCTAGTGTAATTTTCATTTAAGAATAATATAGCATTGACCCTGCGATATACTTGTATGCGGATTTTCTCAGAATCACACTTGCTTCGCTATTTTGTACACCGGCACGCTCTCTTCCATACTAAGCATATGTTGGCTACTTCAGTAGCACCTATCCATATCTTCACTTTGCTAGGATATCCGCTGGAAGAGAAGAAGTGAAGACTCTGTTCTTCAACTTTGTTGCCTATGCATACATACACATATTCAGTTGACGAAACATGGTTTACTTTATACTTACACACATGATCCTAAATCTGAGAAACCAGAAATGGCCTAGTCAAGCTACAACCTTTGAACACATACCTTATTTTGCCAGATGGTGTGCAGTGTGATGGCCACGAACAACAAGACCTGGACCAAAATACCGAAGATGATTCCCATCCAAAGGCCCTACCCACCTGTATAAGGAAGCAAGTGAAGGCAAGTTCAAAAGCAAGCATGAGAACACATGATAACCGAGCTAATATGTTCACTGTTCGTTGTTTTTTCAGAAGGGGATGACCCTGGCCTCTGCATAAGTGATGCACACAGCAAGTATTGACTGATGCATACCAAAAACATTTGTGGCTTCACATCCCCGTGACAGACTCCAGGAACAGTAATGAATGTACACGAGCCCCCTGAATAGACACCACCAATGTAGAATTGACTTAGAATAGTTGCACAATGGAAGACACACATTTCACATTTATTCATTGACAATTCACAAACCTGATAGGTGTAGAGATTGATGTAGATAAGTGACATCCCCTGTTTGGCATTACTGTAGTTCTTAAGCCTGCGGTAGAGCGTCTCCGGGACATACTCCATGACAAGGTTCAGAAACAGCTCACTCCACTTGTGGTTGTGAAGAAGCAGTGCTTGAGGGAGACAACATTGGAATGGTTAATCGAACGCATAAGCTGCAGCTCCCGACAGTACCTTCTTAGTGGCCACCGTCTCCCCAGTTTCCAAGCATTTAGCCTACACATGCAACCATTTCGCTAAACATCAGGCTGGTGATGGACAACACAAACAGAGAAACAAACATTGGCTAGAATAATCACCTGAAAGACGGCGCCAAACGAACCAGTGCCCAAAATGTGCTCTGCCATGTAGCTTTTGCGTTCCATTTGGTTTCATCCTTTCCAGGTCTGAATTTTGAGCAGGCAAATAAACTCGTCTCATGGAGCAACAACTGCCAAATCCACCTTCTTTTGGCACTCTGGTTTTCCATCACATGGCTTCTTTGTCCAGTGATTTTCAGGAAGGTGGCAATCTCCCAACATACTTCTCATAACAACTAACAGGCAATGCCGTTCCTACCAGTGTGACCACCAGCAGAACCCATTCGGGCTTCCATGGCCTTATCCTCTATTATATATTTATATGAAGACTGGTTAGTGAAATAGGCAAAGTAGTAAAGTAACTGATTTGTGTATCATAAGTACAAATTTCTGATTACTGCGAGTAATCAGTAGTAGTAGCATCTGGGACGAAATTTCAGTTTGGACTCAACAACACATCTCACTAAGGCAATACTGGCCGTAAAACTCAGCCAAGAGACACAAGGGAAACATAAGAGACGGACAGCGCACATGTCACAGGCCTGAGCTCGACCGCATGTTGTCCTCGTTTCCTCCAACTCGAGGACGGCGTGCGGAGGCAGGGGAGGAGTCGCCGCTGGCGAGCAAGAGGGATAGGAAGAGGGCAAATCAGAGGGAGCAAAAGGGGCGGAAGGAAGACCAACGAAGGCTACGACGGCGTCCTTCCCTGCCTCGTACCCTCCCCAGATCGGGCCCCGGAACAGCCGCCACCATCTCCGTCGTCTCGTGCCCGAGCGGCACCTCATCGCAGCTCGACGCCTCCGCCACCGCTCCTCTCGCGCCGCCGCCGACGCATCCGCCGCTCCCCCGCCTTGAGCCGGTCCGCCGCCATGGAGCCTTAGCGGGAGGAGTAGAAACACAAAGGGGAGGAGGCGGAGGGGGTGACACGGGGCTCGAGAGCGGAGGGATTGGTGGCTGGAAGACGCGAGGGGAGGCCCCAGATCGAGCGGAGCAGCGGCGATGGAGGGAGAGGAGGCCGCCGGAGTTGGGGTTTGGTGGTTTGGGCGTGTGCCCCCGCCCGCTACCGCCCGTCGGCTCTGCAGGCCGTGCCCCGCGCCACCCGCGCGAGCCCGCTGCTGCTTCTGGGCGCCACCCACGCGCGCTGCTGCTCGCCCCGCCTGACAACCCCGTGCGCGGCTCGTTTGCGCACCGCACGCGCCGGCCGCGCCCTGTCCCGCGCCCTTTAGCGCTGCCCCGCGCACGCCCGGCGCTGCTCGCTTTCGTTGCGCCCTTCCGCAGCCGCCACGCCCGCCGCCGCCGCGGTCCGACCTCGTCCGCTTCCCTTCACCGCCCGCCTACGCCTGCCGCTGCACGCCCAGCGCTGCTCGCTTCTGCTGCGCCCTTCCGCAGCCGCCGCCACGGCCCGACCGCGTCCACCTCCCTTCACCGCCCGCCTACGCCTGCCGCTGCCTCCCGCTTTGCCGCTGCGCGCCCACAGCCGCGGCGACTGCAGATGGAGGATGGGGAGGCGTCGTGGGAAGAAAGAGACGAGCGGCGACGGCTACAACGCACTGGGCCTTCGAGAGGAGGAGGAGAGAAGTGGAGGGGAGGAGGAGGCGGCGCAGCGAGGAGGGGACGCGGAGGATTGTCCCGAGAGCGCTAGGTTTCCGGGAGAGGATTGGCCTGGCTCTTGTCAAGGATCTCGTTTTTGGAAGTGGATTGGTCTGCCTCATTCACCAGGTTCTAGAAAACCCTCCCTCTGCTCGATGGGCCCATAGGCTCGCGACCCCACCCATCATCCTCTTCTGAAGCAGTCACGAAGGTTAAAAAAATGGACGGCTGACCAGACGCCAGCAGCCAAAAAATACACTGTTGCACTTCGAGCAACCCAATCCTGCGGCCGAACGCGTCGCGCGCGCGCAATCCCCCAGATGGGTGGGCGGGTACTTTAGCAAGGTTTATGAGCATAATTGGTTTGCTGTCAAAAATTGGCATATCAATGTTTGGTATTGTGTCAAATATTGGTAACTACTTGGTTGACTACGAGTTGTTTTGCCTTTCTCACATAAAGTTGTCAATAGTTGGCAAGTCTCGGTGTTGCCAATAGTTGGCAGTGTCAACATTTGGCAAGCCAAATATTGGTCAACATTTGGCAAGCCAAATATTGGTAGCAAACCAATTATGCTCTATATGTTCAACTAGACCATGATAGCCCACGTTGTCGCGCCCGACAAGTTTTACAGTTAAATGATAGGTATTGCTGAAAATATATATTTGCAACCATAAAATATAAATGTGTCCATAGCAAAACTACATGTTGCTTATTTTTAAGTTGGTCTATTTTTCATTGCTGATGTCATCGACACATTTTGATGGTAGTAACAAGAAAGATTAAATAGAAGGATTTGGCAAGAATGCATATGATCAAGCCGAGTGGGACACATCCATCAGTCAAGAAACCATATGTGGTGCCTCTCCAGGAGAAAAAAGAATTTCATTTTTGGAAGAGCACACACATTTTCTGCAAAGTAGATCAACACAAACTTTTAACAGCTCATGAAAGGAACAACTGGATCTAAAGACAAATTATGCATAGAAATAACATGCCTTTTGCGCCCACTTCGCGATGCTACCATTCCTTGTTAGTAGGGATGGAACGATGTTGCACCCTGGTACTCGTCTTTACTCCAGTCCTTCCTTCTCACGCTCATCTCGGTCTTCTTGACTTGCCTTGGGAAGCTAGAGGGTGGGAGTGGATGCATCAGGAGTTGAACAAAATAGAGCTTACGGTGGAGCAGCAAGTGAACATGAAGCAGTACCTACATAGGTAACTACAATACCATTGAAGACCAAAAAAGTGTAATATGTAATAAGCATGAGAACATATTTACCGAAACTTTGGACATGATTTGTTTGACACTCAAATCAATTAGAATCCATCATAAGTTAGATGCAGAGCTGACACTTCAGGCTTGGAAAACTGGGAATGAATTTTGTTGGATATAACAAAACATGCAGACAGCTTTGAAAATTCTCCAGATGCAGCCATAACTGCCAAAGGTTATAAAAAAACAAGACATACAAAACAGGAAAAGTACTGTTGGTTGAGGATCTGATGTAAGAAGTCACCTCGATTGCATATGTATCCGTCTTTATTTCCTCCCAAACCTGCATGACGTGATTAGTTAAGAGCATCTTCAGCCGTTGGCCCCCGGGAGGCGCTAAAAATCGCCCCTGGGGCGCATCGGCGATAAACGACGTGCTTGGAGGTGTAATGCCCCCAGTCACGGCGCCCACATTTTCTTGAAAATATAAATTACGACACAAACACGGCGCAAATTCAATCAAACTTTGGCGAGTTCGTTCATATTTAAAATATTTTACAAAAAGGAAAAAACTACCAGGTTGCTCCTCGCCGTCTCCCTCGCTGCTCCTCGCCGCCCGCCGCCCTTGCAGATCTACATGCCGAGGTGGCTGTAGAACCGCATGTAGTCGCCGCCGCCGCCGTCGTCGTCGTCGCCTCCGCCGCGGCCGCCGTCCCTGCTGCAACCCTCCCCCGGTTGGCGCAACGGGTTGGACGGTTCGGGGGCGTCGTCGTCGTCGTCGCTGTCGAGGACCACGATGTCGTGCTCGTCCTCGCGCCCACGTTTGCGGGCGGCTATCTCCTCCAGGGTCCGGCGCTGCCGGACCATCTCGTCGCGGAGGTAGTCGTCCCGCGCCCAGTGCATGGCGTCCTCGTCGGAGATGTCGCGCCGGGCTATCTCCTCGTACTCCGCGGGGAGCCGGGCTCCGGCTTCGGCCTGACAAGGACGAGGCGGCCAGAGGCGGGGGCGTGTCCTGGGGCTCCGGCTTGGCGGGGCGGAGGCAGGAAGAGCCGGTCGACCGACCTGACGAGGAGGAGGACGCCCCGGGGTCCATGCGCCTCGGCGTCCACGAGCTCCCACGGCGGCGAGAGAAGGACCGGGGGAGGGGTACTTCAGCCTCGGCGTGTTGCCGCCCTTGATGTACTCGAGGACGGCCTCCAGCGTGCGGCCGGGCACGCCCCACCATCGGCGCCGCCCCTCGAAGTTGAGCCTGCCGGAGGGAACGACGCCGTTCGTGGCCTCGAGCTGCTCGGCGTGGCGGCGGCGGAAGTGTGGCTCCCAGAGCAGGCTGTCGGGGACGTAGCGTGGCCCATCCCTCGCCGCCCACGACAGGGAGGAGCGGATACGCGCGATCTCCGCGCGCCGCGCCGCCCCGGTGGGCGGCACCGGGACCCCGCCGCGCTGATTCTCCAGGCCCCGGGCACCCGCATGTCCGGCAGGACTGGGTACTCGGCCTCGAAGAGGAGCCGAGTTTCGTACTCGTGAAGGTGGCGGCGGCCGAAGCCGTTCGCCACCGCGCCGTCGTCTAGGAAGCGTTCGGCCATTGTTTGAGCTGGAGACGGCGACAGGAGAGGGAGGAAGGGGAGAAAGGTGGCGCCGGCGGTGGAGACTCTGTGCGTGCCACCGGTGCGCTGGGGGTCGGCTTTATGTAGGCAGAGGCGCCGCGTGTACGTGTGGCCGTCGCGTTACGCGTGGCATGCGAGGAGACGCGCGTCGTCTCGTTTTCACTGCGCCGCCCGTGAGGCATCAACGGCGGAGGCTGGCCGGCGCAGCAGCGCGCGGCAGTTTTGGCATTGATTCGCCGCGGGAAACGAGGCGATGAGGACGACGAAGCGGCGAGAAGCGAGACGAGGCACTGGCAAGGAGGGCCCGCGGCTCTTTCGCGCCAAAAACGATTCGCCCAGCGCCCCCAGCACGCCGGGGTCGGGTTGGGTCCGCCGATGCTAATTTCGGCCCGAGACGGCGAAAATTGGGCCCTTGGGGACGCGACTGGACCGATTTTTTGGTGCCGGCGGCCGAAAACTCGCCTAGAGAGCCTTGTTGGGGGCGTGGCTGAAGATGCTCTAAGTTAATCTGAATGATTTTTTGTATGCAGAGGGTGAGAACCTAGAATAGGGAATGGAACATACAAAGACACCAACATCGTCAAAACTTCATGCCCCACATCGTCCATGTCCGCCCGCGAGCGTCGCGCACCGTCTCCTGGCCCGATGCTTCGTGTATGGCGGCTTCGATTACGGGAGCGGAGGGCATGCGGTAGAGCTGCAAGGCATAAAGGACGAGAGGGGAGGTTTAGAACCATGGCCTACTGAAATTCATGAGAAGGGAATATAATAACCCGTGGGTCTGTGCGGGCGACTTTAATGAAGTTTTGCATGCCTCCGAGCAACTAGGTGGTAATGAGAGGCAGGAGTGGAAGATGGAGGTTTTTAGGGATACCATTGAATATTGCCGTTTTGAGGACTTGGGCTACTTTGGCCCACCTTACACTTGGGACAATAGACAACAAGGGGATAGCAACATCAAGGTCCGGCTTGACCGAGCTTTGGGGGATGATAGATTTGCGGAGTGTTTTGATAATATAGTGGTTAACCATGTCTAGTGTGCCGAATCTGACCACTGTGCTCTCCTCATCTCTGTCAGGAAGTCTGAATGGATGGAGGAAGGAAGGGAAGGTAGACCTTTTCGATTCGAGAATGCTTGGACTCGACACGATCGGTATACACAAGTAGTAGAGGATTCGTGGCACGTTAATACTAGTAATCTGCAAGGGATAAGTGCAGCTTTGAGTGGGGTGCGGCAGAGACTACAGAATTGGAGTAAATTTGAGTTTGGATCGGTGAAAAGACAGTTGAAATCCCTTCGGGCTCGGCTGGGGTATGTTCCACAAAATTCGCTTTTATCCGGACCGTGCAGAGAGGAGATGGAACTCATAGCCAGAATTTCAGAGTTGCTATCTAGGGAGGAAGCTTTGGAGAAACAGCGTTCAAGAGCCCTTTGGCTAGCTGCTGGAGATCGTAATACGTCTTTTTTTCAGGCCAAGGCTAAGGAACGTGCACGTATTAACAAAATTAAGTCGCTGAAGAGGGAAGATGGATCAGTTGCTAATTCTCAACATGAGCTAGAAGCAGAGGTTCTCAATTATTATCAGGGACTGTTTACTGCTCAAGATGGAACCGACCCAGATCTGGTGACTTCTTGGGTTGATCCGAAGGTGGATGATGCAATGAACAGTAGACTTTGTGCACCGGTTACGAACGATGAAATAGAGCAAGCTCTTTTTATGATGCACCCTGATAGATCACCAGGCCCTGATGGATTTACCGCTGGCTTCTACATCCGTCATTGGAACATTTTAAAAGACACGGTATGTGAGGCAGTGAGGGATTTCCTGGAAGGTGGTCAAATGCCTGAGATGGTTAATTCCACGGTGTTGGTTCTCATTCCGAAGGTTAAAAACCCGCAACATCTCAGTCAATATCGGCCTATTTCTTTATGTAACGTGCTTTACAAATTAGCTTCGAAGGTGTTAGCCTTGAGATTGAGACCGTTACTGCAAGGATTAATCTCTGAAGAGCAGAGCGCTTTCGTTCTGGGCCGACTGATTACGGACAACGTACTCTTGGCATATGAGTGTATCCATTTTTTGAAGAGGAAGAAAGGAAAATCTGGGGCTTGTGCGGTGAAGCTTGATATGGCAAAAGCTTATGATCGTGTAGAATGGTCATACTTGAGAGCTATCATGAGCAAACTTGGCTTTGCAGATGCATGGATTAATAGAGTTATGTCCTGTGTGGAAACAGTTTCTTTTTCAGTTAGGGTTAATGGCAATTACTCTCAAATATTCAAACCTTCGAAGGGTATTAGGCAAGGTGATCCAATTTCTTCGTACCTGTTTCTCCTATGTGCAGAAGGCTTTTCTTGTATGTTGAAGAAGTATGGAGCTGGACATTTATCTCGTGGAGTGAGAGTTGGTATTCACTGTCCATGGATTTCTCACCTTCTTTTTGCAGATGACTGTATGGTATTCACTCAGGCGACAGCTGAAGGTGCTAATAGATTACAAGAAGTTCTGGAAAGATACCGTATTGGATCGGGCCAAATGGTTAACAAACAGAAGTCAGCTATATTTTTTAGCGGGAATTCTGATGACAATATGAAGGCGGCTATCCATCAAGGCACGGAGATTACAGTTGAGGCACTAGTTGAGAAATATTTGGGTCTCCCTACAGCTCTGGGAAGGTCCACTGATGAGAATTTTCAACATATTTTTGCTACTATTAAGAGACTTGTGGCGGGATGGGCACCTAAATTCTTAGTAGTGCTGGACGTGAGGTGCTTATTAAGTCTATATGCCAAGCTATTCCAACTTACTCGATGAGCTGTTTCAAACTTTCCAAGAAGTTATGTAAAAAGATCACTGCAGTGCTGGCTCGGTTCTGGTGGGGAGGAGATGAAAAAAAAGGAAAATGCATTGGGTTAAATGGAAGGATCTCGCTATACCAAAGGTTTGTGGTGGTATGGGGTTCAAAGATCTCGTACTCTTCAATAAAGCTATGTTAGCGAAGCAAGGGTGGCGATTGATTTGTAATCCCGACTCGTTGTGTGCTCGGGTCTTGAGAGGTAAATATTATCATGAAGGTAATCTATTGACAGCCGGAAATAAGAGGAATGCTTCTCATACTTGGAGAGCGATTTTGTATGGCCGTGAAGCTCTAAAGTTGGGCCTAATTAAACGCATTGGTGATGGTGCAAGCACGAGAATTTGGGATGATCCTTGGATACCTTCAAACTCAACTTTAAAACCAATTGTAAGGCTTCCTTCATCGGATGTTAACCTTGTGGAGGAATTGATGAACCCTGTTACGGGAGAATGGGATGAACAAGTATTGGAAACAAATTTTGTTCCGGTCGATGCCCAGGCTATTACGAGAAATCTAACTGGTCGCCTTGATGGAGACTTGTGGGGATGGCATTTGGAAAGGAACGGTAATTTTTCAGTCCGCTCTGCTTATAGGGCGCTTCTTGTAGCAAATACTACTATCAATCCAGTGATGGGCTCAAGAGGATCTGAACAAGTTTTCTGGAAGAAGCTATGGAAGATGAGAGTGCCTCCTAAGGTTCGTAATTTTTGGTGGCGAATCATCAAGAAGTTTATTCCTTGCCGTCAGGTTCTAAAGGATAGACATATTGAGAAAATTTCGTTTTGCCAATCATGTGGGCGAGATGAGACTATTAGGCACGCACTGTTTGAGTGTACATGGGCAAAACTTTTCTGGCAACAGCTGAAGGCTGTTACTTCATTCAAGCTACCTGACCTTCATCCGGGTACTTGGGCCATAGACCTTATTGACAGTGAGATGATTTCTTTAGATGATGCAGCTGTTGTTCTTTGTGGAGGATGGGCTGTGTGGTCGAAGAGGAATGCTAGGCACCATGAGGAGCAAATTAGAATGGTGCCTCAATCTGTTAAGTGGACAACAGATATTGCTATGGATCTCTGTGTTGCTGCTGGCAAGAATAAAGTGTGTGGCCCAAAGGTGCAAGTCAAGTGGCAGCCGCCGCAAGAAGGAAGTCTGAAGATGAATATGGATGCTAGCTTCCAGGTGAACTCGAATGAGGGAGCTACGGGTCTAGTCCTACGTGACCATTCTGGATCCTTGATCAGAGGCCAAGCTTTATGGTATGGGCAAGCTGAAAATGCTTTGATTATGGAAGCTTTTGCTGTTAGGGATGGAACTAAACTGGCTTGCGATCTAGGCCTCGGCAACATCACAATAGAAACTGATGCGAGAGAGGTAGTCAACCTCTGGAGGAGTCGAGAGCAGGGAAGATCAGAAATTGTACCGATTCTCCAAGAGATTGAAGAGCTCAGTAGCAACTTGGAATTTTTCCAACTGAATTTCATTGGGCGTGGAGCTAATGAAGGGGCACATCTTTGTGCTAAGCAGGCTTCTTCGATTAGAAGGAGATGTTTATGGATCAACTTTGTTCCTAGGTTTCTAGTTGAATGCCTGCAGAATGATTGTAATGCTACTGTTTAATGATAGCTCTTGTTTCGCAAAAAAAAAACAACAAAAAAACCATGGTTCAGCCGAACCTACAGTCAAAGCTGTCCGATCTAGCATGACTCACATGTGGATCCGAGACCTGTCAAGATTCAAATTTCTCTTATGTCGTGCTATCATTCTTAATACGTCTCTCCGTTAGCGATGCCTAGGCTTGGGGTCTCTATATTTTTTTGAGGCATGATGAGCTGGCACACCTTCCCATGCTACTGTAGCACAGGAGCCAAGCACGAGAAATACAAAAATAATTCTATGCCAGGCTTGTCGGAACTGTTTTTTTTTATGGAAGCAATGTTCATTAAAAACTGTATGCCACATGTACATCGAGAGAAGTCTGAATATTGCTATTTGAATAACAAACTTTCCACTTATGACTACGAGTCTATTCTCAAGATATCCAAAAAAGCTAGAACTGGAAAAACATTTAATGCCGCCGTATTGACCATAAATTAGAACTCTAGCATGCAACAAAAATATTAGATAGTAATCCAGAAATATTCGATATTGCACAAATTTCAGATGCTCTCACTGTGTTGCCAGTAGATTTATGGTGTATATGTCAACATCTAAAATTTTGTATGCACTAAAACAGCCATGAACAATGCAAGTGCATGGGAGACAGCGCTCACTTCTTTCAAGAATGGCCCATTATTTTATTCTCTATATTGTTAGCAATCAGTAGCATTAACGCGGGATGGTTCCCGCCATGTGACTTAATTGTTTCCACTATGCATTACCACACTCGTCATACACAGATCTCCACAGAAGCTGCCCTGAGATGTGTGGCTCCGAGCGTAGGTTCGAGTGGACCATGGTTCCACACAATATTTTCGAATGAAGGACGATGTAGCAGGAAGGGGCTACGGAGGAGGGGGGGCGAACGTACCGGCGCGGAGTCAGTCGCCGCAGCATAATCTCGCCCACGGTGGATCGCCAGCGCATCGAGGATGAAGGAACGCCGGTGGATCGCCGGCGCATCGAGGATGGAGGAACGCCAGCGTATGGAGAGGAGGAAGAAACGGCGGCACGGAGGAACTGGGGAGCCCCTAGCTGACGCTCACGTGCGTCAAGAAGATGAGCATTCGCGCAAGGCACGGTTGGATGGACCGGCCCGTTTCTTGGCGTTACAGCGAGCCAGTGCCAAAAATCCCAAAAAAGAATGTTGTACGTAGGAATCAAACTCCCAACCCAACGATAGAGAGTTAGCGTTCCTTACCACTGGAGCTGTTGCGTCATTACAATCAAAACACTGCGTGAGTACTTGAGAACTAGTATATGTACTGACTGATCCAAAAATAAAAAAATTGATCATTGAACATTTTTTGATATACGTTGAACATTTTCGTAATATACGATGAACATTTCTCAAATACCCATTGAACCTTTTTTGTCATATATGCTGAACAATTTGAAAAATACATATTTAACATTTTTGTGATATAACCTGAACAATTTAAAAATACACATTGAACATTTATCTTCGGAGGGCAATTCCATACAATGAACATTTTTAAAAAAATGAATATACGCGCTGAACAATTTTCGGATACACACTGAACTTTGTGTAATATACAATGAACAAAATTAAGAAACATAGTGAACATTTGTATATTCGTTGAAAAAACAAAACTAAAAGAGAAAAACCAAAACCAAAAGAGGAAAACAGGACAAAAACCAAAAACCAGAAGAGAAACAGGAGAAAATCAAACCAGAAGAAACGTAAACAAAACTAGAAGAAGAAAACCGGAACAAAACCAGAAGAAGAAAACAAGTGAGAAAACCAAACGTGGAAGAAAAAAAAACTAATGAAAGAAACATGAGCGAACGAAAAAGAAGCACGTGAACCCCGTAGTGGGCCGGCCCAATATGCACGCGAACGAAACAGCTGCGAGCGTTTCTTCGACAGCTTGCCGCCCGCGCGCGTCAAATAGGAATTGCCGAGGAACTGTTCATTCGGGATAGGATAGCGCTGAAACCTGGATAAGTTGGGTTGCGTCTGAGTCGGAATAAGTGGGCCTTAATGGCCCGATTACTGGCAGGAACGGGAGGTAGTTCCCTGGAGCAGCGGCCCAAGAGACGGTGTGCAACATGCGCGGGCGACCAGGGACGCCCGATCTGTATTGTACGTCCTAGGATCCGACGGGTGAGACAGCCAAATCGCTGTGGAGGCTCTTAACTACTCTAGTTGTCTTATACTGTTTTTTAATATCGAAAAAAAAGGGCAGTGCGGAAGTTCAGGGATCACGGCCGAGGCAGGGGACACGTGGTTGGCTAGTAAGGCGGTTGACGCTGCGCGTATCTTCAGCCAGTTGATTTGAAACGATTTCCATTTTTATCGAATACTATTGTTTTTATAAATATTATCTGTATTTTGCAGAAATGTCTTCACAAGATCCCGGCGCTGCCTCTTCTTCCGAGAGCACGCATTTGGGCAACCAATTCTTAGAACCATCGTCCAATCGTGTGGGTCCGACACATACGACAATTACTCCACGGATGGGCCGGATCAGGAGTACGCGGACCATATGAGCATCTGTACGAGTCAGAATATGGAACAAAAGATAAGTTTAGAATATGAAACAAAAGATAAGTTTGGTTTCATGCCTCGGAGGACAACTTATGGTGTTCATTGCCTTGGAGAAGGCCTGCAGCAAGATATCAATGTGGTGGGCTTTGAAAAAGTACCATCACAAGAAAGTACATTGCCCTCATCAAGGACATGTATGATGATATTACAGCTACGGGTCAACTTATTAACCCATCCAAGTGTTCCATCTTATTTAATGATGATTGTCCTGATACGGTTTCTGTGGAGATCAAAAGGTTTCTTGGTGTGACTCAGGAAGTTTTTGATGCAAAATATTTGGGTCTCCCTATACCAGACGGGCGAATGCATAAAGGAAGGTTTGAATTCTTACAATCACGTATGAGCAAGAGACTTGTGGATTGGAGTGAAAGATACTCATCTTCGGCGAGTAAAGAAGTTTTGATCAAATCTGTAGCCCAGGCCATCCCCACCTATGTAATGAGTGTTTTCAAACTTTCTTTCTCGGTATGTGATGATTTGTCCAAGTTGATGAGACATTACTAGTGGCGCGTGCAAAATGATAAGAAAAAGATGGCTTGGATGGCATGGGATAAATTTGTTCTACCTAAATCCAAAGGAGGGATGGGGTTCAGGGATATGAGGGCGTTTAATCAAGCTTTGCTTGCTAAACAAGCCTGGCGACTCCTTGTTGCACCTGAATCGCTTTGTGCAAGACTACTACGGGCTAAATATTATCCAAATGGGAATCTACTGGATACAGTTTTTCCGAGTAACTCGTCAGGAGTTTGGAAGGGTATCGAACATGGATTGAACTTGGTGAAAAAAGGTATGATCTCGCGAGTCGGCAATGGTAATCTTATTCGAACTTGGCGAGATCCATGGATTCCTAGGGGTATGCCTTTTACGCCTATTTCCCCTAAAAGAAATTGTCGTCTAAATAAAGTTGCTGATTTTCTGGATGCTAATGGTGCATGGAAGGTAAATTTATTGGAACAATTTTTCTGTCACGTTGATGTTGAAGCTATTTTGAAAATTCGTACGTCGCCAAGACAGCGGGAAGATTTTATTGCTTGGCCTTTTGAGAAGTCGGGATCTTTCACAGTTAGGAGCGCCTATCATTTAGCTATGGGTGAGCACATGGACCGTTTCTCGCAAGGAGCAAGCAGCACATGTCCTGGTGGTGAACGTGGTATGTGGAATATTGTATGGCGTGCCTTGATTCCTCCTAAGATGAAAGTTTTTGCATGGAAGGTAATTACTGGTACACTAGCAACTAACTTAGAGAGGAATCGGCGTCATATTGGTACAAGGGCAACATGCGGAATGTGTGGGCGAGAAGATGAATCGTCATTTCATGCTTTACTAGTCTGTCCCAACGCGGCAAGCTTATGGGACGCAATGAAGGACTGTTGGCCATTGCCAAACAGGTATGATATTGCATGTACGAGTGATGAATGGTTTCTTCACTTGCTTGCTGGTCAGCAGAGCAATGTCCGGGACAATGGTGCTCTGGAGGGTTTGGCATTTACGTAATGAAGTCATGCATGCCAAACCTATTCCACCGACGGAGGTGTCTTGTGATTATCTATGCAGCTATCTTAACTCTTTGCTACAATTAGGCTGTATGGGTGTGGAAGAGGTGATCAAAGGTAAAGCTCCAATCTTGATGGAACCAGTGATTGAAAAAACTCGGTCATCATTGCCATGTCTTCCTTGGCCGGCTCCTCCGTCGGGCTGGGTAGCTCTCTCTGTTGATGGTTCTTATTATGCGGAAGACGGAGCTGTAGGATCAGGTATGGTTTTACGTGATGACAAGGGTGGTGTTATTTTTGCGGCTTACCGACGTATTTATCACTGTAATGAGGTGCTGGAAGCATAGTTATATGCGATTATGGAAGGAGTAAGTCTCGCAATTCAAGGTCGAATCGACCAGTTCAGCTACAATCTGATTGTTTGGCAGCTTTATCAACACTACCTAATGATTCACTGGACAGATCAGCATATGGTCATCTTTTGGCAGAAATCAAAGGTTTACTTGAGAATAGGGTGTTTGTTCGTGTTAAAGTTTCTCGTGATCAAAACAAAGTTGCACATTGCTTAGCAAATTATGGTAGATCTGGGGATAGCACTGCGTGCTGGCTTAACCAACCCCCTCCTTTTATTTCTGAACTTGTTGCTAAGGATTGTAATTCTGTGAGTTTGAAATAAAACACCCTATTTCCATCGGAAAAAAAAAGTGTTTGAGTAAGCGATGATGACACTGATGACTTTCAAATAGGAGTGCACCAAGGGCAGCGTTGAGTCCTTATATTTTTTTTAGTGGTTGAGGTCACAGGAGATATACAAAAAAAGCTATCTCATGGTATATGTTCTTTGTGGATGATGTGGTACTAGTCGATGATAGTCGAACGGGGTTAATAGAAAATTAGAGCTACGAAGACATACTTGGGAATCAAAATGTTTTAAGCTTAATATAACGAAATTAAGTGCATGAGATGCATTTTAAGTACAAGTAGAGACAATGAGGAGATTAACCTTGAGGAGAATTTGGTACCTTAGGAAGACACTTTTGATATTTAGAATCAATGTCGCGGAAGGATGGTGATATTGATACTGACTCACAGACACTATTTTTTTAAGGCAATGTTGCAGAAGGATGTTAATATCGATTAAGGCGTGAGTCATCGAATCAAAACCAGATGAATAAAGTGGCATCAAATTTTGCTAGAAGGCAGGTTTTGTAGGACGGCAATTCAACTTAAGATGTTGTATGGCTAGAGTGTCACAAAAGCTACATGTTCCGTAGGGCAGCTTTTCGAGTTACCATGTTGTATAGCACAGAATGTTGGCCACAGTTAAGTATGCAACATGTTCAACAGTTTAGTGTGGTAGAGATGCACATACTAAGATATGGATATGTTTTTTTTATAGGTTACGAAGATATGGATACTGGCCACACAAGAAAGAATCGGGTTCAAAATGGTGATCCAAACAAGCAGGCCAAAGACAGATCCAAATATTCAAGACTGACGCTTTGACCCGCCGAAAGAGTGAATTTAGGACAGAACCTAGGGTTTACTGGGGAAAAGAAGTCCAAGGCCACAGGTTACGTAAAACCTAGCCCCAGAATAATTTTGCACAGTGAACTAAAATTTTAAAAACAAGCTTCTAATTTCTCGAAAGATGCTAAGAAAATATGTACACATAACACAAATGCAATAACAAAGACACGGCCAGGAGGCATAGATGAATCTAGCAATGCCGTCAACGAGGACGGGTCATTATTATATGGACAAAGAACAAATATAACCAATCACAACCTATAACTGACCTTTTACTTCACAAAAGAACAAAATCGAGGCTTACACCCACTTGCGAGTAGAACTCGCACTGGCTTCCCATCAACATTGGCCAGTGTAAGCAAAACAAAGTCACACAGCTCTTGAACTAACTGAGCATCTCAGCTGGCAGGCAAGTTCAACCTTTCATGCTTTGGTTTGCAGCTGAAGTAGGCGTCAGCAAATTTGTCGGAGTGGCAGGCATTGGGTCGCCGCTAAGGACAGGCCACTCATTACCTGTTACGAATGCGGTAGCAAGATCTGTAGGAACCACAGTGCTTGATTTGACAGTCGAGAAATGCTTACCACCGTCCAGTTCCACATTAGTTGCGAAATCTTTGGTTCCTGAATCGGACGATTTATTTGTCAAATCTGTTTTCAAGAATAGACAGACAGCGGCGCAGTCATCAACTTTTGCTGTGGGAAACCGTGTTCTCCACGTACGGTGAGCCGTTTGGACAAGAAGCCTTGCTGCTGAGGCCTCTGAAGTGGATTCACTGACAATCTTAACGACGTCATCGTTTGAAAGTACATCCCACACCTACAGTGACCAAAGAAATTAGATGATCACATGCCACAAAAACCATCTAGCTCGCAGAAATGTTCCAAGTCAATATGTGGTCAGTTGCTCACCCCATCAGTCGCCAACACAACGAACTCATCCTTTTCTGTGATGTGATGGTACGAAACATCAGGAACAGAAATTACACCATAACTCTTTAGACAAAAGTCTCCAAACGCTCTTGCCATGGCCAACCCTGGGGAGTTGTACTTCGGAAGCCAAACACGAGTAACATCTGGCTCGTTTGGGAGAGAAAATACTCTGCCCTTCCGTTCCCTGATCCGTGCTGCTTCACCTGCAAAACATGCATCTTGCTTCATTTACATGGGCATCTACTCATAACAAATACAGTTCTTCCCAGAGAAAATGTAAACCACAAAAGCATTGTCGTCACAAGATATTAATAAGCTTGTGACGTCCTTAAAGGGAGTGGGACATGAAATCTGAAGTTAAGATTACAAAGTGAGCTATTGGAATATCAAAATCTGCTCCCTGCATAAAATGCAATGTAAAAAAGATTGTCGTTTCGGGCCAGATATGTCAGGTCCAAAATTTTAACATGTGGGCCCGTTCTCAAGTTTGTACTGTCAATGATAAGTTTTTTGAGTGTGTGGTGTCCATGATAGGTTATATTTACACTTTTTATTAGTACCAATTCAAAGTTTTGATATCAAGGTATCTTTAAATAACTGACTCTGAAGAAAGTCAGATCTAAAACTGAACAGCAGATGCAACATGTTGTTACATCCCTATCAGATCAGAAAAAAGGAAAATCAGATTGAGCTTTTTACTCACAAAAAGCAGGGCAGATTGTAAAAAGTTCAATACAATATTTTTACTTAAATACTCCCTCTTTGTATTGTGGATGTTGAAAAAAATTATAAACTTGGTCAAACATAGAAATGTTTTGAATTATAAAAAACCTAATATGGACTACATTTTGAAACAGAGGGAGTATAATAATTCTCATATCTTACCATAACTTCAGAATTATATTATAATCACTTTTCAAAAAAAATAAAATATTGTTGTCATAGATATTTGATAAAACTACCACATGTCATGTAAATAAACCAACTTCATTTATTTGTTAAAATAATTTTCTAAGGCACAATACATCCTACAGTGTCACGACCTGAGACCTTTTCAGTTATGTTTCCAAATTTTGTGCACATACCATACAAGGAGTTCTTCAATTAGGGTGTTTTTAGTTGGAGGCAGCAAGTAGAATCATGCATCCGATTTTAAGTAACCCACAAGTGAAATACTCCCAGCATCCTAACTGCTCCAACAAGCAAATTAGAAACCACCTAACTAGAAACCAAAAAGTAATCTATAAAATATCACCATAGTTGAAGAGCTTTGGTAAATTTAAGAACAAATACAACAGGACACTGGCAAAAAAATTACACGTTTTGCAATGCATATATCATATCATGTAGTTTCATTATCACGTACTGATGCATGATGTATTTAAGAAATTGACTATACGATAACGCTGATTCAGCAAAAATAATGAAAAGAGTGTTACTGCTACTAGAACTCTTTGTAACACAGAAAGTAAAAGGTAGCTAAGAGTCACACAAGGAAAAGGAGGAAAAAATTGTGTTGTAGACCTTTAAAAGAACACACGGGGATCATTAAAATATAACGTACTTGGGATGCTTGGTTTGAGATCGACTGTCAGTTGAAGAGCAAAAAGGTGATTATCCTCATCTTTAGTGGCCAATATAGCTCTAGAGTCCCCCAAGTTGCCGATTATAAGATCCTGCCCCTGTAGAAATAGCAAGAAGAACATGTTAAAATAAAAAATATCAAGTGAAGCTTCACAACAAAGTAAAGTACAAAGTAAGAAATATCAAGTGAAGCTCCACAATGAAGTAAAGTAGAATCATTGTTGCAACGAAAATACCTGCTTGATCAATGTGACTGCTGTGGTTCCACTGAACAGACAATCAATATTTTTATGTGACTTCAAATCCCTGTCCATTACATAAAATGCCCTCAAGAATGAAGTTCTCAATGCTGTGAAGATTTCTGGGTACCCTCCATTCTCTAAAGCTCCAAGGGTAGCATCGGTATCTTCAACCACAGTTTGCACAGCATCTCCTTCAGTTGTCCCATTTGTGACAGTGTTATTTGACAACTCTTTGTATTCATCCCTGGCTATATTTGCACTCAACTTCACAGGGAGAAGATCTCTGACCATCTTGGAAACCAAATGACCTTGTGGTCCATGGCCATCAAAAACACCACAAAAGATGGTACCATCTTTTGAACCAAAATTCTGCAAGCGGAATGCAAACACGTTAAAATCAACTATATAATGCCCAAAAGGACATCATTGAACAAGGAGAAAGAAGTGCACAATCCGTACAGTTTCAGCCTACAAGCAGGTCAGAACCACGAAGCCTACGCGACTTATAGCTAAAGGAAAACTCTTGGTCATCAGATAACACGTGGTTCCAAGAACGCCAAAGTGCATCAAACGGTGCATGCCATGCATAAATGTGTTGTCAACTGTAGTCCACTAAACAGGGAAAATTATATTTGCTTATATCATATGGGTGAGCTCACAGTTTCGGAGAGTCACATTTGATGGATTTTGATTCACATACTAGTTAAAGATCCTTAAGCTTGATGTGGGCCAGGAGTCCCGGATCCTATGCCATGCCAAGCAAGATCTTCGGGCAAGGCTCAAGAAAAGGGTGGCGAGCTTGGCGGTCCTTGAGCATTCAAGAAAGAAGCAATGTGCTCGAATTGCAAATCCGAGAGAGGGCGATGCCAATATCAAATACTTCCATAGGCGTGTCAATACGAGAAGGAGAAAGAACCACATTCATCGGGTGAGTATAACAATGGTTGGGTCACCGAGCATGAGAAAAAAGAGGAATCATCCACGATCACTTCTCCCACATCATCCGAAAGGCAAGTGAGAGAAAGGACTTCAACTGGGAACACATTTTGAGGATTGTGATCTTAGTGCTATTGACGACCCCTTCATCACGGAGGAAGTGTGTCATGTCATTAGCCAAATGTCAAATGACGGTTTTACCGGACTGTTCTTCAAGAGATGTTGGGACACAATTAAAGTTGATGTCATGCGCGTGATCCACCTTTTTGGTAGCCTCCATGTTGCTAACCTCCAATTGCTTAACTCTGCAAATGTTGTGTTCTTGCCTAAGAAAGATGGAGCGAGGGGATTGGTGACTATAGACCAATTAGTCTAACTCATGCCATCGCCAAGATGCTCGCGATTCGCCTTGGGCCTCACATGAATAGCCTTACCTCCAAGGCCCAAAGTGCTTTCATAAAAAAGAGAAGCATCCATGATAATTTTATGTATGCGTGTACAAAACTCCTGCCATTCTTTTCAAGGTTGACATCCACAAAGCCTTTGACTCGGTGCGTTGGGATTACATTCATGATCCTCTTCAATGGAGAGGCTTTCCAAGTAAATTTCGAGAATGAATTGCTGCCTTGCTATGTACCTCCACTCCTCAGATTCTT